>NC_040089.1:8535000-9160000 GCF_003369695.1 Bos indicus x Bos taurus
GATACAGTTTTAATTTTTGTGGATTTTGATTTTTTCATATCCCTGTCCATAGCTAATAGAGCTCAGTGGTTCTCAAATAAAAGTCTTATTCATCTTGGGACTTCTATAAGCTGAACCCAGGTGTGCTAACACAAACCTGAACAAAGCTGCTGCTTAGCCAGTTCTCAGAGAAAATTAAATAAGTGGATACAATTTTTTATTTTCCTCTTGTATACAATCTTTTAGGCCTTCACCCCTTGCTAGTGCATGTCTTCCAGAAGGTACTAGAAAATGACAGAATTCCTGAGCTTGAAGCAAATAAATAAACTAATCAGGGAAAAACTTTGGTCACCAGCCTTCTGAGATCAATGTTTCTTCCTTCTACGGACATATGTATTGATGGTTTGCACTCTTTGGATGGTAACAGAGGCAGGATTGAACCCTCTATCTTCTTTACCTTTTGGTTTCTGCTCATTATCCCAATTAGTGGAAGGGTATCTATTAGCATCATAATCATCAAAGTTGTATCAGTTAGGGTTCTTTGTTAACAGTAATGAAAACTGACCCTGGCAATAGAACAAAAGGGTAGTGTGGGTAACTCTGGCTTCTATATCAGGAAGCTGGCACCTTAAATTACCCTCCAACAAGATCCAGAGGAATAAATATGGAGACAAAACAAATGTCCACTTCAAACATAAGGTTATAAGTGACAGTTGGGAGCAAGATTCTACTCTGTGTTAGAGATGCTTTACTCAGAAGAATCTGGAAGACTTAATCTCCTCCCACTGAGGCTGGAGAGGGTCCAGAAACAACTAATGTCCATGGGGCACTGCAGGATGGAGCTGGGAGGCCGTGGGGAAAGATTGGGCTGGGGGCAAGTAAGGAAACATTTCAGGAGATCAGAAAGGGAGAGGGCATGCCGATGACCATCCAAGAGGGGCTGGCCTCATGGGAAATGAAGAAAATATTTTATTCTATCTTTCAGACCCTGAGCTCACTTGTGACCTGCCACTAGTAAGACTGTGCTCTTCATGGCAATGACTAGCTGAGTCTGAACCCTTTCCCATGGGTGCTGTAGGATGTAATAGAAGGATTACCCAAACAGCTGTATACTCATCTGCTCTGACAGTGAAGGATTTCAGTTTAATTAACGGGCTTTAAAGCACACATCAATGTTTTATACTGCTTTCCTTTTCAGGTGAGAATTAATTATTGGTCTAGTTAAGCAGAAAGAGAACTCACAGGTGTGGAATTTTAGACTCTGGAGACCACCTAATGGGGCCAAGGAAGGTGGGCTGATCTGGGCACAAAAAGAATGGACGGCACATAGTCTTGGAGTCAGGGGGAGACTTGAGCTCTGTGGTGTTTCGAACCCTACTTCTGGGAGTTTCCCATGGGCTGGGCCTCTAAGAGCAAACAGAATCAAATGCTGTTTTTTTGCCCAGGCTTCCCCGATGGCTCAGTGGTAAAGAATTCGCCTGCAATGCAGGAGATGAAGAGACACAGGTTCAGTCCCTGGGTCAGGAAAATCTCCTGGAAAAGGAAATGGCAACCCACTTCAGTATTCTTGCTTGGGAAATCCCATGGACAGAGGAGCCTGGGCGGCTACAGTCCATAGCGTTGCGAAGAGTCAGACATGACTGAGCATATGAGCAACACAGACAACCTATTGAATGGTCTCAGTTTGTATGAGATTAGTGCTCAAGGACACTGACACCTGCTTTAATGAGAAAAAAGCCTCAGAGGACTGAAGCTGCTCAAAAGGATGTTGAGAAACCACTGAGTCCAGATTCCTGCCTAAATGAGGCATCTCCTTCTACAGAATTCTGCACAGATCAATCAAACATATTCCAATCAAGTAATTGCAAATAACGAACTTCATTTATTTGGACACCATTAAACCATTCCAAAAACATGCAGTGGAAAGGACCTGTCCACCCTTTGAATCTAGGTGTGTTTCCCCCCACTTTGACCAATAGAGTACAAGGGAAGAGACTTGTGCATGTCCCACAGCAGTCGTGACCACCATTTCAGTTGTCTCCTGCTGTATGAAAATTACTCTCAAAGTTATCTCATGATTTTGTGGGTGAAGAATTGATGTAGGGATCAGCTGGATGATTCTCCTGTACCATGTGGCATTGATAGAGATCAGCCACTTAGTTACAGTTAGAGATGGATAAGGTCCGAGACAGCATCACTCAATATCTGCCATGTGAACAGGGAGAGCTGGAAGGCTGGGGCTTGGCGGGCAGAGGTACCTATTCTTGGCTTCTCAAGCATGGCGGCCTTGGGGTAGTCAGACTTCTTATGGGAAAGCTCAGGACTCCATAAGTCAGTGTTTGGCAAAGTGGAAGCTTCATGGACTTTTATGAACTAATTCTGCAAATCACACAGCACCTCTTTCTCTGTACCCGACTGGTTCAAGTGGGCAGAAGCATGTCCAGATTCAAGGTGAGGGACAGTGACACTGCCTTTCAATGGGAGGAATGTAGACTAATTTCTACCCATCCATGTATGCTTTATTGCTGAGTCATGTCCAACTCTTTGTGACCCCATGGACTGTAGATCTCCAGGATCCTCTGTCCAGGGGAATTTTTAGGTGAGAATACTGGAGTGGGTTGCCATTTCCTCCTCCAGGGGATCTTCCTGATTCAGAGAAAGAACCTGCGTCTCCTTTGTCTCCTGCATTGCAGGCAGATTCTTTACCTGCTGAGCCATTGGGAAAACCCAATTTCTATCCATGCATGTTTAAACCTTTCCATCCACCACTGGGAAATTCTGGATTAAAGAAGAAAGAAAGGAAGAACATGAAACTTTAAGTGCTGGTAAGCATGGATGATTGGTTTACTTGTTATAAAGCTGCAATGAGGAAATTCTTCAGAAGGAAAATTAATGCAAAGTTAATTAATGCAATGGAGCTGTAACCAAAGTATTTGTTACACATCATAAAAATACTGAATTATATAATAAGAACCCAATAACTTTCTAGGTCAGTGTCCTTGGAATTTAGCCAGCACAAAAGAAGTAGGAGGCCTGTTTTGCTGTTACCAGAATTTTTTAAAACTCTCTTTAAAATTTATTTCCACTTAAATATAGAATATGTTGCAGCAGTTTTCTCAGGAAGTCCCGCTCATCTTGCTACATTTCCAAGAGCCAAAGAAACAAGTCTATTTTGAATAATGGTTTGCATAAGCAGACACACACCAAGGCTTTTTAAACTACCACGTTCAGTTGGAATGAAATGAACTTGACTTCACTTGGAGCTGTCACACTGTGATTTATTTCCCAATTTCCCTTCCTATCAGTGGACTGTAACAATCAGAGCACACTGTACACCTGTCCTGCATGACCCATGGGTCCTCTGATTCTAAGAAACACAGTGTCTTGTGATGCTGGGTGGAGAAAGGACACAGAATAACCACCCCAGCCTGGCCCATAACAAATTATGAAGTAAATATTCCTGGTTTCCCCATTTTATCACCCACATCTCTTCTCTATTCCACCAGAATGTCAGTCTAAGACCTTCCTCTTATAAGAAGGATTTCTTACCCTAGATTTCTGTAAAAATGTCTCAAGATGAAGAAGTTATTTCAGAGAATGGGGCACCTTTCCTGGGTAGCCTGCTTGATCCCCTAAATACTGAGTCAGTTGTTTTTTTTTTTTTTTTAAGTGTCTTTCATTCACTTGAATTATTTCATTAAAGCTTCACAATGATCCTTGGAGGTTATTATCAGTACTCATCGAACAGGTGGAAATTAAGGTTAAGAAAGTTTAAGGTCACACCTCTGGGAAACGGGAGTGTGGGCCGATTCCAGTGTCAGTTCAGTTCAGTTCAGTCGCTCAGTCGTGTCCGACTCTTTGCAACACCATGAATCGCAGCACGCCAGGCCTCCCTGTCCATCACCAACTCCCGGACTTCATTCAGACTCACGTCCATCGAGTCAGTGATGCCATCTAGCCATCTCATCCTCTGTCGTCCCCTTCTCCTCCTGCCCCCAATCCCTCCCAGCATCAGGGTCTTTTCCAATGAGTCAACTCTTCGCATGAGGTGGCCAAAGCAGCTTTAGCATCATTCCTTCCAAAGAAATGCCAGGGCTGATCTCCTTCAGAATGGACTGGTTGGGTCTCCTTGCAGTCCAAGGGACTCTAAAGAGTCTTTTCCAACACCACAGTTCAAAAGTATCAATTCTTCGGCACTCAGCTTTCTTCACAGTCCAACTCTCACATCCATACATGACCACTGGAAAAACCATAGCCTTGACTAGACGGACCTTTGTTGGCAAAGTAATGTCTCTGCTTTTGAATATGCTATCTGGGTTGGTCATAACTTTCCTTCCAAGGAGCAAGCGTCTTTTAATTTCATGGCTGCAATCACCATCTGCAGTGATTTTGGAGCCCCCCAAAAATAAAGTCTGACACTGTTTCCACTGTTTCCCCATCTATTTCCCATGAAGTGATGGGACCAGATGCCATGATCTTAGTTTTCTAAATGTTGAGTTTTAAGCCAACTTTTTCACTCTCTTTCACCTTCAAGAGGCTTTTTAGTTCCTCTTCACTTTCTGCCATAAGGTAGTGTCATCTGCATATCTGAGGTTACTGATATTTCTCCCGGCAATCTTGATTCCAGATTCCAGTGTGGAAGGCCTTAAATCAAATACAAAGAGAAAAGAGCAAAGGACAGGCTAAGGGGACTCAGGAGGCAGCTCCCCTCAGGAAACAGAGTGTCCTGTGGTTCTGTGTTTAGTTTGGCCAGCTGATCTGTGGTCAGGGAAGCAGTTTACCGAGATGGAGGATGGGGCCGTGGAGGAGGACTAGGTCTGGGTTATGGGACACCCGGATCTTCTCTGGGGCAGACTCTCCTCCCAGCCCCTCCAGAGTCGGGAAACGCGGCCCCGCCTGGCCCCGCGCGGCCTCCGTAGAGTCCCCGTTGCCATGGTTCCCAGGTGCGGACGCGCGGAGGAGAGACTGCGAGGCGACTGGGGAGTCCTGGCGGGTCCTGGTGGAGCTTCCCGGGCCCGAGACCCTCGAGGGGCGACATGGGACGGAGTAAGCGCCCCCTCCAATCTTCCGCTCTCGATCGTCCCCATTCTAGGCATCGTCCCGGGCCTCTCGGGACTCTCGACGCCCCTTCTGCCCGCGGATCCTAACCCCTCCGGCCCTTGGCCTTCTGCAGACCCGGCTGGGGCAGGCCCTGCGCCGACTGGCTGGGCTGCTTGGCCCCGGCGAGACCCAGGTTCCCGATCTGTAAAGTGGGGCAGGCGTGGGGCTGGGGGAGAAAGGCATGGCACTTGATGGAAGGGCTCGTGGAAAGTCTAAGCGTCTTGGCGTCAGACACGCCCGGTTCGAGCCCGCGCGTTCCCTTGCCTGCAGCGTGGGCTAGTCGCTGTCTCTGAGCCCCACTGGGAGCAGTGTAGCCTCGTGGTTGAGGGACCCGACCCCATGGCCTTACCTCGTGCACCTTCCTGCCACCAGCTGTGAGACTTCCTCACCTCCAAAATGAAGGCAGTAATAGCATCTGTTTACAGTCAGTGTTGTAAATATGATTATGAATATACCAAGACACTGTGAAGTGGCAGAATTAGCAGTTACTTATATATATTTTAGATTGTACCAATTATTTCAGGCTGAACTATTCCAATACCGACACTATCTTTGACCTTTCCAAATTGCACTTTTATACAGTTACCCTGAATTTATCACTTGTTGTAGAAGTGTCATAGTGAATACTTCTAAATCAAGAGACTGTGGTAGATGGTGGGGTATTTTCCCTGGAAGAGCTGACAGTCTGGTGGTGGAAAGGGGATGGTGATTTTAAATGTTTACACTGTCCCAAATCTTGAGAGTGTTATTTCTTCTCCCTCTCCTTATCCTCATCCCATTGTTTTCTTTTTTGCTTATCAATATTTTTTACTTTTCCGTGGATTATCCTTTGCCCTCTGCCTTTGAATCCTGTCCACTTTCATTTGTTAAATCATTAACATATCAGACTCATACTGGAGTTCCTACCCTGTGGCTCAGACGGTAAAAAAAAACCTGCCTGCAATGTGGGAGACCTGGGTTTGATCCCTGGATCAGGAAGATTCCCTGGAGTAAGGAAATGGCAACCCACTCCTGTATCCTTGCCAGGAGAATTCCATGGACACAGGAGCCTGGCGGGCTGCAGTTCACGGGGTCACAAAGAGTCAGACGTGACTGAGCAACTAACACTGATACACCTCATGTCAGATGCTGCAGGTGCAGTGGTGAGCAAAAGAGGAGGGCCAGCCCTTTTGGAGCTTCTCCCTTTGAGGAAGAAAGCCAACGCTTATTTTAAAATATCAGTCACGATGGAATAAAAAACTAAGATACAAGCTCCTTGGCTTTTACTGCTCTTTCCACAGTTCTGAACTCTCTACATCAGAAGAAAAAACTTGAGCTTCCGAGAGAAGATGGTAATAAGGGCTTATGATCGTCATGTTCTTGCTGCCTTCTAGGGCAATGTTCTGAGTGGCATCTCTGTGTCAACTCCTTGAGTTCTCACAAAAATCTTGTGAGACAGACGCTACCTCCATTTTGCAGTTGAGGAATCTGAAGAACAGAGAGGTTAAGCAACCTGCCGATTGTCACACAGTCAGCAATGTATCTGGGATGTGAACCTGAACAGAGCTGGCTTTCTTTAATCTGTGTCTACACTGTCTCCTGAGAATAAGGGAAGGTCTGGTGAGGAAAAGAGAGGCCGTGGTGTGAGCTCTCATGTTGAAAGTCAAAGAAACTACTTTTAGTGTTGATGTCTGCCCAGAGAGAGCAAGATCAAGCCTGGGAGCAGTGAGTGGGGGAAAATGAAATAATTAGTGCCTCTCTGCACTGACCTCTCACTGCAGATTATGATTTAGAGAAAAAAGAACTCCTTTCTTAAAATTAATATTGAATTCATTTTGTATTGATACTACTGTGACTATCAAATTAGGGTGGCTAGTCTCTTGAGATGTGATCTGTGTATGCATTTGCCAGGGGAAGTTAAGTACCCTCAAAGCCGTAGGATGTTATTACTGGAAGGATGCTCAGTGGTCTCTAGTTCACACCATCTTTAAAACTATATAGATGGACTCCGTTATGCAGAAGGTTTAAGCATCTGGTCTCAAACTTTATACTTGTTATGTGATAAGTTAGCATTCAATTTGAGGTCCAGCTCAGTGGCTTTTCATAGTGTCCACATTTTCTTAAAGGCACGTAGAGGAAAAATCAATTTTATATTAATTCCTCTCAGTTCACCTTAAATAGGAAACTCCAGTTAGAATCATCCTCCTAATGCATTGCCTGTTATATTGTAGACTTCATCAGCTGCTTATAACAAATCCTTTAAATCGCGTTTCCTACTTTTAAGTCTTAATTCATTTGGTGGACAGTGTTGTTTACCATTAATTTCAAGCTCTCTCTATTTTTTTTTTTTTGACCACACCTAGCAGCATGTCCAGTACTCTTGCCTGGAAAATCCTGTGGACAGAGGAGCCTGGTGGGCTGAAGTCCATGGGGTCGCTAAGAGTCGGACACGACTGAGCGACTTCACTTTCACTTTTCACTTTCATGCATTAGAGAAGGAAATGGCAACCCACTCCAGTGTTCTTGCCTGGAGAATCCCAGGGACGGGGGAGCCTGGTGGGCTGCCATCTATGGGGTCGCACAGAGTCGGACACGACTGAATCGACTTGGCAGCAGCAGCAGCAGCAGAAGCATGTAGGCAGAGAAGGCAGTGGCACCCCACTCCAGTACTCTTGCCTGGAAAATCCCATGGATGGAGGAGCCTGGTGGGCTGCAGTCCATGGGGTCACAAAGAGTCGGACACGACTGAGCGACTTCACTTTCACTTTTCCCTTTCATGCATTGGAGAAGGAAATGGCAACCCATTCTAGTGTTCTTACCTGTAGAATCCCAGGGACGGGGGAGCCTTGTGGGCTGCTGTCTATGGGGTCGCACAGAGTTGGACACGACTGAAGCAACTTAGCAGCAGCAGCAGCATGTAGAATCTTAGTTTCCCAATCAGGGATTGAACCCAAGCCGCCTGCATTGGAAGTTCAGAGTCTTAAGCACTGGACTACCAGGGAAGTCCCAATTTCAAGCTGAGATATGTTGTTGATATCATATGGCTAGTTCATCACACACCTATGAATAATTGAGAAATGCTTTTTATAAACATTTTAGCTACACCAGAAAAAGCTTTTTGATGAAAGGATGCTTCCAAGAAAAGCATCCTTTAAAGAAATTGCATAGATTTACATCAGTCAATTCAGTTCAGTTGCTCAGTTGTGTCTGACTCTTTTCGACTCCATGGACTGCAGCATGCCAGGCCTCCCTTATCCGTCACCAACTCCCAGAATTTACTTAAACTCATGTCCACTGAGTTGGTGATGTCATCCAACCATCTCATCCTCTGTCATCCCCTTCTCCTCTCACCTTCAATCCTTCCCAGCATCAGGATCTTTTCAAATGAGTCAGTTCTTTGCATCAGGTGGCCAAAGTATTGGAGTTTCAGCTTCAACATCAGTCCTTCCAATGAATATTCAGGACTGATTTTCTGTAGGATGGACTGGTCAGATCTCCTTGCAGTCCAAGGGACTCTCAAGTCTTCTCCAACACCACAGTTCAAAAGCATCAATTCTTTGGCTTTACATACTAAGCACATAAAACAAAGTTTCAGAAATAAGAAAAAACAATTATGGATAAATAGAGGATTTTTAGTTTGTTTTATTTTTTATGGAGTGAGTGAAAATCCCTTAGTCATGTCCAACTCTTTGTGACCCCATGGACTATACAGTCCATGGAATTCTCCAGGCCAGAATTCTGGAATGGGTAGCCTTTCCCTTCTCCAGGAGATCTTACCAACCCAGGGATCAAACCCAGGTCTCCCACATTGCAGGCAGATTCTTTACCAGCTAAGCCATAAGGGAAGCCCAAGAATACTGGAGTGGGTAGCCTATCCTTTCTCCTGCAGATCTTCCCGACCCAGGAATCAAACTGGGGTCTCCTGTATTGCAGGTGGGTTCTTTACCAATTGAGCTATCAGAGAAGCCCTTATTTTTTATGGAAGACCTAATTTTCAGACTGAACTGTGTACTAAAGACTGTGCTGATTTGCTTAACTTTGTTTTTAACTTAATTTATTTGACAATATAATGCTTTACGGCTGGAACAGTTATTTCCTTTCTGTAATTATTCATTAATGTAACTGAAAGAGGAATGGTTTGGCACATGTTCTCTGCCTTAAGAAAATTAAAATAGTTTGACTATTATATTCATTTAAGTTTATATGAGTGGTCACAGTGAAATTGCTCAGACAGCGCACTTGAACATTGATGATTTAAACTTGTGCATAATTTGTCTTTATCCAGTCTTCCTTGGAGAGTGTTCCATAAGCCTGCTGAATGCTTTACCTGCATAGGATGCTTAATCCTCCCTGTAAGAGTCTGAAATAAGTACCACAGAAGCCCTCTTGAGACAGGCCATTGGAAAAGCTTGGTTAAAGTGCTTAGTCATAAATAGGAGGCATTTTAGGGCTTCTTTCTGCAGCGCTGATAGAGTAAGTGGTATTGGAGTTAACCTTCCTCTGTAAAGAACTGTGAAATTGGGCAAAATGAATAAGGTAGCTGTTTTCAGGACATAACTGTGCCCCTTGCGAGAAGGGAAATGCAAAAGTTGTGCCCCACTGTTACCCCAGTTTTCTGTCTAGAGGAACTTTCCTGCTGAGGTAAAGGGAGATAGAATTCAAGCAAACTTCTTGAGCTGGGGAGGCAGAAACTTCTGAGCTGCTGAAGTTGCTATAATCTGGGGGGCTTTCAGCTGAGAATCAGCAATAAAATGAGGAACTCAGTCCTATTACTGTAAGGAACCAAATTCTGCCAGCAACTCAAATAAGAAAACGGGTCCTCCCCTGGAACCTCCAGAAAGGAATGTAATCCCCCTGACACCCCAATATCAGGTAGGCGAGACCCATATCTGACTTCTGGCCTGCGGAACTGTCAACAGCTAAGTTTGTGGTAATGTGTTACTGCCACTGTAGGAAACCAACACAGCTGCTTGAAGGTTCTCGTGTGCTCATTCCAGCATCTTTGTCATCTTGGGATCTGTTTCTCAAAGAGGAAGCGGATATTTGGGACCTCTTTTCTTTCTTGCTATAGGCATTTAGTGCTATAAATCTCTTCGAAGTTATGTTTTAGCTGTACCCCACAGATTTTGATATACTGATTATTTTCTTCATATTATATTCTGTTCAAAATACTTTTTTTCCTTTCGACTTCTCAATGACAAGTTTAAAAAAACAACATTATTTTCCTGTATTTTGTCTTGGTTTTTAGTTATCATAGGCTGGAGGCTAAATCCTGTGCCTGTGACCCCAGCGTGTCTGGAACCTGAAGGCTCTGCTTTTCTAGTGATTTAGTCCCTGGCCTGGTTCTCAGCTCTCTCTGTCCTTCACTTTCAGGGAGAAAACCTCTTTATTTGCTACCAATATAGGAGTCTGGTGTTTACAATCAGCTTTTAATGTTCGGTTGTGACTCTCAGCCTTACCTTGTAAATTGTGTTTTCAGTGGTAGCCACCCCAACACAATCTTCCTTTAAGTTACAATTTCCCCTGTATTTCTCTAATGCCTGATTGCATCACTCTTATCCGTGTGTTCCCTTCCACTAGTATCCATGTTTGTTTCCCACCAAAATTCATAAGTTGAAACCTTGACCCTCAAGGTGATGTTATTAGGAGGTGAGGCCTTTGGGAGGTGATTAGGTCACGAGCACAGAATCCTCGTATTGGGCTGATGGTCCTTAGGAAAGAGGACCCAGGGACTGGCTCGCACCTTCCGCCATGTGAGGTTGCTGTCAGTGGGGACCAGGCGCAGAGTGCTCTGTGCAAGGCAGCGGCTGCTCTTGTGTACCACCTGCGGTGTCCACTCTTCCAGGCTGGGTTCCCCAGGAGTCAGACTTCTCAGTGGAGGCAAGTGTGCAGGAAGTGTATGAGGAGGTGTCATTGGACAAGAAAGCCAGGTCCAGCAGAGAGGGAAATCGGGTTGGGATGCATCTTAACAAAGGCGTTAGCTAACCAGCCTGGAGCTTGTGAAAGGAGCTCTGAACTTGGACCTCTGGTTTTTCCCAAGTTGGGTTGAGAGGGCTGGGCCTTTATAGCCCCATATCATTCAGGCTTTCCTGGGAGGAGGGGCATGATTTTGGTTGAGATGTCTCTGCAGCTGGGGTGACTTCAAAGAAGGTGGGCAGCTGAGGGCTGCCCTCCCAGCAGCAGGAAGTCATCTTCGGGCCGGAAGCGGGGAGCTGGGCCTCATGGCATCTGTCACGGCCTGTGGTGTGCTTTCCTTACTGGTACATTTGCCAAATGTCTACTTGCGTTTCAGGATTCAGCCCAGGCTTCTCCTCCATAATGCCCTGTTTGACCTTCTTCTGTCGCTCTGTAGCATGGGTCACTCTCTCCTCTGAACTCACAGTACTTTCTGGATCCTTCTGTCCTTGCCTTGTATAGTCTGTCCGTATTTGTAACTGTCAGTGCCCTAACTGTGTGGTGGGATCCCTGTGACCACCAACAATCAGATAACCCTGAGTCAGTGAGAAGAGGCAGGGCAAGTGACTGAGAAATCCTGTTTCTAAAAATTTCCATGGAAAACAAGAAAAGGAAAAAAGTTTAGATGCTACAAGATGAAATCTTTACCTATTTGTGACCCCGTCATTTGGGTTTCCCTGGTGGCTGAGTGATTTAAGAATCCACCTGCTAATGCAGGAGGTGGGTTCAGTCTCTGGGTCAGGAAGATCCCCTGGAGAAGGAAATGGCAACCCACTCCAGTATGCTGACCTGGGAAATCCCATGGACAGAGGAGCCTGTTGCACTACGTCCATGGATTTGCAAAGAGACACGACTGAGGGATTAAACAACAGCAACAACCCCTTTCTATGTATTTATGTTAAATCTCTGTTTCATGTATGTGTCCGCTGGTTTTTCAAGATGTTTAAAAATTCTGCAGAATCTGCTTTAAGCATACATTACTGATTTTTCTGTACCCTGGCAAGAAAGGGTGAGTTGTTTACAAAACATGATACAAAGCCTGAAGGACAAACACTGCATTGTTGGCTTTGTGAGCTTCTAGAACCTTGTTCTAGAAAAGCTCTGTCATAGCAAACACAGCGTGACAACCTCTGATATTCCTGAAAACCTCTCCTCCTGCCCTCTGCCCTGCCCACCCTGTAGGGTCTTTTCATGGATGCTCTCTCGAGGTATCGAGAACCCAGTCATATTAAGGAATTGAAAAGAAGCCTCTGCACGAGTTTCCATTAAACCTTTTTCTTTTAGTGAGATGAGTATGAATCTGTGGTTATAACTGTCAGTATCCTTCATCAACCGCTCATTCAGATATTGGTTACAGCCTTCTATAGGTGAGATACTTCTCCGTGTCTATCTGTTGCTGCTGCTAAGTCGCTTTAGTCGTGTCCGACTCTGTGCAACCCCATAGACCGCAGCCCACCAGGCTCCACCGTCCCTGGGATTCTCCAGGCAAGAACACTGGAGTGGGTTGCCATTTCCTTCTCCAATGCATGAAAGTGAAAAGTGAAAGTGAAGTCGCTCAGTAGTGTCTGACTCTAGCGACCCCATGGACTGCAGCCTACCAGGCTCCTCCATCCATGGGATTTTCTAGGCAAAAGTACTGGAATGGGGTGCCATTGCCTTCTCCGGTGTCTATCTGAGTCTTGTATTTTACTGTTTGAATTTTCCCCAAGAAGGAAATGAAAGCAATATGTTTTATATAGTAAGTGCCTTGGCATGTTCTCCTGTACCATATGATTATTGTTGTTCAGGCACTAAGTCGTATCCGACTCTTTGTGACCCCACGGACTGCAGCACACCAGGCTTCCCTGTCCTTCACTGTCTCCCAGAAATAGGCATTGTATTACCATCTGTCTTGAGATAGTCTTATGGGGATGCATTAATGCTTCCAAAGCCTTTTTAAGTGCCTCAAGTGATTTATTCATAAATGCAGGGCTGTGTTATTTGGAGTAGGGCTTTCTAAAGGTACACAATACTGCTTGGAGTTAAAGAATGTTTGGTCTAAACTGTACATAAAACTGCAAAATGTTTTCTCCTTTAAAAGTCTGAAGCACTATAATCTCCATGCACCAGGTAGATACTCTGACACATTGCTTCTCGGGGACCCTGGTTTTTGTACTGATGTTTGCCATTACAGGTGAGGCAGTATTGTGGAACAATTTCCTGAGCACTCTGAAACAGTATGCTGCACAGTGGTTTGCTTAATGTAGAGGAGTTCAGAAAAGGGCCTCTGGGAAACTCCAGACCTTCACAGTTCTACCTTCCTTTGTGATTTTCCATTTTCTTTTAATCTATCCTAGTTGTGTATAAGTGTTGCCGTTGGGCAAAACTACTCAGTATGCTGAATGAACCTTAGCCCCCCCTCTCCCATGTGTGTGTGTGTGTGTGTGTGTGTGTGTGTGTGTATCAATTTGTTATTTATGCCAACTCCTCCACCCCTCCACACCGCTTTCAACTAGGAGTGATTTTTATCTTCTTAATTCTCATGATTAGGAGGTCTACATAATTCCTTCCTAATATCTACATGCCTCTGAAAGGGAGGATTTGATAATTGCACACAAATGATCCCTTTAACACACATAATAGCGTAATGAAAAGGATCTCTTAGATTTTTAAGACACGGGCAGCAAGAGAACACAGGAAGGACATTCGACATCAGTGGGAACTCAGTCAGCAGTTGGAGGGACCAGCAAGTCTCCAGGGTTGGACAGATCAGAAAAGCCTGCACAACTGTAGAGCAGGAGAAACCTGTGACACCTTTCATATTCCCAAGAGGCAGCACGTGGCCTGTGCAGATGCTGGTGTAGCTGCCTCAGGCCGGAGACCAGGCGAGGCTTCTCCAGATGCAATCAGAATGCCCTGCACACATTCACCTTAACCATATCCTTGGATGACAGCTCTTGCAGGGTTCGAGTTAGGCTGTCTTCAAGCTGGGTACCCAACCAAGCCTTCAGCCAGGGCAACTGGGGAACTGGGGCAGGAATATAAGTGGAGGCACATGTATCAAGTTATACATCAAACTGCTAAATAAAACGCATCTTCTTTCCTTGACGAGTATACCTTCATAACAACCCAGAACGCCACATTCAGTATATGTTTCCCAAGCTCATTGGATTCTGTGCCAGCTCCCTTGCCCACACCTCCCTCCTCTTGCCATCCCTGGCTCTAGCCTGGTCCTTCCTGCTGACATATGAGGGCAGACACTCCAGCCAACACTTCCAAGCCATCCATGTCCCCAGAAAGCAGCCACTCCTCGGACACCTCTGGGTGAAGGAGTGCGTGCCCGACGGTGTGGCCTGCAGAAGCAGCCAGTGTGGGACTTGGAGGCAGAGGATTTCCTTGCTCCGCCCGGGGGCAGTGGTCTGCAGGGGAGGGCACGGGCTCTGGAAGGGCTCATCCTCCTGGCCCATTGACTCCAGGTCTAGTGGACGCAAGGCCTCAAAGTCCACTTCCTGCCCCATGGATTTGTGTCATTTGAGTCACATACACACCGTTAGTCATCAAGGGTCTGTCTGCATCATCACAGTGCGTCACTCCCATGTTTCATCAAGTTAGCTGACGTAACATTGGTAGTGTCATCCCAACCCCTTAACCCACGTTGCATCCTTGTAAAGAGCATTCTTAGACATCAACTGCAGAGGCAGGTAATACGGTTGACTTTACACAGCAGCTTTGATGTGTCCTCAACTTGGCTGTCCCCAGCTGATTCCAGCTGTTAGAACCAACTTTGGTAGTGGGAGGTGGGAAGAGTAGTTTTAATTCCCTTCTCTTAAAAATTTGGTTTTCAGAACATGTATTGTCTTTCTTTTCCTTGACTAGAGCAGTCTTTTTAAGCCAGTTTAATGAGAGCAGTGGTGTCCAGAGATGGCAGAGTGCAGCCCGCGGTAGGGATCCCAGAGAGCAGGGCTGCGGAGGCTGCCCCTTTAGCCTCCTACTTGCCTCTCTGGCCTGCCCCCTCCCAGGACCTAGCTTGCAGCCAGCTCTGCTGTTGCATGCTCAATCGCTCAGTCATGTCCAACTCTTTGCAACCCAGTGGACTATACCCCACCAGGCTCCTCTATCCATGGGATTTCCTAGGCAAGAATACTGGAGTGGGTTGCCATTTCCTTCTCCAGGGGATCTTCCCAACCCAAGGATCGGACCTATGTCTCCTGTTTGGCAGACGAGTTCTTTACCACTGTGCCACCTGGGAAACGAATCTCTCAGCCTCTGCATTGCCCTGGTCTTTCTTCCAAAGAACGGTCATTACACGCACCCCACCTCTCACCACTGGATGTAGCAGGGGGTTCAGCTAACTGCACGCAAATGATGGAGTTCGTACATGTTTTCACATTGTTTAAAAAAGGCAGACTTCACCTGTAAGGATGTGACGCAGAAGAGGGGCACCTGGAGAGCTCTGTCTCCACTAGAGGAGCTTGTACGTTCAGGAAGCTTGAGGCTTTTTGAGAGGCTCTTTTTTGCTCACGCTTGGGGCAGTGGAGCATGGTGGTTCAGAGCACACCATCACTTGGCTCCAGCACTTACTATAATAGCTGGGCCCTGGCAAGTTACTTAAACTCTCTGAGCCTCAAGTCGTCATCTAACAAATGTAAATAACAATGGTCCCTACTCACATGTTCATACACACGAAGCATTTAGGACAACTCTTGGCACCCTGTAAATGGCAAGAGGAGAAGCTTTATTATCCTGTGGGATGGATGTGATTATTTCCACATTCCACCTAAAATGTAAGGGTTCAAATGGATTCATAGTTTTTTTTAATAGCACTGGAAAGTACAAGTATTCTCTATTGTGATTGCCTCCTTGTTTTTATTATATATTGGGTTGGCCAGGAAGTTCATTTGGGTTTTCCATGTTACAGAAAAAGCTGAACAAACTTTTTGGCCAACCCAAAGTTTTTACAACCCAACTGTGAAGAGGATTCGTATCCTGTTCTTGGCTGCAACCGTGGACACAAGTGTTGTCCCCAGTCCCTTGGCACCACCATCATCATATGTTCCTGGCCTGTGGCATCAGGCCAGCCCAGTGCTATGCATCACTCTTGTCAGGGGGGAGTGGGGCTCTTGCAACCCCTCCCTCTGTGATCAGCTTCTTTCATTCCTCCTGGAAACAGATCCAGTGGTGGTTGCTTTATAAGATTGCCCTGTAAAATCTAGGGTTATTTCTCTTCTGTCTCTTCCACTCTGGTTAAATAAATACCAGGTGAATGAATGAATGAGTGAGTGAACCTTTCCTTACGGGATGGTTGTGGCTATTGAATGGAGATGCTGTCCTGTTTCTGCCCTGTCAGCCGTGCCATGCCTCCGTCTTGGATTACTTAGTGGGTCTCACCCAGTTTGATGTGATACCACCTCAGGATCCCAATCCTCATGGTCATTACCAATCAACTTGGTCTCCATCCATCCAGCGAAATGTACGTAGATTCCAGCATAAGACAAAATGGATCATCGCCTCTTTCTTCCAAGTTACACTAGTGTCATAAAAACTCCCAACAGGAGGCAGCACTTCTCTGATCTCTTTCCTTCAGAAAAATGACTTGGGCCTGGAGAATTCACATCTCACTGCGAGGAAAACCCAGTGCATTAATAGCTTAATATTAATGGGGATGGAGATGTAATATGTAACACATTTTCTTTCAGTCACAGAAGATCTCATTAGACGGAATGCCGAGCACAATGACTGTGTAATTTTTTCCCTGGAGGAACTCTCCTTGCATCAGCAAGAAATAGAAAGACTAGAGCATATTGACAAGTGGTGCCGGGATTTAAAAATCCTCTATCTTCAAAATAACCTCATCGGAAAAATTGGTAAGTCTTCAGGACTTTGTTCTCATAGTTTCTTTAACATTTTGAATGGCAGAATATTGGCAAATGCAGTGTTATTTCTTAGAGGAAGAAAGAGAATTGCATGGAGGAATAGACGCAACCATCTCTCAGTGGTTGTTGATGAAACTGGTTCCCCGAGCCTTTCTGTGCCCGGTCTGTCTCTTTTGCCCCGGGGATCTCCATCAAGGAGTCAGGAGGACCCGTTGATGGCTGAGAACACATTAGTTGACCTATTCCTTTAAAACCTGATTTTTAAAAAGTGTCAAAGAGAGGAATGCAGGCATTTGTCATGAACCTGAAAGGATTATGTGAGAACTGAGGAAATCCTTGTCAGATCCCAGCCTGGGATAGCTAGGTCTACTGCTATCATGTATCAAGAAAGTCCGTGTGCCAGGAATCGTGCTCAGGATTGGGTATTGAGAGGGGTTCACAATGACAGCCCTGTTTGCTGCTCCAGTTTGGAATGAAATGAGAGGTAAAAATAAACAGGTAGATGGAGAACCCAAAATCAGCAATATAGCTAGTAAAAACTTGAGAGTATGGCTTACTCTTGCAGTGTCCCCAGAATTAAACATACACACCACCCAGCTGCATGCAGAACTCGATCACCACAGGCTTCCCTATGTGATTTGTGGCAGGAGGGGGTGGAGACCCCAGACCAGGAGAGAGTGGACGGGTACGCCCAGTTCCTTCTCCCATGAGGTGAGTCGGCCCTCCCCATCCAATTGCCACCCCCACCCCTGGGAAGAATGAGTTAAGGGAGCAGAGAGAAGAGAAGCCTGTGGAGTCCCACTAATGGGGGGTCCTGCCACATGGAAACAGGAGGAGTGCCCCCCCCAACCCTGAGAAAAGCCACAGAGAAGCTTAGTGGTATGAGCACGTAGATCCAGGTTTGAACCCTGCCTCTGCCACTAAAAAAACTGTGCCATTGGGCAAGTCAGTTAACTGTTGATCTGTGTCTTAGTCTTGAATCTGGAAAAGGAGCCAACAGCATCTGACACACAGACGTGTGTCGTATCAGAGCTGAACGGAACCATGTGCCTAGGCCTGTGCCCGCCTCACCATCCACCAGAAAGAAGTACCTGGCCCCCAGTGGTAGCATCGCTGTGGTTAGAAGCTCTGGTGATGCAGTTAGTCACCTGAAGCTTACTGGATAACCAAAAATGGGCTCTAGGGAAACAAAAAGTCTAGAATTTGCATACTTTTAGAAGATTTATTAAAATTCATTATATTCCTTCAGATACTTATTTTCGGCATCTTGTACTTTACCAGAAATTAGAAACTCTGGCACATTGTCCTATCAAAAAGGCTGTTACAGAAAACCACCCGCTTTTATCACGAGGGCATTAGAGAGTTGTCCTAATTGTGCCTCTCTAAGAGTTCCCGAAATCTTCATCTCCACAGCTGGTCCGTCACAATCACTAATTAGCAGCATAGTGTTTCAGTCCTTTTCAGAGCTGTGAGAAAGCTTGAATTTTTGCTTCCAAAGTATTCTTAAATTAAACATGCTTTTAAATCCTAATAATGGGATTTTTCAGCACAACTCCACCCATAGGCGTTTAGGTGCTAATTTAGCAAGTACAACTGTTTCTGGAGGATTCAGACGTGCTCTTGGGCCCTAGAGGGAGCAGTTTGCAAAACACTTGCCTTTGCTGAAGCTCTGTTCTTCCCAGGGAGCTCCAGACGGGCTGGCGGTGGGGTGGGGGGTAGGTTCTGCTTGGTGTGGCTCCAGGGGTCACCTGAGGCCTGTCCGGGGTCTGTTAAAATGGGGCCAGGGCCTCACCCCAGACTTACTGACTCAGAGCCTTAGAGGATCCGCTCGCAGAATCTCCATTGGTCACAGTCTCTCCATGAGCCTCAGGCCTGGCCAGAAGTTGAACGGCTCAGGGCAGCCTGAACTGGGGGGTGGGTTTGTTCAGTTCAGTCACTCAGTCATGTCTGATTCTTTGTGACCCCATGGACTGCAGCACATCAGGCTTCCCTGTCCATCACCAACTCCCAGAGTTTGCTCAGATTTATGTCCATCCAGTGGGTGATGCCATCCAGCCATTTCATCCTCTGTCATTCCCTTTTCCTCCTGCCTTCAGACTTTCCCAAAAGTCAGGGTCTTTTCCGGTGAGTCAGTTCTTCGCATCTGGTGGCCAAAGTATTGAAGTTTCAGCTTCACAATCAGTCCTTCCAATGAATATTCAGGACTGATTTCTTTTAGAATTGACTGGTTTAATCTGGAAGTCCAAGGGACTCTCGAGAGTTTTCTCCAACACCACAGTTCAAAAGCATCAGTTCTTCAGTGCTCAGCTTTCTTATGGTCCAACTCTCCCATCCACACGTGACTACTGGAAAAACCATAGTTTTGACTATATGGATCTTTGTCGGTAAAGTATGTCTCTGCTTTTCAATATGCTATCTAGGTTGGTCATAACTTTACTTCCAAGGAGCAAGCTTCTTTTAATTTCATGGCTGCAGTCACCATCTGCAGTGATTTTGGAGTCCAGGAAAATAAAGTCTGCCGCTGTTTCTACTGTTTCCCCATATATTTGCCATAAAGTGATGGGACCAGATGCCATGATCTTAGTTTTTTGAATGTTGAGCTTTAAGTCAACTTTTTCACTCTCCTCTTTCACTTTCATCAAGAGGCTCTTTAGTTCCTCCTTGCTTTCTGCCATAAGGGTGGCGTCATCTGCTTATCCAAGCTTATTGATATTTCTCCCTGCATTCTTGATTCCAGCTTTTGCTTCATCCAGCCTGGCATTTCTCATGATGTACTCTGCATATAAGTTAAATAAGCATTACTTTGCCAACAAAGTTCCGTCTAGTCAAGGCTATGGTTTTTCTAGTAGTTGTGTATGGATGTGAGAGTTGGACTATAAAGAAAGCTGAGCACCAAAGAATTGATGCTTTTGAACTGTGGTGTTGGAGAAGACTCTTGAGAGTCCCTTGGACTGCAAGGAGATCCAACAAGTCCATCCTAAAGGAGATCAATCCTGAGTGTTCATTTGAAGGACTGATGCTGAAGCTGAAACTCCAATTCTTTGGCCACCTGGTGCGAAGAGCTGACTCACTGGAAAAGACGCTGATGCTGGGAAGGACTGAAGGCAGGAGGAGAAGGGGACAACAAAAGATGAGATGGTTGGATGGCATCACCGACTCAATGGACATGAGTTTGGATAAACTCCAGGAGTTGGTGATGGACAGGGAGGCCTAGCGTGCTGCAGTCCATGGGGTCACAAAGAGTCAGACACGACTGAGCAACTGAACTGAACTGAGCTGAACTCCACATGTAAGTTAAATAAGCAAGGTGACAGCTTTGACGTACTCCTTTCTCAATTTGGAACCAGTCTGTTGTTCCATGTGCAGTTCTAACTGTTGCTTCTTGACCTGCATACAGATTTCTCAGGAGGCAGGTCAGGTAGTCTGGTATTCCCATCTCCTGAAGAATTTTCCACACTTTGTTGCCATCCACACACTCAAAGGCTTTAGCATAGTCAATGAAACAGAAGTAGATCATTTTCTGGAATTCTCTTGCTTTTTCTATGATCCAGCAGATGTTGGCAATTTGATCTCTGGTTCCTCTGACTTTTCTAAATGCAGCTTGAACATCTGGAAGTTCTCGGTTCACATACTGTTGAAGCCTCACTTAGAGAATTTTGAGCATTACTTTGCTAGCATGTGCGATGAGTGCAATTGTGTGGTGGTTTGAACATTCTTTGGCATTGCCTTTCTTTGGGACTGGATTGAGAAGTGACCTTTTGTAGTCCTGTGGCCACTGCTGTGTTTTCCAAATCTGCTCACATGTTGAGTGTAGCACTTTCACAGCATCATTTTTTAGGACTTGAAATGGCTCAGCTGGAATTCCATCACTCCACTAGCTTTGTTTGTAGTGATGCTTCTTAAGACCCACTTGACTTTGGACTCCAGGATGTCTGGCTGTGGGTGAGTGATCACACCATCATGATTATCTGGGTCATTGAGATCTTTTTTGTATAGTTCTTTTATGTATCCTTGCCACCTCTTCTTAATATCTTCTGCTTCTCTTAAGTCCATTCCATTTCTGTCCTTTATTGAGCCTATCTTTGCATGAAATGTTCCCTTGCTATCTCTAATTTTCTTGAAGAGATCTCTAGTCTTTCCCAGTCTGTTGTTTTCCTCTATTTCTTTGCATTGACCACTGAGGAAGGCTTTCTTGTCTCTCCTCGCTATTCTTTGGAACTCTGCATTCAGATCGGTATATCTTTCCTTTTCTCCTTTGCCTTTCTCTTCTCTTCCTTTCTCAGCTATTTGTAAGACCTCCTCAGGCAACCATTTTGCCTTTTTGCATTTCTTCTTCTTGGGGATGGTTTTAGTCACTACCTCTTGTACAATCTTATGAACTTCTGTTCATAGTTCCTCAGGTACTTGAATCTATTTGTCACTTCCACTGTATAGTCATAGGGATTTGATTTAGATCATACGTGAATGGTCTAGTGGTGGTTGTCCCTACTTTCTTCCATTTAGTCTGAATTTGGCAATAAGGAGTTCTTCATCTGAGCCACGATCAGCTCCTGGGGATGGATTTGTAGGTCTGGTTATATAAAGCCTTTGGGTGGGAACTGATCCCAGGATGGTTTGGCCTAGAACAGTAATCCCCTGTTCCAGGCACCTAGGAAGCTCTGTATATTTTTCCTTATAGAGATTTTTGGGTTTTTTTTGTTTTCTAATCAGTTCGGCCCATTGTCCTTGATTTAATTTAATCTAGGAAACCCTTACAAAACAAATCTTAACTTTTCTTCTACCAGTTAGCATTTAGAGGTTATACAGTTTAGCATTTAGTGGGTTATACATATAACAAAAATGGAGAAGGAAAGGTATTTTATTGTGCAGTTTTAACAATGATAACTTTATGTATTTCTGTTTGGGGTATGGACTCTATTACAATCTTTGGCACCTCTGTTATAATCTTTGGCATCTCAGTTCAGTTCAGTTCAGTTCAGTCACTCAGTCGTGTCCAACTCTTTGCGACCCCATGAATCGCAGCACGCCAGGCTTCCCTGTCCATCACCAACTCCCGGAGTTCACTCAGACTCATTTCCATTGAGTCAGTGATGCCATCTAGCCATCTCATCCTCTGTTGTCCCCTTCTCCTCCTGCCCCCAATCCCTCCCAACATCAGGGTCTTTTTAATGAGTCAACGCTTTGCATGAGGTGGCCCAAGTATTGGAGTTTCAGTTTCAGCATCAGTCCTTCCAATGAACACCCAGGGCTGATCTCCTTCGGAATGGACTTGTTGGATCTCCTTGCAGTCCAAGGGACTATCAAGAGTCTTCTCCAACACCGCAGTTCAAAAGCATCAATTCTTCGGCGCTCAGCTTTCTTCACAGTCCAACTCTCACATCTATACATGACCACTGGAAAAACCATAGCCTTGACTAGATGGACCTTTGTCGGTAAGGTAATATCTCTGCCTTTCAATATGCTATCTAGGTTGGTCATAACTTTCCTTCCAGGGAGTAAGCATCTTTTAATTTCATGGCTGCAATCACCATCTGCAGTGATTTTGGAGCCCCCCAGAATAAAATCAGCCACTATTTCCACTGTTTCCCCATCTATTTCCCATGAAGTGATGGGACCAGATGCCATGATCTTCGTTTTCTGAATGTTGAGCTTTAAGCCAACTTTTTCACTCTCCTCTTTCGCTTTCATCAAGAGGCTTTTTAGTTCCTCTTCACTTTCTGCCATAAGGGTGGTGTCATCTGCATATCTGAGGTTCTTGATATTTCTCCCGGCAATCTTGATTCCAGCTTGTGCTTCTTCCAGCCCAGCGTTTCTCATGATGTACTCTGCATAGAAGTTAAATAAGCAGGGTGACAATATACAGCCTTGACGTACTCCTTTTCCTATTTGGAACCAGTCTGTTGTTCCATGTTCAGTTCTAACTGTTGCTTCCTGACCTGCATATAGGTTTCTCAAGAGACAGGTCAGGTGGTCTGGTATTCCCATCTCTTTCAGAATTTTCCATAGTTTATTGTGATCCACACAGTCAAAGGCTTTGGCATAGTCAATAAAGCAGAAATAGATGTTTTTCTGGAACTCTCTTGCTCTAGAGCTCTACAAATCTCTGATGATCAAATACTCGGATATTGGTTTGAAACTCTTGTCAGCATCAGTATCGCTTAGGATGGTATAACTGCTGAGAGAAGGTTTTTGTTCAAAAATCCTCATTGAAAAAAATGAGTAAACTGAGGCTCGGAGAGGTGAATTTTTATTCTCAGGTCTATGGGAACAAATATGTGATATTTATAAATTTTAGATGAATATTGATGATGATAAAGGTGATGGTTATAAATCATCATATTTGACTGTCATAATATCCCTGGAAAATGGTGCAGAGGAAGTGTTGAGTGAGCCTGCCCTGATGCATGTTTCTTAGCAGGATTTTCTGTATTCATGTCATCTTAGAAAGGACTCTCCTCTAAAAGTGCAATGTAATGATTTAGTGCCAGGCTCTGCAGTCAGATTTCCTGGCTCTGCCACTTAACCTTGAATAACTGGATTAATTTTCTGCACCTTGATGTTCTCATTTGTATAAGGGAGACAACAGTAGTTTTTACTTCATAGGGTTATTAGGAAGATTAAATGAGATAATATGCAGAATGCTTAGAAAATTGTATGGCTTGTAATAAGCACTCAGCAGTGTAAGCTATGGTATTATTTAAGCTGTTTTTAAGGGGCCCCCCTCAAGAGATTCCTTGACTTATTTATGCTTTTGCTTTGCCTATATGGGCTTACATATTTATTTAAAATCATAATCCTGTATCAGAATGATTTTGACTTCAAGCAAAGGTAAACACAACTCAAAGTGACTTAGCAGTGAGGAAATTTATCCTCTAACCCAACTATTAACTCTAGAGACTGTCCAGTCTCCAGGGTTGGTTGGCCAGTTCATTCTCTCTGCTGCACCAGCCACTGTGGGCTTCATCCTACAGCTGATTCCTTCAGCTTTGCAAGATGACTGTGAGTTAGTAAAGACAGTGTTTCCATTCTCGCCTGAAAAATCCCATGGACAGAGGAACCTGGCAGGCTACAGTCCAAAAGGTTGCAAAGAGTCAGACAAGACTGAGCGACTGAGCACACAAACAGGAAAAAGAGAAAGGCAATTCACAAGCATGAAATACAGGCCATTCCTTCTCATCTGATCAGGAATACAGGGTGCGCACGCCCTCTTCTGTACCGCAGTTGCCAGGAGACTGCCCTGGGCAGGTTGACTTAAGCCTGGCCTCCCGAGCTGTCACTACCAAGGAACATGGGATTGCCGTGCACTGGGCCTGCTTGGTTAAGCCTAACCCCAGAGTTAGGGCTGGGTAGAGACATGAGTGGCACCCCACTCCAGTACTCTTGCCTGGAGAATCCCATGGATGGAGGAGCCTGGAAGGCTGCAGTCCATGGGGTCGCTGAGGGTCAGACACAACTGAGCGACTTCACTTTCACTTTTCACTTTCATGCATTGGAGAAGAAAATGGCAACCCACTCCAGTGTTCTTGCCTGGAGAATCCCAGGGACGGGGGGGCCTGGTGGGCTGCAGTCTATGGGGTCGCACAGAGTCGGACACGACTGAAGCGACTTAGCAGCAGCAGCAGAGACATGAGTAGAACTGGGTTCCCTCAGGAAGAACAGAGGGAGAAATGGATGCTGAGTAGGCAACCAACCATGTCTGATGTACAGATACAGGTTTGGAAAAGCAACATGATTTTGGATAACCATAATGGAGAAGGCAATGGCACCCCACTCCAGTACTCTTGCCTGGAAAATCCCATGGACAGAGGAGCCTGTTAGGCTGCAATCCATGGGGTCGCTAAGAGTCGGACACGATTGAGTGACTTCACTTTCACTTTTCACTTTCATGCATTGGAGAAGGAAATGGCAACCCGATCCAGTGTTCTTGCCTGGAGAATCCCAGGGACGGGGGAGCCTGGTGGGCTGCCATCTATGGGGTCGCACAGAGTTGGACACGACTGAAGTGACTTAGCATAGCATAGCAATGATTCTTAGATTCTTGTTGTCATTTTCATAACAGATTATGTAAAAATGTCTTTTATATCGAAGGTTAACTAATTCCATTATTTGTATGTTTCAGAAAATGTTAGCAAACTCAAGAAACTTGAATATTTGAATTTAGCTTTAAACAACATTGAAAAAATTGAAAATCTGGAAGGTAAGAACTTTCTTCTAATAATGTATTAGTAATTAAAATTAATACTTAAAATTAGACTTAAACAGTATTGCTTAAACAGTAGATAGACTTTTCAAATTAACATTTTTACCTCAGTTTTATATTTGTTATTCTTGTTGGAAAAAGTCAGACGATAATAAGATACATAAATTCAAAAGTGGAAGTCGCTTTGGCCCCTTCCTAACCCAGCTTCCTTCCCCGAGTCAGTGGTATTAACCCTCTGGTGTATAGAAGGTTATTTTACTACATTTTGCTTTCTATCAGTGGGATCATACTATGAATATTGTTTTCAAAATGAATTTCTTTCATGAAATTGCCTTGTTTTTCTGATATCCGGGAAAGGTGGGGAGGTCTGGGTAATGGAATGATTGTAGACGGAGTTATCCAACCATTGATCTGCAGATGGACACTTGGGTGGTTCCAGCATTTTGCTCTAACAGCTTGGCTGCAGTGAGCATCTTTCTATATTGCACTCTGTGTACATGTGTAAATTTTTTTCTAGGGTAGATTCTTAGAAATAGAATTCCTTGGTTTTAACATGCATAGTTTTGGAAAATATTGTTCTCCAAAAAGGTTGCATTGATTTCCACTTGTGCTGGTGGTCAATGTGAATACCCATTTCCCCCCAGCTTCACTAATGCTTTTTATAAGCAATCTTTTCTTAATGATCAGAAGACATTGTTCTCTAGCAAATTTTAAAATTTGTACCTCACTTATTATTATTGATCTTCCATATAACCTTTCAGATGTTTATTGAATATTTATATTTTTTCTTCTATGAATAACTGTTTCATAGCTTTTGGCCATTTTTTCTACTGATTTTTCTTCACATGCTCTTATACATTCCAGATGTTAATACCTTGTTATATATGTTATAAATCTTTTCTCTTGAGTCTGCTACTTTTATTTCAATCAAGATGCTGGTATTGTTCAGAAGTCTTATTTTTGAAATGGGTATACTCCAATTTATCAGTCTTTTTCTTTCCTGTTTATGATTTCTGAATACAAATATATTCCATAAAAGTTCTAAGTATAATAATTTTATTCTTTACATTTAATCTCTCTAATGTACTTCAGATTTATCATGTAAATGTTTCTAAATGGAGATATTTGGACCACTTAGTACTTTGAAATTGAGACATAATTTATGTAACAGTCTATGGGGTCACAGAGTCAGACATGACTTAGTGGCTGAATAACAACATAAAATTCACTGTCTGAAAATACACGATTCAGTGATTTTTAGTATATTTGCAAGGTTGTGGACCAATCTGCTGCTGCTAAGTCGCTTCAGTCGTGTCCGACTCTGTGCGACCCCATAGACGTCTGGCAGCCCACCAGGCTCCCCCGTCCCTGGGATTCTCCAGGCAGGAACACTGGAGTGGGTTGCCATTTCCTTCTCCAATGCATGAAAGTGAAAAGTGAAAGTGAAGTCACTTAGTCGTGTCCGACTCTCATCGACCCCATGAACTGCAGCCTACCAGGCTCCTCTATCCATGGGATTTTCCAAGCAAGAGTACTGGAGTGGGGTGCCATTGCCTTCTCCGTGTGGACCCATCATCACTATCTAATTCTGGAACATTTTCATCACCCCCAAAGAAATTCCCATATTCATTAGCATTCACTACCCATTCACTTCCTATCCCAGCCCCTAACAACCCCTCATCTGCTTTCTGTCTCCATAGATTTTCCCATCCTGATCATGTCATGTAAGTGGAACCAAACAATATATGGACAATATTTGGTCTGCTGACTTCGTAGCCTAATGTATCCAGGGTCCATCCATGTTGTAGGATGCATCAGTACTTAATCCTTTTAAGGGCTGAATAATATTCTAATAATGATAATAATATTCCAAATAATGATAATGATATTCAATAATATTCCAATACGGATACACCTCATTTTGTTTACCCTGTTCATTAACTGATGCATATTTGAGTTGTGTCCACTGTTTGGTTATTATGAGTATAGCCTCTGTGAACATTAATGTACGAGTTTCTGCATAAACATATGTTTTCTGTTAGTTTAGTATACCAGGAAATGGAATTTCTGGGTCATATGGTAACTCTGTGCTTAATTCTGTTTTCAGGAGCTGCCAAATGTTTTCCAAAGCAATCACACCATTTGCCATTCCCACTAGCAATTTATGAGGGCTCCAGTTTCTCTGCATCCTGATGAACACTTGTCATTTTCGGTTTTTATTTATTTGTTTTTGTGGTAGCCATTCTAGTGGGTGTGGAGTGGTATCTCATTGTGGTTCTGATTTGCATTCACCTAATGACTAATGAGTTTGGGCATTTTAAAAAATGTGCTTATTGGCCATTTGTGTGTCTTCCTTGGAGAAATCTTTATTCAAAATCTTTGCCCATTTTCTAACCAAGTTATTTGTTGTTTGACTGTTGAATTGTAAGACTTATTTTTATGTTTTGAATGCTAGAGTCCAATCAGATAAATGATTCGTTGATATATTCTACCATTTTGTGGGTTTTCTTGTCAACTTTCTCATTGGTGTTCTTTGGAACCGAGTGGTTCTTTCTTCTTAAATAACTGTGTGTGAAGTCGCTCAGTCGTGTCCGACTCTTTGCGACCCCATGGACTGTAGCCTACCAGGCTCCTCCATCCATGGGATTTTCCAGGCAAGAGTACTGGAGTGGGTTGCCATTTCCTTCTTCAGAGGATCTTCCCCACCCAGGGATCGAACCCGGGTCTCCTGCATTGTAGGCAGACGCTTTACCGTCTGAGCCACCAGGGAAGTCATTATGTCAATGTGTAAATAACTTTATTGAGGTTTAATTGATGTACAGAACCCTGCACACGTTTAATGTATACAGTTTGTTGAGTTTGGACCTGTGCACACACACGTGAAACCATCACCACGATCAAGGTAACAGGCATGTCCATCACCTATTTTCTCTGATCTCCCCTAGAACCTCCTTTAATCTAGTAGAACCTCTTACTAGATTCATCTTCCATGTCGCTTCACCTGTATTCCTTATTTAAACCCCGTTGTCTTGTTGTTCTATGTTCTGGGAGGTTTCCTGTGTTACTTTGGAGGCTTCTATTTTGTGCTGTTATTTTTTTCCCCTCAGTGTCTAGTAACACTCTGTGTCTGCTGAAACCGCAAAGGGTTTGGTTGATTAGGTACCTGTGTGGGCTTACTCTGCAGTTGTGAGGTTGTGTTTACACATCCAGCCTCTTGCCTAGCTGGCAGCACCACGTGGACTCGGTACGAGTGGGCAGGGGCGTGGAGCAGGCAAGCTGCTCTCCCCACTCTCCTCCCATCTGCCAAGAGCTAAAATTAGGAGCACATTGCTTAGGTTATGTTGGATTTTAGCCTATTTGTCTCACAGTGTCGACATTGGTATTTCAGTGGCCTTCGAGGTTGTATATCAATAAAGACATAAATATTCGTTATACATTTTTAATGTTCATCCTCAAAACCTACAGCGTCATCACTAAGAAAGTCCCCAGACCATCATCAGTGCTGGAGCTGAGATGGTTGTTTCCATCACTGGCATCTTTCTGCCTTAGGAATGGGGCCTTTGCTCCCTCTCAGATACCACTCTCCAGCCTGCTTACCATAGTCACATGTGAACACATGAAATAACAAAATCTGCCTTATATCTATGTTCTGTAGTAGTGAAGTGTCAGTCTATGATGTCAGAGAAAATTTAAGCTCTCGCTCTCAGTTGACTTGTCCAGGGCTTGTTCTTTTACTTAGCAAAGAATCCGAAAGGAGGTGGAGAGTTCTGGGTTTTGCGGTGTGTGTTGGCCACAGACCACTAGAGGGCAGCATTGTCACTATCGTCTTGGAGCTTTGGGAGCTTGGTCCGCAGTGGACACTTCCTCGTTTGGTGCTCTGCCTTCCAGCTCTAATACAGATGCACTGGGCTCAGGGTTGCCTGTGGAGCTGGGCAGTAGGCAGGGATGGGTGCCTTATCTTCTGGCAAATGTGTACTTTTTGTTTAATTTAAATGTTTGAGGTAGAGAGGAGGGTGTATATACGCAGCTCACCTACTTGAGTCAATCTCAGTGTGATCTTAAACGTAAGCTGGGTTTTTGTTTGTTCGTTTTGCTGGATGGCAAACCG
The DNA here is from genome assembly GCF_003369695.1 of Bos indicus x Bos taurus. NCBI lineage: Eukaryota > Metazoa > Chordata > Mammalia > Artiodactyla > Bovidae > Bos > Bos indicus x Bos taurus. Next base: position 8,564,174 of record NC_040089.1, read on the forward strand.
TAACTGTATCCCTCTTTCTTTTTTTTCTTATTGTGGATTCACCAGGATAGAATCAAGTGCCTATTTTTTCCCATCGCTCCTCCTCACCCACCCTAGCCTGGGAAGACAGGAGGGGCTTCTGTGAGGGTCAGCTCTCCCCCTTGGGAAATCACCGTGTTGGTTTCAGCGACGTTCAGACCCCTGTGGTCCACTGAGCTGGATCTTCTCAGCACAGAGGATAAAGGGTGGGACTCAGCTGCAGGCAGGGGTACCCTAACTCCAAAGAGGAGGTTTTCTCTGGCTGGCTAGTTCAGCAGGAATTGTTCTTTCAAATGGCAGATGTGGCTTAATTGCTTATGTGTAAGCCTAGCAGAAGAAAAATTAAGATTCATCACTTTGAAAAACATAATGAACATTTGGAGGGTTCTGCATCTACAAAATTACAGCAAAATCCAAAAATTATCTGAATTTTTTAGTTTGTTGGAGTCTTCCAAATGTCAGTCTTTTATTATATGGAAGAAACTGTAGTGAAAATATCTCTCAAGTGTCCTAAAGTAAACTTAAGAAATACCAGGCAACCTGTATCTTAAGTCAGACTACCCCAGATATATCCTTTACACTTCACAAAATCCATCTGACATTTTCTTTTTGCTAATATAAACAAACCTACAGGCACAGAGATATAAACTTAATTATATTTATTTGTCTAGTTGCATATTCATTCTTCATATAGTGGCTGAGTTCACATTATTATGATTTAATGACTGAATTATCAAGTATATTGATGTGTTTTAAATAACTTTATTTTTTGGCACTTGAGGTGTTTTTAATTATGTTTGCTCTTGTGAATAGAACTGTTCTGAACAGTTTTGTACAAATTAGCTGTTCCCAGTTGATGTATTTGACCAGGACCTTTTCCTCCCCAATGAAATTCTGGATCAAGAGAAAAAAAAAACAAAAACACCTAAGAGCCTATTTTATGTATTGATAGGTTGAATGCTGAAAAAATATATATATTTGTATATGATAACCTTGTCAATATATTTAAAATTCAGTTTTGAAGATAAGAAGTTACTGAGTTTCCTTCACCTATGTAGCTGAATCTCAAATATATAAGAGTGTTGAGTTGTTCTTGTGTATTTTAGATATTCATCTTTTTAATAATTCATATTTTACCTCAGTAATACAACACAGTGACGTCAAAGTGTATCACAGTGTATCAAAGTGATACAGTCTGATACAAAATGAAACAAATCATGTCTAATACAAAATGGTGATGACATCAATAAACTCTAGATGTAAAGAAGGCAGAAAAGCTGTTTTGAGGAGTAGAAAGTGAGAGAAAGTGTGGAGAATTCAGTCTGGACATGTTGAATGTGGAGTATCTTGCAGACATGTAGAAACAGGAGTGTGATGTTCAGTTGGATGGTCAGATGTGGGTTTCTTGTTTGGGAGTCATCAGAATCTGGGGTTAGTAAAACCAGTGAACATGACTACTGTCATCAGGACCATAAGGAGAGGGGAGTATTGGGTCATTGATGGAAATCCCCACTGATGGGGTGGAAAAGCCTGTAAAAGATCAAGAGGAATAAACGACATTATAAAGGAGAACAAGGAGAAAGTAGTATCCCTGTTTCAAGACAGTTGGAGGATTTATAAGGGACAGTCCATGATCAGTCCCATGATATGCAGCAGACTCTTCGAGTGACATAGTGTGTTGAAGAGGGTCTATTAGATCTGTCAGTGGGACGGTCTTTGGTCACCTTTAGAGGAGCAAGTCTACTAGAATAGTAGAATGTTGGAGGTGGAAGCCAGCTACTGTGGGCAGAGCCCACGGGGATTGAGATAGAAGAACCAGTGAACGTAGAGTCAAGGTGGCTTGCGATGTCTCAGCAGGCATTGCCTACCTCTGAGTTCTGCCTTCCTCTCTAGATTCACTTCTTGGTGCCTTTGCACATTAAAATTTTTTTTCTGCAATTTTCTTCTTTATTCCACACTGTACATAAGTTTAAAGTGAAATACCATGGGTATTTTTATCACTTTATCCTGAAGACCTGGGTCAGCAACTTATACATAGGTACCCAGTAACTTCTGAATAGATGGATGGATGAATAGAGGGTAAGAATCTATATCTGGAAGCGCTAAGTTAGAACTAACTTATTTGGAAGAGACTGGTTTTGGGTATGACTAGAGAGGAGGGATGGAGAAGGTGATGGCACCCCATTCCAGTACTCTTGCCTGGAAAATCCCATGGACAGAGGAGCCTGGTAGGCTGCAGTCCATGGGGTCGCGAAGGGTCGGACACAACTGAGTGACTTCCCTTTCACTTTTCACTTTCATGCATTGGAGAAGTAAATGGCAACCCACTCCAGTGTTCCTGCCTGGAGAATCCCAGGGACGGGGGAGCCTGGTTGGCTGCCATCTATGGGGTCGCACAGAGTTGGACACGACTGAAGCGACTTAGCAGCAGCAGCAGCAGCAGCAGCAGAGAGGAGGGACACGTGGGATTCTAGACAAGGTGGAGACAGGTGCTAAGATCAATAAGAGGGTGAGAACACTGTCATTCAGTGGGATTGGCTCCATCATACAGCCTTTAGAAATGAGAAGCACCTTGCCATCAGCGACACGATTGCAGAGCTCTGAACCAATCTGAATTCTGATTGAATTCAGAACCAAGCTGGTTCATATTGGTGAAGTTAATATAAGATATCAAGAACTGAAGTTTACCCTAAGTTTTATAGCCACAAAATGATGACAGAAAAGCAGTGTATAATCAGGAAGCCTGTAGGAAAAGTGGAGTATGTAGAAGTTTGAAGAAATGAGCACAGAGCAAGATAGAACTGGGTTGTCAGCTGGCGATGGTTCTCTAGATATTGATGCCTACCAAATCTGCCATATTAATCCAGCACCTGTGAGCTGGTCGCTTGGGGAGACAGCCTTATGTGAACCTCTCCCACAGGGCCGCCGTAGAAACGAGGTCAGCTCTTCTTTGGCTGGTAGTGAGGAATGGTAAACTCACTGCCCACGGAAACTGTAGGCACGTGTGCTAAGAAGCCACGTGAGAACCAGGCAGGTGATAACTGGGCTGGTTCTCATCCTGCTGCTGCTGCTGCTAAGTCGCTTCAGTCCAACTCTTTGCGACCCCATAGACGGCAGCCCACCAGGCTCCCCTGTCCCTGAGATTCTCCAGGCAAGAACACTAGAGTGGGTTGCCATTTCCTTCTCCAGTGCATGAAAGTGAAGTTGCTCAGTCATGCCCGACTCTTCACAACTCCATGGACTGCAGCCCGCCAGGCTCCTCCATCCATGGGATTTTCCAGGCAAGAGTACTGGAGTGGGGTGCCATCGCCTTCTCCAGTTGTCATCCTAGCTCATGGTTATCAAAGCTTCCTAAGTGGCAGGCACTGTGCTAAGTACTTCACACGAATCATCTTTTATTGTCTTCACAAGCATCTCTGAATCGGGTACCAATACTATTGTAATTGCAGATGAGAAGACTGAGGCTTGTGACTTTTGCAAAATCACACAGCAAGGATGTGTCAGAGTTAGCACTTGAACTCAGGTCTGTTGAATTCCAAGGTCTCCACTCCTAACTACCAAGTGCTCATGGAATTCAGATGAGAGGAGTCAATTCAAACTTGAAATTGATTCAAATTTCTATATCATCTGGCTATCTGTGGGTCCCATTTACTACAGAGTCTGCTCAGTGACTCATCCTTTTTCCTGTCATCCCTCTGAGGACCACACTTGTTACATTTGTTCACACCTTCGGTTCAGTGCTCGGTGATCTTGGAGCCATTGCGTCTCTTTGGTGACTTTATAAAGATGAATTCTGAGGCTTGATTTTATGAAATGCCTTCTGTTTGGGGGAATTCTTGCCATCACCCTTTGTGTTGAGATGAGTCCTAACCACTGTACCTGGTAAAATTCTCAGGGGGCAGATTCCAGTGCCTTCTTTAAAGGGACGTTTGTTCTGATGCAGCACCCACCCCAGCAGCAGCTTATACCTGACCTTCTTCACCCCAGTTAGTAACTGAATCCAAATGTCAACAGCCCAGAGTTTGCAGATGTGGGCGGGAAGAGGATTTCCTTCGACCTGAGGGACTCAGGGATTGAAAGTAAAGGGAGACACAGAAAAGTGAATCAAGACTAAGCCTTTTTTTCCTTTAACATTAAACAATTTTATTTATTTTAATTGGAGGATAATTACTTTACAACATTGTGATAGTTTTTGCCGTACATCAGCATGAATCAGCCACAGTCATGCATATGTCCCCTCCCTCTTGAACTCCCTCCCACCTCCCTCCCCACCCCATCCTTGGTCAGCAGTGCAGTTAGTGAACAGACTTCAAATACCTGCAGCTGTTACTTCTGTGATGTGCTACTGTACACGTTTTAGTATCTGGGTGATTTTTCGGGCTTTGTTTTCTTTTCCTTTCTCCCACCAGGCTGTGAAGGGCTGACAAAGCTTGACTTGACGGTGAATTTCATCGGAGAGCTGAGCAGTGTTAAAACCCTTCAAGGCAACATCCACCTGAAGGAGCTCTTCCTCATGGGAAACCCCTGTGCTGACTTTGACGGCTACAGACAGTTCGTGGTGGCAACTCTTCAGCAGCTAAAGGTATGCTTTATCTCCATGATATGAAATTCTCATAAAAAATGAAAACAAGAAGCTACACAGTGATTCCTGATTTATTCCCAGCATTTTCAGAGAATGTGTTGTTTTAGAGAATGGAATATTCCAGAAAAATCAAAATGAATTCTTTGGCTCACTGAACTTTAAAAGTTTTTTTTAATAACTCTAATAAAGTTTGGAAAAATAAACGGGCATATTTTTCTCCTTTCTCATTCAGAATGCACAGAGTTGAATTGAACTTTCTTGATGAGTTCAAGTCATTGTTATAGAGGGCGTCCATTATCACTAAGAGCTCACCAAAAGCTCAGGGCTTTTGAGGTGGCTACATGGGCTCCATCCCTGGGTCAGGAAGATCCCCTGGAGGAGGAAATGGCAACCCACTCCAGTATTCTTGCCTGGAGAATCCCATGGACAGAGGGGCCTGGGTGGGCTACAGTCCATGTGGTCGCATAGAACTGGACACATCTGAGTGAGTTCATACTCTTAAATTCCTGTGCCTTTTTTTTTTTTTTTTTTACACTATTGCTTTTTATTAACTCACTCCCTATGTTAATTCTCAAGCTCTCATATACTTTGGAATACTTAGACAGGTTTTGTGTTCACTGCTCCCCTGTCCCTGCCATCCCCCTGCCCAAGTACCCCATTTGGTGGGTCTGATGGGCACCCAAGAGTTTGCATTCAGAACAGGCTCTCAGGTGACTCTGATGCCACCGGTCCAGGGACCTCATTCAAGAACTGCTACTCGGTGTGTGAATTTCTTCTGCCGCATCTCCCCATACCTGATAATTTTGCAAACCAGGAAACAACACAGTTTCTACAGAAATCCTACACCCGAGAACATTTAAGTAGTAGTATTAATGTTTATGTGTTATAACTCCAAGAGCTCCTGACCTGCATGTGTTGGTCTGAAACCTCTCGACTTCTCCGGTGAAGTGTGGAACTGGCCTCTGTATGCAGAGGGCAAGGAGAGGCTGGAGAAAGGGGCAGCCTCTCCGGAGACAGACTGGCAGGTGGTGGGTCTAATAAGCAAGGAAGCTTCCTTACCAAGCTTGTTCTGGGCAACAAGATGAGTAGGGCTGTGCACCTGCCAGCTAGACTCTCACGTTTGTAGAGAGGCCTTCACTGGGTTCAGTCCAGAGGGTCTCAACAGAACCTTCCACTCTCAAGGCTGCGCCCCTGGAACAGCTCCTAGTGTGGGAACGATGGGCAGAGCATACCTTGCAGAACAGGGGAGGGTGAGGAGCCTGTGATCGTCCAGGTCCAGCTCGCAGGCCAGCAGTCGCATCCTCTCGGTGACCCACGCCCCCAGCAGTGGGAGCAGCATTTTGCCTCTGCAGGGAACTTGTGGAGACCCTGGCTTTCTCTCAGGCCTTGTCGTCCATCCTCAGAGGACATTTGTGTTTAGACTGCTATCTTTCTGTGTAGGCAAAATTGCTGGATTAATAGAACACATTTTTTTTCCCTAATGTAAAATGTCTTTGATTAAAAGAATAAGCAACTCAGATAATTGAATCTAGAACATATATTTAGAATGAGTGATATAGTAGCTCAGACATCGTCCAGGCCAGTTATCATTGTACAAGCACTTCCTGAAAAAATGAACTGATGAGAAGCAGAATTTTAGAGACAGGGATGCTATGCGCCCTCTCCCAGGAAGGGTGTGGGGCCATTCCAGCTGGGCCTGGTCAGCCCCGCAGTGTCAGGCTAGGAGTGTGTGAGCCACCAGACAGGAGCCTGAATCATGGGTCAGGGCTGTTCCAGGGGCTTGGCACACAGCATCTCTGATGCTCATGGACCCTTGCAGGGAGGTGATTAGAAGCATCCTGAGATGAGGAAGCCTGGCCTTGGAAAGCTGGGGCTCCTTGTTTAAGGGGACACACCTGACAAGTGGCCTCAGTGGGATTTGAGCCTAAGCGCCCACCATTCTACAATAGCCACACTCCCTGCTTCTCTCTGGGTTAATGTACAGTCTCAGGTCAAGTCTTTCCTCCCAGAAAGACTGTGTGATTCAGCTGCTGCAACAGGCAACAGCCTCTCTTTGGAAAATGGTACTCATAAATGTGTTTACTAGTATTTAAAAATAGGCTGATAAACTTCAGAATCTTTTTTTTTTTTAATTGAGGGAAAATTGCTTTTCCCCCAATTAAAAACACAACAATGTTGTGTTCCTTTCTGCCCTACAACACCGTGAATCAGTCATAATCAGGCATATCCCCACCCCCGTGGGCCTCCCCGCCCCATCCCTTCCCACCCCTCTAGGTCATCACGGAGCACTGAGCTGAGTGCCCTGTGCTGTCTGCAGCTCCCCACTGGCTGTCTGTATACACCGTGGTGTATATATTTCAATGCTACCCTCTCAGTCCATCCCACCCTTGCCTTCCCCCAGCGTGTCCACAAGTACATTCTGTACATCTGTGTCTCCATTCCTTCACTGCAAATAGATTCATCAGTACATACCATTTCGTTGAAAGCTTGTTACCTACTTTGACAAGAGTTGTCCTAACAGATGTCGTATTTCCTAGGGCTATGATGACAAAGTTCTACAAACAGGGTAGCTTGAACATCAGGAATTTATCTCATTGTTCTGAAGGCTACAGTTGTAGATCAAGATGTGGGTTGGTTCCTTGCCCATTTGCATTAGAGCTCAGTTTTGTGTAATATACAAGGCCCCTTCTCATAGAGAGCATTTGGGACTTCACCTGAGATATTGAAATTCTTAACACAATGAGCAGTTATAAAATTAATATATTTTGAGAGCTTGTCATTAATAATCAGTTTCCACAGAAGACCTACTTATTGTTATTACCAGTAAAGATGCTTTGTAAACTGTATTAATTGTGTGAAGTAAAACACTGATTATATTTCCCACTAATTACTTTGCTTTCAATTCTGTATCACTAAGGTGTATTATTTATTATTTCTAGTCTTGCAAGTAAAGTCCTCTTGGGGCTGATTCAAATTGCAACCTTGGGATAAATGCACTGTGTTGGCTGGTTTTTGTTGTTGTTGTTGTTCCAGTGGTTGGATGGTAAAGAAATTGAGCGGTCAGAAAGGATTCAGGCATTACAGAACCTCCCAGTAGTTGAACAACGAATCAGAGAGCAGGAGAAAGCTTACTGTCTTAAGCGAGCCAAGGACAAGGAAGAGGCTCAGAGGAAACTGGAGGAGGAGGAAAACAAAGGCGAGATGGGGCGAAGTCACACAGGCTCTGGCGGACACTGGCACGTGGACCTCAGTGCTACCCTGTGGGTAAATGGAGTGTACCTTCTGGTTAACTCACGTTAAAAGCAAAACTTAGGTTAAAAAGTTCTCTTCTCAAGGTGTTTACAGTACCACTTAGAGTCCAGTGATTGATTTGAAGAATAAATTATGATGTGAATTCTGGGGAAGACCATGTATGATCATCTTATTGATTATGACCAATTCGGTGAGGTTTTCTTCCCTTGAGGCGGGGTGGAGGGGGAGCCTTTATAAACTAGCAGCTTTAATTCTCATCTAAAATTATCCTCAGACAAATCTCTCTGAAAGATGCACAGGAAAGCTGAATTAGCAGGTGTACTTTGATTTATAAAGTAGGAATATTTTAGAAAAGTTAAATGCAAATCATGTTATTATAAATTGAGCAATTTTGATTGCAAAAGATGTTCTGTTTTGTGAATTATATAATGAATGCATTTTTAATGTGATTAATATGCCCCTAATTGGTCGTTTTTACAAACATTAATTTTTCATGCTTGCTTATTTTAAGGGAATTGCAACTGTACTCAGTTGATTTGATTCCATACAATGAAATCTTTCAATATTTTGATAACAGAACCTCTTAAACTTGGGAAAATAATAATTATAATGTATTTCAGATATACATAAATGTTAAACAGATAAACAGGCAGCTACAGCTATTGTGTGCACCACATCCACACTTATTAAATGTTAATAGTTGGCATGTTTGCCTTTTTTTGTTTTAATAAATAGAATATCGATAGAGAAGCTCCTTCAGTGTTTCTCCCCCATCCCTCTCCTCCTTTCATCCTGTGGCGTCCACCATTCTAAAGTCAGTACTTTAGTAGTGTTTGGTATAATGTCGATCCCACTGTATTGTCATATATTTACCCACATAATTATGTAAAACTTAATACTGCTTAACCAGGAGTAGTTTTATGTTTTGTTTTGTTTTTTTTTTAGCATGAATGATATCTTTCTACAGCTTTGCTTTTCATTCAGTATTATGTTTTTGCTCTTTACACATATGAAGACACATAAGACATTCATTCTAGCTGTGGAATAAAATTCCATTGACTGAATAAATCACAATTTATCCCAGAGCGGGCATTCAAAATATTTGACAGTGAATAATTCTTTGGCCGTGACAGATCAGAATAAGCACCAGCTCCAGCAATCTGTGTGGCCCTAGTTTGAGAACATGGGAAGGAAGGAGGAAGAGAAGGAGGAAGGGAGTGAGGCAGGAGGAGGGTCAGCTGAAGATCAGCCCTGATGCAGCCATTCCTCCTTGGGTGGCTGTGTAAGTGGTTTTCCATTTCTCATTTTTTTCACACAATGGTGCACACGTCTCCTTGTGCAAGTACGGAAGTTTCTGTAGTGTATATTCAGCAGTGACATCGCTGCATATTAATTGTAAACATCTTTTCAGCTTTATCGGAGAAGGCAATGGCACGCCACTCCAGTACTCTTGCCTGGAAAATCCCATGGATGGAGGAGCCTGATGGGCTGCAGTCCATGGGGTTGCTAAGAGTTGGACACAACTGAGCGACTTCACTTTCACTTTTCACTTTCATGCATTGGAGAAGGAAATGGCAACCTGCTCCAGTGTTCTTGCCTGGAGAATCCCAGGGATGGCAGAGCCTAGTGGGCTGCTGTCTATGGGGTCGCACAGAGTTGGACACGACTGAAGCGACTTAGAAGCAGCAGCAGCAGTTTCAACTTTATATGCATTGCCCAATTGTTTTTTAAAGTGTACTAATTTAAACTCATATATCAGCAGTATTGGAGAGTTCCTAATCTTTTGTCAATAGTAGATAATGTGGTTTTTAAAACATTGGCCAATCACATTGGTTGTTAAATAGCATCTCATATTTTAATTTGCATTTCTAGAAGTAAGAGTGAGTTTCAGTATCTTAAATGTCTTCTTATATGGTTATTAGCTATTTAGATTTCTTCTGTTCAGGACTCCCACCTATCTTAAATAAGTTGTAAGGTTTTTTCTTACTAATTTATAGCTCTTTTATATTCTAGATGCAAATTCTTTAGTGGTTATGAGGTTTGCAAATACCTTCTTGCAATCTGTCTGTGACTTGTCTTTAATTTTGATAAGTGCTTTTGTTTTCTAGAATTTAGACATATTAATGTAGCTAAACCTATTTTATACATTTTGATCTTATTTATGAAATTTTTCAATACCCCAATGTCATATCTATCTATCCGGGGTTAACTTTTGACAACAGTGTGGGGTAGGGTGCTAGTCATTTCCCGCACAGGATTGTCATGGGCATAGAATTCAGCCCATGTATTACAGTGCCATTCTTTTCCTGGATTATATTCCCTGCTCTTATGAGTTATGGGCCAATTTCTGGACTCTCTAGATTCTTCCATGGGAGTACTCCCACATGGTTTTAATTTCTATAAATCTTGATTTTTGCTAGGAGATATTCTTCTGTTTCAAAATCATCTTGATACTTCCCATCTCTTTTTTACCCTTTTGTGAGAATTTTAGAGTCAGGCTTTCAAACTCCGCCCAAATCCCTAGTGTAATTTTGATTGAAATTGCATTGAGTTTATACATTCATAAGCGGAAAGTTGACACCTTCAGGACATTGATTCTTTCCTTGCTGAACTTTGGGATAGCTCTGTTTATTTAGACCTTCATAGTCCTTCAGTAAGTTTTTATAATTTTCTCTATAAAAACTTTACATTATTTCTTATTAGATTTATTTCTAAGTATCTTGTAGAGTGGGATTTTAAAGATTGATTTGTTATTGGGTCTGTCTGATGTGTATAGAGGCAAATAGCATCAAGAAATCTTGTTGGCGCTAGTGGTAAAGAATCTGCCTACCAATGCAGGAGACTTAAGAGGGACAAGTTCGATCCCTGGGTCAGAGGATCCCCTGGAGAAGGGAACGGCTACCCACTCGAGTATTCCTGCCTGGAGAATCCCGTGGACAGAGGAGCCTGAGGGGCTACAGTCCTCAGGGTCACACAGAGTTGGACACAACTGAAGCAACTTAGCACTCATGCAGTCTTGCTGAACTTTTTAAAAAGATGCAGTAGTTAGTCTGTAGATCATCCTGTATTTTCTATGTAGAAAAACACATTTTTAAAAAATAAATAGTAACTTGAAAAAATTTTCCAATCCTTCTACCTCTGCTTTTTATTTTTTTAATGCTAAGCCTCCAGGAATGGGTGGAATAGCAACAGTAAGAATGGGTATCTGTATCTTGTTCCCGGCTTTCAAAAGAATGTTCCCAATTCATCATCATTAAGTATAGAGATTCCTGGGAGGCTTTTGAAGAGTTGAGTTAGTTTCCTTTTATCCCAAGTTGATGAAAAGCTTTTATCATCATGGATACTAGGTTTTTGCTAAATGCTTTTTCTGTATCTGTTGAGATAAGCATATTTTTCTGTTGATGTGTTGAATTAACATTGATAGATTTTTCAAAATTAAACCATCCTTGAAGTTCTAGAATAAACTCACCTTGTCCATATTTTATTTTCAGTTTGTTATTGAAATATAGCTGATTGACAATGTTATGTAGTTTTAGATATACAGCAGAGTGATTCAATAATATGTGTGTGTGTGTGTGTATTCTTTTTCAGATTATTTTCCATTATAGATTATTACAAGATATTGAATATAGTTCCCTATGCTACACAGTAGGTCCTTGTCTATCTATTTTATATATAATAGTATGCATCTGTTAATCATGAACTCCTAATTCATCCCCCACCCCACCTTTCCCCTCTGGTTACCATAAGTTTGTTTTCTGTGTCTGTGAGTCTGTTTGCCAAACAAAAATTTGTAATGAGAATGAAACTAGTGATTTCAGTGATGGTTAACTAAAATCTTGTAGAATATTATAGATTCCTTTTTTTTTTTCCCATACCATAAAGAACCATGGCTATATGACAAAGCACTTATTTTCAGTAATTTGCACAATTTTGTTTATTAAACTGTCTAGTTGCATTTTATAATACATAAGGTGTTTAAGCAGAATTTTACTGTATATTCTGTTTGTACTCTTTAAATTTCATATTTTGGTCTGTCCTTTTAAAAAGCATTTTATTTGAAGGTCACCTAAATGAGCATTTTGTGTTATTTCAGTAACAAGAATAATAACAAAATCTAACATTTAATGAGTCCTTACCATTTGCCGTCCTGGTACTAAAGGCTTCTTGTACTTGTTTTCATTTCATATCATTTTGTAACAGTGCAAATTCTAGGGAGAGCTGAGGGGGGAGAGCCTATACCTGTTGTGTACTGCTCGAATGATATCCTTTTCTCTCTGCTAGAACAGTCTTCTGGCTCTCTAGCGCCTGACACACAGAAAGACATTCAGTAAATACTAGCTGAATCCTTGCTGAATAATGTTGACTGTCATGGAATAATTCTTTGATGCCCTATGGAGACATCGTTTACTTCTCTGACAGTCCACAAAACATGAATGGAAAAGAGCATTCCCATACCGTTGTTGTTTAGTCACTCAGTTGCATCTGACTCTATGCAACCCCATGGGCTATAGCCCACCAGGCTCCTCTGTCCATGGGATTTCCCAGGCAAGAATCCTGGGGTGGGTTGCCATTTCTTTCTCCAGGGGGTCTTCCTGACCCAGGGATCAAACCTCTGTCTCCTGCATTAGAAGGCGGATTCTCTACCACTGAGACACCAAGGAAGCCCTTTACCGTATAAAGGTACAAAACCCAAAGTCATCCATGAAAAATGGGGTGGATAGAGGCCGTACCATGGGCAATGTCACATAGCCCACTGAAGAATTTTAGACATAGAGAATCATTAAAGAACCTGGAATGTGCTTAGTTGCTCAGTCGTGTCTGACTCTTTGAGCCAGGTTCCTCTGTCCATGGGATTCTCCAGGCAAGAATACTGGAGTGGGTTGCCATGCCTTCCTTCAAGGGATCTTCCCAACCCAGGGACCCACACTGAAGGCAGATTCTTTACTGTCTGAGGCACCAGGGAAGCCCCTAAAGAACCTGGAAGACATGATCAAATTTTTTAGAAAGATTCCTCTGGGAGCAGTGTGAAGGATGAAATTGAAGGGTGCAAGACTGAAAGATTGATGACCAAGGCCCAGTGGTCCCTGAGTTTGTTTCATCATCAGAACCTCCCATGACATATTGTAAAGCAAGAGTCCTAGGCACCCCTCCAAACTCACTGGATAGACTCTGGTGGGAGCCTGGAGATCCATACTGTGTATGAAGCTCCCCAGATGACTCATATCAGCCCAGTCTATGAACCATTGAATCTGATTACTGCAGCATTCCTGGTGGTGGGTAAGGTGGGCCTGTCCCAGTGCTGTGGCACTCATTTCTCCAACTTGGCTCAGATAGGCTTTCTTTCAGACACATTTTGTTATTCAAAGCTAAGAAGATAATGTATTAAAAAAAAACAAACAAACATATAAGGTGTTTCAGGGGCAGTGTTCAGGATGAAACTCAGGTATCCATTACTGGTCTTGATGGGTCCTGTGTTTGTCCCTAGCCCATCTTTTGAAGAGAGTAAAGACTACATCCAGGCACCAGAAATAGAAGAAGGGCAATGCAAGGGAAAGGAATTTGATGACAGAGAAGACGACCTGGAATTCTGGAATAAGCCCTCTTTGTACACTCCTGAATCTAGATTGGAAACTCTGAGACATATGGAAAAACAACGGAGAGACCAAGAAAGATTAAGGTATTCCATTTGTTCCTATCATCAAGAGTGATAGAATATATTTTCATGATTGCAATTGTTTTATCCATCATCTGTGTTAAATCTGTGCTAGCTATCACACACAGACTTTGCTTTTCCTAATTTTAGCTTTTTGTTGACATGTATCTACTAACATTTATTAATATCAGATTACCTTCTTTAGGTTGTTGTGAATAATGGCATTTTAGGTAGAGTTTTGTTTGTATGTCCCTAGCTTTTTAACAACTTTAAACGTGTCAAATATTATGGCCTGGTTTAGAGATACCAGTCCTCCAGGTCATTCTGTTCAGGTGCTGTGTCTACCCCATCTAATGAGTTTCTGAGATGTTTGCCCTTAATTGTCCGGGATCATGGAGAACAAGGGCTTCCCTGATAGCTCAGTTGGTAAAGAATCCGCCTGCAATGCAGGAGACCTGGGTTCGATCCCTGGGTTGGGAAGATCTCCTGGAGAAGGGAAAGGCTACCCACTCCAGTGTTCTGGCCTGGAGAATTCAATGGACTGCATACAGTCCATGGGGTCACAAGGAGTCAGACATGACTGAGCGACTTTCGCTTCACTGTGGAGAACAATGTAGCTCATAGAAACGTGAACTTAATTGGAACTGGCAACCCAGTTACAATGCAGAAAAATGTGAATAAATGTCTATTACAACATAAAGTTAACTGACACAAAATCTCTATTAAAAGAACAATAGAAGTCTAAGGCAAAGAATCGCCTGTAGTTCTGTCATTTTAACACATCTGTCCATCTGATCTAGAACTTGTCCGTATATGCCTTTTTAAAGTTTTTATGTATTTTTAGCAAGTGTTTTAAATAAATATAATTTGCATCCTACATTTTCTTTCATGTTATTCCATGAATTTTTCCTCTTTACTCCATTCACCTCCCTCCTGTCTCTACCCTTCATGGTAATGAGAATTAGTTAGCAGGCTTGGGTCCAGCCCACCTCTACAATCATATGAATGATTTCTGCAAATGTGGGATTGGGGATCTTTTTTAAGAATAAAAATGGACTTATATTTTATATGTTTGTTCTCACTAAATCGTCATCAACAGTTTTCTACAACTTTTTAGATGACACTTTAGTAAAGAGTGAACACGTTTTTTAATAGATGCACAATATCTCATAGTGTGAACGTACCACAGTCAGTCTAATTATTCCTCCATTGACGGACATTCACAATGGTTCCAGCGTCTTGCCTTTGCAGATGATGCTGTGATAGGCATCCTTTCACATAGATCCTTATGTACTGGTATTTTTATTTCTATAAAATAGGCTCTGTTTGGCATTTTAAAAACTATAATTTTAACTAAAGTAGAAGCTGTATACACAAATGGAAAATTGACAGTTAGCTGAGTAAATCATGCATAAAATAGACTCATTTAAACATTCATGGCTATTTCATAAAAAGGAGTTTTCTCCCGCATTCAAATGATCTGGCAAATTGTCTTGGTCACATTTTTGCTTTACAGATATGGGTATAATCACACAGAAATCTGGCTCGATTGTCAGCTCCCAGCCATGGACCTCATCACAGTGAATTGATGTATTCACAAATACGCCATTAATTTTTCTGAAACTGTCTCACACATTAATTGCTTTTATATTATCTTTGTGTATTTTTTTTCTCTCCCCTGCCCCTTGTTCCCACCACCCCCAATACTAAGTGAAAAGAAGAAGAAAGTGAAGCCACCCCGGATGTTGGTCACCGAGGACGGGAGAGCCCTGAACGTGAATGAACCCAAGTAAGTGGGATTAAGTGGAGACTTGAAGATGCAAAACATGTGGTATTGGTCATACCATGGCTTCGTGGACATGTTTGCTCAGATATCTGACCACTCTTAATAAACCAGAAGAGCCTAATGAGAATGTCATTTTGTACATATTTAAAAGCAGAGTGTCATTATGTTTTCAAGTACATAATATTACGTTTCATTCTCTCAGCATACAAAAAGTGATCTAGACAGAAGGAAATCTTAGTTATTTCTGTATCCCCTGAAACTTTGGACCGTGTACAACTTTTTCCCCGAAAATTTCAACTGTCCCATTGTTGTGTTTTTTAATTTTTAAAACTCCGCCATGAACAAGCTAGCTGAGAATCCTGATCACCTGTACACCTACTTTATACTCTGGAACTCATCTGCAGAACTTTCAAGAGCGAAGACAAGAAATTGATAAAAATTCCTCAATGGAGTTGATGAGAGGGAAAAATATTCCAACTATAAATCCTCGTGTATAATAGTATCTTTTGTTGTTGTTCAGTCGCTAAGTCATGTCCAATTCTTTGTGACCCTGTAGGCTGTAGCCTGCCAGGCTCCTCTGTCCTCCACTGTCTCCCAGAGTTTGCTGAAATTCATGTCCATTGAGTTGGTGATGCTGTCTAACCATCTCATCCTCTGCCGCCCCCTTCAATTTTGCCTTCAATCTTTCTCAGCATTAGGGTCTTTCCTAATGAGTGGGCTCTTCACGTCAGGTGGCCAAAATATTGGAGAAGCCCGTAGTAGTATCTAGCTATTTAAAAATTAAAACTAGAAAGCAGGCAGAGAAGGTCTTTTGTAGTCAAAATGCAGGTCAACAAGCCTGTGAACTCAATCTTGTTGGCTTCATTTCATTACTCAAAATGTCTGTTTGACCATTTAAAATGGCACAACCATTTGTTGTGCCATTACCATGATAGAGGTGGTACAGTCCTGATCACTCTTGGGTGTCGTTAACTCATCTTCACAGCAGTCATATGTGATAGGCGATATTTCTTCTTCACAGGTCCAAAACCTGAACTGAGAGGTGAATGAGTCACACAAGGTCACACAGCCAATTGGTGGTGTGTCTGACTTGCCTGTGCTTGCCTAATTCTAGTAGTGTCCATGATCAAGTTTGTAATCTCACCCCAACCCCACCACACACCCACAGACACACACACACACACACACACACCTTCTTTATATAGCAGGCATGAATGCATGATGTTAAGCCCTGGGGATGCAGAAGTGAATATGACAGATTTCTGCCTTCAAGGAACTTAAAAATCTAGTGGGGAAACAGTCCCTCTTCAACCTACAGCAGGGCTTGAAGGAAACCCTCTGGACTCTGTATGCTCCTAGTAAGACCCCAGAAGCTTCTTCGGTCCCATCATTTTTATATTCTGCATTCACGACATTTCTATATTCAGTCACATCTTTTCAAGTCTCAGCCATGTGCTCGATGTAACACATTTGACCAAACTGATCATTCCTTTCCTTCTCGAAGCACTGTCTTCCCCTTGCTCCTGATTCTTTGACCCTCTGACCTTCTCATCATCCTCTGCTTTGCTGGCCTCTGTCTGTCTCGTCTCCTAAACGCTCTGGGGCCAGCTCCTCAGCTGTCTTCTCTTTCCTTATCCGCTCTCTTAAGATCTCACCAAATCCCATGGCTTGAAAGACATTTTCATTCCTCACAAGCAGACCTGATCTCTTCCCTGAGCTCGGGACTTGTGTATTCAGTTAGCTGTTTGAGATCCTGTGTGGACATAAGTGAGGTGTGGTAGGCTCATCCTGACTAAAGCAGACGTCCTCACTTCCACGCCCACGACCACTTCCCATCAGAGCCTGCGTGCCCGTCGGTGTCCTCTGGCTTGGGAGTGAGCATCCACTGGGTGTCAAGAGCAATACCTCAGATTCATCCTCCATCCTTCTCTCCCTCATGTTATCAGTGAGCCCACGAGCTCTTCCTCCAGAATTACCAGAATCCCACCCCTTCTCATTCACCCTCCTCACCACCTGCATAGCGGACATCAGCCTCCTCTTCCCTGGACAGTTGCAGTAGGTCATTGAGTGCTCTCCATGGTCATTTCTAGGCCACCTACCACCTTTTCTACTCAGCGGAAGAGAGAGGGGGAAAAGAGGGATAGGGCACTCAGTCCCCCTCTTAAGGAAAGCTCCTAGAAAGATGAACATTTTCCTTCAGAACTGAAGCATATGATCTCATTCAGCAGCCAGGAAAGCTGGCAAACGTAGTCTTCACCCTGCAGAGCCGTGTTTATCACTCAAATCAGGGGTCCTGTTACCATGGGTGAAGCAGGAGCAGACAGTGGGGAGTGAGTATCAGTGTCTGCTGCAGAAAAAGTGAAAGTCACTCAGTTGTGTCCTACTCTTTGCGACCCCATGGGCTACACAGAAAACCTCTCTGAAATTACTTTCCAAGAGATATGTGAAGGGAGAGTTTAAGTTGGTGGCTGGAAAATGGGGCAATAAGCAATCAAGGCAGATGGGAAAACACCTATAATAAAAGTCCCAGAGATGAGATCAAAAACGTATGGGTGATCTGTGCACCCGAAGGAGTACCCCCCGTCAGGGCTGCTGGAAGTAGTGAGAGCGAGCAGACCCCTGCTGGCAGCAAATCTAGGGCTAGTGGTACATCTTCCCAAACAATTTAGCCTGCATTCTTTAACATCGTTGGGTTATGTACTTTACAGAATACGGCGATAACTGAAATACTTAGAATGAAATTGACCAGGTAATTCTGAACAGTGCATCAGCAGTATGGAAGTTACACCTAGGACTCAACCTCACGGTCCAGCTAAAAGACTTGGGGCTTTGAGATCCTGCCTCCCAGATTCATGTGACCTCTTTCCCGGCTATGTCAGCCCTCTTTGAGCCTCTGTTTCTTCTTCTATGAAATGGAGGTGATGGGTCACAGGCAGCATTTCTGGGGAAGTGGAAAGGTCACCAATGAAAGAAGAAAAAAGAAGACAAGACTGTTTAAAAATGAAGGAATCGTGTGCTGGATAATGGCAAGCAGATGCAACATGTGGTCCTCCGGCAATAATTCCGCGTTTCAGTTTGCTTCTAGCAAACACGAATGAAGAGGGGAAAAGAAAACTTTAACCACCAGATGTCTCTGTCTCTGCACCGATGCTGATTTTTTGTATCTAGTTTAAGATTCTCATATGGAAACCATGTAAACAGAAATAATTTATAAATATGTTGTAGGCTTCTGTTGAAATTGTTAAACTCTCAGACATTTTATTGACCAGCCACAAAAATAAGTGTGCCGTTGAAGATGAGGATATAGTTACTAGTAAATTTCCTTTTAATATTGGGATGGGGTTATCAAGTATTGCTAAAGACATCCTTTTTTTTTCCCCCTAAATGGATTGTTCCTTAGACTTGACTTCACTTTGAAAGATGATGAAAAGCGTAACCAGATTGTCTTGGACTTGGCCGTGTATAGGTAAAAACATTTTATCATGTGTTTAAAGGGTGGCATTTCTTTCTGTTTTCCTTCTCAGTCACAGTCTCTTGAGTTCTGAAATGCGAACACCAGCCTCTTTTTCGCATCCTGAGTCCTGGCTGGTTTCACCCACCACACTCCCTTCCTGCCCCTTGTCCCTGCATCCTGACTGCTGCTCTCCCCACCCCAACCCCACCACAGCTGTCCTTGGCTGTGACACTCGCTCCACCAGCCCGTGTCACCTTCCACCCTTCCTTGCTAAAGTCACTTAAAGACACTCAGCCATCTGCCTCAATCCTCGAAGATGCCAGGTTCTGCCTCACTCCCTCTATCCAACTGCTTAATTCGGGATCTACATACATGGTGTTTCTGCTTCTCCAGCCCTTTCAGACCCATTGATACCCCAGGGCCGCCGTCCAGGCGCCTCCCTCTGCCTGTGTTGCTCTCACCCCAGGTCTGCCGCCCCAGGGCCTCTGTGCAGGCGCCTCTCTCCCACTGCTTGTGTCCCTGTCACCTTAGGTGTCCTCATGACCTTCTGGCCTCCATTCAGATGTCACTTTATCAAAGAGGCCTCTCTGCGCACCCCGACCATCCAGTCTAGACCAGTACCTACCTGCTCCAGCACTTCATTCCACCTTGCCCTGCTTCTTGATTTCCACCTGACGAACTCTAAATTTCCTTGTAGTTTGAAAACTGTGACGTTGAGGCAGAAGCCTGTGTGTGTTCCTCCCTGTTCATATCTCCAGCACCTAAAGGAGCGCCTGACACCTGTCAGGATCTCAATAACAGGACTGAATGAATGAATGATTACTGATGATGCAGCTGGTGGACGTTTACACTGTAATAAAGGCGTTTCTCTTTTTGAGCGATTTTGCTACATGCTCTGTCTTATTTAACCTCTCAGTAATCCAGTGACCTGGGAGGGATTGTTATCCTGGAGTTACCCAAGGTGGGTTGGGGAGTGAGTCTTGTCAAAGTAGACACAGTAATTGCAGAAGTCAGAATGTGACCCCTTAGGCCCAGGCCCAACACTGTGTTTTTTAACTGTGATAAAATACACGTAGCAATCTTAGGAAACAGGTGCTATCTGTATCCTCATTTTACAAGTGAGACTACAGAGGCTTAGAAAGGTTAAGGCGTGTGCTCCAAGATAATGGAGCGGGAGGGAAGGGGAGTCAGTCCTCCCGAGTCTGTGTGGTCAGTCTGCGCCCATCACCCTGTATTTGTCCTTCCTGCCTCACTGAATGTTTGTGAGTGTTGAGTCATTGCCATGTTTTCAAACATTCACAATCAGTATTTTGACATGTATAAAAATAATCATTTGGCCAAACTTCTCATTTGAATGAGCGGTGTGGAATCTAAACCTTTCCCCTCTTGTGGAGTTGAAAACGATGGCCCCTCGATCCTGGGGTCACCGTCACAGTTGGGGGGGAGGTGGGGTGCTGGGCTTTCTGGGCAGGACACACCTAGTGGGGAGAAGCTGAACCAGCCTTCCAGGATGGTCGTGTAAGGACAGCTGCACAACTGGTGTGGAAATAGAACAGAACTCAGCCCCAAGGAAGCAGGAGCTTAGTGGATTCAGCATCCCTGGCTATTCACATCGGTCTTAGGGGCTTAAAATAAAATATTCATGAAAGAGCATGGCAAGCCATTTTCTGTGAACCTCTGGTATTTCAGGCTGCAGATATTTTGGGGCGAGGGGCAATCAATGCCAAGTGTACTTGTGGGTCTAAAAATGAAATTGCTGATATGTTGGATTTCCTGCGAGATCTGGGGATTAATTTAAGATGGATATTCTAAGACCTGTGTATCATGGAAACTGTGAACTTTCTTCAGTTAAAATGGCCCCATAAGTGCAACTTCGTATTTGCTCTTCTTTAAACTTAATGTCTTTGAAAAATTACAAGACTTGATTGTTGAATTTTGAAGGTATATGGACACCTCTTTAATCGATGTTGATGTGCAGCCAACTTACGTGCGAGTGATGGTCAAGGGAAAGGTAAGTGTGACCCTGTAGGCTGTTACTACTGCAGAACTCAGCCTAAAACCAAACTAACTTGCCTCAAAAAAAATTTTAAGCCATTTTAAAATAGAAAAAGAGAAACCCAGTGCTATTTGCTTTAGACACACGATTTTACAACAGAAGGGGTATTTAGCAGAAACGGTTGCTGACCATGGCGTACCTTGATAAAATTAGTATTTTTAACCTGTATCTATTTAGTTAGAGTTTTCCCAGACGTGATAAGATGGTCTATATGGGTAGCCTGTGCTTGAAATTGTATTTCAATATTATACACATTTAAAATGGTTAATGATTTCATTCATGAGAGTGAAAGTCACTCAGTTGTGTGCAACTCTTTGTGACCTCACGGACTATACAGTCCATGGAATTCTCCAGGCCAGAATACTGAAGTGGGTAGCCTTTCCTACTGTAATTTTATCATTTTTGAAATAGCATGTTTTGCCGATTCTAAGTATTCATGTGAGATAGCCTAAAGACTTTAAAAATGGAAATATGTTGATATTTTATGATAGGACGTTTTATCTATAAGTGCTTTATCAGCCATGTTATCATAATTGGACCAATTATGATTTATGACTGATAATTGTTCTTTAGCCACTCATTAAAATTGGTAAAATAGTTTGTGCCTATGGAGTATAGCCCCATATATTATTTTTTTCTGAATAAGTCTGATTAGATTTTTGTTAACAATTGGTAAATTTTAAATATGTAACAAAAATGCCTCTTAAAGGAACTCCCTCGTGTAATATGCTTCCTGTCTACTCTCAGCCATTTCAGCTCATCCTCCCTGCAGAAGTCAAACCTGACAGCAGTTTTGCTAAAAGATCTCAGACCACAGGGCACCTGGTCGTCTGCATGCCCAAGGTAGGCAGCACCATTTACATCCATCTCAAGTCTGGGTAAGTTTGTTCCTGAAGGAACCTGACCTACTAGGGCTCCTGATGACTTCTGTTCAAGGTCCTTTTGCTGAGAGAGCCAGAAAATCTTCTCACTCCAGGTCAGGTAGGAGAACAAAGGTCAGCTGACTCTTCCTGCCAGCAGTTCTTGTCTCCGCAGCCTTCTTCTGCCTCTCAGACTAGAATGAGGATAGAGTTGGGGGGTGTGGATCACAGGGACCACTGAGCATGTCTGTCGCATGGCAATCAGTGCTTTCCTTACAGATAACTTTGGGAGGATATGTATTGGCCTACCTAACATAGGCCTTGGGTCCCTAAAAATTAAAAAAAAAATGTGATTGAATTCCAAATATTGAGCTGACTGGTTTTGTGACTTTGGGCCACTTATTAATCTAACGCTGGGCCTCTGTTTCCTAACATTGCTCTTAAGAAAGATAATGACGCTAGGAAGGATTGAAGGCAAAAGGAGAAGGGGGCAGCAGAGGATGAGATGGTTAGATAGCATCACCAACTCAGTGGACATGAATTTGAGCAAACTCTCAGAGACAATGGAAGACAGAGGAGCCTGGCGTGCTGCAGTCCATAGTATCACAAAGAGTCAGACATGACTTAGTGACTGAATAACAACACAGAGAAAGATAATACACATAAAATTCATAACACTGTGAGCACTCAGTGAGTACTGATGTCATTATTATTTTTTGTATTATATTTATGAAACAGACTAGATAGTATTTTAACTAAAACTCTTTTTTGTCTTTTATTTGAGAGAAGTGTTGTATATGTATTTTTTCCAGTTTTTTAATTTGAAGTATACTTGATTTATAATATTGCACTAGTTTCAGGTATACAGCATTGATTCAGGTTTGTTTGTTTTTTGCAAATTACTTTCCATTATAGGTTTTACAAAATGCTGAATATAACTGTGCTTTATAGTAAATCCCTGTTGCTTGTCTATTTTATGGATAGCAGTTTGTATCTGTTAATGATATCCTCCTAATTTGTTCTTCCTCCTCCCTCTTCTGCTAAATGTCTTATAGAGAAAAACATATATATCACTTATGTTTTTCTCTAACATAACATATATTGAGTTATGTTAGACTCATATATAGATTCAACATACAGAGTCTTGAAAAAAATGTAAAGGAATCTATATACAAAACAGGAACACACTCACAGACATAGAGAACAGAAGTACGTGTCCTTTAGATATGGCTGACTTCTGAAGACTGACAGCTTCCCCTCACCTGGCTTTCAGACTCCTTAACCTTGATCTCAGAGCTGAATGTCTGAGACAGAAGCTCTTTAGAAGCCAGAAAAGACTTAACAGGGACAGGTGACAACCCTGAAAGAACTTAAGGAAATTAAACTTAAAAAAATCATTTGTCTGTACAGAAAGTTTGGATTCCTCAATACAGACTCTGTGAATGAGTTAGGATGTTTCATGCTGCAAGCTGTAGGAAACCGCAAACAAAACTTTCACCATAAAGAAGCATTCCTACATCTGGAAGGTAGAGAGGGTTCAGGCAAGGGAAGGTTAAGACCCTTTCTGATGTAGCTTTGTCCTTAAGCCAGCTTCCTTCCTGACCTGAGCACTAGCAGTAACTAAGGTGACTTGATTTCTTGTTCTTACCTTGCATGAATATAGAGAATCAGAGAAAGACACAGAGAAAGGCCCTCTCCTATCACCATGGAATAAAAACTCCTCTTCACTGATTTGGTCAATTTAGCTGAAGAGTCCAACAAATCTTGATGAGCTTGACTATGGACAGTGGAACATCTCTGGTCAAAGAGATGGTCATCCTTTCTTCATTCCTAGTATTATATGTTTGGTTACTATTGTCTCATGCCATGGGCTTCCCTGGTGGCTCAGTGGTAAAGAATCCGCCTGGCAATGTAGGAGACACGGATTCGATCCCTGGGTCGGGAAAATCCCCTGGAGAAGAAAATGGCAACCCACTCCAGTATTCTTGCTTGGGAAACCCCATGGACAGAGGAGCCTGGCAGGCTATAGTCCATGGGGTCACAAAAGAGTTGGACACTACTTAGCTGCCAGACAACAAAGACAGTCTTATGCCTTGAGCTGAGGGTGGGGTCAGCTTTGCCCCAGTCACTCAGGTTTCAAAGCGGGAAGAGGAGGTTCTTTTGAGGAAGAAAAGGGACCCGGGGGGCACAGAGATTATAAACTTGATTAACCAATAAGGTTTCTATAATGATTTACTAATCCTTCATTATCCCAAAGCCAGTTTTGTAACAGATTGATTCTGAGCAATCAATTATGTATTTTTACTCTGAGGCCATAAGACAGCAAATACAATTTGTTGTCAAGCAATAAGACAACAAACACGACTATAAGAATCTCATTGTCCTTGTTGACAACAACAAATGAAGGAAACGCTTCTGTGCTGATTAGAATATCCTATAGGGAAATCTAAGAGATAACTCAATTACTTTGGTGTTTCGACAGAGACATTTGAATGACACTGTGATCAGCACTGTTCTTTCTTTCTTGTTTTTTTTTTTTTTTGGAAATTTCCATTGTGAGAAGCCACAGATTAAAAGGTAATCGCTGGTTTCCTAAAAGAAAATCAAGATGTGCAATTTGTGTACCTTTTACAGGGTGCCAGGCCATTGATCAGAAGGCCTCTGCTCTCTTTTCCCATGAATCTTTTAAATAAATGCAGCATTCTATTTCCATTACCCTTTCTGTTTTTATATCAGTTTAAATTTTTCATGTTAAGTATATATGCAAAGCATAAAAAATGGCTTATTAGAGAAAAAGCATTCTAGAAATGCTTAGTTGAAGATGGATAATTTACACAGAATCAGAAGATTTCTTTTTTTCTCAGTAATAAACTGAGTAGCATTTTTTCCTTTGAGATATGTACTTTTTAAGATTTTAGGGACTTCCCCAGTGGTCTAGTTGTTGAGACTTGGCCTTCCAGTGCAGGGAGTGTGGGTATGATCCCTGGTTGGGGAGCTGAGATCTCACATGCCTCTTGGCCAAAAATCCAAAACAAAAAAAGAAAAAATACACAAAAAACAGAAGCAATGTTGTAACAAATTCAATAAAGACTTAAAGATTTTAGACTACTGTGTTAAAGTAACATTGATGTCAAACTATCCCTTTCATTAGTCCTTTGAAATTGTTATTAAATTATTAACTAATAATTATTAGCTTTTATAATTTCTTTTATATACCTCTGTCATTATTCCTCCTAAAACATAGCTAGTCGATAAAATCAACCTTTGGAGAATACCTACTTGCCCAGAATTAGTTGTTTTTCATTTATGAGTTAGGTATTTGCAAGGACTATAAAACTCAAAGAATAAAAGCTTTTTTCTTAAAAAATCATCAAAAGTTAAAAATAAAAATTCTAGCTTCACTTATGGTTACTATTGAAAATAAGTATTACTAAAAATTAGCATCTTCATAGTTCCTATTGATTTAAACAGTTGAAGTACTGAAGTTTGACCCACTGAACCATCTTGTGTGTCTAGGAATTGTCGGTCTGACCCGCATTATAATGACTGAGGCATATTCTTAGAGTTTTAAAGCATAAAAATCAAGTAGACACTTAGGTATACTTTTGATTCATTCATAGGAAGCAGTGTTGTCAATATGTTAAGTGGTAACTCAGTATTTCAGGAAATATCTAAAATTGACCTTGGTAGTTTGTAATACTTGGATACTGTAAGTTAATGAAAAGATCAAATTTGCTGTTTAGTTGTTCCTTCTTTGTGATAGTATTTGTAAAGATTATTTGTGAAGAGCCAGTCTATTTGATGATGTCTGTGATGGGACGAATACAACTGTGTTTGTGGAAATTCAGCAATGAACTTTGTATACATTTTTTCAAGGATGCAACATTTGTAATGGAGCCCACAAACTGCTCAACTATTTCTTATTAGCCACTTCACTCAGCATTTTGTCAGAGATGTCAAATGGATCTTTTTCCCTTTCTTGCCCATGAATGAGGCTGGGTCTGTACAGACTGTGTGCTGATAAGCAGGCAAGTTTCACGTCTGTTCTTTGTCACAGGGGTCGTGGCTGAATATTCCCCTGCTGGGTTCTCCCAACTCAGCACCACACCCAAAGGCTCTTATCTTGTGCTAGCTCCATGATACCAGATGCTTCCCAACATCTGGTATGGAGTCTGTATCTGTGGGTTGGTATAATACCCAGACACCACAATCCCTACCATTCCCTGTAGAATTCCCATCTCCATTGGCCATCATTATAACTTAACTTGTGGGTCCCGCGTCTCCCTGAAGGCCATCTCCTCCACTGTGATTTCAAGGGTTGATACCTTAGCTGGAAGAGTTGGCTGGGGTTGTGGATGGAAAAGTACTCTGGCTTTCTCAGAAAGTGGCATTAGGGGACGTCCCTCATGGTCCAATGGTTAGGAATCCGCCTGCCAGTACAGGGGACATGGGTCCGATCCCTGGTCTGGGAAGATTCCACATGCTATGGAGCAGCTAAACCCGTGGGCCACAGCTGAGCCCGTACTCTAGAGCCCGAGAGCTACAACTGCTGAAGCCTGGGTACCTAGAGCCCGTGCTCCAAAACAGGAGAGGCCACCGTGGTGAGAAGCCCACACACCGCAGTGAAGAGTAGCCCCTGCTCGCCGCAACTAGAGAAAGCCCGAGCAGCAGTGAAGACCCAGCACAGCCAAAGATAAATAAAAGTTAAAAAGAAAGAAAGAAAGTGACATTAGGGAATAGGAGGTCAACTGCCCGGGTAACAGAGGAGGACGAAGCATTCTGCGTCTCATGAGGTTTTTCTCAGTCCCGCTCCACGGGTCGGTGGCATTTCCCGCTCGTTTCCAGAACTGTTTTATTCCTTAATCTTAGCTTTTGGGATCCGTGTAGAGAGTCTCCGTCTCCAGTGCCCCTCGCCATTTATTCCATTAGGTATATGCATTCAAGAAATGTGGACTCACGGTGTCATCCGTCTACCAGAAATTCACTATTCTTCTTTGGGGAAGAGTCATTAATCCTTTTCTCAACACAGCAGCCAAATGATAATTTTACAGTGTGTGTAAATCAGACCAAGTCATGTTTTCTAGTCAGAGTTAAAAGCAAGATCCCCCCAAGAATCTTCTGCCACGATCCCTCTGACATTATCTTCTGCCGCTTCGCCCTCTCATCATTCCAGCCACCTTGGCCTCCTTGCCATTTCACAAATATGACGAGCATCCTCCTACCCTGGTCCTCAGTACTTGCTGTTCTCTCTGCTAGAATGCCAATCTCCCAGGTATCCTCATGGTCTGCTCCCTCCCTTCTCTTGGGTTTTTTTTTTCAAGTGTTATTTCACCCTGAGTTCTTTCCTGATCCCAGTATTTAGCAAGCTTTCCCTTTCCTACCTCGCTGTTCTCTATCCCCGGTTTCTGCTGTATTTTTCTTCATAAGAATGTGTCACCAGTGGACAGTCATGTATTTAAATGTTTCTTTGTCTGTCTCCATCAACAAAAATTTAAGCTTCATGAGGATAGGGACTTTTGTCTGCTCTTATTGCTACTGCGTCACTGGTACCTAGAACTGAGCCAGGCAAAGAGTAGGTGGTCAATAAATTTTTGTTGAGCAAGTAAATACGTTAAAGCAACTTTAAAATACATTTTAATATTTATAACAAGAATCTCCCCTAATTACTCTTCTCCCTCCTCAATCATTTTCTCATTATTTTTCCATGCATGTTATTCCAGGTTAACTTTCAAATAATTTCATTCAATTCTGCCTCCAGGAATGCCATTTGAATTTTTATTGCTGTTACCACTTAGAGACAGTGAAAAGAGATGGTCTCTGGAGCCAGAGAACCTGGGTTAAATCTTGATACTTCTACTCAACAGCTGCATGACCTTGAGCAAATTATTTATCCCTCTGTGCCTTAGACTCCTTGTCCATACAATGATATTAATGATCAGTGACACCTCTAAATGTTGTATTGAGGATTATATAAATGAATATGTAAAGCACCTAGGTGACCTCTTGGGGCATAATACACCCTGAGCTCATGTTACCGTTAATTAATATTATCCATTACCCTGATAGCTCAGCTGGTAAAGAATCTGCCTGCAATGCAGGATATCCCATTCAATTCATGGGTCGGGAAGATCTGCTGGAGAAGGGATAGATTACCCACTCCAGTATTCTTGGGCTTCGCTGGTGGCTCACCTGGTAAAGAATCTCCCTGCAGTGCGGGAGACCTGGGTTCAATCCTTGGGTTGGGAAGATCTCCTGGAGAAGAGAATGGCTACCCACTCCAGTATTCCAAAGAGTTGGACATGACTGAGCGACTTTGACTTTCACTGTATGTATGATTTTAGTTCCTATTCTGAGTAGAATTATTCCCTGTCAGATTTTCTGAAAGTTTATGCTTGTCCTTCGATATATTTTCTTAAATGTGTGGTTAGACTCACTGGTGTGTCCATGAATAGTCTTATCATCATCAGCCTGGGAGTACCTGGCATATGATCTCATCACAGTCCAACTTAACAAGATTTAACTGAGACTTTGCATTCACAGGGAAACTTGCATAGTCATTCAATTAAACTCCCATCTAGATTATCATCTGACAAGTTCCAGGAGCATTCCAAGAATATGCTTCTTGATTTCCTTAGGGTGTTCTTTCAGAATAATTAACTGAGATTAAAGAAGGTGCCATCTGAACTGAACAGCAAAATATATTTACAGCTTCACTTGGTGAACATCCTGCTTGATTCTGCTTTATTGAGCACAGGAGACGAAGGTCACATATTAAAGGTCAATATTACAGACCATGATTCTAGAAAACAGTCTCAGATGCCCTTTCCCTTATTATTTGAACACATTTCTCAGTACTTTATCTCTACTCAAATATGCTTATGATATGCCCAACATAAACTCAGTCTTACTCTCTGAATGTTAATTGCAAGATGGTCTAGAGTGAGGGCCACCTGGTCATCTTGCTGGGTTTTTCTGTTCGTACTTCTACTCTTGTAGAACATTCTCTCTCTTCCTCAGTTCGTTCCTAAAAACTTGCAGTGCTGAAAAACTAGAAGCATCAAAGGATAATTTCCACATACCCCACACATCATACCTTTCCCCGCTTGGCCTCCTTGGCTATCCTTATCCTATGAATGAACTGTCTGTGCTCTATCTGAACTCTCCAGATATGTGTTAGCTCCTATTTCCACTTGCCTATGAAAGGCAATTGACAATGCTCTCTTCTGCATCTTCACTGAATTTTCTCCACACACAACTTATATTAGAAAACATGCTAAAACGTCTCCCTTCTCCAAAATAAAACAATACAAAATAAAAACATCCCCCTCCACTTAACTGCTCTGACCTGATTCACAGCAAAACTCTAAAAGAAGACATCTATATTTTCTGTTCCAATTATTTTCTCACAGTTTCTAAAACTAACCCTAATGAGGTATTCATCTTTTCTCCAGCGTCCCCACCCCCATCCATGAAACATCTCTTTTTGAGGTCTCCAGCCCTCTCTAGGTGAGTAGATCCAGCAGGCAGCCCCCTTCCTCTTCTTCTCTGACCTTTCAAGAGGCTTTTACACCATTAATCAGCCCCTCCATTTTTAAACAGGTGTTCCGTTGGCATTAGACACACCTCTTTGATTCGGTTCTCTTCTTAGGTCGTGCTCACTGGATGGTCTCTGCCAATGGATGCTTCTTTGCTGGTGCTTTCTCCTGCCCAGGCCTCTGAAAGTTGGCATATCCATCATTCAATCCTGGAACCTCATTTCTCTTCTCTACACTCACTTTCTACATAGTCTCATGACTGTCAGTAACATCTCTAGAGCTCCACCATCTGCTAGTTGCCAAGTAGGTCATTAGGAGTGTCAGTCACACTAAAGAAAATTTAGGAATATAGACTACATATTTTAAAAACACCTTGACAGTGATGAGATAATGAACAGTTACTGCCCACTGATCGAAGGAAAGACTAAGAGAATAAACCATGCTTTCAGTGACCACACAAGGGTGAGAAGAAAAAAGCCAAAGTCCAGAGCCTAGCAGGGAAGCTATGCGAGGTGGGCTCTAGGAAGCCATGCCCACTTTGAGATGCGACTCCAAAGGACCGTACCCAGAGGAAGGTGAGTGAGAAGCCAGCCAGGCCTGGAAAAGTCTCAGTCTGTCTAAACAGCTATCAAAATGGCCCCAAACTGGGCCGTGAATTTGAGCGACAGCAGTGAGTACCATCCACACATGCCTGGCAAAACCCAGGCATCTAGGCATTAGCATCATCTGTGGACTCAAATTATAGGTAGATAGGTAGTAGGTAGATAGTTTTTTTTTAAGTACATATTCAGCCCACACTGAAAATTAAATGAGGTGTTCACAGAGACTTGAGTGGGATCCCAGTAGTAAGTTACTCGGTGTTTTGGAATCTGACTGCACCAGTTTCCTACTCTTCCTCCTTAAGGGAAACCTGAGCATCCCAAAGTTATTGTTGTTGTTGCTGTTCAGTCGCTAAGTTATGTCGGACTCTTTGCAACCCTATGGAGTGCAGCATCCCAGGCTTCCCTGTCCTTCACCATCTCCCGGAATTTGTTCAAACTCTTGTCCATTGAGTCGGTGATACTCTCCTACCATCTCATCTGTCATCCCCTTCTCTTCCTGCCTTCAATCTTCCCCAGCATCAGGGTCTTTTCTAATGAGACAGCTGTTCGCATCAGGTAGCCAAAGTGTTGGAGCTTCAGCTTCAGCATCAGTTCTTCCAGTGAATATTCATGGTTGATTTCCTTTAGGATTGACTGGTTTGATCTCCTTGCTGTCTATTAAACTGTGAGACACAGACTCACATTTGACCTGTAAAACACTTTAAAATTTGTGGCCTCCATGAAAGTGGAAGCTACCTGAAAGATATTAGTACAGTGGTTTATTTGAGAAGTAAGAGGGTGCTGAACAGGAATTAGGGGAGGCAGGCAACCAAGAGAAGTGCCAGCAACCCCAGGGGGAAGCTCTGGGAGACTGTGCAGAACACGTCGTTCTTGTTGAGTCTCTTGAGCCATGTCCAACTCTTTGCAGCCCTGTGGACTATAGCCCACCAGGCTCCTCTGTCCATGGGATTTCCCAGGCAAGAATTCTGGACTGGGTTGCCATTTCCTTTTCCAGATCTTCCCAACCCAGAGATCGAACCCTTGTCTTCTGCATCTCCTGCATTGGCAGGGGCATTCTTTACCACTGAGCCACCAAGGAAGCCCATCTGCTCTGTGAAAGTGTAAGAGTTAGTTGCTCAATCATGTCTGACTCTATGTGACTCCATGGACTGTAACCCACCAGGCTTCTCTGTCCATGGGATTTCCCAGGCAAGAAAGCTGGAGTGAGTTGCCATTTCCTTCTCCAGGGGATCTTCCCCACCCAGGGATCAAACCCGAATCTCCTGTCTTGGCAGGTGGATTCTTTCACCACTGAGCCCCCCTAGGAAAACCGAAAAACATATACTTCAGAATAACTCTACCTAAGGGGTGATGGAACTGGGACAGTAGTAACCAACCCCTGAGAATATGTGGTTGATGGCTGTCCCCTGTCGTGGGAGGTGGAGAGTGGGGTGATATAAACTAGCCAGCACTTCTGAACTATCACTGGCCCAGAAAAAACAAGAATAATCGTGAACTTGTCCAAGTAAATGTAGGATATTTCCCACTGAGATGACGTCTAGTAACATCACAAAAGGATATTTTCTTTTCTTTTAAAACATCCTTATCATTCTTGATGTTTGTCCTAACCTAATAAAATATCATTTTCAAGCTTAGGTTGTGTGTGTGGATGATCCTCCATGGGAAACTGTCAGATAAGATTGCGCTTTTCAAGTATAAAAGAATTTTGAAGGAACTGTTTGATATTTAGATTTGTTCTCCTTTTATTTCAAAGCCATGAAACTGTGTGCAACTGTCAGTATTGATTGTACATATAAATATCAGTAATTACACCCTTAAAATTTTTCCTCAGATAGGTTGGATATCTTTGGAATCAAAGTCAATACTCTTATCCTTCCTATTTTTCTGATAAGTTTTTCAAAAATCTAAATTTTCTTTGCTGCCAGTTGTCTTTATTTGAGATAGAAGGTACGTCAAAATAGTTGACTTATACAGGTATTTTTATCTGTTCAAAGAATTTTAAATAATGTACCAATGGTAATTTATATATTTTCTAATTAGGACTAATGACCTTTTTAAAGAGAAAAAGAAGTAGCTTGTATTCTTTAAAGGAATCTTTTTTAACGGGCTCAGTGAATTATGTGCCTTTCTTAGTGAAGTCAATCAGAACACAGTTAACAAATCATGAAGTTGTTAAAATGTCAACAATAAATCTGGGTACGTATATTAACTTCCTCTAATGCCAGAGGAAAATAAAAAAGTCTTATTGATCCTGAAGTTTTATATTAAGAATATTCCTTGCTAGGAATTTGAACTTTGAATATTTAAATGGTCAATGCCAATATTATAGATAATTGATTAACATGAATGCCAGAAATATATAAGAAAGTGAACAATATACAAGTGTCCATTTCTTCTAAAGTTGAGATATGCTTTGCTAGATAATAACCTGTTTCAGTTGTGAGGGACCTCACCCAGTAACTGGCTCAACCCCCCAAATCAAACAACTGGCTTATGTCAAGGCAGGTTGGTGTCTAATGGGCTTAGACAGTTTGGAAGTTTTATAAAGAAAAAAAAGTAGAGACATTTTTAGAAACTACTTAGGAGGCATGGGTGAAGATGTTAAATGTGTGTACTGAAGCAAAATAATAGCGGAGGAAAAACATACTGCATCCATAAATAAATTATATGGAAGTTATTAATATCAGATGAGGGAATTATTTAGCAGGTTTGGCTTGCCACAATGTGGAAGTAAGGTGCTAGAACTCAGAAATGGAAAACGTTCTGCAAAATTCTGAAAAACTTTAGACAATGAATGTTTAATGACTCAATTAAAATATTTATTCAATTTATCAAAAATTTATTAAGCACTTAGTATAAATATAAAGCCAGGCCACCAGGCTCCTCTGTCCATAGGATTTCCCAGGCAAGGATACTGGAGTGGGTTGCCATTTCCTTCTCCAAGGGATATTCCCGACGCAGGGTTCGAAGTCCATGGGGTCACACACAGAGCTGGACACGACTTAGTGACTAAACAACAGCAAAATGAATAAAGTACAGTGCAAATTGCTGTGGAGTGAAAAATAAATGAGAGGTCCTTCCTCCAGTCTCCTCCTTCTTGAAGTCACTGACCCAGACCGGCCCTCTGCCTCAGTTTCTAAGTCCCAGTTGCAAACAAGCTCAGATACTTGTTAAGTGACTTAGCTTTTCATTCTTCTGCTTAACTTGAAATGATGTTCCTAACTCAGAGACAACTGTCATAGTCATAACTATGGGGGTCTTCTATGGTTCCCTAAGTCTCTCCTTCACTGTTGGACCCAGCGCAACAAGAGCCAGCATGCAAGAAGCTGCCGCCCACAACACCCCTGCCTCTCCCTCATTTGTAGACAGAATAGGCAGGAAGAAGCAGCTCCAGGGGTCTTTGCTCTTAGTTCTAACCATTCGTCACTTATTCAAATATTCTGTACATGTTAATGAGTACCTACAGGTGGCTCAGTGGTAAAGAATCCGCCTGCCAATGCAGGGGACGTAGGTTTGATCCCTGGGTCAGGAGGATCCCCTGGAGGAGGAAATGGCAACCCACTCCAGTATTCTTGCCTGGAGAATCCCATGGACTGAGGAGCCTGACGGGCTACAGCCCATGGAGTCTCAAAGAGTCAGACGCAACTGAGCGACTGAGCATGCACGCACTGTGCTCTAGGCAGTGCTCTACCCTCTACCTAGGGTAGAGTCTTAGAAATGCAAAGAAGAAGGGAGACGAGTACTAAGTTAGATACCTCAGGGATATCTGGCAGAGTCAGGACCGAGGCTATGGTATCTTCCTGCTGTGTCACGTTGAGCTGAGGACGTAATGAGGGCACAGTGGGACCCGTTCCCCTGTACCCATTACCTTCCCTCACCCACGGGTCAGTCCTGAGACACAGTCATCTCTCTAAAGTATTATTCTCAAAGTCCATAATCTTATAGAAATAGCTTTAATTATTTTGAGTAATGTTTCAGAAGGATTCAAAAAGTCATTATTGCCTTGAAAGAAGTGATGTAGGTGGTACAAAAAGGACAATTATTTGATTTATAAAGATTAGATTAAAACTTGAAAAGAGGAAAAGTATGAATGGGGAGAGCCTACTAATATATACTTTTTATTTCACAACCCCCAAATATATATATGTTAGTTTATTCACATTGATATTTAATATAAAATGTTTTTAGGGAAGTTGAGTAGAATTAAATAAAAATATGTAAATTACAAAGCATTACAGAAGTTAAGTGCAAACAAAAGTCAGTAGAGTTACATGGAATCAGAAAGCATGAGGAAGGAAACTTTAAATGCAGAAAATCTGTAGGGAAGTTAATGGTTGTAAAATTGGCTCCTCTATCTCGTTTATAAAACTCTAAAAGACAGGAAATATATAAAGAAAAGAATGAATAAAGCTGTATTAGCTGAATTCTAGCAAAATTAGAGTGGTTATGACAAAACTAATATTGGATATGATAAAATTTAAAGCACAAAAGCATTTAATGGGACAAAGCTTATTCTGTAGTAACAAAAATAGTATAAAATAAAGATTTAACTATATTTATTAGACTGTACATTATATAAAATACAAGTTCTCCCTGGTGGCTCAGTGGTAAAGAATTCACCTGCAGGAGATGCAGTTTTGACCCCTGGGTGGGGAAGATTCCCCTGGAGAAGGTCATGGCAACCCACTCCAGTATTCTTGCCTGGGAAATCCCATGGACAGAGGACCCTGGCGGGCTACAGTCCATGGGGTCACAAAGAGTCAGACATGGCTGAAGTGACTTAGCACGCACACATGAGTTAAAATAGTAGAACACGTTGGGACTTTCCTGTTGGTCCAGTGGTTAAGACTTTGCCTTCCAATGCGGGGTGAAAGTTTGATCCTTGGTCGGGAAGCTACGATCCCACATGCCTGGCAGCCAAAAAACCAAGACATAAAACAGAAGAAGTACTGTAACAAATTCATAAAGACTTTAAAAAATGATCCATATCAAAAATCGTTTTTTAAAAAAAAATGTAACACTATTAAAATGTTAATCTGTACCTGTGTGCATGTCCCAGAATTGAATTTTCAAGCTGTTGATTACATTTCCCTCTGTGGATTCAGGAAGCCAGTTGGGCCACATTATGTAATTTATTAGACATATTTTGGTTCTTACAGCTTTTCCATTAGTCATCCCTAAACACACTTTGTACAAATGAGTAAGAAGCTTGAAGTTAATGAGCATCGTTTTCTAGAGAGGAAGTAGCACTAGGGCTGCAAAGAGAGAAACCACACTGCACTATTTCAGTACCTTGGACCTCTGAACCCACGGTCCTCTGCCCGGAAAAACTAGATCTCTTATCAGAAGAGTTTTTCTTGCTATTCATATGAATATTGATGTTAAGATGAATGTTGGTATTAATATGAGTGTTGGTGTTGATATTTTTCTCACTGCTGATTTCTTAATTCCCTCTAACTTTTAAACTTAAAAGAACCTGTGAAACTAAATGAGCTGAAAATATCTTTAAAATAAGCAACACATTGAGATTCCTGTACACAGCAAACTCCCATGAAGAAAAGTTCCAAATTTGTGATGCTATTTGCATTTCCATAAACACAGAGAATCTCTGTCTGAGCTGATTATTATGGGACAAATAACAGTGTTAGAAATGGGGGTACTTTAAGACTCTAATTATGCATATGCTCCCATTCTGATTAGTGCATTTATAGCACAAAGCAATACAAAACCTGTGCTTTTGGCTCCAAAGCTTTTATTCTTAAGGTTGACATTTTCATGAATTTTAACTAACACTGGTTTCATTTGATGTAATTGAAAAAAGTTTTTTAAGTGCTCAGATGCCACTGCTCTGCAGGAAGCAGACTCCAAGACAGAGATTCTCATGTAAAATGTTTATTAGGGAGCAGCCTAGGGATCCACTCCTGTGGGAGGGGAGGATCCAGGATTGGGAAGAGGGAGAAGCTGACGGGTGATGCTGGCCTGCCAGAGGCCCCAGCTGATGCCACAGTGAGGTCTGAGGCTCACGTGGTTCTTTGGAGTCGTCCTGAATCAGGCTAAGGGAGCAATCTTATACCCTACGTTGACCAGAGAGACTGAAACACAGGCTCTGGGTTCTCACACTCAGTGCCAGGCCCCAGGCATGTCAAGGAAGGAGCAGAGAGTTCCAGAACTGAAAAGGCCATGTGGTCAAGGCCCACAGATAAATTAGGGGTAATTGGTATGGGTAGATGACCTTCACTCCTACAGAAGAGTTGAGCAGCTCACAGTTGGGTTTGGGGCTCACTCTGGCTTGGTCAGTAGAAATTAACATTACTCTAAAGATGAAATAAAGTGAACACTTTGATGTCTCAGTTACACTAATTGTATCTCAAGTCCTCAAGTGCTCCAGGGTCAGCCTGGAACATCCCCATCATTAGAGGGCATTCCCCGGGGAAGCACTGCCCTCCACACGATGCCACCCTGCCTCTCAGAGAGAGGGTCTGCTGCCCCCCATCCCAGGAAGAAGGTGCCAGTTCTCATTACCCCAACACCTACAACCTCTTCTGTTCCCCTCACTGGGAAGCATCTCTGTTTAGTCTCCTCAACTCTTTCTTTGCCCTCTTATTTGACATTATTGTGGTTTAGTAAACCAGTGTGTGTATGCTCAGTTGCTTCAGTCGTGTCTGACTCTCTATGACCCCATGGACTGCAGCCTGTCAGGCTCCTCTATCCATGGGATTTTCCCAGGCGAGAATACTGGAGTGGGTTGCCATTTCCTTTTCCGGGGGATCTTCCTGACCCAGGGGTTGAACTGCAAGTCTCTTGCATTGGCAGGCGGATTCCTTACCACTGGGCCACCTGGGAAGCCCCTTAATGAACCCAGAACTGGCATCAATAGAAACTGAAAAGTATTTCCATTTCTTTAAGTATCAGCCAGGAACACAGGGGAAATGTTTGTATCCATTACACTAATTCAATTAGAGAAAAGAAAAAAAAAAAGTTTTCACATTAAAATAGTGTAAACATGTCTACTCTGCCACATGAACATTTGAAAATATATCATGGGCCAGCAAGAAATGAATGGAAAACAATGCAATTGGCAAGAAATAGACTTTAAAACATAACAAATACACCATTTTAAGATTAGCTTTCTCCAAAACAAATCTCATTTGATGATAATAAAAACCTGCTGCATTGGGCAAACCTTTGCGTGAGTCACCTCATCTAATTATTTAGTGAACACTGCATTGGCAGCTTTTGTTGTTGGTTCTTCCATGGTTTTCTTCTACAAGTTTTTGCTATGCAGAATACACCTTTTTAAAAAATGTTTCAGAACAACTCTTCCAGCCTTGTAATTTCCTGTGTTTGGAACATGCAGCTCTCGTTGTTGCTGTTATTTTCCTCTCTTTTGAAGTCTCAGCAAAAGTCTGCCCATCACACAAACCATCAGTGATGCTTGAAGGTATATTTTCCCTAGTGGGATGTTCAATACATATAATGAAAGGGTGGAATTTAAGCAGATCTTTTATTTCTGCATTGCACATAGGCCCTCCCATGAGGTCTATGGGGATGGGACTGAAGTAAATCATACATACACAAATTGAATTTTTATAAAATATGGTAGAAAAGTATACAACCACACTATCCAAAAAAAAAAAAAAAACAACTGGTCTATATACCACCATGAAATTAAAAGACACTTGCTCTTTGTAAGAAAAACTATGACCAACCTAGACAGCATATTAAAAAGCAGAAACATTACTTTGCTAACAAAGGTCCATCTAGTCAAAGCTATGGTTTTTCCAGTAGTCATGTATGGATGTGAGAGTTGGACTATAAAGAAAGCTAAGCACCGAAGAATTGATGCTTTTGAACTATGGTGTTGAAGAATACTCTTGAGAGTCCCTTGGACTGCAAGGAGATCAAACTAGTCAATCCTAAAGGAAATAAGTCCTGAATATTCATTGGAAGGACTGACACTGAAGCTGAAGCTCCAGTACTGTGGCCACCTGATGCGAAGAGCCAACTCATTGGAAAAGACCCTGGTGCCGGGCAGGAGGAGAAGGGGACGGCAGAGGATGAGATGGTTGGATGGCATCACTGGCTCAATGGACATGAGTTTGAGCAAGCTCTGGGAGTTAGTGATGGACAGGGAAGCCTGACATGCTGCAGTCCATGCGGTCACAAGAGTTGGACACAACTGAGAGATTGAACTGAACTGAACCATTATACAACCACAAGGAGATGGATTACCATCAAGGACAATAAGAACACTCACCTCCCTGAGTTTGATGCTACAGCCCCCAGACTAGGATGCATTGCTTCATTTGTTCATTCATCATCCTTGTATTGAAGCATACATATGATGAACAATGGACTGGGCTTTCTGGTGTTCTAACCAGTGTGGCTCATGCAGTCAAGAATCACTAGTCAGATGGGAAACACACGACCCTATCTATCAGTTTGATTCAGTGTTCAGCACACCAGTGCAAAGGTCTAGTAAGGATTGGATTGGAGAATCTGGTTGAGGGTTGAGGCTAACCTGGGGTCCCTAACTCCCTCCCCAAATACAGATAATTAGTCCAGTATGCCTGCCTGGCCAATGGATGGGAGCGGAGCTGGATCCTCAGAGTCCAAGCCTAGTGTTTTTCCTTCATCATCAGTTGCACAGATCTGATCACTGCTGTGTGGCAGTAAGTCTCAGGCAGGATGGAGAAAGGGTGGCCGGTGGCACTCACCTTTCAGAGGAGTGACCCTGCCCTCCCGTGAGATGTGGCAAGTAAATGAAGCATCCCGTCATCTGAGAGAAGGAGCTGGTGAGGGTGGAGGAGAGAGGAATGTACACCCACTGCAGATCTCCCTCTTCCTTGAAAAGGAAGGGTGGAAGTCCCCTACCGTGGTCAGGGGACCAAGGAGAGGAGTTCTGACTTGTTTCTTTTTTCCCTCTGTGCCTACCAGTAATCCCTGTCTCATAGGAAGATTGGCAGGTGGGGGCTAAATAAAACACATACACAGCCAGCTCAGGTGGGCATGTGCCCAGCAGGTGGCCTCCTCCTCTTCCCACCCTCCCTGGACAACAGTCTTCTGTCTCTGAGCTTCCTAAGGGAAGGTGCCGGGTCTGAACGCTCTCTGCTGGAAGTTTGTTGAATTAAGTCACTCAGTCATCTTTTTTGAGACCTTAACATGCTTAGCCCTGAGCTTATTCAGTTTAAAAGATAATGGAGCTACAGAATTTTTCAGATGGAGAAGAGTCCCTTGCGACTGATTTTATCTAATTCCCTCACTCTACAGTGGAAGGAGGCGGGGTCCAGTGAGCTTCCAGCTCAGACCATTTTTGTCCACAGCACATTCACTGGGAGCTCCTCAAAGGCAGTGTCTCTGTCACCCCCATGTCCTCAACACCCCCAGAAGTGTCTGGCATGCATGGGGTTGGCTCTCAGAAAAGATTTGTCAAATGAATGAATTCACTCTGTCCCCCTGCTTGGCCTTGGGCAAATGAAGTGTAGCCTGTAGCTTTGCAAGACTAACATGAATAGTTATAATTTGTGGTCTAAGTAGTTCCCCCCCTTATCCAAGGTTTCCCTGTCCTTGGTTTCAGTTATGCACGGTCAACTGTTTCTAAAA
This sequence comes from Bos indicus x Bos taurus, assembly GCF_003369695.1. Classification (NCBI taxonomy): domain Eukaryota; kingdom Metazoa; phylum Chordata; class Mammalia; order Artiodactyla; family Bovidae; genus Bos; species Bos indicus x Bos taurus. The sequence continues at coordinate 8,603,578 of NC_040089.1, forward strand.
TATTAAATGGAAAATTCCAGAAATAATTCATAAGTTTAAAATTGTGGGCCATTCTGAGCAGCATGATGAAATCTCGCACCATCTCGCTCCGTCCCACCCAGGATGTCAAAAATAATCCCACTCATTCCTGAGTCAGTATCTGCCTTGGTTATCAGGTCAGCTGTGCTTGGGTTCAGGCCACCCCTATTTTATGTAATAACGGTCTCAGAGTGCAAGACTAGTGATGCTGGCAGCTCAGATATGCCAAAAAGAAGCTTTCAGGTGCCTCCTTTAAGTGAAAAGGTAAAAGTTCCCGACTTAATAAGGAAAGGAAAAAAAACCCATATGCTGAGATTGCTAAGATCTAGGGTAAGAAGGAACCTTCTATCCATGAAATTGTGAAGAAGGAAGAAGAACTCTGTGCTGGTTTTGCTGTTGTACCTCAAACTGCAAAAATTCTGGCCACCTTGCGTGAGAGGTGCTTAGATGGAAAAGGTATTAAATTTCTACAACTGTGTAACATACAATATATTGTTAGAATTGTTCAATTTTATTACTAGTTATTTTTAGTATCTCACTGTGCCTAATTTATAAATTAAACTGCATCACAGGTATATCCATAAAGGAAAAAACAAACATACCCTATGTAGGGTTTGGTGTGTCTGTGTGTGTGTGTGCATGCTCAGTTGGGTCTGACTCTGTGGACTGTAGCCCACCAGGCTCCTCCATCCATGGAATTCTCCAGGCAAGAATACTAGAGTGTGCTAGAGTGTGTTGCCGTTTCCTCCAGCAGGGGATCTTACTATCTGTGGTCTCGGGCACACCCTGGGAGTCTTGTAATGTATCCCCAGGGATAGGGGGGACTATTGTACCTTTCTCCTCTGCATGTAGGGGCTTAAAGTCATAGTCTTTCATGGAATATGCAGTGAAAGTTTAAGTGTTTTTGCATTTGGGAAACATATAGTGTATACTTCTGAAGATGTATCAGAGAGAATGTATCACGGACTGTGCTGTGCTTTTATTTTCAGGTGGGCGAAGTAATCATAGGCTGTCAACGAACATCAAAGCCTGTGAAAAGCACGCCGGACAGCAGCAAAGAGCAGACAAGCAAGAGGTGCCATCCCCGCCCACCCCCACCACCCATCTTTAGCTTTGTTTAGAGTTCTCTCCATTGTCTTTTGGTGGCTAGAATGCACCTGCCCACCAGGTACAGGGACTGCATGTTTAGAAAGGATTCATACCCTGAACGTTTATTCCCCAAACTTCAACTCTTGATTTGTAGGGCTCAGACACAGATCTGTGCGTGTCTAGGTCCCCATTTCCCATGATACTAATAGAAGTGGCAACATCTGCACCACTGACAGCTACGTTGACCAGGCACTTGCTTCCTATGAGGCCAGTCTATGTGCTTTACCCATAGCAACACATTTGATCCTCACAAGTTTTATCCTCAGTTTGCAGACAAGGAATATGAGGGAGGGAGGCATTTGGATTGTCCGGAGGCCATGCAGCTGTGATTCGTTGCGAGGACTCTGCTGAGTGCTGCTGAGCGCTCTGCTCACATTGCCTCTCTTTTATGACTCCCCTGGCCTGTCATAGCATCCAGAACTCTCAGGGCTGCAAAGACTGAGAGACCCCGTTTGTGCCCTCCTGTCAATCATAGGTCATCTTCCTGCCTTGGCTTAAGCTTCTTTCCCTACATGACCCTCACCCTCTCAGGAGAATTTCTAGTAGTCTTGTGAGAGTTGGACCATAAAGAAGGCTGAGTGCCCAAGAACTGATGCTTTCAAACTGTGATGTTGGAGAAGACTCTTGAGAGTCCCTTGGAGAGCCAGGAGATCAATCCAGGCAATCCTAAAAGAAATCAACCCTGAATATTCATTGGAAGGACTGATGCTGAAGCTGAAACTCCAAGACTTGGGCCACCTGATGAGAAGAGGCAACCCGTTGGAAAAGACTCTGATGCTGGAAAAGATTAAAGGCAGGAGGAGAAGGGGGCGACAGAGGATGAGATGGTTGGATGGTATTATCAACTCAATGGACATGAGTTTGAGGAAGCTCCAAGAGATGGTGAAGAACAGGGAAGTCTGGCATGCTGCAGTCCATGGAATCGTAAAGAGTCGGACACAACTGAGTGACTGAACAACAACAATATTCCCCAATGTCAGAAAGCCTAAAGATTCCCAACTGAAGGTTCTAGCTCTGCCCCTAGAAACCCTCGGAACAATGCCTGCCCCCCACAAGTGGTGACAATCCTTAGAGCATTTCAAACAAAGCTCTCATTCCTTCTCAATTCATCCTTGGAATGAACATCTCAGCTCTTTCAACTTTCCTTCTCCTTTTCAAGATTTCCAGACTCGTACCATCCAGATGGCAAAGTCTATTTTGGACCTAGGCAAACTATCTTTGTGATACAAATGTATATGCCAGAATTATCACTATAAAAATACCTGAGCAGGAGCTGTATTTATGTCTTGCATAATACAAGCAGTCAGGCATTCTTTTATTCAAAGACAACTGTCAAAGTTTTGTAGAGGTTTTCAAACATGCGATTTGTTTAAACAACAGGTATGGAGCTGAATTCCTTCTGAAAAGCAGGTTGCTGTTTTTAACCTTGAGAAGCCACTCTCATGCTTCCCAGCTTATTAATTTCCATTTCAGATCATTGTTGTTCAGTTGCTAAGTCGTGTCTGACTCTTTGTGACCCCGTGGACTGCAGCACTCCAGGTTCCACTGTCCTCCACCATCTCCCGGAGTTTGCTCAAATTCATTTTGAATCAGTGATGCTCTCTAATCATCTCATCATTTAAAGAGATTCAAGGGTATTAGGACTCCTGTGAATCTTCATGGTCATAATTAAGCCCCAGCAGCATCCATACTTGTAAAAAATCTGAATCTAATTTGTGAGGAATCACAGGGATTGGAAACCAAGTCATTGTCAACGGTTTGGAGCTGGTTTTCAAGACTCCAGGCTAACTGTCATCTCCATGATTATACTTGATGATTAGAAACATCTTAGCACAATTGTTTATAGAAGGAACTCCTGAAGTATTTTCACAAAGCCTTTCTTTTTCATTTTTGTTACTGAGAAAGGATCACCTCATGTCTGCTCAGGATACATCTATGGGAAGGTTGTTTGTGGTGCTCTTGAATCATTGACAGAATTTAGTATTCCCATTATATCAGCCTCTGATTGGGCAACGCATGACCCAAACAGCCACCTAAAAAGGCTGCACGTGGGCATGAGGTCAGACAGCTTGTTGGTTTGGGGGAAAGGCCTCCAAGGGGCAGGACACAGGGCCGGGGGTCAGAACAGGCCCCTCAACCCCCTCTCAGCCTGCGTGGTCCTTTCCTTATGTGGTGGAGACAGTTAGTGGAGCGAGTAGATCGAGGGGAGGAGGGTTTTGTTCATCGGACCAGATGGGATCATGTCTGGGGAGAAGGTCACGGACCCAGTGAACTCTTGTGGTCCTGTGACGACTTCCTCAAAAATGGTTTTATTGAGTACTAAGCGCCTGCACTGTGCTGTGTGATGCTGTGCATTATCTTTAATCTTCAAAATAACTACAAATAAATCCTCCTCCTATTCCTAACATAGCGAGGTTCACAGAGATGGGGTTATTTGCCCAAGGTCGCAAAATTGGTAAGTGAGTGGTGGATCCAGGATTATAAAATGTGGCCCATTCTTGGGCTTGCCTTCTTACTCTCCTCATAGTGTCTTTTTTTTTTTTTTTATGGACTTTTAGCCCAGTCTTAGGGTCACAGCAAAATTGAGTAAAAGGCACAGGGTTTTCCCAAATATCCACTTTTGCTACAGGTGCATAGCCTCCTTCATTATCCACACCCTCTACCAGAGGAGAAGGTTTGTTACAACTGATGAAGCTGCCTTCCTGCATCATTATCACCCACATCCAAAATTTGCATAAGAGCTCAATCTTGGTGCTGTGTGTTCTTTGGATTTCGACAAATATGTAACAGCTTCCCAGGTGGCTCAGCAGTAAAGAATCCACCTGCCAATGCAAGAGACGCAGGAGACGTGGGTTCAACCCGTGGGTTGAGGAGATCCCCTGGAGAAGGAAGTAGCAACCCACCCCACTATTCTTACCTGGGAAATCCCATGGACAGAGGAGCCTGGCGGGCTACAGTCTAGAGGCACAAAGAGTCAGACACGACTGAGCAACTAAGCAACGAGTAAAGAATGACATGGTCCACTTCTGTAGGGTCACGCAGAGTGGTTTCACTGCCCTGAAAATCCTTGTGTTCTTTAACAGAGGACTCAATCTTTGATGTGGTTTACGCCTACTGGTTTTAGACATTTTCTTTTTTTCTTGCATTCTTCCATAATGATACATTTATTCATGCCGTCTTCCACCTGTTCTTACTAGGTGCCAGAGGTTCTTGTCTGACAGCCAGGTGACGGGTAAAACCTGCAGCGGGCATCTGTCTCTTCAGGCCTCGATGTGAGGCAGGAAGCAGCAGGGGGAAAAATTCCCTCTCCTCTTTATTTTGGGGATGAGTGTGGTCCTTGAGTGCCCCAGGCCTTGCTGTTCACTGCTTTTTACCCCCAGGGATTCATGAGTAATTAAAACCCTTCACACAAACCATTCCTCAGAACATCTGAAGTTGGGGCGCTGCAGATAACCGAATACTAAGTTCACTGTTTATTACTGTTGTCCAGAAACTATAGCCCAAGAGATATGCCCAGGATAGAGATGGGTTGCTTTTCTTCAAAGTCAAGGACAACATAATTATCATAGATGAATTTAGATATTTACTTAATTAAGCCATAGATATCACAGCCTGTTAAGTAAGAACAGAATAATTAAGAAGTAGAGCTATAGTTAATAATGACTGTAATGTAAGTCTTTGAAAACTGAAACTCCCTGCATAGTTTATAGTGTATAATCTGGGACTTCAGAAAATGCCATTTTAAAATCCAATTTGTGTTTTTCTTCAGCAGATTCAGGTATATTAATCAAAATACTTCCAACCTAGGGACTGAACCTGGGTCTCCCGCATTGCAGGCAGATTCTTTACCGTCGGAGCTACCGGGGAAGCCCAGCCAAAGTACAAAGGAATCAAAAAGTCAGATCCTTTCAAGGGCTGAGCAGACTACAGACGTGACGGGGAAGGGTTGCCAGAGAAAAAGAATTTACACTTTCCAGAGAAAATCGAACCTCCCTTCCCCACCAGGTTGTGTCTGCTGCAGGAATTTGGCCGGAGGACGTGGGTTTGGAACTCCTGGAGTAGACTGTGATTTTCTTTAACTGAAAGAGTTAGTTGCTCAGTCACATCTGACTCTTCGCAACCTCATGGACTTGTAGCGCCCAGGCTTCTCTGTCCATGGAATTTTCCAGGCAAGAATACTGGAGTGGGTAGCTATTCCCTCCTCCCCGACCTCCTCTGGTCAGGGACCTTCCTGACCCAGGGATCAAACCTGGGTCTCCTACACTGCAGGCAGATTCTTTACGGTCTGAACCACATAGGTCAGAGCTAATTACCTATTTAATTGCAGTATTCCACAGTAGTGAATTTTTTCTACTTATGCAACAGCTATTTATTCAGTGAAGCTGTATGCTAAAGATATAAGGTGAAAGAGACAAAATCTTTGCTTCAAAGATGCCAGTCTGACAGGGGGAACAGGTGGACAGCGAGACAGTTACATGATGACGAGATAACTTTCCTATTGAGCGCTACTCTACGCCCCTAGATATTCCCAGGAAACTTGTCTGTCTGCACAAACCATGGTATTGCTAATGTCTAGCATAGCTACTTGAGTGCTGTAGGCTTTTAATGTATATCTGTCAAATAACTGAATGATTAGTACCGTGATTCCAAAATTATTTCAGAATCATCCACATTGTGGGGGAAACTTGACATAGCTACAGCTTACTGGGTCCAACTCCAAGCCTATGGAATGGAAATGGCCAGAAAAACAGCCCTGGGATTGTGTCATTTGGAGTTTTCTACATGACAATGATCGCGGGATTCCTTGGCCAGCAGAGGGGCTTCTGGGTTCCCTTTCACTCCAGCTGTCGCCACGAGCACTGGGTGCAGGTCCCCACGGGAGGGAAAGAACTGTGGGCTAAGCTTGGCATGCACCTGAACTTGTAGTATGAATGTCCCTGCCAAACCACGGGCTTCCCCGATGGCTCAGCAGTAAAGACCCGCCTGGCACTCAAAGCCGGTACACTGGGACAACCCTGAGGGATGTGATAGGGAGGGAGGAGGGAGCGGGGTTCAGGATGGGGGACACATGTACACTCATGGCTGATTCGTGTCAATGTATAACAAAAACCACTACAATATTGTAATTAGCCTTCAATTAAAATAAATTAAAAAAAAGAACCACTTGAAATACAGGAGATGAGGGAGACACGGGTTCAATCCCTGGGTCAGGAAGGTCGCCTGGAGGAGGAAATGGCAATCTACTCCAGTATTCTTGCCTGGAAAATGCCATGGACTGAGGAGCCTGGTGGGCTACCATCCAAAGGGTTGCAAAGAGTCAAACACAACTGAGTGACTGAGCATGCCAACTGCAGCAGGCTGGATTGGCTGAAGCAGCAGGGTCTTAGGAGCCTGATTAGCTCCATTCAGGAGTGAAACCTGCCAGATGTGATTCTATTATTGCTCCTGGCTGTGGGACTTGACCTACCGTATCATATCAGTTCTCAAAAAAGTCTTAAGTAAGCAGAGTCTGCCAACTGTCCTGTCCTCAACCTGCCTGTGTGTTAGCCCTGCAGCACCCTTTAACCCTTTATTTCTTCAAGGGTTGAGTCCTGCTTCTACAAGGCTTTAAGCCACTTGAATCCAGGAGCAGTCACCTATACTCCAGGGAGAGTACTTGCCGACGTTTGCCAAACGAATGAATGAATGAGTGGAATCTACTTGAAATTTATTTCAAAATGCTATCTCTGTTTCCTTTGCCCTTTTTGTTGTTCTAGAAGCCAGCAAATGGAGAGACTAGAAGTAGACCCCAGCAAGCGTTCCATCCCTGATGTGGCCAACATAGTTCAGGAGAAAAAACACATGCCCAGAAGAGTTCGCACTGAACCCAAAATTATACCAAGTGAGGAAGATCCCGACTTTGAAGATAATCCCGAAGTGCCTCCTTTGATTTGAAATCTCAGGCCACACTGCCTGTGACCTGCCAGACCCAGATTTGCTCCATACAGAGAGTGTGTATGTATTATTTACGGGGTAGACACAGTTATTTTCAGTATTAGTACTCCAGTGTGTTAGCTTCTACTTGGTACATTAATATTCTAAAACCAGTTTACAATTAAAATGTGTACCTTCAAAAGGCTGTATAATTTTTTTGTAATAAAGCATTGGTTAGTTAAAATGTTTAGTAAATCGTAGAACGATTATAGAAACATGCTGATTGTAAATCCCAGAACCATGGACCTGGGCAGATAGATGAAATCAAGGGTTAAAGAAAGCACTGATCATTAAACTGGTACCTCTGCTTTATCTAGGAGAAGGCAATGGCACCCCACTCCAGTACTCTTGCCTGGAAAATCCCATGGGCAGAGGAGCCTGGTGGGCTGCAGTCCATGGGGCCGCTAAGAGTCGGATACGACTGAGCGACTTCAGTTTCACTTTTCACTTTCATGCATTGGAGAAGGAAATGGCAACCCACTCCAGTGTTCTTGCCTGGAGAATCCCAGGGACGGGGGAGCCTGGTGGGCTGCTGTCTATGGGGTCGCACAGAGTCGGACACAACTGAAGTGACTTAGCAGCAGCTTTATCTAGAATATTATTAGCTCAGTATTCCAGATACAATACAGGAAAACTGTCATTACTCTGATCATGACTTAATAGCATTTAAACCAGACTCCTCCCCCAACCCCTCTCCCCGCTTCCCCACAGTACACACACACAAATCAACAAATACATAAGTAGCTACTGAGTCCTGGGACCTGCTCTGTTCTCACAGAGTCGGTGGTAAGAAGGCAGTGAAATATGCACAGATGTACCACCTCAGGTGGTGACAAAGCCCGCAGTCAGAAGGAAGTGGAAGTGCTCTTGCCTCCAGAACCAATGCTTCTAAACCAGCAGAGCCAGAATTGCAGAAACAGGAGTAAAAGTGGCCTGTTAATCATTAGGGGTGTTAGTGAGAGGAACCTCTCGCATTTCGATCCCTGATCCCAGATCCATTCTCCTTGGCCCTGGGAGAAAGACCACCACATGTTGAATAGGAATTCAGAATCTATACTTCATCCTTGGGAACATTATCTCACCCACACAAAGTATTATCACCCAGTTGGCACCGTAGGTGAGTCCGCAAAAGGCCACGTCAGTGTTCTAGCAGGCCAGCTGCTCCAGAGTGATGATGAATGTGGTGAGTCCAGTCATTCCATAGATACAGCTCCGTGGGCATGCTTCATTTGTTGTAACGAGTCCCCTGGTCAGAGGCGGTGCTCCGTGAAGTACTGCGGCAGTGAATATGGCTGCCATTACGTAAACCCACAGATGGTGGTTTTGGCAGAAGTGCTATAGGGAAGGAAGGCAGATTCATATTCAGAGTAAATGTATATTCCAGTGAGAGCAAGGTACCCCTTCTTCCACGATGGATGGAAATGTTCCAGTGTAATCAACCTGCCAGGCAAAAGCAGCTGATGGACTGTCCCCTGGGGTACAGTGCCATATACGGAGTTCACTGTTGGTTTCTGCTACTGTCGAATCGGTCACTGTGGATGTCTGCAAATTGTATGACACTCCTCCCATCAAGAGGTGGATTCTCTGATCTCTCATCTTGAATATGGGCCAACCTTGGTGACTTGCTTGCGACCTGTAGCATGATGATAAAATGATGTTACGTGGTTGTCAAGGGTTTCCCAGATGGCTCAGCGGTAAAGAATCCACCTGCAATGCAGGAGACATGGATTTGATCCCTGGGTTGGGAAGATGCCCTGGAGAAGGAGACGGCAACCCACTCCAATGTGGTTGCTTGGGAAATCCCGTGGACAGAGGATTCTGGCGGGCTACAGTCCATGGGGTCACAAAGAGTTGGACGTGACTTAGCAGCTAAACAAGAACAACGTGGTTATCAGGGCTAAATCAGAAAAGGCGATATCACTGCCATTTGATTCTCTTGGTACATTCCCTCTGGGGAATCCAGATGCCATGTAAAAAGTCCAACTTCCCTGGAGCTGCCATGCTGGAGATGCCACAGTAGGTGTTCCTGCCCACAGCCCCAGAAGCACTCTCAGCTGATGGTGTCATCTACCAGACCTGTGAGTGGGCCATCTTTGACGTCCAGTCCTGGCCACTGTCTGGCTGCAACTGCGTGAGACAAGCCAAAGTAAGAATGGCCCAGATGCGCCTTTCTAAACTCTGACCCGCAACACTGAGAGCAAAATAAAATGATTGTTGTTACCCTATAGACATAGGGAGAGTTTGTCCTGCAGCAATAGCTACCAGAACCGGATTTGGCACCTGGAAGTAGCACATTACCATAACTAAAACCAAAGACTTACAGTCATTGCTTGAGGCGGTCAGAAGCTAGAAGGACCTTGAGGAGGTTTGTGACAGTTGGCTCCCTCCAGGAAGCAGACACCGAGAGAGAGTTAGAAGTGTGAGAGATTTATTGAGGGGAATGGCTTAGAATGCTGAAAAGAGGGAGCTGGAGTAGGAAAGGCTTCAGACTTTAGGTTTTAGATACAGGCTTGACATCCGTAAAACGAGGAAGGGTGAGGATGGAGGAGGATTGGCTAAACGGAGCCTCATACTGCAATGCAGCGCTGAGAACGTCTCAGCCAACCCAGCTGGCAGCTCCAGGGCAAGACGGCCCATAGAAGGAAGACAGGCATGCTGGACGGAAATGGCTGTGCCTGGCAGCCCCTGCCACGTTTCGTGGTTGCAGGGAAGCCAGGGAGAGGGAGATGGCCAGAGCTGGAGAGCTGGAGCAGGTCTTGGAGGTGCTGCAGCTGGAGGCTGCGGGCTCTTTGCTCTCCACGTGGCTGATTCTCTCTAGGAGAAGCTGAGCAGCACCCCTCCATGGCCGATGACAGAAACTCACCTCCAGGTGGCTGTCAGTGGAAAGAGGAAAATGCTTTTTAGTGCTTGAACAAAGGAGACCTTCCTTCTGTAGAGAAAGTTTAGCAAAACTGTTGCCTGGGGGTAACATGGAAAAATGTCCCTGATGACTTATTGGGGTTAGTGAAAGAGATTTCCAAGTAGAATGCCAAAAGTATCCATCCGCTCGTGCCTTTTAGCTGCAAAATCTAAAGGCACACGAAGTCCATTTTCAAGCAGAATTTAGAGGAAATACGAAGGAACTAAACGGACTTCGTTCAAACGTAACGAAACCTCGTATAAACCAAAGTGGTGTAAGGTGAAGAAGCAATGGCCTGACGTCGAGATAAAGCACAGATGCTCACAGACACGGTTCACAGCCCTGGCGGCTGGATGCAGAGATGCTGAGTGTGGTTCCTGGGGAAGAAGCTTGGCGGCAGGGCTTCTCTCACTGCCACTCTACATGGCAGATCACTGGAAAAGAGACGCTGAACACAGTAGTTGCTCTTCGCCTTTTCTCGTGAAAGCCAAAATCATCCTGATTTCTTTCAGTTAGAGAAAACATACTACGATAGGTCTTTTATAAAAGCAAACTGGCATAAAAGTGAGGGACATCTGTGTACTAGGAGACTGAATGAACACCTTGGCACTCACTCTCATGTTTTACAGGGTTTTTTTTTAAATTTATTTATTTTGGTTGCACTGGATCTTTGTTGCTGTGAGAAGGCTTCCTCTAGTTGCAGAGTGGGAGCTACTGCTAGCTGTGGTGCGTGGGCTTCCAGGGGTGGCTTCTCTCGTTCCGGAGCCCAGGCTCTCAGGCGCGTGGACTGCAGTAGCCATGGCTCACAGAGCTCGGACGTGGTAGTTACGGTGTACGAGCTTAGCTGCTTCCCAGCATGTGGAATCTTCCCAGACCAGGGGTCGAACCTGTGTCCTCTGCATTGGCAGGCAGACTCTCATCTACTGCACTACCAGGAAGTCCCCATTTTACAGTATTAACAACTGAGACTCCCAAAGGTCAAGGGACTGGCCCTAAAATAGTGTAGCAAGTTGTTAAAATAGGATTCTTTTAAAATCATTTTTGACAAAATTTCCAATATGAGTTGTTTTTTTTTTTTTTTTTCCTACCAAAGTGAATGAAACAATTCACATGACAATATTTTCCAAGGAAATAGTCACAAACCTACTTTCTCCGGTCTTAAAACTGCTCCCTCCCTTTGGGAATGTGAAAAGGGGATCTCAGAGTAGAGGGGCTTTGTGGAGGGTTATATCTTTGGGGATAAAGCTGGAAGATTCTTGGGGTGGTGTTGTATTCTCACTTCATCCTACTGGATGAGGGGCTTTCAAGGGACTTTGAAGGTGAGGGTAGACGAACACATGTCTTTGGAGAGCACCGTCGCCTTTTATGTCCGCTTTAGGGTCCTTCCTTGTAGTCCAGGCTTAGTGAGAAGTTCTCCAGGGAACCTCACTGGAGAGCTTCGAGAAGGGTTTCCCGAAGCTGGGGGCACACAGCTGGTACCGTACTCGTGCCTGAGAAACCTGAGGCTGGGGGAGGCACTGTACACATCTTTCCTAAGGACCGGAAGTGGGAGATGATGGCAGCTCGCACGGCTGTCCATCGGGGCTCCCTAGGGGGTTGAGAAGCCCCACGGCAGAGGCTCAGGGTGTGCTGTTGTGTGCAGAGGGTTGAGGAGGAGGACCCCGAAGCCAGGGCTGGGGCATGCAGGGGATGGACGAACTGGGAACCTCTCTGGAGTTGATGAAAAGGCCTCCAGGGGAAGAAAAGTCAGTTTCAACCCTCCGCCCGGCCGACAGAGCAGCAAGCCTGACGGAGCTGTAAGGACTTATCTACAGCCGTCAAGGTCCTGGCCACTCAGAGTTTGGGGCTCGAGTGGGAAGAGGAGGGAATGGTCACCAGGACCAGAGAGGGTAGCAGACAAGTGACAGGAGCCCCACCTTCTTCCCAGGGAGGGAGCAGGGAATAAACATCTGGACCTTCCTTACTCCCTGGCTACAACTCCCCAGTGGCCAAGCTCAACTGAAGGCCAGGGCCTGGGGAGCCTGCTGGTGGGGACCCCAGGGTCAAGCTCCAGGACACTCAGCGTGGTGGTGGGGCTGCACTCTCCTCCGCCTGGCTTCTCTCACCCTATCCCCCCAACCCGTCCAGGATGGAGCTAGAGATCCTGGTGTCTGGGAGGGGGGTGGCAGGAGCAGGGGAGCAGGATGAGAGAACAACCTTCCGCCAGTTGCTGGTTTCCATCCTGATCAGCCTGAGAAGGCGGCAGGGGAGGGAGAGGAGTTGATGTCATACGAGGGTTTGGACCTTGATGGGGACAATCTCATTACTGAGTGGAGACTGAGGATAGGATTCAAATGGCTGAAGGGTCACCTAGAAATACAAGGAAGTATCACTGGATCTGCTTAAATTTTCATCCAGGGGCAGGAAAAGACCACCCACATTGAAGAAAGGGCAACCTAGAGCATGTGTTGATCACAGCTGCAAGGTGAGCACTCAGTGTTAAGTGTACACTAATCGGGGACTTCCCTGGTGGTCCAGTGGTCAAGAATCTGCCTTCCAATGCAGGGGAACTAAGATCCCACATGTCCCAGGGTAGCTAAACCCGAGTGCCATAACCAAGACTCAGGACATTAAAAAAAAAAAAGTGTATACTAACAGTAACCCATGATGCCAGAATCGCTGCCCTGGCTGTTTTTCCAAATTCTCTTTTCATCGCCCTCCTCTCCCTCTGCCTGTGCTCATCTCTCTCTTCGAGAAGGCTCACTACTTCAGCCTTACATCAGCTCCCCCCTGGGGACAGCGGAGGGCGTTTTTCCTCCTCAGTCCCCAGGAGAAAGGACACTGCATGGCGTGTGATGTCATCCTCTGTCTCCAGGACCCAAACACGCCAGTCCCTGCATTTTTTTTTCCTCCCACTTTTTTTTTTTCCTTGAGCAGCACAAACTGGTCCTTCTGTATCACTGGCCGTCCCACCGGCACCAGCACAGCGGTCATGTCTCTGCATCCGCGCCCAGCTACAGTGACAAGCGCTGCGGCAGAAGCCCCTTGCATGTGAATAGCCTGCCAATGTCAAGAGGAGGCCAGCAACCGTGACTCTGATGGGAGGTGTGTGAGCCATGAGAGACCCGGGTGTGGTGCCCTGGTGCTCGCCCCTTCCCAGAAGGCTGCCCTCTGCCTGGCAGCTGGGGCTCCACGCACAGCGCACACCAGCCACTTTTCACGGTCTGTTGCAGCTTGCCTGACACATCAGAGGGAAAGTGTCACCCCGTCTCCAGCTGATACATGTCAGACTGATGCATCTGCACTCTCACAGCAGACCTCAGCTCAGCGACACGCCTATTTCCTGTTGTTGCTCCTTCCCTTGGGTCTGGTGTCTTCTTTGAGCCTCAGTTGGATATGCTCATGGGTCTCTTCAACGTACGCACGTTTCCTGAGTACCTACTAAGTGCAAGGAACATATCAGGTGCCAGAGAAGGTTCTCACCTGAGAATATTCTCTCCCAGTTCTCGCTCCCCTCCTGCTAGTAACCTATGGTTCCTCCTCCTTCATCACGTCGGGCCTGTACCCACATGACCCCTTTGGCATGTCCTCTCCATGAGCACTCCCTGCCTTTCTGGGACACGTGGGCACACCCCTGTGGCTTGTGCTGCCAGTGCTCTGCCCCTGGAATCCCCATCTCAGGTACACTCCTCGAATTCAACCGACTCGTCTGGGCTATCCGGAATCTTCTCTGGCATTGTCTTCGCTCGTCTTTCCTGCCACTTTATTTATTCTGCTTCTTGTGTTCTGGCTTTTGTTTCATGGATTTACTTTCCAATCATCCAGTTGAGAAAACACCATCACTGCTTCCTATGTTCAACCTTCTTGAGAGTCCCTTGGACTGAAAAGAAATCAAACCACTCCATCCTCAAGGAAATCAGTCCTGATTCTTCATTGGAAGGACTGATGCTGAAGCTGAAGCTGAAACTCCAATTCTTTGGCCACCTGATGTGAAGAACTGATTCATTGGAAAAGACCCTGATGCTGGCAAAGATTGAAGGCAGGAGGAGAAGGGGACGGCAGAGGATGAGATGGTTGGATGGCATCACCGACTCGATGGACATGAGTTTGAGCAAGCTCTGGGAGTTGATGATGGACAGGGAAGCCTGGCGTGCTGCAGTCCATGGGGTCACAGAGAGTCTGACGCAACTGAGTGACTAAAGTGAACTGATGTTCAGCCTTCAGTTGGTAACTCAATCCCATCAATTCTCCTGCAAAAAGAGCTCCTCTAGTCTTCTCCAAAACCACTGTTAGCGTCTGTATGCCATCTCTCTTCATCTGCTGTGTTGGTGTGACCATCCCCCCACAGCCCATGACTGTTGCCTAGAGAACAAGTCTGAGCCCATCAGATGCAGGCCCCTACCTGCTATGAGGCCACATCTCACACCACGTCCCCCCAGGCATCCAATCTGCCCTCCACACTGAAGTGGTCACCATTCCTGAGAGTTACATGCATGCTAAATCCCTTCAGTCATGTCTAACTCTTTGCAACCCCAGAACTGTAGCCCACCAGGCTCTTCTGTCCATGGGATTTTCCAGGCAAGAATACTGGAGTGGGTTGCCATGACCTCATCCAGGGAATCTTTCCAACCCAGGGATTGAACCTATGTCTCCAGGGTCTCCTGCATTGGCAGGCAGGTTCTCTACCACTAGCACCACCTGGGAAGCCTCCTGAGAGTCACATGAGGCTTATGTGCACACTGACCCTCTGTCTGTGTCATCACTGACCTGAGGTGGGTGATGTGCTGGGTCCCAGGGTCCAGGTGAGCCCTCTCAGTGTTGGATGGAAGCAGGGTGGTGTTACCAAGGCCCAGAGACAGAGCGGAGGCCCTTCTGGTGAAGGGGAAAGCAGGACCAAGTGCACAAGGCCCCTATTCCTGGCTAAGACCATCAATTGTTGGGATCATTATAAGCACACAGAGACTCTTCAGAGGGAAATTAAATCCAACATGGAGGGCCGTCATTCTGTATTGTCTGCACTGGGAAAGTGGATCCGTCCATGGTCCTGCAGGGACCACTGACTGTGGTGCCAGAGGCTCCGCCTCAGCACTCTGGGTGGTGGAACACTGTTACTGAGTCTTCTGACTTCCGCCATCAAAGGAGAAAAGAACGCCTGCCCTAGTTATTACACAACATAACCAACCATGCTTAGAGCCATGAGACAGCCACTTTAGCACGCTCACAGTTTCTGCAGGCCAGAAACACACACCAACACACTGGGGACAACACGTCTTTTCTCCTTTGTGTCTGGAGCCTCAACTTAAGACCCAAAGCCGTGGATAGCTTGAGATCCGGAGGCTGGATGACCCCGGGGATGACTTCACTCACACCTTTGGCAGCTGAGGCTGGCTCTTGGCCAGGACCTGAGATGGCTGAAAGCCAGGACACCCGCATGTGTCTATGAGGTCTGGGCTTCCTCAGCAGTGGCCATGAGGGTCCAAGACTGAGCTTCCAGGGAGAAGGGTGACCAAGTGCCTGGTATTTCCATGGCCTAGTTTCAGAAGTGACTCAGCTCTCTTCTGCCACATGCTACTGATCAGGGCCACCCCAGAGGCCTGTCCAGGTCCAGGAAGAGAGGATTTGGTCTCCCCATCTCACTGGAGGAGTGGCTGGTTTCTACAAGAGTGTGTGAGATGACAGATATTGTTAGGACCTTGGGAAAATATGGTCTACCACCTGCCCTTCCTCCTCGGTGAAACTCAAGTTCTTTTAAGCAACATTTCCTGCCCCTGAAAGAAAGAGGAGGTGGTTCTTCCCCATTTGTTGTATGAATAAAAGATGTGGGCAACGGTGGCAGGGGGTGGGGAGGCATCCTTAGTTTTACCGCAGGGTCATTTTTATAACGTATACCACTGCCTGCCTTGCCTCCTCGCCTTTTCTTGGAGGTTTCTATAAATAAAAATATTTACAAATCGATACAAGGCCAAATAAAGATCGTTGGAGGTGATCTAAGAGGCCTGTTCAGAGTTATGAATTGAATTCCACTTAATGTTCCTTAGGTTATGCAGATAAAAATAGAAGAGAATTTTTTTTAAAATTTCCTTTGGCCATATTTCTTTGAGACCAGCACTGACATTGTATTTGCCTATCTACGAGTTAATGTTTTTTCTGGTATTATCTCTGCATTCTATCCTTGGGTCTCAGTAGGTGGGTTCACAGGCTGAAACCACTGGCTCTCACTCCACCAACTGAGGACGGAGCTGCAGCTTTTGTTCCAGGCATTTCTGGGGATCATTCACGGTGCCAGGGCTCCTTTTCCCAGTGAGACAGAACCTTCTGGGGACCTCCTCTCTGCCGAGCTCCCATCTCTGCTGCTTTCCTGGGGTCACCGCCCATGCCCCAGGGCCCTGACCCCAGCACCCCCAATAGCTGCCCATGATCCTTTACTAGAAGGGGACCCAGAGCTGTTCCTACTGCACTCCAGGACTGTACAGTCTTTTATTTTTCATTGGAGGATAATTACTTTAATGTTGTGTTAGTTTCTGCCATACATCAATATGAATCAACCATAAGTATACATAGGTCCCCTCCTTCTTAAAACTCCCTCCCATCTCCCCCTCCATCCCACCCCTCTAGGTTGTCACAGAGCACTGCCTTTGGCTGAACTCCAAGACTTTAGATAATAAACTCTAGGCACTTTTTGTCTTATTGTACTTTATTTTATTATACTTTGCAGATACTGCCTTTCTTTCTTTTTTAATGTTTTTTTTTTACAAATTCAGGTTGATGACAACTCTGCATCAACAATGTTTATCAGCAGCATTTTTTCCAACCATATTTGTTCATTTAGTGTCCCTCAGTCACATTTTAATGATTCTTGCACTATTTCAAGTGTTCTCATTACTGTTTGTTACGGTGATCTGTGATCAGTGATCTTTGATGTTGCTATTGTAATTGTTGTGGGGCGCCACTGTGCCCATATAAACAAACTTAATCGGTAAATAGTGCATGTTCTAACTGCGCCCTTTCCCTCTCTTCAGGCCTCCCCATTCCCTAAGACACAACAATATTGAAATTAGGCCAGTTAATAACCCTACAACAGCCTCTAAGTATTTAAGTGAAAGGGAGCATCTTACATCTCTTTCTTTAAATCAAAAGCTAAAAGTAATTAAGTTTAGTGAGGAAGGCATGTTGAAAGTCAGGGTGGGTTGAAGACCAGGTGTCTTGAGCCAGTCAACCAAGTGTGAATGCAAAAGTACAGTTCATGAAGGTCATTCAAAGAGCTGCTCCAGTGAACACAGGAATGACCAGAAAGCAAAACCACCTTATTGCTGGGCTGTGTGTGCTAAGTCACTTCAGTCATGTCCAACTCTGGGCAACCCTATGGACTGTAGCCCGCCAGGCTCCTCTGTCCATGGGGATTCTCCAGGCAAGAATACTGAAGTGGGTTGCCGTGCCTTTTTCCAGGGGATCTTCCCCACCCAGGGATCGGACCGAAGTCTCTTAAATCTCCTTAATTGGTGGGCAGGTTCTTGACCACTAGTGCCACCTTGGAAGCCTGTATTGCTGATAAGAAGATTTGAGTGTCTAGATAAAATACCAAAGCAGCCACAACATTCCCTTAAGCCAAAGTTTAAGCTCTTCACTCTCTTCAGTTCTCTGAGAGAGGTGAGGAAGTGGCTGAAGAAATGTTTGAAATCAGAAGAGACTCGTTCCTGAGGTTGAAGAAAGAAGCCATTTCCGTAAGATAAAAGTGCAAGGTGAAGCAGCCAGTGCTTTCACAGAAGCTGCAGAAAATTATCCAGGAAATCTGGTATAAGGTAAATAATGAATGGAGGTGGTTATGCCAAACAACAGAGTTTTCAGTGTAGACAAAAGGGACTTCTATTGGAAGAAACTGACGTCTAGGACTTCCATAGCTAGAGAGGAGAAGTCAATGCCTGACTTCAAAGCTTCAAAGGACAAGCAGGCTTTCTTGTTATGGGCTAATGCAGCTGGTGACTTTAAGTTGCAGCAAATGTTCACTTACCACTCTGAAATCCTAGGGTCCTTCAGAGTTATGCTGAATCTACTCTGCTTGTGCTCTATAAAAGGAACAACACAGCTGGATGGCAGCACATGTTTACACCATGGTTCAATGAATGTTTTATGTTGAGACTCACTGCTCAGACAAAGTGCTTTCCAGGCGACGCTAGTGGTAAAGAACCCACCTGCCAATGCAGGAGACACAAGAGACTCAGTTTCGATCCCAGCGTCAGGAAGATCCCCTGGAGGAGGGCACAACAACCCACTCCAGTATCCTTGCCTGGGAAATCCCATGTAATAGGGCCCACATGGGGTCTCATTGATAGGATGGCTCGGTATGTCAACCTCACAAGCAAAGAATAAATCACAGTGATCTGTGAGACTGACCAAATTGCCCAAATGGCATCCTGTTATCTCACTGGCGCCTATCTTCTCAAAGCTGCGAGACCACCAGATTCCAGACCTCCAGCTACATGACCATCCCTTCAGAGAATTTTTCATTGGTGGGGTATCAGAAGGACTCTGTCAGAAAGGGAGGATGCTGGTTCTCCTTAAGAGCCAGTCACCCTCTCTTTTCCATCTAATAAATTTCCTTTTTCTTGCCTGACTGCCTGGCTTGCTCTCTTTTTCTCTGCACTCGCCTTACACCATGTACAGAGGAGCCTGGCAGGCTCTAGTCTGTAGGGTCACAAAGAGTCAGACACAACTGAAGCGACTTAGCCCAGCATGGTAAGTCAAATGTTTCTCTGAGTTCTGTGAGCTGCTCTAGCAAATTAATCAAACCTAGGGAGAAGGCAGTGGCACCCCACTCCAGTACTTTTGCCTGGAAAATCCCATGGATGGAGGAACCTGGTGGGCTGCAGTCCATGGGGTCGTGAAGAGTTGGACACGACTGAGTGACTTCACTTTCACTTTTCACTTTCATGCATTGGAGAAGGAAATGGCAACCCACTCCAGTGTTCTTGCCTGGAGAATCCCAGGGACGGCGGAGCCTGGTGGGCTTCCATCTATGGGGTCGCACAGAGTTGGACACGACTGAAGCGACTTAGCAGCAGCAGCAGCAGAAGGAGGGGACCACTGGAAATTCCAGTTTATAGCCAGTTGGAAGTGGATTGGCAGAGTTGAGAAGGTAGGCATTGTTGCAAGACTGGCTTGGTGGAGGGGCGGGCTGTGAATGGGAAGTCATCCTTTGAGGACTAGACATGGTTTGTACATCGATGTCCAGATGGGAAGCATCATTTTTTGCAACCCTAAAGTAATCATGTCTTGGCCTTTCCCAGATGGCTGCCAGTGGTTCCAAAGCCTTAGGTGGGAGAAGCCAAGTGGACCAGCCCGTCTCCCATCTTAGCATGTCCACCTTGGGCTCCCAAGGGTGCACGGTGCTTGGACCTCTCTGAACCCAGCTGTGGCCCACCTGCCCCACCGAGCTCCCCGTTAGCTGGCCACACATCAACTCAGTCCTGTTTCCTGGGGTGGCTCCACTGTTTCCTCACTGGCTTAACTTATGGAATATGACGCTCTCTCCAGGTAGACAGTATCAGAATCGGGTTGATGTGAAGGCCAGCTGGTGCCGGAGAACTGTTTGGTCATGTGGGGACAAACCTCTCCACACGTTGTCATTGTTGGCCAGAACCATTTTATCTAGCGTGGCCTCAACTGCCCATTTCCTTGGAAGTACCAGATCTCTCTATTGAAATGATCAAATTCCAAACCTCTTCTATCTTAATTGTGTCACCTCCACTGACCAGGGAGCCTTGGAGGAAAGGGTAAGCTCCATATCACTGTAAAATGCTTCTGTGAGGCTTGATTGGCTCCCTAAGAGGAAGCTCCGCCTCTTAGGCCAAGGCAGGGGGTGGTCTTCCACTTCCACTCTTCCACTCAGACATGCAAAATGAAATCCACCATGAGAAGTATTCCCCCAAACCCTCATTTGGACTCCTTGCGATGATCATACTCTTTCTGGTAACATAACTCTGGCCTCATTTCTTGTAAACAACCCTGGTCTTCTTTTGTTTGAAGATTGTTGACTGAAAAGAAAATGCACAACCTAAAGGTTGAGAATCATGTTTTGTCTTATTTAGCTGACTTTCTGAGGACTTCAAGCCTGGAAGACAACTTCTCTCTTAGCTCTGAGGGACTGCTTATAGATAAGGTGTTTTGCAACAAAAACCAGGTAGTCGGAACATCAAAAGATTACCATTAAAGAAGCAATCTCAAGTTCATGGGAATATGTAAGAGCCTGGGCTCATTGAAATCATTCCTTTGATGTGTGTCTTAGCTATCTGGGGCCAGTGCCCTGTTCTTTTCCATCCTGAGTCCCCTCAGGGTGCACTGTTGGCATGGCTGCAGTGACTGAGGGTTTTAGCAGTCTCAGTGGTGGCTGTAGTGACTTGATAGCTGTAGCATCCTTGTTTACGGGTATGGCAGCAACATTTTTCATTCACAAGACTGTTCACATAATCTCGCCTCTGGTAACCAACAGAGCTGCCCTCCTTCATCAGGCAACGCTCTGCCCAAACCTCTTCTCCTGAATTCCGCTGCTGCTGCTAAGTCGCTTCAGTCGTGTCCAACTCTGTGTGACCCCATAGACGGCAGCCCACCAGGCTCCTCTGTCCCTGGGATTCTCCAAGCAAGAATACTGGAGTGGGTTGTCATTTCCTTCTCCCCTGAATTCCCAGGCTTTTTATTTAAGTAGGCTGCATTGTGCAAAGCCCTTTCTCTCCTTAGAACTAATCTGGTTTCCCCAGGCTCCGCTAAAGACAGAATTGGCAACAGTCACCATGTTATACTCTGAACCCACCCTCCCTCCTCGAAAGGTTAGTCTATTTCTGGGACAGCCCATCAAGCAAACCCCTCCTACTATCAGGACAAATTCCCTCCCAAGAGGCTCCTTGTGAGAAAAGAGTTAACACAGAAGACCTGAGACTGCTATCCTTAGATTATAAGCTTGGCTGTTGCCTGGCGTCTGGGTCCTTGGATTTTGAGAGGGTCCCACCATCCCCTAACTGATAAGAGAGCTCCCAGACGTTAAATGGTTCATGCAGACAGAGTGGTGGGTACTGAACACTGCTTTCCTTCAGGGAGTCTGGAATTTTGGTACATGCCAGGCAGAGGCAGACGAGAAAACCTTGAGTCTTAAGTTTCTAATGAGCATCCCTGGTGGACAACATTGCACAACCTGTCACAACTTGCTGCTGGAGGAATTAAGTGTATCCTGTGTGGTTCCACTGGGAGAGGTTCTGGAAGCTGCAGCTGAGCTCCAGGCTCTGCCCCATGTGCCTCTTCCCTTTCCTGACTTTGTTTTGTATCCTTTGGCTATAATAAATCACAGCCATGACTGTGACCATATGCCAAGCCTTGTGAGACTTCCAAAGTGTGTTAGTCGCCCAGTCATGTCCAACTCTTTGCAACCCCACAAACTGTAGCTCCCAGGCTCCTCTGTCCATGTGATTCTCCAGGCAAGAATACTGAAGACGGTTGCCAGGCCCTTTTCCAGGGGATCTTCCCCAACTCAGGGATCAAACCCGGGTCCCCTGCATTGCAGACAGTTTCTTTATTGTCTGAGCCACAAGCAAGTTGCCAAACTTGGTGGCTTACAGGGATGGCCACCACACTGCTCCATCCTATTTTCTTCCCCACCCCATGATAAGACCTTTTTTAACCACTAACCACTTTCCTAAACATGCCCAGATATGTTGGGATACCCAGAACACTGGAGTGGGTTGCCATTTCCTTCTTCAATGCAGGAAAGTGAAAAGTGAAAGTGAAGTCGCTCAGTCGAGTCCAACTCCTATTGACCCCATGGACTGCAGCCTACCAGGTTCCTCCTTCCATGGGATTTTCCAGGAAAGAGTACTGGAGTGGGTTACCATTACCTCCTCCTAATACAAACCTAAATACACACTAAGATCTGCTTTATAATGTGCTTTCCTATGATCTAAGTCTCCATTTACATATTTATATTGTATTATACTTCATATGCCTTTATACTGTTTAATTTTATATAAATATAATAAAATTACATATATACAATAAAATTCTCTCAAATTCAGCAATGGTGAATTCAACTAATGTTGACTGAGCCCCTGTGAAACTAAACTAGGTCTTTTTATACTGAGCATCTGCTTATTTCTCATAACAGCATTTAATAAGGTAGAAATAACATACAATCTCCATTCCACAGATGAATGAACTGAGGCTCAGAGAGGGTGGGACGCTTGCACAAAGCCACACAGCTAATGTGAGCTTGGTCAGCCACTGGATTTAGGCTTGACTCCAAGCCCAGACGGGGCTTCCCCAGTGGCTCAGTGAGTAAAGAATCTTCCTACAGTGCCAGAGACACAGGAGACGTGGGCTCAATCTCTGGGTCAGGAAGGTCGCCTGGAGAAGGAAATAACAACCCACTCCAGGATTCTTGCCTGAAAATTCCCATGGACAGTGGATCCTGGTGGGCTACAATCCATGGCGTTGCAAAGTCAGACAAGACTGAGCAAATAAGCGCACATGCACAGTGCCTGATAAGGATTCTGGAGGTCCAACCATCACATCCATGGTCTAGCTGGACAAAGGAAAAAAATACATTTTCACAATTAGCTGTCTTTAAGAAACTTCCCTGGAGTTTCTACCTGCATCTACTTCTCACTGGCCAAGACTTAGTTAATGGTGACTCTGAGATCCAAGGCAAACCAGAAATGGAGTCTTTGTTCTGCGTGACAATCTTCCAGCTAAAATCAGAGTTCTTCTATAAAATAAAGACTAGAAGTCTCCACCAAATCTGGCAGATGGCACCAATCCCTAGGGGACCAAGCTGAACCACAGCTGGCTAACTTTCTCCACGGCTGTAGTCCAACAGCTTGAACTCAGTCAGTTATTAGGGACTCTGAACCCTGGTTTCCTTCTTTAAAAAATGAAGATAACTCCATCTTTTTCATTCAGAAGTCCTGAGGGTAAAATGAGTTAATAGCGGCAAAGGGTCATCTTTGTTCAGCCACATTCTTGGGCAGGCTGCCCGATTTTGCTGTACAGACATGGTCTGCCCAGGTCCAGGGGGCAAGTCACGTGTGGAATTTTCCTCTGCCAGGTTAGCTGTCTTTAAGAAGCCTTGTAGGTTTGTAGGAGTTCCTACACACTTCTCCGTACTTCATGGCCCCATTTTACAGAGAAGGAAATTGAGTCTGGGTTGGTTAAGGAATGCACTCAAGAACGTGACAGTAAGCAGCATAGCTCAGGTTTGAATCACTGCATTCTGTCCCCCTCCTCATTCCTCAAAGGACTGAATGTGCTCATAGGTTTTCATTCTTTCAGATTCCATGAGGTTTCAAACACTCTCTCTTCCAGTCAGATCATTTGTCCAAACTTGTGTCTCCACCTTTGTTTTGAAAATGGCCACTGCCTCTGAGTCCGGTTTGAAACTCAGATCTAACGGTGCAAATCCCTGCACCTGCCACTGTACACATTCCTTTTGTGCTATGCCGCACTGATTTATGATGAAAACAGACCAAACTCTGTATGTGTGTAGTGACAAGCTCATAGCTTTACCTCCAATGACATAAAAACAATCCCAAACCCTCTCCTTGTATCCAAACATTTGCAGTGAGCACTGTTTCATTACCATGTCTCTTTAAATCAGCCCCTTATGCTTTTTCCCCCTGTTAATTAGCCAGGTTGCTAAGCTGGCACAATGAAGTGGTGTGAAAGTGTCCCCAGACTAATAGTGCCTCATCAGTGCCCAGGCCAGGGGTGAAATTAACTTTGGAAGTGTTACCTGAATGCAGTTAGCACCCCCTCGGCTCCTGACTTCAGACAAGAATGGGAACTCAGCAGAAATATCAGCA
The DNA here is from genome assembly GCF_003369695.1 of Bos indicus x Bos taurus. Classification (NCBI taxonomy): domain Eukaryota; kingdom Metazoa; phylum Chordata; class Mammalia; order Artiodactyla; family Bovidae; genus Bos; species Bos indicus x Bos taurus. The sequence continues at coordinate 8,627,434 of NC_040089.1, forward strand.
GGGCTGCATTAGGCATCAGCAGAATCCTGGGGTCAGGGAAGGTGAAGTCCTCCTGGTCCCCAGTGCCCTTCCATCACTCTGCTCCCCTCAGCTGTACTATCCTTCAGGCCCTACTGCCTCTCAACTCTCACAGCTCCAGGCTTCTGGAGCCAGTTGTTCCTAACTGGCATTGCTCTGTCTCCAGGTCACCCCTTGCACAGAGCATGTGGCATCTCCAGGAACTGAATAGATCAACTGTGAGTTCTGCTAATGGGATAGGATCAAGGAAACTCCCTGGCACCATGGAAACACTGCCCTGTGTAAAATGCTGGGTCTAACCTGCCGGGAACCCACCCCACCCACCATGCTGGATGGGAGAGGAACTGGGGGTGGGGCAGAAAACGGGGAAGCCCAGTGAGAACCTCTATATAGAGCTTCTATATAGGTCTTCTGGAGAAGGCAATGGCACCCCACTCCAGTACTCTTGCCTGGAAAATCCCATGGATGGAGGAGCCTGGTAGGCTGTAGTCCATGGGGTCATCACTAAGAGTCGGACACGACTGAGCGACTTCACTTTCATTCTTCACTTTCAGGCATTGGAGAAGGAAATGGCAACCCACTCCAGTGTTCTTGCCTGGAGAATCCCAGGGACGGGGGAGCCTGGTGGGCTTCCGTCTATGGGGTCGCACAGAGTTGGACACGACTGACACGACTTAGCATAGCCTAGCATATAGGTCTTCAAGCAGCTCAATCATTGGTTATCCTCACCTGGATTGTGAACTCCTCCCCAGGGCAATCTGTCTTTGGAAAGCTATGACAAACCTAGACAGTGTATTAAAAATCAAAGACATCACTTGGCCGACAAAGGTCCGAAAAGTCAAAGGTATAGTTTTTCCAGTAGTCATGTACAGACGTGAGAGCTGGACCATAAAGAAGGCTGAGCACGGAAAAACAGATGCTTTTGAACTGTGGTGTTGGAGAAGACTCTTGAGAGTTCCTAGGACTGCAAGGAGATCCAACCAGTCCATCCTAAAGCAAATAAATCCTCAATATTCATTGGAAGACCTGATGCTGAAGCTCCAATACTTCAGCCATCTAATACAAAGAGCCGACTCATTGGAAAAAACCCTGATGCTGGGGAAAATGGAAGGCAAAAGGAGAAGGGGACAACAGAGGATGAGATGGTTGGATAGTGTCACCAACTCAATGGACATGAATTTGAACCAGCTCCAGGAGATAATGAAGGACAGAGGAGTCTGGCATTCTGCAGTCCATGGGGTTGCTAAGAGTCGGACATGACTTAGTGACTGAACAACAAAAATTCTATAAGAGTTTAAAATCCCATTTGAGATGAAATTGACTTATTCAGCTGTTAATCAACTGGAGCAAACTCAGGTCAGTTCCATCTGTCCCATGACCTGAAACAGCCATCTCTAGGATACAGAGGAGGCTTATAATTGATAGGAAAATTGTATTGATAGCTGAGGGAAGCACTCTGGGGAAATAGAGAGCCCTGGTAGACCAGAGTTCCCATGAGGATGGGACCAATTCCTGCTCAGCCACTTACTAGACGTTAAATGTTGGGAATGGTACCCACCCACTTCAAACCTCCATTTCTTCATCTGTAAAATAAGGTTTATAATCATGCAGATCACATAGAGCTGGTGTGAGGATTAAATGCATGTGAAGCTACAGCACGTAGTAAGCACTCCAGTAACAGTCATCAAGATGATGAAAATGATGATGATGGCGATGGTAATTGTGTTGATGATGTTAATGATGATGGTGATGTTGGTGGTGGGATAATGGAGGTGGTGATTATTTTGATGATAGAGAAGAGCAATGTATGTGAAATATTTAATAATTAAAACAGTGCAGTATTGGAACTGAATAGAGTCCAGGGACAGGGCCACCGCATATGGACACTTGATCTCCAACAAAAGAAGAGACAAGAGAGCAATAGGAAAAGGATGGCTTCTTCATAAACGGCGCTGGATCAAGCACACATCTGTATGGAAAAAAGTGAAACTGATTCCCACTTCACACAAAACTCAACACCTAAGGTTATTTTTATATTGAAATGTGAGAAGTAATATAAAAAGTCTTCTAAAACCATGTCACCTGGCTTGGAACTTCCTGACTGATTAATCAGTCAGGCTGAGCAGGCCATTCACTGAGCACATTTTAATAGTGAATGAGCTAGTTCTTCCTCTTTCATTTCCCTCAATCATGCAGCAGAAACCTGCTTTTCTGTTGTCACAGTAGGGAACTGGCCTGAGCAAAGTTTGGGGTGAGTCTGGACAGGAAAACCTTTCTGCTTGTCCCATCTGTGGCCAGGTCTGTGCAGCAGGCCTGTGATCTGAGTCCTTGCCTCCAGGTGGGTGAAGAGTTTCTTAATCTGTCCTTCAGGACCATTCACATCCCTCCAGACACCACCAACATCCCGGTCTCAGAGTCTAGATTCCCAGCACAGTCCTTTTCGAGATGGTCCTGCTTTGAGAGACGAGAAATTTGCACAGAGAGATGGAGCCGATTCTTATCTCCTATATGGCGCCATCCACCCCTCGTAGCACAGGGGATAAATGAGGGACTCTGGTGGTCCAAAAGCCTGTTTGAGTTGTTGTTTACTCCCTAAGTCATGTCCGACTCTTTGTGACCCCCATGGACTGTAGCCCACCAGGCTCCTCTGTCCATGGAATTTCCCAGGCCAGAATACAGGAGTGGGTTGCTATTTCCTTCTCCAGGGAATCTTCCCAGATCAGGGGTGGAACCCACATCTCCTGCTTCACAGGTGAATTCTTTACCACTGAGCCACTTGGGAAGCCCCCCAAAAGATTGTGGCTAACAGTCTCCCGAGGGCCAGCTACCCACTAAGCATTGGCAAGGAGTATTCAAACCTCGCCTTTAACCTGTGGATCGATTCTACGAGGTCCTTATTCTACAGATACACAGACTGGGGAGAGAGTCACGTTACATAACTGGGATCCCACAGCTAATGGGCAGAAGAGCCAGGATTCAGACTGGGGCCTGGATACCTCCTCAGTACACGGGCTCCGCCATGAACACAGCTGGAGAGGAGGCCGACCATCACAGCGCAAACAGGAACACTGCCAACTCCTGCCTGTATCGAAAGGGAGAAATAAGACTTTTCAGAAGGCCAGTGAGCAGTGCTCTCTCATTGTCTTCCTCATTATTCTGTCCCTCCATAAGATTTTGCTGGAACTCCAGAGAGGAGAGAGACAGAGTTATGCTTGCAGACAAGGGTTGCCACTGTTTGCTCATCAGAACTGATGAAGGCCATCCATCAGCTATGAGTGGTTTTTCTTTTTTTAATTTTTAAAAAACTTTTATATTTTGTATTGGGGTATAGCTGATTAACAAACAAGTATTGTGATAGTTTCAGGTGAACAGCAAAGGGACTCAACCTTACATATACATGTATCCATAATATTTTTATTTTGTATTATAATATGGTTGATTAACAATGTTGTGGTAGTTTCAGGCATATGGCAGTGATTTGGTTATACGTGTCCATGTATTTATTCTTTTTCAAATTCTTTTCGCATGTAGGTCATTACAGAATATGGAGTAGAGTTCCCTGTGCTGTACAATAGGTTTTGGTTGGTTACCTATTTTATATGTAGTAGTATGTATATGTTAATCCCCAGCCTGCTAATTTATCCCTTCCCTCCACCACCCCCCCACAATTTTTCCCCTTTGGTAATGATAAATGTGTTGTCTATGTCTGTGAGTCTGTTTCTCTTTTGTAAATAATTTCATCTGTATCACTCTTTTTAGATTCCACGTATAAGTGATACCATATATTTGTCTTTTTCTAACTTCGTTTAGTCAGACAAATTCGGATGGACCTAATCTCTAGGGCCATCCATGTTGCTGCAGATGGCATTATTTCATTCTTTTCTATGGCTGAGTAAAGCTTTGAGTTAAGTAAGCAAGTAAGAACCATTTTCATCAATCCTTACTTTTAGGAAAAGATTATTCTTAAAAATGCAATGTAAAATGTACTGTTTCATCAAAAATGACTTAATTCACAATAAACCAGAAAATTAAGTTCACCATCATATCCTTTTCAAGACATATTTGGTTAAGTGAGGCTAACCTGACACTGTAAAGATGAAAATAATAATAAATAACCTTAGTGAAGCATCTTGTATGGCTTTCATTTTATTGTAGCAAATATCGGTCGAGCACGTGCTACGTTCTGGGTTCAGGATACAGTAATAAACAAAAGGGACAGAAATCTCCATCCTTATAGAGTTTACATTCTACTGAAGGGAGATAGAAAAAAATTAACAGACAAATAAATGAGGACACTAAAAATATGGTGTAAGAGGCATGGAGAAAAACCAACAAGAGACAAGGACAGAGTACCCCACAGACTGTGATGTTAAATGGTGAGGTCATTTAAGCAAATAGCTCACTGAGTTGTCAGACTCAGAGTGGACTTCTTAGTGGAAGAGGGTACCAAGTCAGTTTAGCAAAAAACGTGAAGGCTCCGTGGTGGGAAAGAGCTGAGCTCCTTGGAAGGGTGACCTGGAGGTCACGTGTCTGGAGAGAGTGATGGACGTGCAGGCAGGGGTCAGTGAAACCGGGTGACACAGCAGCACCAGGGCTCTGTCCACTCTGTTTTCATCCCCAGTGAGACCGGGGTGGATGGGCAAGAACACCGAACGGTGGGTGCTCTGTGTCAGATTTTCCAGAGCCCCACTCTGGCTGCTTGTGGGGGCAACAGGTAAAGCCAGGGACCTGCTAGAAGTGGTGGTGACAAGGCAGAGAGAGACGGTGCTGGCTGGGGTTAGGGGCTGGTGCTGAAAGTGGGGAGAAGTAAACGGAGTTCAGCATATATGTTGAGGAGGGACATATCAGGGCTTGCAGAAGGAGTGTGTGCTTTTTGAAAGAGAGAGGAGTCAAGGGTGGTTCTGAAGTGTTTGTCTGAGAAACAAGGACGAGTGGACTTGTACAGAGGTCTGGCAGACTGGGAGGAAGTCGTCCTCATCTGGGGGCGGTGGAGGACTGGGGAGTCAGCCTTGAACATGCTAAGCTGCAAAAGCCTATTGGTTACCCAAGGTGGGGGTGTTGCATAGGCAGATGGGGTCTGGAACTCGGCAGGGGGGAAGAATTGGGTGGAAGATATTGTTACTAAAGCTTTGGCAACACCTAGAGGTGGGCCATATTTACCTCACTGTACAAGAAAGGAAGGGGCTTCCCAGGTGGCCCAATGGTAAAAATTTGCCTGCTAATGCAGGAGACACAAGACATTCGGGTTCGATCCCTGGGTTGGGAAGATCCCCAGAGGAGAGCATGGCAACCCCCTCCAGTATTCTTGCCTGGAAAACCCTATAGACAGAGGAGCCTGGTGAGCTACAGTCCATGGGATTGCAAAGAGTCAGACATGACCGAGTGACTAACACACACACACACACACACACACACACACAAGGAAGGAAACAATCACAGAACTGAAATAACATTCTGGATCATCCAGCTAACGAGTCAGGATATGAATCCAGTTCAGAAACCACCCTTTGTGCTATTAATAAATGCATTCCTGGTTTGATTGAAGATTTTAGATGTAAAGAGAAAACCCTCATGTGTCTCTCTCGTGTTTTTTTTTTTAATTTTTCAAAAAGAAAAAAAAAAAACCTTTGTAGCTCAGCGCAAGCTTTCCTCCATCTAAGCTCAGATCCAGAGCCAGCTGGCCTCCCACTCACTTGAAAAAAATGTAAAATCCCACTTTCGGAGAGCTTTTTGTTGGCTTGGAAAGCAGTCACGATTCACAGTCCATCCAACAGTGGCTTGTTTTTGGCAGAGGCCCGGAGGAATGATGTCATTCTCCCAGGACAGGGAAAGCCCGGCACGCCTTTGATTTCCCCTTCAAAACCCATCACCATGCCGCTTCCCTGCCGCCAGCAGCTGTGTAAACATGTTTGGAGGGGACATTTTCAAGATGTGGCAAGAATATAAATGTGTTTCTGCCCTATGACCTCAAGGTTCTAATTCTGACCATTTAATCACCCTAGGAAATAATCAGAAGCACATAAAGATGTCTCAGACAACACATAAAGATGTCCATCACAGCCCTATTTATAACACTGGCATTTTTTTAAAGGCATCTCATATCCAACAGAGAAATGATAATAAATGATAGATGTCAAACTTAGTTTTAGAAAGAATTTGAAGAGTCATGGAAAATGGTTCTTTTTAAATGTTAGGGTTTAAAGGCAGGATGCAACACTGTCCAGTCTTCATCTATATTGAAGTGATTTTTAAAAAACAATGGATGGGGTCTTCCCTGGTGGTCCAGTGGCTATGATTCCATGCTCCCAATGTAGGGGGGTCCAAGTTCGATCCCTGGTTGGGGAAGTAAATCCCATAGTGCTCAAGTGCTCAAGTGCTCAGTCGTGTCAGGCTCTTGATGGCTCTGTGAACTGTAGTTCAGCAGGCTCCTCTGACTATTGGATTTTCCAAGAAAGAGTACTGGAGAGGATTGTGATTTCCTGCTCCAGAAGATCCTTCCAACCCAGGGCTTGAACCGGCATCTCTTGTGTCTCCTATATTGGCAGGTGGATTCTTCACCCCTAGTGCCACCTGGGAAGCCTGATGAAAGCCATTAAGCTGGAGATTTAAGAACCTTACAAACCTCAAGCAGGATAAACAAAAGGAAAGTTACACCTAAGCACATCACAGTAAACTACCAAAAACCAAAGAGAAAAAAACAACCCTCTTAAAAGCAACTAGAGGAGGGATTCTGTGGCTGCCCAGCTGTTAAGACTTCGCCTTCCAGCATAGGCGTGTAAGATCCTACGTACCTGGTGGCCAAAAAATCAAAACATAAAAACAGAAGCAATATTTTTAAAAATTTGATAAAGATTTAAAAATGATCCGTATAAAAAAAATCTTAAAAAAAAAAAAGTAGAAGAAACAACAGATAGGAAGGGGAGTTACTCTAAGAAGGGCAACAACTCAGGGAAGAATTTGATTTCATCTAGGTGATGATACTTAAGTGGAACCCTGAAAAATGGTATGATTTTAGGGACAGTGTCTTCAAGGTAGTGGGAATGATCAACAAGGCTCAGGCACTTGAAAGTTTAGGACGTACTGTTTTGTGGGCTGCCGTCTATGGGGTCGCACAGAGTTGGACACGACTGAAGTGACTTAGCAGCAACAGCAGCAGTGCATTCAGTCCTGGGAAAGTAGCTCAAGAACAGATCAGAAATCACCTTGAATTCCTCTTCAGAGTTTGAACTTCCTCCTGAAGACAGTGGGGGCCATTGACAGTTGAAAATCAGGATACTGACTACAGAAGCCACATCTTTTCCAAAGTAAGAGGTAGACATTGGGGAAAAGAGAGCCAGGTCGCCTTACACAACATGCATATAAAGAATATAAAAATATTCCTCATCTTTGACCTCGAAAAATAACATAGAGTTGCACATGTGAAGAGAGACATGGGAACAATCATTTGTGTGCACTTGCTTTGTGCCATCAATAATAAAAATAAGTACTTATAATAAGACACCACAGTGCTATCTTTCACTCTCATCTCTTGGGGAGGCCATTTGTTTACTCCATCTCTTTTTCATTTTAAGCTTTAATCCTGCTTCCTAACCTTTTGCACACTCCTCCAAACAGTCTACTCCTACTTTTTAGCCTGGATTATATTTATCCTTCCAGTGTCAGTTTAAATATAACTTTCCCCATGAACTTTTCAGACAAATGTAGGGTCTTAGTCCCACCTACTTACATTAGTTTTAAAATATTTTCGTGATGGAGATGATTTCATTTTTGTCATAGTGATCTATATCCTAGCCCTACTAACGTGCTAACACTGGCACTAGTCACTTTGCACTAGGTCATTAGTATTGCAATATTTTCAGAGGGCTTCCCAGCTGGCATTAGCGATAAAGAGCCCACCTGCCAATTCAGGAGACAAGAGATGCGGATTTGATCCCTGGGTTGGGAAGATTCCCCTGGAGGAGAGCATGGCAACCCACTCCAGTTTTCTTGTCTGGAGAATACCATGGACAGAGGAGCCTGGTGGGCTACAGTCCATGCTGAAGCGACTTAACTCACATTAGTATCAGGAAGGCTGAACCAACTCTTACCAGTCTTGAAGCATCAACACCTAGCAGGAAATCCAGGCTTTATGGGACTTCCCTGGTGGCCCAGTGGTTAAGACTCGGTGCTCTGCAGGGGGTAAGAGTTCATTACATCCTGCATGCCACTCAGTGTGGCCAAATAAATAAGTCCTAGGCTGTTAGAATAGCTACAACCTCAAATATCACCATTTGTTACGGTAAAGAGGAAAAGAGAGTGTGGCAAGCTGAATCCTGGTTTTTCAAGCTTTAGCTCAGAAATCACATCCCAGTTTTGCTTTCTTGGCCAAAGCAAGTCACATGGTTGCACTGAACGCCACAAGGGCAGGGAAGTCCAGCGATATTATGGCCAAGAGAAGAAGTGGGAGTTTTGAATGGATAATGCTCATGACTGCCACTGTGAGTAAGTCTTGCAACAACTAATAAAATAATGTCATAAGTTGTAAGGATTAAATAATGTGTGTATAAAGTGCTTAGAAAGCTGTGAAATGCTACACAAATATTATTTCTTAGTTACTATAGATGCCTAATGTTATGGATGTCATTTAAAGGAACTGCTTAACCAGGACACGGGAGATGGGTGGAAGACTTCATGGGGATAACAACAATCGTAATCAGAGCTAGACCTCAGGCTTCCCAGGTGGCACAGCAGTAAAGAATCCACCTGACAATGCAGGAGACTCAAGAGACCTGGTTTCGATCTCTATGTTGGGAAGATCCCCTGGAGAAGGAAATAGCAACCGACTCGAGTATTCTTGATTGGAAAATCCCAGGGACAGAGGAACCTGGTGGGCTACAGTCCATGGGGCTGCAAAGAGTTGGACACAACTGAGCGCACACAGAATTTGCATATGTAGAAACGGGCATTCCAGGTGAAGGGAAGAGTTAAAAGTCTAAGAGACAGTGGAATGAAGGGCACATTTGAGGGATGACAGATCTAGTGGAGCTTAAGACGAAGGCATGTACTCAAATAGCTTACCACGGGGAGGAGCTTCCAATGGCCAGCTGGAAAATAAAATGCCAGCTGTGCCATTTTCAGAAGCAAAGGTGTCCATATGCAAGAACCCAGATGCCATGGAGACACAGAAGGCAGCCCAAGCCCAAGACCCCAGTCATGCTAGCAATCTGATGAGCTCATCGTCCTCTTGAGAGCTCATTACACATCCTGGCATGGGCAACATCTCTGCCACTCATACCCAGACAGAACCACCACGATGAGATCATCATCTTTTTTTTTTTTTTTAAATCACCATTTCAACAGCAGTCATGCTTGGCCTCATGCTGTCAGGAAAGCTGTCACCATGGAAAAGAAAAAGAGAAAGTCCCCAAATTAGTGTTGAATCTCTTCCAAGAACTGTCAATATTTTTGGAAGCCCCCGGAGAACAAATGCTTTCTGGAGGCTGGCAGAATCTGCAGTGTTGAAAAGAGGGTGACTCCAGGCTGACTGATGGGGGCCGGTCAGTGCCACGTTCAGTGGATAACATCTAAGACAGGCAGTCAGCAGCTTGGAGTGAGAATGAAACGCCCCATCTATGGGCTGACGAAGACATGCAAAAACCTCCCAGAAAACTCCAAGCAGGATCCATATTATGTGTCTGTGTTTGTAATCTGAGTATTATTGGCTTTACACTGACTTGTTAAATAGGGCAGAATCTTCAAATGTGCCTGCTGCCCCAAAATCATTTATTTAGGGGTGTCTCCAGGGGTATGGGCTTCCCAGGTGGTACACTGGTAAAGAATCTGTCTGCCAATGCAAGAGATACAAGAGATGCAGGTTTTATCCCTATGTTGGGAAGATCCTCTGGGGTAAGAATGGCAACCCACTCCAGTATTTTTGCCTGGGAGATCCCATGGACAAAGGAGCCTGGTGGGCTACAGTCCATGGGTTTGCGAAGAGTCAGACACAACTGAGCATGCACGCATGCCATGGGTGTTCCCGTGTTGCTGATCACTGGACAAGTAGAGTCAAGTCTCAAGATAGTACAATGAGGTTTTCTTAAGGGGACTATGAAGGCGTGGGGAAGCTTTAGAGGAATCACAAGGACTGGTAATAATGGGATTGTTTCCTTCAAACTTGGCCACTACCTGCCCCAGGAAAGGCACAGGTGAGACATCTCAGTCAAATATTGTGTGCTAAATCACTTCAGTTGTGTCCAACTCTTTGCTACCCTATGGACTGTAGCCCACCAGGCTCCTCTGTCCATGGGATTTCCCAGGCAAGAATACTGGAGTGGGCTGCCATGCCCTCCTCCAGGGGAATCTTCCTGACCCAGATCTCTTATGTCTCCTGCATTGGCAGGTGGGTTCTTTACCCCTAGTGCCACCTGGGAATACTACAGGAGCCAAATACTGGGGTTGTATGCTAACCACACTCCCTGTAACTGACAGCAAGTTCTTATTGGGAAAAGCACCTGGACACTGCGTCTGCATGTCTACTACAGCCCCCTCCTTGCCCTGTTCAGATCCACTTCTCCATATGTGTTTGGGGAAATCCATCCTCCAGGATCCTGATGGGCTTCTCATCCTTAGGGGCAACCAGAAGGAGGAAGTCAGTAGGACAAACTACTCATCCTCGGGCAGCATGATGGTGGTCACTCATCCTTGATTTCTTCTGCTGGTACCAGCTGAGTATTACCGTCATCCCCTACTCATCTGCTTTGCCTGTAAGGATGCTGTGTTGAATTAAGCATCTCCATAGTTCTTGTGTGTCAGCCTGACAGTCACAGTACTTGCAACCCCCTGGTTTCTGGCAGTTAAGTTCTTCCCCCAGCTTCTGTTGGTGTAGGGTCCTACCACCCCCACTGCTATACCTGCAAGCCAAGCTCTTTCGTTGCATCTTCTGCATGAACCCTGGCCCACAGGGGAGATCCAACACTTTACATGATGCTGGTGCTGACTCAACAGAGCATCCCTTATGTCTGCAGTAAATGGTTTGCCCTCTGAGCCTTCCTGAGAATCATTTGATGGCTCTGCTCCTGTGTAGAAATGGTAAATCAGTTGCAGCCTGCCCACTTCCCTGAACCTTTCTATCCCTCCTTTTACTACCTGTCAAGGCAAGTGTAGTATTTCAACTCCACTCACATTGTGTGCGGGGTGGGGCAGCGGCGGGGGGGCAGAGGGGGCGGGGGGGGGCGTGGGGGGCAATCATGTGATGGTGACCACAAAGATGAGAATCAGGAAAGGCTCTGGGGCGGGGCAAGGAGGAGGTTGGTGGTAGCCTGAACGAGAGCTGATGGAACAAGCAGGACAATCGGGGCAGCTTGAGGCCTTCCTATTGGTAAACCTGTGTTTTTCTCCTTCTTGCGCCATTGGAACTGAGCACAGGTGGGGTTAATGCCGGTCAAAGACGATTAGGACGATTGGGTGACGACATGGAAGCAATCTCTCCCTTTCTCTGAACACCATGTGAACACCATCATTTTTCTATCTCTCTGGATCACTTTCAATATTAGATTTGGTGGATGTTTGCCTGCAGGTTTTAATTTCTCTCCTTTCCTAAACTGTAAGCTTCATGAAAATACAATCTTTTATTTACCCTAAGGGCCCAGTGCAGAGTCTTGTCCCTGTGTTCAATAGCATCTGTTTAATGAATGAATGAAATAGAGTAAATGAATGAATGAAAGGTCAATGATATTTCTTTATCTGATAGGCTTTTGTTTTAAGTATTTTTCTTTATGTGGACCATTTTTAAAATCTTTATTGAGTTTGTCACAATGTTTCTTTGGTTTTATGTTTTTGGTTTTCTGGCTGTCGAGGATATTAATTGTCTGACCTGGGATCGAACCCATACTCCCTGCCGTAGAAGGTGAAGTCTTAACCACAGACCACCAGGAAAGTCCCTGATAGGCCTTTGTTTTTACTAAATATACTATATTGAATGTAGTTTTAAATCAACATGAATGTATGTAGGGAGTTAAAAGGACATTCTGCATATTGAATATCAAGAACAAGCTCTGCAAATGGATTTCTTAAGAAATGGACTTTTTATGGTGGTAGCCTGAGAAAGGTTGGAAAAGGAAGCCCAGAAAAGGAAAACCTTTTTTCCACCTCTAGTTCTCATTTATTCATTAATTACCCCAAATTTCTGTTTAAATGCTATTAATGTGTCTCCTAAAATTATCTAGTGATTGACATAATAAGGTAACATATCAGACCTCATGGTGCCAAACCAGCAAACGTGCTACTTTCACACTTCACAGCCAATTTCAGAGGTGAGACTAAGTACTCAGGCCTATTAATGTGTGAGATTTTAAAATTATCCCTGATTCTCAAACAGCATTCACCCAAGAGTTCACACAGAATCCACGTGGATATGGGCTTAGGTGGCGTATCTTGTATCCATGTGGCATGGTCTTCCCAAGACCTGATGAGCTACTCTTTCTGTTTGTTCTTGGACATCCAAGCCCTTACTATTTCACCTTGTTAAGTAAGGAATATTCCTTCCATTTGAGAAATTCTGGAGCCACTAAATCAACTAACACAACTTTTGTCCTGTGACAATAATAGAAGGAAAATGGTGCTCACTTGCAGAGTGGTTGTGAATATGGGAAGTACTCAAAAAATATTAGTTATCCTTTTTCTTTAAAACTGGAAAACTTTCTCTAGTGGTATTTTTGGTGCTGCACTCAGGTACCCTGAGAAGCCCCAGCCAGTTACTAGGAGCGCCTCCCCTTGATTCCTGCATGCACTGTGCTTTTGCTTCTGCTGGCCTGCACCCACAGCTCGCAGCCCTGGGGCTGCTGGAGCTCACTGCCTGCAGGTTATAGACCTGAGAATTGCATCTCCCTTCAGTGGGTTTTAGCCCAAGACTGACTGATGTAAGACATCGAAGCCAGCTCTTTTAGTTGAGTTGGGACAAGCTCTGGAGCATCCCTTATACTCCAGTTTCCTGCAAGGTCAAGTTGAAGACTTGGCCTGACTTGCACCCTCTTGGCTTCTTTCCTCTTGCTCTTGTTTCCCTGCTTCCTTTACCAGTTTCTCCTGGGAACATGTTCTTGCAAGTTATCTGCATGGGAATCCTCCTGTCAGTGTCTGCTTCTGGTGAAACCAATCTAAGTTGATTTCATCAGATGGAAGATGCATTTAACAAAACAAAAGGGTTGGTCATTATATAGCCTCTCCCTGGATGCGACGAGGCCAGGGATGCTGCTGCCAAGGGCTGAGTGGTAGCCATGTGGACCTGAGCAAGAAGACTGCCAGAGAAATAGAGGGGAGGGGATGGGTGCAGAAAGGAACACATTGTACAATCCACAGAATCAGAGGACTGCAGGCGAAGGCAGAGGGGAAAGGGCAGGTAGGATCCAAGGATCGCTGCACAGCCAGGGCTTGAGAGACTGGATGGATGGTGAGCTTTGGGAAGCAAGTAGCAGGAGATGGAGAGGAAGGTTAGCTCAGGTGTGAGTCTGTCATGCTTGTGGGACATCCAGGTGGAAATCCTTGTCACATACACAGAGCAGGGAAGTTCCAGGCAGAGGCAGTGTGTGAAGCTCAGGGTGCTAAGTACATGTATCTGGGCTATGGAACTGTTAAAGCAGTAAATATAAAAATCCAAGGGAAAGGAAACACAAGAACAGCAACATAAGACAAAAACTAGTCCTAACCAAAATAGAACTCTGAATCCCATGAACTAAATGTCCTTCCCAGTAATTTCTGATCCCCTCTGCTCCACTCATTAATTCAAAGTATCTTTCCCTAGTTCATCTGATGGTCTCTTTAACCTTAACATTATTTTCATTGTTGGTATCTGCCTGGTGTTGCTGTTGTTCAGTCTATACATCGTGGTGGACTCTTTGTGACCCCATGGGCTGCAGCACGCCAGGCTTCCCTGTCCTTCACGATCTCCCAGAGTTTGCTCAGACTCATGTCCACTGAGTCGGTGATGCCATCTAACCATCTCATCCTCTTGTCCCCTTCTTCTCCTGCTCCTCAGACTTTCCCAGCATCAGGGTCTTTTCCAATGAGTCAGCTCTTCGCAACAGATGGCCAAAGTATTTAAGCTTCGGTTTCAGCATCAGTTCTTCCAATGAATATTCAGGGTTGATCTCCTTGCAGCCCAAGGGACTCTCAAGAGTCTTTTCCAACACCACAGTTCAAAACCATCAATTTTGGTACATACATTTTCCTTATTGCCATTTCACCTCTATGAACCTCATTTCTCACATCTCCAAAATGAGGGGGCTATGTTATAGGGTCATTATGAGGATCCGTGGAATCTGTTTTTTGAGTTGACTAACATATCCACATGATACAAGCCCAGAAAATGTCGCTGGCTCATCTTCCCATCCACTGGTGCACTTGCTGTCATGCTCACATACATACGATGCTTTGCAATGAAAAAATATATACAGGACTTTTAGGGGAAAAAAAAACAACAAAAATGAGGGTTATAACCAGGATTCAAGTCTGAAAATTTAATTTAATCAAGCTGGTTTTCACCCCAAATGACTTTGCTGATGAAATATGGGATTGGCAAAGGATCAGGTGGCTGGAGGAAGTAAAAGGGATTTCAGAAGATAGATCACCCCTCAGAAAGGGACACTGAAATACAATTAGACTGTGAGGTTTTGTAAAAGATGCTGAAAAGAAGGAGGAGGGCCAGGAAGAAGCCACACATCACTTTTTCATAATTTTTTAAATAGAAGGTCAAGACATTTTTTCCACTTTCTGTGCATATGAGACCATTTGTGTGGTCATTCTTTTAGGACAAGTTGACAATTACAACATTTTTTTTTAGTTCCACTCTCTCCCTCTCCCTTTCCCTCCCATATTTGTTGAAAGGAATAGTTCCCTGGCCTACATGTGGAAATCACGTGGTGGGGTTGGGGCGCCCTATTTATCTTTGCATCCTTGGTGCTTAGAAAGTGCCTGGTAAATAGACATTTCGAGTCAATAAATGTCTGTTGAATGGTTGGATGATTGATTGAATGAATGAATGAATAAACAATAGCATTCATTATCCTCCAGAAGATTACAATACGTTGCATAGAAAAAAGCGTATCCTTGGAGAGAAAGTTAGACAGCCCAGGCAGATCGAGGACACAGGTTTTAGAAGAGCAATCTGTACTTCATGTGGGAATGATGCTGAGGTGGGTCGTTAGTCTGCCAGGGCTTCAAATACTGTGCTAAATATGACATCTGCATTTTATATTTGTTCCCGGGTGTGTTTTACTTCCTCGACAATGCTGGCAATATCTGGAAAATTCTTAATGTTAAATTTGAACTCCAGCATGTTTGAGCTGGAAAGCCCTGCATTTCTTGGAGATGTTGCGAATAGTCTCAGAAAGCGCTTTCATCAAAGTGAATAACTTTGCAATTGAAGGGAATTTAGAGAGCTATTCACTGATCCTCTGTATGAAAGGTGAGGAAACTGAATCCCAGAAAGAGGAAATGATTTGCTCAAGACCTGAGTATATAGTCCTATACATGCGATCTTGACTTAGTTTTGAAGCCTCAGCTAGAGGCTGGTTAATTCTGCATCCTGAGCAATGAATGGTTTAAGTCCATACCCCCAACCATCTTTCTTACAGGCATCCCACACTCTCCATCACAATATCCACCCTAATCGCCCCAGGGTCTGGTCCAACAATCAGGGACAGCCCCAATGCCCAAGAACCCACTGAAATTATTCAAATGAGCCAGTCCTAACCACTCTCCCCCTGCCTCACCTGTACTTTCCCGAGGAACTTACAGTCAGGGTTCTTGCCCTCAGATCCCTCCGTCTCTCTTTCTGGTGACTGACTCCACCCTACAAGGATAATGCATTTATTATTATTGCAATAACGAAGGTGTTGCATCTAGATGGGGAACTCATAGGAAGCAGAGGGGAGCAGTAGAGAAAGCTGCACAAAGGAGGGTGCATGTCATCCGGGACAAAGGACTGACAGAAAGAGAAAACGAGATAGGAAAGAAACCCTCCGTGTCGGGGTAGGTTATGTCTCCACATTACAAATTCAAGTCAAGCCCCAGCAACTTTGCAACTGCAGACGTTTTCTTCCCTTTCTTTCCAGGAAGAAAAATAGCCCTTCTATTTTCATCTTTGGAATCGCCATTTGTCATTCTCAAGGTGCCTCGGTGCCTTTGTCTCTGGCGTCAGCTGGCAGCAATGTTGCTAAAAATAGCTGGCAGAGGGAACCGTTCTACACACTGAACATTAAAAATAGAAAGGGAAGCACTGGTGTGAATAATGCATGAGAGAGAATCCCGCTTGCGCTGGCCTCCAGGTCTCCAGGGGACTGGTTGCTGGGCAGGGCACCACCGGGCAGGGGGGATCAAGACATTTGTTTTGCTCCTGCTTCAGAGAACAGGCTGCCTGCAAATTACAGGTCGCCCCTCGGGCTGCCTGGGGGCAGGGAGGGATGAAAAGAGTTGAAGGCTCTGACCAGCATTCTGGAATGCAAATCTGGTGTCTAATTGGTAAGCACAAATTTAAATGCCATCCACAGCCAGGACAAAGGAGGACGGGGATCTGTGAGTGGCAGAGAGGGCATGCCCTATCTAAAGCCATGGAGTTCCTTTTAAAAATACGCTACTAGGGACTTCCCTGGTGGTCCAGTTGTTAAGACTCTGCGCTCCCAGTGAAGGGGGCCTGGGTTTGATCCCTGGTGAGGAAACTAGATTTCACATGCCACGATTAAGATCCAGTGCAGACAAATACATTGGGGGGAAAAAAGAAAAAAATATATATATATATATATATGTGTGTATATATATATATCTATATGTATATATATATACATATACACACATACTGCCAGCCAACCAGAATTGGTCTGCAAGGGGAGTTTGTTTCTGAAATCCCCAGATTAGAATTTCTGCAAAAATCTAACAGCTGCTCAAAGTCAAGACCCTATTGCATCAGACAGAGGGGAGCTCTCCCCACCTCCAAGAACATGGTGAATTCCTCATCAATATTGATGAATAACCAAATGCTCTTAGAACCATACACAAAACCTCCCTTTCCTCCCTTTACACTGACTCATTTGCCACCACCAGACACTGGTTTTATTTCTGGCAGTCCCAGGCTGTCGGCATGGAAATAACTCAGAGATTGGTCAGTCCAGGGCAGGGTGCTGAAATCCAGAGACGGGAAGAGGGTATCTCAGGTCAGGGTAGGCTGACTTGCCCCCTCACTGCCTCTGATCTGCCTTTCCCACCATCTTCCTGCAGGGTGTTTGGGGTCTTCAAATCCTTCTGCAATAAGAATTTTGTTCCCAAATGCCAAACAAGCCTTGGTGCAGGTAGAATCCATCGTGTCTGACCCAGCATATACCTCGGAATGGTGAGCTGTCCCTTTGTGGCCCTGAGCTGTGGGACAAGAGCAACCTGTGGACACCCGGGGCAAAGGGTCTCTGTTGCATTGGTCCAGGAAGCTGGGTTTTGATTTGATCCAATGGAGTCTCCCTAGCTTTCCTAAAGAAAGGTCCCTCTGCTATTAGAGAGATCGCCTCTCCTTTCTCAGGGCAGGACCCTCATTCTCAAATCAGCATCCTCACCAAATGGCGAAAATCACAACGTTGGAACCAGGTTGGGCTCAGATCCGGTCTGCCCTTGATCGTCTGGTGTCTCTAATATCTCTGGGCTCCTGTTTGCTGCTCCTGAAGTGGAACCAACAACACTGCTTGACCAGGGCTGTTAGAAAGCCAAGACCACGAATGAGAAATGTTGACCACAGTGACCACACACAACTGGCGCTGTGCAGCCGGGAGTGCTTCCCTTCTCAGAGCTCTGCCTTCCCCTCTGCAAGGTAAGCCTCCCTGACTCTCAACCGAGAGCAGGCTTTGAATCCCAAGTCTGTCTCAGTGGCTCTGGGTACTGGGCATCCATTCACTTGTAAATGAAGATGGTCAAACCTCCCTTGGGAGTTGTGGAGGTCAGTGAGATAGCGGGATCGAGGACAGTTGTGGTTTCACTGATCCTTCAAGCCTCCAGGATGGGAAAACTTGTCCTTGTAGGGGATAGAGGACCAGCATGGAATATGCTAAAGTTGGTGGCAAGTCATCTTTTATTGTCCTGTACTTTCCCCATTGTTCACTTATTCAGGTATTCTTTTACTCACTCACTCATTCTTGGATTTATTTATTAATTCATTTGTCAAAGCCCAAAACTGACAGTCTAGGCTGGTCCTCTGTAGCTCAGTGTATCACCAGAGCAGAATGGGACACGCTCCTGACTTTGCTGGGGACCCCTAGGAAGTCAGGCCACACTGGCAAGTGTCCATCAAGAACCCTGAAGATTCCATGGGCTTCCCCTGTCCTTTTCCTGTTTAGATTCCACCCCCACCATCCAGTAAAGTGACTGCGATAGACGGACTACTGCTTGCAAAGATGTGTGTACATGCTTGCTCAGTCGTGTCCGACTCTTTGGAACTCTATGGGCTGTAACCCACCAGGCTCCTCTGTCCACGGGATTCACCAGGCAAGAATACTGGAGTGGGATGCCATGCCCTCCTCCAGGGTATCTTCCTGACCCAGGGATAGAACCCTGGTCTCCTGCATTGCAGGCAGATTTTTTTTTTTTTTTTTTTTAACTGCTGAGCCACCAGGGGAAATCCGCTTGCAAAGATGACCATGACCTGATCCTTGGAATATGTGGATGTCACCTTCTATAGCAAGAGGGGCTCTGTGGGTGAGATTAAGTTAAGCATCTCGATATAGGGAGATAACCCTGAATAACTGGGGTGGGCCTTCAGTGTAAGGACAGGAATGCTTATCAGAAGAAGTCAGAGAAGGAGAAGGTGACATTGGAAGGCAGAGGTTGGAACAGATTGGAGCCATATGGCCAAGGAACGCTGGCAGCCTAAAAAACATGGAAGCATGTTTGTGTTGACTAAAAAATATAGTCACAACCTTAAAGTAGAGAGTTATTTTATTTGGTGGGAATATTTAGGACTTCGAGCCAGGGAGACAGCATCTCAGTAGCTCCGAGAAAATTGCTCCAAGGAGACAGGGAGGGAAGTCAGGCTGTATACAAGTTTGCAACAAAAGGAGCAGGCAGTCTGAACATCAAAGAGCAGGTAACAGGTTAAGGAATTTAGCATTCTGTGTATGGGAAGCTGCAAGCCTGGGGCTCACTGCATTCATCCCTTTCACATGCACCTCAGCTCTCTGGGGCCAATCCTCTTTCCTTGTCCACCTTAAGGAGTGGCAGGTGGCTGCTTCCTGCATTCTTCCTGCGCCTCAGTAATCACCATGGGGTTGGTGGGTGGTAACATCCACTGGATCTCAGTTTGGGGAGTCTTCACATTTGGAGGCCAGAAATTGCAGATGGCTGTGATTTCTTGTTTATTGGTGTGGCAGGAGATATTTTCATTCCACATTTGAAAACAGAGAGAGAACACAAACACCCCTTCCTTATTCACACTGCACCTTACAAGACAAATTAACTGGATTCAGATACAGTGAGAAGAGACTCAATGAATCAGCCCCATAGGATTGGAGCCAATAGAACTGCCTGGAGCTACCTAGGCAGGGACCCGATGCAAATAAATGACACAGCTGATCTCGTGTGGACTTGGCCTGCAACAGCTTGGAGCGGGGCTTCGGTTCCCAGCCACAGACTGGGGCTGAGTCGAGGCTGTGAGAGCACCAGGTCTTAGCCACTAGACCAGCGGTCAGTGACAAGGGCCCTGGCCCTTTGGCTTTGCAGAAAAGAATTTCCAGAAAGACAGAGAGTAATAAAGCAAGTAGAGTATTTATTAAGAGGAAAAAGAGTACAGTGGAAATACACACGGGTGGACTTGGGGAGAGACAGAGTCACTGAGTCTCACCCTCATGGCAGTTTGAATTACTTTTATGGGACATTTCTTCCCTGTTCCCTTTGGTCAATCCTTTCGAATTGCCTGGTTCACAGTCCGTGTTTGATATATCTCAGGATCCTCTGATGTGTGCGCACGCATGCATCTCTTAGCCAAGATGGATTCTACCACAAAGGCCTGTGGGTAGCCTGGCATCAGTTAGCGTCACTCCCCTTTGACCTCCAGGGAGCTTTTCTGTGCATGTGGGGTCGGGGAAGTCTCCTGACTTCAGGAATGAGAAGTCTGTGGTCTGGGCAGGGCCCAGCCCCCTTCCTTAATCGTCCTGCTAGTCTCATCTTGGAGTTTTGGTTCACAGCGAATGAATCTCCAATCATTTTACCCTGATGGGCCCCATCTACCGCCTGCCTCACAATGACTGCTGCTGCTGCTAAGTCGCTTCAGTTGTGTCCGACTCTGTGCGACCCCATAGACGGAAGCCCACCAGGCTCCGCCGTCCCTGGGATTCTCCAGGCAAGAATACTGGAGTGGGTTGCCATTTCCTTCTCCAATCGCTCTGTTGTGTCCGACTCCTAGAGACCCCATGGACTGCAGCCTACCAGGCTCCTCCATCCACGGGATTTTCCAGGCAAGAGTACTGGAGTGGGGTGCCATTGCCTTCTCTGTCACAATGACTAAGAAAAACAATATAGAAGAAAAAAATACACTCACGAAATGAACACAACATGCAGAATCAAAGATCTCGGCCTATGAGAAAACATAACGCAGAAAAGGGAAGGGAATGTGTTATCAGGGTTTCATGCTATAGAATGACTTGATAAGAATATGAATTTAAAATGTAAAAGTTCAAACAAAAAATAATAAAACAACAGCAGGAGATGAACAAAGAAAATTTAGACATAGGGTCCCAGTAGGAAACAGAAGCACACTGATGGGATTTTGAAGATAATTTAATCTAGGGTCCAATTACAGGGAGAGGGATGTCACTCAAGTGCTGGTGACAGTAGGGAGCTGTGCCCAGCCCCAGGCCCGCAAGGGCAGGGGAAGAGCCGGTGTCATCAGGAGCATGAAAGAAGAGGTGCTGGCTGCATTGAATGAAATTGAGGTTTTACAGCTGAGCGTGAAGAGGAGGATGTGAACTGGGTAAACACAATAATCTCTGCCACAAATAGACAACCTTTCTTCACTCTGCAAGTGCTGAGCACATTGTGAAGGATGAGAGGGAGGAGAAGAAAAGAAAGGCGAAAGTGACGTAGATGCCAATATTCAAAGATTTACAGTCTGATATGGAGACAAATATGTAATCGATGGGTTTCTTAGGGTCTCTGCTGCCCTCATTAAAGTGTGTCTAAGAATTGATGTACATACACTATCATATTTATAGCAGATAACCAACAAAGACCTGCTATAGAGCACAGGGAACTCTGTTCAATATTCTGTAATAACCTAAAGGGGGAAAGAATTTGAAAAAGAATAGATATATGTATATATAGATATAGATAGGTGTATGTATATCTATATATAGATATACGTAGATGTATATATGTGTGTGTATTTATATATATATATATATAAAAGACTGAATCACTTTACTGTACACCTGAAACTAACACAACATTGTAAATCAACTATGCTCCAATATAAAATAAAAGTTTAGGAAGAAAATTATTTTGAGGTTAGTAAGCTCCAAAATCACTGCAGATGGTGATTGCAGCCATGAAATTAAAAGACGCTTACTCTTTGGAAGGAAAGTTATGACCAACCTAGATAGCATATTGAAAAGCAGAGACATTACTTTGCCAACAAAGGTCCATCTAGTCAAGGCTATGGTTTTTCCTGTGGTCATGTATGGATGTGAGAGTTGGACTGTGAAGAAAGCTGAGCACCGAAGAATTGATGCTTTTGAACTGTGGTGTTGGAGAAGACTCTTGAGAGTCCCTTGGACTGCAAGGAGATCCAACCAGTCCATTCTGAAGCAGATCAGCCCTGAGTGTTCTTTGGAAGGAATGATGCTGAAGCTGAAACTCTAGTACTTTGGCCACCTCATGCGAAGAGTTGACTCATTGGAAAAGACTCTGATGCTGGGAAGGATTGGGGGCAGGAGGAAAAGGGGACAACAGAGCATGAGATGGCTGGATGGCATCACCGACTCCATGGACATGAGTTTGAGTAACTCCAGGAGTTGGTGATGGACAGGGTGGCCTGGCGTGCTGCAATTCATGGGGTTGCAAAGAGTCGGACACAACTGAGTGACTGAACTGAACTGAAGCATAAAGAAAATGAATGATTGATAACTGGATATATATCAAGTTGTCTTGAAACCAAATGTTGAATCCTTTTTTAAATCAGGATAGGATACAATTTAGGGGGTATTTTTCAAATGTTTTTATAGCTGTTCTAGTCAATCATGTTGTATCTTTTTGCCTTTTCATACTGTTCATGGGGTTCTCAAAGCAAGAATGCTGAAGTGGTTTGCCATTCCCTTTTCCAGGGATTTTGATGCTTTTGAACTGTGGTGTTGGAGAAGATTCTTGAGAGTCCCTTGGACTGCAAGGAGATCAAACTAGTCAATGCTGAAAGAAACCAATCCTGAATATTCATTGGAAGGACTGATTCTGAAACTCCAATACTTTGGCCACATGATGTGAAGAACTGACTCACTGGAAAAGACCCTGATGCTGGGAAAGATTGAAGGCAGGAGAAGGGGACAACAGAGGATGAGATGGTTGGATGGCACCGCCGACTCAATGGACATGAGTTTGAGCAAGCTCCGGGAGTTGGTGATGGACAAGGAAGCCTGGCATGCTGCAGTCCGTGGGGTTGCAAAGAGTCAGACACAGCTGAGTGACTGAACTGAACTGAACTCAATCACGTGTAAGTACATCCTATTAAACCCAAACTGATTTAAGATTTTTTTTTTTTTTAAAGCATGTCTAAGAAGACAGGGCTCGACAAAGAGGGCCTTTGTCTGCTTAGCCTGGGGTTTGGTGGACACACATGTCTTGAGGGGAGTGGCCTTGTAAACATGGAGATTTTCTCCAGGAAGCCTGGAGTGGTAGAGGGAATAATAAAGAAGGGGAGAGAAGGTGGGCCATGTCTGGGCAGCAGCAGGTCTAGAGTTTGGCAGGAATAGAGGAGGGGAGATAGGATAGCAGAGATGGGCCTGAGATGCCCATGAAGGGCTTGTAGGCTGCACTTTCATTAAAGTCTCTAATAGATGGAAGGGGCCAGAGGAGCCGAGGCACTGCGGTCAGCCACTGTCACCTCCTGACCAGCAGGCACCCTCTTCTCTCCAGAAATAGCACCAGGATTCCCTTTTAGGAAACACCTCTCATTCCATTCAAGTGAGTTAGGAGCCATCGCCCCCTACCTATCCCGTGGCTCACTGGGAGTCACAAGGTCCAGGCCTGTTCAGCCAATATAGTCGTCTTTACCCTGGTCATAGGGATGTGAGCTAAGTCAGGCCAACAGAATTCATTCTTCCAGCTTTATTGGGACTCAGTGTGCTGAGGGGGTGCGGGATGACCTCTGCGGGAGTCGCCAGGCTGGGGGGAATAGAAGCCTGGCCAAGCTCAAGTGAAAGTCATCTCGGAAAAAAGCTGAGGTGAGAGGAAGGAGGAGCCAGTGCTTGTTAACTCCTTGTGAGCCCTGGGCGCAGCTCGACCAGGACCCCTGAACTTGGCAGCCTTATGAACCCAGGACCCCTGAACTTGGCAGCATTATGAACCCAGGACTCCTGAACTTGGCAGCCTTAATCCATAAAGCATTCTCTGCTTAAGACAGTTGAGGTACAGTTTCTGTACTTGCCACAAGAGTTTTGATGGATACAGTTGTTGTGTAGAACAAGCCTTGTAGAGAAAAAAAATAAAAGAACAAAAACAATCTATGCATCAGAGAGCAGTGTTAGGGACTTTGCTGGTGGTCCAGTGGTTGAGAACCCACCCTGCAATGCAGGGGATGCAGGTTCAATCCCTGGTTGGGGAACAAAGATCCTACAATGACTGAGCTCGTGCACTTTGGATCGTGCACACCCCATCTAGAGAGCCTGCACGTCGCAAGGAAAGATTCTGTATGTGATGCAATGAAGACCCTGCATGCCGCAACGAAGACATGATGCAGTCAAATAAAGAAAGAAATTTAAAAAAAAAAAAGAGAGAGAGAGCACTATTAGCAACGCTGGGAAGTAGGGTGTTCACACCAGTGTACCTGCTTTGCCTTGTTTTAGCATCAAGATTCCTGCCTCCCAGGATCCCCTCTGTCCCTGACAAATCCAGGTGGTTCATTCCCATCAGGTGGTATGCTATCCATGCTCACTGTGGAAAAGGGACCTACTTTCAAATATCTGAAGGATTCTCACATGGAAGAGAAGAATAAATAGTTCTGTGTGGCTCCAAAGAGTGGAGACAGAATAACTTGGTAGAGGTGAGAACAGTAAACGGCAGATTGCAGATTCTTTACCATCTGAGTCACCAGGGAAGCCCATTATAAAGACCACTTTTTCTAAATATTCAGATGGTGCTAGAGTGGAATGAGCTTGCCTTGGAAGGGGAGTCCAGTGGAGCGGTCATGTCTGGCCCTCCATGGATCAAGCTGGATGTGAACCTTGGCTCTGACCCTCAACCACTGCGTGGTTTGGGGCAAGTTGGTTCATCTCTAAATCTGCTTCTGCAAGTTGGTGGTAACAATAGTATCTTTCCAGGGGGCTCCCCAGGTGGTGCAGTGGTAAAGAATCTGCCTGCCAATGCAGGAGACTCAAGAGACGAGGGTTCAATCCCTGGGTCAGGCAGATCCCTTGGAGGAGGGAATGGCATGTTCTTGCCTGGAAAATTGCATGGACAGAGAAGCGGTGGGCTACAGTCCATGTGGCAAAGGGTCAGACCCCACTGAGCACAGCACAGATTCCACTAGTGTCCACTTCACTGGGCTGTTGCAAGGAGTCAGTGGATTGAAGCCGAATGAGTCCCAGCAAGTTCTGGTTTTAAATACTGAGAAGTTAGGAGGTCTCTAATCATTAACAAAGTCTGGACCACCCCTTAGTGGGGTGACCCAGGGCGAGTCAAGGACAACAGATGCCTGCAAATGAGAGGGTCTTTTAAGACTTTCTTTAAATTTTCTTTCTAGGCAGAAATTTTGTTTTGATTTGATTTCGTGTAAAAGATGTTGCTGATATGGCCACTTCAGAGATGGTTGCTTGTGATAATTTTTGACAGACTTTCCTTGAAAAGCTCTTGAGGGCTTCCTTAAAATACATTTTGCTGAGATTGAAAATGAGTAGCATCTATCTGCTCCCAGCTGTCTGGACCTGGGGTTGTTTCTGCCTCAGACACTTTTATGAAATGACTGTTGCGGGGACAAAGTGTGTCACTTACTGGCCGTGGCTCTGGAGGAGGAGGCTTGGGTCAGGGAGCTGCTCCTCAGCAGGCAATGGGGGCGTCCAGCTCCCTCACCTCCCACGGGAAGCATCTCCTGGGTAGGGGTTGGAGGCAGTTCAGTTATCATAGTGTTTCAGGCCAACACCATGGCTGAGAAGATAAAGAAGCACCCTTAATTTCTTTTCAAAGTTTGGTATTTAAAAAAATTAGGTGTCACTTTCATACAGAAATGTGAGCACACCATTAATGTCCATCTTGATTTTTATAGACGGATACCCCTGTGTGACCACTGCTAAGGTCAAGATGTAGACATTTTCATCACCTCGGAGGTCCCCTCATCCTCTTCCCCTGACCTTACATCCACCCACCAGTTGTTGTTATTTAGTTGCTAAGTTGTGTTCTACTCTTTGTGACCCCATGGACTGTAGCCCGCCAGGCTCCTCTGTCCATGGGATTTTCCCAGGCAAGAATACTGGAGTCAGTTGACATTTGCTTCTCCAGGGGATCTTCCCGACCCAGGGATTGAACCCACATCTCCTGCATTGGCAGGTGGATTCTTGGCCCAGGGAAGCCCACCCACCAGAGGTAAACACTATTCTGACCTCTGAAACCATCCATTAATTTTGCCCATCAGTGTTCCCTGTATCAGTGGATTTGTACCGTGTATGGTCTTTTGCATTTGATTCTTCTAATGCACCCAAACATGTGGGATTCTCCTGTGTTTAATGCATATCTGATGTTTGCTCTTTTACATCACTGTGTAATGGCCAACTCTACATCTGGATGATCAATTTCCAAGATTAAAATCTTAACTCTTACACAAATGTAAATTTGCCATTTATTCATTCAACTCATGAATTAATGAGTGAATCAGTACAACATTAAAAACACGTTCCAATGAGCATTTGATTTTTTGACATTTATATTCAATACCAGATAGACTTTGTTGGTATTGCTGTGAACAGGAATCATTTTAATTCCTATGAACAGGAAGCATTTGTATCGTCATCTGTTTTCCATAATCACTACCCTTTCAGAGTTGTAAAGTCACAGAGTTAATAGAAAAAAGTTATTAATATATTCCCTATACACTCAGAAAGCCTCTGGACTACACGCAGCACTGAGCTAGAAGGTTATCCAGGGTTCTCTTTGGCTCTTTTCCAAGTCTAGGAAAATATTTCCTGACAGTAAGAACAGACTTTAATTTATTTATCCATTTGCTCATTGATGAGCATTTGAGTTATTCACAGTTTGGCGTTGTTATGAATAAAGCCACCATGAGCATTTTTTGAATGTTCTTTTTTTGTGGCCGTATGCATCACTTCTCTTGAGTACACCTAGGGGAGGAATTGCTGGTTCATAGAAAAATTGCACATTTATCTTTTTCAGATACTCCCAGTTTTCTGAAATAATTGTACTGTTTTAAACTCTCGCCTGCCTCCCAGATGTGTCTGACAGTTCCTGTTGCTCTGCTTCCTTGACAGCTTTTGGTGATGTCAGTATTCTTCATCTGAGCCATTCATGGGTTGTACAGACACCATCAGTTTTTATCACTTAAGTCAGGACTTTTTTTACTTCCATGTGTATGAGAATTTTGTGGTTGAGGGGAGAATGGATCCATGTATATGCATGGCTAAGTCCCTTCACTGTTCACCTGAAATTATCACATCATTGTTAGTTGGCTATACCCCAGTACAAAGTAAAACTTTTTTTTTTTTTTAAAGAATTACCTGGGCTGTTCATTTAAAATGTAGATGCAGAGGTTCCAGCCCCTGTCCACAAGTTTCGATCTAGTAGTTCTGGGTGGAGCTCAGAAATGTGCATTATGAACAAATACTTTATTACTACGGCTGTATTATGAGAAATACTGACTGTAGTGAAGCTTTCCTGTGTAATTTATGAGTCGCTGCTATTGTTTAGCATTTTTCAGAGTTCATCCTGCTGGGAGAGAGGCTGAGAACACAGTTAGTTCACAGATTTTTGACCATGAAATAATGATAGCCACTACCATTTACCTCACTTTTCAACACAATCCTCCAAAATGAAGCTCAGTTTTTCCATCTTGCAAATGGGAACACTGAGGTTTGCGGATTGGTAAGAGAGAGGTAAGGAAATTTGCCCAAGAATTCAACATAGAGAATCAAGGATTAAATCCAAGGATTGCCCTATCCCTGATCAGTAAATTTTCTAATACTAATGATTTTGGCACCTTTTTGTTTATTTTTGCTAACAGAGGATCTTTTTCTACAAGATAAAGTCTCTTTTTAAAATTTTTAAGTTTTAAAAATTTAGTTAAAATTTTTATTTACCTATTGCATTAAAAAATTGTAGTTGATTATAGTATAGTGTTTCAGGTGTACAGAAAAGTGATTTAGTTATACACATACACATATTCTTTTTCAGAGTCTTTTCCATTATAAGCTATTATAAGATGTTGAATATAGTTCCCTGTGTTATACAGCAGGTCCTTGTTATTTATCTAGCTTACATATAGTAGTGCATGTCTGTTCATCTCAAATTCTTCATTTATCCCTCCCTCCCTGCCCTTTCCCCTTTGATAGCCATAAGTTTGTTTTCTATGTCTGTGAGTCTATTTCTGTTTTGCAAATGTGTTCATTCATATCATTTTTCTATATTCCACATATAAG
The DNA here is from genome assembly GCF_003369695.1 of Bos indicus x Bos taurus. Lineage (NCBI taxonomy): Eukaryota > Metazoa > Chordata > Mammalia > Artiodactyla > Bovidae > Bos > Bos indicus x Bos taurus. Next base: position 8,655,300 of record NC_040089.1, read on the forward strand.
TGATACAGTATGAGTCAAGATAAAGTCTTAAGCAAAATCCCAAGGTTTGAAACAGAGCATAGTCAAGCTCCAAGGGTAGAAGCGAGGGCTAGGAGCACAGCACCCTGCCTGTGTGACGTCTCTGAACCCTGGTTTTTTATTTCTACCTGCTGTTGGCCTTCAACCTCCCCCAGGTCCCAGGAGAATGGCTTGTGAACCACAGGCCCCCAGCCCTGTCCCTAAGAGGCCCTGAGCACAGACACGTCATTTATGCAAGATTCCATTTTTATTTATTTAAGAAAATATCCACCCCTGAAATCAGGATTCTCTTTTCTTTAAACGTAAGTATAACCTGAGAGTAAAATGTAACTTGGGGTGGGGTGAGGGCGGGCAAGTAGATGACCCAGGAGGTAGGAAGTGGGAGTCATGGTGATAGTGAACCGAGGGCAGAAAAAGCAAGTGGCAAAGTGCAAAAATATCTAGCAGGGTGTTGCCTCCAAAGCCCAAATAAACCGATTTGCATGCTGGTGTTCTCTCCTCCTCAGATGGCAAGCTGAGTAAAGTTAGAGAACATTTTTAGCATCCTTCACGGGCTCATGGCCTTTCACTGTCCAGCTGTGTGACCTTAGGCCCATCATGTCATCTCTCTCATCCTTGGTTTTAACATCTGTGCCATTGTATCAAGAGCGCCGATCCCAGCTGGAAGAACGAGGATCAGGGGAGGTGCACGGCGCCCGCGAGTATTCTTGACCATGGGGGATGCTCAGTCCAAAACGTCTCCTCCCCTGGACCACCCTGCCTACCCGCTGGGTCAAGTGAACACCCTGCAGACCCACCAGCCCTTTCAAAGCTGTTCTGGTGACAGTGGTGTGACCTTCCTCTCTGCTCTCCCGCTGGGAGTGGGATGAGCCATCCCAGGCTCTGCACAGGCAAAGGGAGGGGGGCCAGGATGACATCAGTAGGAGGGCCTGGAGAGAAACACATGAGTGCGTGCAGCAAATTCTATAAACACAGGAGGATGAGATCATCGTAGCATCTATTTCAGGAGCAGAAGCAGCACTCCAGCCAGACACAGGGCAGGTACGTGGAAGGCCGCAGTTGCAGCCGACTTGTAATAACACTGCTCACTCAGATGCATTGATCTCTTAGTGAGTGTGTGTCAAGCACTGGGATAATCGGTGTGCCCACATGGTCTCATTTATCCCCATGACAACCCCACGGTGTAGGTGTGTGCCCTGGTGTGTGCCTGGCTTCCACATGAGGGACCTGAGGCACTGGGGGCTATGGACCTTCTCCAAGGTCACTCAGTTACAAACAACGTGGTCGTGCTCACCTGGCTTCACACGGCAATACCAGGTGGGGTGTAGGCTTGGTGGCTGTCACAGAGGTTCACATGCAGTGGCCTACACCAGCCAGAAGTGAATTTTTCTTATGTGTCAGTCTTAATGGAAGCTGTCAGGGACCAGGCCCCTTTGACCTCATCTCAGCCCTCTCTAGAGATGTGGCCCCATGAGTGTGGTCCCTGAAAACTCACCATCACTCTTCCTCCCAGATGACAGGAAAGGAGCAGTGGGGAGAGGCACCTTGCCTCCATCTCCTCTGCTCTCACATCACTGGCCTGTACTGGCTTAGCAGGTCTTATTGAGCACCGAGAGGGCTATGTGAATGTCTGTCTTAAGTTGAAATTGACTGTTGCTATTATTCATCTAACGGTAAAGGAGGCAGCATTAGCCCATGGCCACTCTGCTCTTCTCATATTCAGAGGTCCTGGGCAGAATATGACTAGGACTTTCACATCTGAGACAAAACATAAGCTGCAGCATAAACATTTTTCAGGCACCTACTATGTACAAGAAAACACGTCAAGCCCTGAATACAAGACTTAACAGCTGTAACCCTGCAGACAAAGAGGACAGTGTTAATCGAGTACCTTAGTACCTGGAACTGGTCTGGCCCAGGACGTCATGTCCTACAGTTGTCTCAATGCAGCTGTTGACAAGTGAGGGTATTGAGGCTCAAAGAGAGAAAATGACTTGCTGAAGTTCGTGTGTCTAGCAAGCAGTCAAGGTTCAAAATTCCATAGTTACTCTGGGCAGGTTACTTAACTTCTCTGTGCCTATAACTTCCTCATCTCTAAAGTGAACAAGATGGTACCTACCCCACAGGATTGCTGCAGATGCTGGATGCTCTAATGTACTTAAGATGCTGGGTAGAAGGTTTGGCTGGTAGCAAACTGCAGGCAAAGAGTTAGATGTTACTGTTGTTATTAACATTATGGTTAATATTGTGCCTGCTGAGTCGCTTCAGTCGTGTCTGACCCTTTGCGACTGTATGGACAGTAGTCAGCCAGGCTCCTCTGTCCATGGGATTCTCCAGGCAAGAATACTGGAGTGGGTTGCCATGTCCTCTTCCAGGGCGATCTTCCTGACCCAGGGATCAAACCGATGTCTCTTTTGTCTCCTGCATTGGCAGGCAGGCTCTTTACCACTAGTGCCACCTGGGAAGCCCATCATTAATATTAGTACTAGTGTTAACTTTCCATTCTGCCCAGCCTGCATCCAGTCCTAATCCAAGTATGATAAATGCTATACTAGGCTGAGTATGTCCATGATGACGGTAGAATTCTTTTGACTCTAAAACATGAAAAAGATTTATAAAGGAAAAAGAATTTGCGGGACTTTGAAAGAAGGGTAGGATTTTAACAAGCAGAGATGAACAAGGCATTCCATAGAAAGAGGTGAGCTTGGCAAAGGCATTTAGAACTGCATTGGCAAGGATGTCCTGGGATAGTGAAGCGGGACAGGTGAGACAGCTGGGTGGGAGACTAGGTAGGATGGGGAGTGGTGCTGGGGAATTACGGAGCTAATTTAAGGAGGTTGGCCTTTTACCTGAAGGCAATGGGGAGCCCCAGAGGGTTTTGATCAGCTCCGGGCCAGAAGAAGATTGTCATGGCAACAGCTCTGGGGAAAGACGAGCGGGTGGAGAGGCCAGCTCAGTAACTAGTGCCATGGTTTAGGTAAGAGGTAATGAGGATCCAAATTAGATCTACGGCTTTGGGAAAGGCTAGGAGGGAAACATGAGGACAGTGCGTGGAGGGGGAATTAAAGGATCACAGTGGCTTTGCGTGTAGATGGTGAGGCCAGCAGAGCAGTGAAGCTGGAACACCTAAGCCCACTATCTGAAGCACAGGGTCCTAAGCCTCAGAGCTACGATGGGATCTGCCTACTGTGACAAATGATAAAATGACTTCTTTTTTTTTTTTTTTTTTCTAGCTGCTTCTGGTTAGACCTGAAACTATTCATTCACTTGTTCACTTGTTCGTTGGTTAAGTCATGTGCTCAGGGTTTCTGTTAAGCAAGTCCAAACAGTAAAGAGATCAAATGTGCTTTAGACAACCATTTCTATGAGCAAGGTACAGGGTAGGCTCCTGTAACAAAGAAGTCCTGTTGGAAACCGGACATTGATATTCCCCCCAAAGTCATATGTTGAAGTCTATTCCCCCAATGCGATGGCATTAGGGGTGGGGCCATGATGTGATTTAGGTCATGAGGGTGGAGCCCTCATGAATGAGATTTGCTGTTCAGTCGTTCAGTCATGTCCAACTCTTTGCACCCCATGGCAGCATGCCAGGCTTTGCTGTCCTTCACTGTCTCCCAAAGTTTGCTCAAACTCATGTCAGTGATGCCATCCAACCACCTCAGCCTCTGTCACTCTCTTCTCCTCCTGTCTTCAATCTTTTCCAGCATCAGGGTCTCTTCCAATGAGTCAGCTCTTTGCATCAGGTGGCCAAAGTGTTGGAGCTTCAGCTTCAGCATCAGTCCTTCCAGTGAATATTCAGGGTTGATTTTCTTTAGGGTTGACTGGTTTGATCTCCTTGCTGTCCAAGGGACTCTCAGTAGTCTCCTCCAGCACCACAGTTGGAGAGCATCAATTCTTCAGCACTCAGCCTTCTTTATGGTGCAACTCTCATATCCATACATGACGACTATAGAAACCATAGCTTTGACTATATGGACCTTTGTTGGCAAAGTGATATCTCTGCGTTTTAAAACACCATCTAGGTTTGTCATAGCTTTTCTTCCAAGGAGCAAGTGTCTTTTAATTTCATGGCTGCAGTCACCATCTGCAGTGATTCTGGAGGCCAAGATTATTAGAGTAAAAGACACCTCAGGGAATTCCCCTGCCCCTTCCTCCATGTGAAGACACAGCCAGGAGATGGCTGTCTATGAACCAGGGAGATGGCTCCCACCACACATCAAATCTGCTGGTGCCTTGTCTTGAATTCCCCAGTCTCCAGAACTGTTAGAAATATATGTCTGCTGTTTATAAGTCACCCAGTCGATGGTATGCTTTTACTGCAGCCCCAGCGAACTAAGTGAAAGTGAAAGTCGCTCAGTCATGTCCGACTCTGCGACCCCGTGGACTATGCAGTCCATGGAATTCTCCAGGCCAGTACTGGAGTGGGTAGCCTTTCCCTTCTTCAGGGGATCTTCCCAACCCACAGGCCCCCAAATACATTGGTTTGAACAAGCCACAGTTAATTTATCTTCCTCAAAAAAGTTTAGAGTCATTTCAGGGAGAGTGTGAGGGCCTGATGGTGAAGGGAGATGAGCCTGCCTCTAACTCATTCTGCTATCCTCAATAGGTAGCTTCTATCTCAGGATCCAGAATCGATGCTCCAGCAGCCACTGTTGTGTCTACACTCAAACCAGCGAGAAAAGGGAGGGCTCCTTTTCCCTTAAAGATCACGAGGCAGAAGGTGAATGCATCGCTTACATTCACATCCCGTAGTTGGAACTTGTTCCCATGACCGCATAACTGCAAGGCAGGCTAACAAATGTACTCTTGAGTTGGGTGTCCATGTACAGACACAAAACCTACCAGCATGGAAAAAGGGGAAGCTGGCAAACAGATACAGTCTCTGCTACTCTCCTACATCCTAAACGCAGGGAACTTAGAAGGGGCTTAATCCACTGGTATTGTAAGTTAATGAAAAGATTCTGGGACTATCAAGATGAAATAATATACTTCTGTTTTGAAGGAGCTCTTAGTCTATAGAGGGGGCCAGACAAGTAAAGAAATAAAAGACATTGAATTGTTGTATTGAGGGGGATTGCTACCTACATGGGGCCTGGTTTAAAGAGTCGCAAAGGAGAAAGACACATTCATCTGGGACAAGAGAGGTCAGAAGAGACTTCACAGAGAAGGTGATGCTCAGCTGAGTCTGGAAAGATGAGTCGATGTTTGTCTGGGGAGCCAGGTGAGGAGAGCTGTTCAAGGACACAAAAGTAGAACCTCAGCAAAGACAAAAGGATTTAGAAACATCCTGGTGTGTTCAGAGATGAGCAAGAAGGATGTGAGGGAAATGGCAAGAGAAGAGGCTGGAGGAGGCAGGTAGAGGCCAGCTCTGGGAACCCTAGTCTTTACTCCATAGGGAAAAGTGACCCATTGGAGTTTTATGCACAGATGTTTAAGGTATCAGGGTTGTGTGTGTGTGTGTGTGTGCACAATTATATTTACATTTTTGGAAAATTGCTTTGGGTACACTTTGTGGGGGACGGACAAACAGTGAGGATAAGACTGGTAGAAGGGAGGAAAATTATTGCAGAAGCTTTGTTTTTCTTGCTAAGCCTTAAAGCCTGATGCAAATCCAACTTAGTCTAATATACCTCATAATACTTCGTACAGAAAGCTAGAAATATATTATTTGAAATCAATTAAGGCTGCAATTGGCTATTTTAAGACCAAGTCTAATTGATATATATATATATATATATTTTTTTTTTTTTTTTCTGTCATCAGTTTTATTTCCAGGGCTCAAATTTTCACTTCCTTTGTGTCTTCACCTCCTTGCTGAAGATTGTAAAGACGATGAAGATATTTAGAGAGGGGTTGTATACCCTTGGGGAGGTCTCCTGCCTTCCACACATTAGCTGAACTAGGAGGGGGCTGGAAGGGATGATCCCCAAGGCTCCTTCTATGCTCTAGGAGAGTCTGTAGCATTCCAATCATGGAAACCCTGAGAAGTAAGGAATCCAAGGGATTATCCCCCATCTCATTTAACTGTGAAGAAACTGGGCTCAGAGAGGTTCGGTGATATGTCCAAAGTCACCCAGTTAATTGGCAGTGACAGAACCAGGGGCCAGGGTGTGGGTCCTTCTCAAGTCTTATCCACGAGTAAGGATCAAAACTCACAGCCTAGACAAGGGCCTCCCTGGCGCCAGCTGAAATGACGCCACCACCACCTGCAAGGCTTCTTCCCCTCCTAAATTTCCGTGATTTATGGAGTTTACCATAAGAGCATTTTGCAGATATTCTTCTACGAGTGCTTATCACACCATGCAGTAAATGCTCACCCAGTTATTCATGTGTTTATTTAATGAGAATTTTCTGGTCTCATTATAATCTTCACAAGGAGCACTTTCAAGGATAACACTAGATACTCTGGTGCTCTCCAGTTTTTGACTTACAAATAACGCAGTGAAAAACTTCATTGAATCTAGGTAGGCATCTCTGGTCATTTCCTTAGAAGAGATTCTAGATGGAAATTCTCTACCTGGATGTCTGATCTATGTTTCACAATTAACAAGGTCAAGCTGTAATCTTGACTTACTGCCCTTGCTCTGATGCCACATACACACACGCGCGTGTACACACACACACTCCTGCTTCTTCCATAATCTTACTCATCAGTAAACGGCACCACATTGCACCCAATTACTTAAACCAAAAACCAGCTAGTTATCTTCAGTATCTTTCCTCCATTTAGCCTCTTGTTCAGCCCATCGCCACATCCTGTCAGTTCTGCCTGCCATCTACATCCTAAATCTATCTCACATCATCCCCCCATCACCACCTTGGTCCAAGACCCCAGCATCACTCATGACATCTGACATAGCCCCTAACCCATCTCCTTCCATCTAACCCAGACTTCTTATATTCCATCTTCCATATGGCAGCCAGACTAATATAAAAATGTAAAGCAGTTCATGTCATACATCCACACAAAATTCTACAATGGTTTGCATAGAGATTTAAGGGAAAAAATACAAACTCTTAACTACAGCTCACAAAGCCCCCTGCCCACACTGCTGATCCCATCTCCTGCTATGCCCTCTCCCAAAACATTCATTTATTCCATTACGTGAAAGTTATCCTTACAAGAAAGGCAAAAAACAATACATGGAGATGTTACAGACAGTGTGAGAGGTGGTAAGTGCTATGGAGGAAAGAAAGGCAGGACAGAATAAGAGGGGAAAGACAGGGGTTTCAGGAAGATTGTAGAACACAAGTTTAAGTAGGATACAACATTTCAGCAGCTCTTCTAACAGGTGGAGTGAGCCACCCAGATACGAGGGGGAGAACTTTCTAAGCAGAGAGTATCCATTTCCCATACAGTAGCCATAATAAAAAAGTGCATCTTACATTCCAGACAGTAAGTAAGAAAACACACAAGAAAACTGGGGAAAGTTCAGAGAATGAGCCATGGTTTTATAGACTTAAAATAGGATCATATGGAAAGACTGTCTGAGGACTACTTTGGGCTCCTTACTGCATCTAATGCTTCTATCACCCTGATGAGTTAGGTCCTGGCAGCCTCATTGTACAAAGGAAGAAACTAAGAGCAGAAGGATTTTAAATAACATGACCACACGGACCCAGCTAGTCTTTCCTTCTGTGTATCTCCTTGGCGCTCTGTAGCTCTCGTCACGGCACTTGGTCAAATGGTCTAATGGTCTTATGGTCCCTTGGTCAAACGGTCTTAACGATGGCTCGTTTAGTCACCTGACTTTCCTGCAAGCCTGTGAGCCCCCTGAGGGGAAAGCTCAATCTTTCTCATTTAGCCCAGAGCTGGAAGCACCTAGCACGGTGGCTCACACTCCTCAGAATCCAATAACACGTGCTAAATGAATGCATACATGCCTGACCCCAAGTTCAGACCCTGTTCTGATCGGCCCTAAGTCTGAAGTCCTGAACCACAAATTATAGTATTGGCCCCATTGGAGTGTGTTGATTTGAAAAACAGTCACAAATTCTTTGACACTCTTTCCATTGAGTTATTGTCCAAATCTGAGGGGCTTTTAACTCCTCCAGCCAATGGAGTATGTCGTGACGCTGTGTGACCCTGAGGCTGGGTCACAAAAGGTTCATAAAGCTTCCACCTCACTCTGGAACCCTTGCTGCCTGTTGTCCCAAGGGGACCACGTGAAGGCAGTCTGGCCAACAGTCCTACTGGGGTCCCCAGTGAAGAGGCTGTCCTGGAGGTGGATCCTCTCACCCCAGATGACCCAAACCCACTCATTGAGTCTTCCCAGCCGAGGCTCAAACATGGCATAGTAACAGGCCAGCCATGCCATGTTGGTTCCATAGCCAGAAACACCTGGAACATGAAGGAAAATCTTATGCTCATGTTGACTTAAGTGCTGTGTTGACAGTTTATCTGCCTTACCTGAATGTAAGCTTTCTGAGTGCAGGAAGTTTTGCTTCCTTCATTCAAAGCTGTATTTCTGGCACCTAGGAGAGGACATGGCATATAGTAGCTGCTCAATGGCTGTTTATGAAATGAATGAAGTTTTAAACATAGAAATAGAGGAGCAGGGAAAAAAAAAAATACAGCTCTTAGCTTCTGGCCAAAGCTAGGAGGGAAGCATGAAGCTTGTAAGATCCCCAACGATGGCACGATAAAACCATACGGATGCTTTAGGAAAGCCTGGATCTTTCTGAAACAATTGACTGCAATCATTTTTACTCTTGTCTTACCCTTCTCCGTCATCTTCCTAGAGAGTGAGAGATTTTTCCATGATTTAGTTTATGTCTTACCTCATTCCTTGCCAAGCCTGGAAGATCCTAGAAACTCTTTGTTGCTCCAGAAATATTTAGTGAATGAGATCTCATGCATCCCAAACCACAGAGCCAAGTTTTATATCCGTGAGTGTAATACAAAACTGAGCTCTTAATTTGGAAAGGAAAGAATCAGCTACTTAATATGCAACGTCAGCAGCCTTGTAGATTTTATGGTTCCAAACAGAACTGTGTGTCCCAAAGCCCAGTCGATTTCCTGTTTATTATCACATTAGACCTATTTCAAGGCAGATGGAAAATTTGAAGGACATCTCCAGCTATTAAGACTGGCATAAATCTTTCAGGACAGCATATAAATACATAATACTTCCTATTAACATTTTTTTGAAATTAGGGTCCCTGTAATTTCTTGATTAAGCAGGAGCTCTTTTCTCATGTAATTCTGCTCCTTTCAGTCAATAATTGGGCTCCCCAAATCTATAGGGCTTGGCAGGAACCCCTGTTGATGTCAATCCTGCTTTTAAGACAGGCTTTGTTTATTTATTTTTTTTTTTTTCTCCCCTCCTCACCCCCACCCCGTCTCCCAGGCTTTGTTTAAAATTCCATACAAAGATCTTTTTTGGTCCCCTCTTTGACCTTCACTCTGCCTGCATGCCTTCTTTTTTTTTTAACATTTTTCTTCTATATTTTAAGTTTATTTTTTCTTCTGTTTGAGCTTGCAGCATGCAGGATCTTAGTTCCTTGACTACAGCTCGAACTCATGCCTCCTGCATCGAAAGTGGGGAGTCCTCATCCCTGGACTCCCAGGGAGGTCCCTGCCTGAATTTTTTTAACGTTTTATTTTGTATTAGGGTATAGCTGATGTAACTTAGCAGCAGCAGCATACTTTCAGGTGAACAGAGAAGGGACTCAGTCATATCTATACATGTATCCATTCTCCCCTAAACTCCCCTCCCATCCTGGCTGCCGCATAACATTGAGCAGAGTTCCCTGTGCTTTACAGTAGGTCTTTGTTGGTTATCCATTTTAAATATAGCAACGGGTACCTGTCCATCCCAAACTCCCTGACTGTCCCTTTCTCCCACTTCCCACCCCTCCACTCGCAACCATACGTTTGGAGAACTATTTTGAATTAAAAGAAGATAACAGCTATCACGTAAGTATACAACATGCCAACAAAGAAAGGTATATGACATTTGATGGATTGTTTCCATGTATTTTTTAAGAAGGAGAGTTTCCAGTCTGACAACCACTCCGGGTGACATTCACAGAGAAAGCTTGAGACCAGGGAGGGAAGTACAGACCCGGAGAACAGAGATCCTCCCACTAGAGTAGGCTGTGTCCAAGCGTGGCCTGTTTGAGGTCTAGGAGATGGGAAACAGATTGGACAGCACTGATCCCCCGGAAGTGGGAGCCCGAGAGTCTCTTCCCCATTCTCTTAGTGCTTTTTTGTCCTTCCTCTCCTTTTATCCATCACCATTATCACAGTCCGACTTGCCGCTACCATTATGAACTGCGCCCTCTTGTGATAGGTGCCGCGCACTACACTTCGCGTAAGTTCCACAGCTTTCTGTGACCCGCCTGGTCCCCCACACAGGGAATTTATGGAAACTAGGCCAGGACTTCCACTGACAAAGCCTGTTTGGTGTGGTCTCAGAAATTGTACAAATTAGCACCCATTTAAAAGGGAGTCTGAAGTCAAGATTTTTAAAACAGTGGCTGTTCTTCCGTTGAGGAACAAAGATATTCTTTTCATATTTTTTCCCAAATTGACTTTTCTAAAGAAAAATCAAGACACCACTGAGTTCTCTTAATAAATAATGCAATGTCTTACTTGTGCTAGATTATCTAGTCTTTCAGTAGTCTTCTTAGGGAGCTTTTAGTACAGATATAATATTTCATATAAAATATGGGAATGATAATAATAATAAAATTAGGCTCAAAGAAATTAATAATGAGTCAAATAGCAATAAGAATGTGGCCCAACAATCATCTTCAAGGGAACAAGTATTTCTTTGGGTCCCTGTAGTTAACCTTGGACTTCATCACAACCACACAAGATAGACGTTATTAACAACTCCACTCTCCTGAAGAGGAAAGTGAACATGAGGGAGCGTTCATAGCCTCCCCAAGTCCACTTAGCCAGAGAGCGCCAAGGCTGGGACTGAAGCCTACGTCTTCAAACACTGAAACTGGTGCTATCACTGCCCTCCTGGGAAACACCTGAATTTTAGCACCAATGTTATAGTCACATTACCCGGGGAATACCTTCTCTCATCATGAAGAAGAAATTTCTGGTTATGGAAACTCCATCTTCTGAGATTTGGAGAAAAATCTGAATCTTGGCTCAGCCATTGTTCTCTGTCTTTGGGCAACCCATATGTATCTGTGTAAAACTGACCTCAGTGGGCAGTGGTGACGATTAAATGAGGTAAAGAAGGAAAGGTGCCTAATAGCAGAGGGCTTCCCAAAGAACATGCACGAAGTGATTATTCAGCATGGAGATTCCTTAGAAGGCTACGTGCTGGAGATATTCAAGCAGAGACCAAAGGACTTGGCTATAGATTGAACTGGATTCACAACTTATTAGCCAGGTTCATGACCTTTCAGTGGAAGGTAGAATATCTGTAGTGGGCTCATGTTATGAGCTGAATTGTACACCCCCCAACAAGAATTCGAATGTTGGCACCCTAACCTGCAGGACCTCGGAAGTGACAGTATCGGGAGACAGGGCCTTTAAAGAGGTGATTAAGTTAAATGAAGCTCTTAGGACGGGTCCTAATCCGATATGACTAGTGTCCTCATAAAAAGAGGAAATCTGGACACATAAAGAGACACCAGGAGTCGGCACACACAGGCAAGAGAACATGTGAAGCCAGAGAGTGGCACCAGAAGAAATCAACCCTGCCAACAAGTTGGTCTTGGACTTCTGCTCCAGGACCATGAAAAAACAAATTTCTGTCCTTTAAGCCAGCCAATCTGTGGCATTTTGTCTTGGCACTGCTGGCAGACAAGTACAGCTTGCAATCAGCATGTTTATAAGCTATAGAATAGCAGATATCAGAAGGTATATTCAGTCAGACTAGCACTGTTTCAAGAACTGTCCATTTCAGTGGATTACATGTATATTACATTACCTAGTTGTAATGTTAGTCACTAGGTCGTGTCCGGGGAGAAGGCAGTGGCACCCCACTCCAGTACTCTTGCCTGGAAAATCCCATGGACGGAGGAGCCTGGTAGGCTGCAGTCCAGGGGTTGCTAAGAGTCGGACACGACTGAGCGACTTCCCTTTCACTTTTCACTTTCATGCATTGGAGAAGGAAATGGCAACCCACTACAGTGTTCTTGCTGGAGAATCCCAGGGACGGTGGGGCCTGGTGAGCTGCCGTCTATGGGGTCGCACAGAGTCGGACACGACTGAAGTGACTTAGCAGCAGCAGTAGCAGGTTGTGTCCGACTCTTTGCAACCCTGTAGACTGTAGCCTGCCAGGCTCTCCTCTGACCATGGGATTCTCCAAGCAAGAATGCTGGTGTGGGTTGCCATTTCCTTTCTCCAGGGGATCTTCTTGACCCAGGGATCAAACTTGGATCTCCTGCATTGCAGGCAGATTCTTTACCGTCTGAGCCACCAGGGAAGTAGTATATTACGTGGACTGGGTTGTAATGTAAACGTGGGTCACTATCACCAGAGATTGAGTAACACGGAACTTAACACCCAGAAGTTCTCTTCTAATTCAGATATCATAACAATTGCTATTATCATAATTAATATGTTAATATTCATAGTGTATCAGTTAATATGGATTAATTGCCTCTAAGTACCAAAGGTTTGCAAATGTTAACTCCCTTACTCCTGAAACATCCCTTTAAGGTAATCATTATTCCTATTTTACAGATGAAGTTGAGACATTGATTATTTAACTGGTCCAGGGTCAAACACTTAGCATTTTTCAGAGAAAGGATTCCTGCCCAGAGAAGCCTGTTTCAAAAGCCTGCATTCACCGTAGGCAGCATCACTGGGCAGCTACCCATAATCCTCTGTCCAGTTACTTAGCACCCGAGCATCAGCTTCCCCTCTGCAAAGCGTTCAGGGATGGAAATTCAGAAGACCTTGGACTTAACAGGCTCCGCGCACGTGACTGACTGAGGATACAATGGACCTTTTATGACGGCAGTAAGGACCGGGAGCGCTCCTCCAGTTGGCATGGAGCTTTTCTCACTGTCAACTAGTAAACGGAGTATCGTGATGTCTGTGGGGGCGGATAATGAAGCACAACGGTCTATTCCATCAGGAGTAGAAGGAGGTGAGAAAATGGCCCCAGAACTCCTTGTCTGAAGACCCTGTGAATAGCGCTCTGCCCTCCTGCGCAAACAGGCTCCAGGCCAGACACTCTTGAACGCAGGTACATGGGCTCATTAGCAGGGAAATGGCAGCGGGTAATTGGAATATGTAAATGGCATGGGCAAACAGGGTGCTTTAACAATCAAGACCTGAAGAGAAAGAGCTTAATTTGATGGAGAGGAAGGAACAGACTGCCCAGGGAGCCAATTACTGGAGCCAGAGGATGGATGCTCAGCTTAGCAGGGGACCCACAGTCAGGAGGGAGGGCGGCTGGGACATTGGGTGGATGTGCTTCTGCCTCTAAAATGCCAAGTGACCCGGTGACGCAGCCCTGCCTTTTTCCAGACGCCAATTCTTGAGAACTCTTTACACCAATTCTTGAGAACTCTTTTTGCTAAATACCTCTTGCCGCCACCCCCCCTCCTCTCCAGGGCCTGCCACCTCTTTTCTTCTGGACCTCAGCATCTATCCGATGGGCTCCACCAACAGTCTTCTTACTGCTCCTGGAGAATTAATTCCTCCCAGTCCCAACCTCTCTTCTACAGAGTCGTCACAAAGCCGTTTGTGCAATCACCTGGGGTCACGTGAGCCTATGCTTAAAGCACCTCTTGGTCCGCAGGTTTATAAGCCTGGTGCACAGGCGAGAGAACCTGCTCCATTTATGCTCGCTTCCAGCCCTCTGAACCTCTTGCCCTAGAAACTCCCCACCATGTCTTGATGGAGCCTTTACATATGCTGGGCCTTTCACTTGGCACAGAACTCTCAGCAAGTAATACAACTTAGGGGTTGAAAATATAAACGCTAGATAACCTGAACTTGAATTTTGGGACTGACATTTTTTGCTGTGTAACTTTGAACAGAGTACTTAACTTCTCTGTCATTTCATCGTGGTTATCTCGCATAAATTTGTTGCTGGGATTAAATAAGATAAACCCAATTCCAGGCATACAGCAAGCAGTCAATAAATGTAAATAATGATGATGATGGCAACGATTGTCTATCGTGAACCAGGTTATTGAAATGCCATGACAATACAGAGATGAGTGAATTGTTTTGCATAGCTTGTCTCATCTTTTCATCTAAACATGGAATTCATTACTCAACTTTCGTTTCTTTTTTCCTCCTGTTTCCCACAGGTAGAGAGCAATACATGAAACAGGCAATCAATAAATGCTCACTGGAAAGATGAATGAATGAATTCATTAGATGGATGAATTGACTATTTTACCCAATATAATTCAGTTCAGTCGCTCAGTCGTGTCCAGCTTTTTGCGACCCCATGGACTGCAGCACGCCAGGCTTCCCTGTCCATCACCAACTTCCAGAGCTTACTCAAACTTGCGTCCATTGAGTCAGTGATGCCATCCAACCATCTCATCCTTTGTCATCCCCTTCTCCTTCTGCCTTCAATCTTTCCCAGCATCAGGATCTTTTCCAATGAGTCAGTTCTTCGCATCAGGTGGCCAAAATATGGGAGTTTCAGCTTCAGCATCAGTCCTTTCAGTGAATATTCAGGACTGATCTCCTCTAGGATGGTCTGGTTGGATTTCCTTACAGTCCAAGGGCTCTCAAGAGTCTTCTCCAACACCACAGTTCAAAAGCATCAATTCTTTGGCACTCAGCTTTCTTTATAGTCCAACTCTCACATCCATACATGACTAAAGGAAAATTATATACAATTATTTAAAAGAAAAAGTCAAAATGACATGAAGAAACATGCAAAGTAAGTTTAAAGGTTAATGTAAGAATGGCAAAGGCCAGGCAGGAAAAACAAATATGCATTCTCCCTGAGAACAACCAAAACTAAACCCTTTGGTTCTTGCCATCTGGGTTGAAGCGGAGTACCTTTTGGCTCAAAGCTCATTCATTCCTCATCCCTCCTGATTTGAGTTGCCTTCTACAGACATGTGTCCAAATACCTTTGAGTAATGTGAACAGTTACTCAAACTGGCTTCCCTGATAGCTCAGTTGGTAAAGAATCCACATGCAATGCAGGAGACCCTGGTTTGATTCCTGACTCAGGATGATCCACTGGAGAAGAGATAGACTACCCACTCCATATTCTTGGGCTTCCCTTATTGCTCAGCTGGTAAAGATTCCACCTGCAATGCGGAAGACCTGGGTTCAATCCCTGGGATGGGAAGATCCCCTGGAGAAAGGAAAGGCTACCTATTCCAATATTCTGGCCTGGAGAATACCATGGACCACAGTCCATGGGATTGCAAAGAGTTGGACACAACTGAGTGACTTACACTTTCAACGTGAGCAGTACATCATAGGCTACAAAGTTCTGCCTTATCATGGGTCCTTGAATGGTGTTCAGACCATTTTGCGGATGAGGAAACTGAGACCTGATGAGTTCAGCAACCAGCCCAAGGTCACTAAGCTCAGAGTCAGAGTTGGGACTGGAATTTGAGTCCAGGTCTAAGATCTGTACTTTAAGCTGCCCTCGGCCTCTGGGTGTCCTTTCGCCACTCCCATCTTATTCATTCCCAGGAAGTCTTCTCACTTGCAAGGAAGCCCTCATGTAGAGTGGTCTGAAGTTTAGGGGAAGGAAAACAAACACATGGAAGAAGGGAAGAGGGCAGCACATTTGAGGATTTGCTGTAGCTGGGTTTTCAAGAACAAAAATACATATAGGGAAGGCGTGGGATCTTTCCTTTTCAAACACATTTCCTCTTGGCCTGAGGTTGTTAAAAGACCTAAAATTGGAGCTTGTCCTGTCTCTTCCAAAAAAAGCAGCGTCTCCTTAGCTGCCAAGACCTGTCTCACTGGCTCCTCCCAGAGGTAGAGTTGTAACAAGCAAGGGGCGGGGGGGGGGGGGGGGGGGGGGGGGGGGCAGGGCGGGGCATGCAGGATCTGATCAGAAGCAGCCTTATGAGGGATTCTGTGAGAATGAAGAATGTGTGCTCAGTCCATGGAAGGTGATGTCAACAGAAACATAATGGGCATGGGAGGCAATTCCATATCCATTGAGGTTATATTGTCCCACCCACAATTAGAAGGTCCAGTGCAATCGACCTGCCATCAGGTGGCTGGATAGGGGAGGGGGGAAAGGGGAGGAGGGAAAGGGGAGAGGGGAAAGGGGAGGGGGAAGGTGCCCTATTGGGGGCTGTTGGGGGCTGAGCTTTGGTCTTCGATGCAGTAGTGCTAGTCACCACCAGAATATTAACAAAGGGTACTTCTGGGTCCAAGACAACAAATTATTATCATTGCCTTTTTGTTGATCTTTATTTCATAATTTATCTACAACTATATGTACTTCTTGTGCAATAAGGAAAAGTAATAATATAAATAAAAATATAAATAAAAGTAATAAAAAATAAAGTAAATTTTAACATGGTCTAAAACATAAGGTGTTCTGGGAGCTGCGTGAGAAGGGAGGCAGAGGCTCCCATTTACCCGTTCCTGTGAACCTGAGATCCTGCCCTGCTCATTGGATCACAGTCATGGGTTTCCTTGGTGGCTCAGTCGGTAAAAAAATCTGCCTGCAATGCAGAAGATTGCCTATAATGCAGGAGATCAGGGTTCGATCCCTGATCAGCAAGATTCCCTGGAGAAGGAACTGGCAACCCGCTCTAGAACCCTTGCCTGGGAAACCCCATGTACAGAGGAGCCTGGCAGGTTACAGTCCATGCAGTTGTTAGACACAAATAGTGATAAACCACCACCACCACGATGGTAACCATCACTGGAAGTGTTGTCATCTCCTACAAGCACATTTCTGTTCATTTTGTTACCACATGCTTAACCCTGGGAAGGAGGATTTACAGAGGCATAAACTGAGGTTCAGGGAAGGTCTCTTAATCTCTCTCCCTCTTTCTCCTTATTTATTCTCAGCAAGCCTGCCTGTCTGCAAAGGGGAAAGAGTTCACTGGCTGTACAGAACAGTGACAGGAAGACCAGGAGAGGTGAAAACAAAAGCAAAGGAATGGAGTGGGGATACAGAGAGGAAAATGTAAGAACTAGGAAGTGACTGGGTTTTCAAGGTGACAAATCATGCAAAACCAGGAGGGGGCGCCATGTCGTCTGCACCACGGCCCATCCAACCCTTGAGGATGGAGGCTCTATCACCAAACTACCAGTATCCAGCTGATACCTGAGGCTCTTGGGACTTCAGGGTTCAAAAACAATTCCATCCAGTGGGATGTAGGATGCTTGCTTTCCATCATCTGGAATCTGTGCTATTGAGGGTTGAGATTACACAGTTTCCCAAATAGCACTCAGAGCGCACCCAGATTTTTTGTGATATTTCCAAACTCCCTATCTTCACTGAATTAGAAAACCATTGAAGAAAATCAGTTTCCAAACTCCCTTGCAGTTTCCCTATAGTTAGACTTAATTGGATCAAAATTATGCATTTAATATTGACTTTACTTCACCCTTTTGGGGCAGCATGAAGGTAGTCCTTGCACTTGATCTTAAAACATTAATATTTGACAGTCTGCAGCTCTTATCAAAATAGGAGTCTTTTCAAGTGCCTGAGGTTTGAACTGTCATTTTGGAAATCTGAACTTTTGATTAATTGCACAGTAATGAATTCTGACATCTTTTTCCTATGTGGTTCTTGACTACCCTTTTATGCTTATCTAGGGAGGCTTTTTAAGTGTTGACAAAATTTTTTTGTCACTATGTTACTAAAGTCGCAAGAGAACTAACATTTCCTAAGATTAAAGACTCCCATAATGGTAAAAGACAAAAACAAAAATCTCAGACCCAGACATACAGTGAATGCTTCATTAGGTGCCAACCATTGTTCTGGGGTCTTTGCATTCTGCATTCATTTATTCATTGTTATCTCATGCTGGCAATAAGTATTGAGAGGTTACTATTATAAATAACAGGCATTCTTCTAGGATGCTGAGCCCTTGCATTTGTTTAGAGACAGAATAGTAAACGAAATGCAAATATGACCATTTCAGACAGTGATAAATGTAATGAGTAAATAAAACAGAAAGGGATTGGGGGAGAAGGGTAACTTTATACAAGGTGTTCAAATACAGAGGGCAGAATTTTTCTAGGTAGTTGGGATTGGGCTGGGGCAGAAAGTACAGGCATGTGTTGGTATTTGGTGGGTGGAGGGTAACAGATGTCAGGGAGCCCACTTCAGGTGTTCCGCCTTCTGTTTGGGACTTTTCTCACTGGAGGCGATTCCCTTTCTCCATACTGTTCCTCCTTCCCAGGGTTTGCACTGACTGGTTACTTACACGTTCCAACTCATTGTTGAGCATTCATCTATTCGTGAACTTTTATGGGGGTTTTGCCATTCATAGAGTCCCGTTTCCATCTACCAGTTTATGTAGTCTTCACAAAACTCACCCCACAGCCCACTGACCAAGGAACAATTTTTGTTCACTGGGTTTTCATGACTTCTTTTATATAAAGTTCTCATATCAGAGACACTTTCTGGACAAACTATTCTGTTGCACCAAGCAGTATATTTTTGTGCCTGTATAACACCATTTTAAGGGCTTCAGCCTTGCAGTACAGTTTAACTCCCCTTTTTCTAAACTCCCTTCTTGAAACTTCAGCCTTCTTGGTTCTGAGAATTCTGAGGCTCTTCCCTATGACAGTCATTCATACAGGTCCCACCCCTCCTCCTTCCTCACCCCGTAATCCACTCCGTTTTCTTGCTGCCCCTCCCCCATCCCTCTCCCCTCCCCCATCCCTTCTCCCTTCCCTCATCCTTTCTCCTTTTCCCCATGCTGTCTCTCCTCCAGGCCCTTGCCCTCCTCTCCCTTTCACTCTCCTTTCCTCCAAGCGAATCCAGAGCCCCAATTCACATGCAGGCCTTCCGATCACTCCATTCTATACCCTAGGGGTAGATCCTAGGCTTGGCCTTGCTCACAGCCCCTCCCCTCCACCCAAGCCAGCTTACAAGAGGGAAAGAGGGAAAATCAAAGGAGGCGCCAGGTACTTCCCAGGGGGCGCTAGTGGTAAGGAATTCGCCTGCCAATGCAGGAGACTCAACATACACAGGTTGGATCCATGGGTCAGGAAGGTCCCCTGGAAGAGGGCATGGCAAACCCACTCAAGGATTCTTGCCTGGAGAATCCCATGGACAGAGGAGCCTGATGGGCTACAGTCCATCGGGTCACAAAGAGTCGGACACGACTGAACTCACTTAGCACGCAGCACAAGGTACCAGGGCAGCTGGAATGAAGGGTTTCCTCTAATGGTGGTGGGCACGGTGGGAGGGAGGGAGGGAGTCAGGTTCAAAGGGCAAGACCCTAGTGAATTAACAAGATATAGTCCACCCCCACCCTCCCTCCCCCTCCTCCTCCTCAACTGAGGCCTCACCTTCCTCTTCTCTCCCTGGAGCTCAGGAAGCTCAAGCCGTCCTTCACCTTTGCACTTACTGTTCTGCTGCCTGGAAGGCGCTTCTGGACATTTAACGTAGTTGCTCCAGCTTGCCATTTCATCTCGCCTCCAAAATATCACCTCCACGGTGAGGCCTCCCAGGGACAGACAATTGAAAGAAATTCCCCGCTTCTAGCCCTGCACGCCTATTTTCTTTCCTCCTTGAATTACCCACGGAGGAAATTATGCCGTTCCCGTGTGTTTCGCCGTTATTGTTTTCTACCTTTCGAGAAGGCAAGCTCTCTGAGCACAAGGACCTCACGTGGGTTTAGTCACTGAATGAATGAGCAGAAACTCAGAGAGGGAAGGACCTGCCAAGAGCACAAGTTAGGAGCGAAACCGATTCCCCGTGTCCTATTTCTTCGCCCTCTGCTCTCGCTAGCTGGCGGAGGTGCCATTCAAGGGCCAGGGGCGTGAGGGCGGAACGAACCACGAATGCAGAGCCACGAGCATCGCTGCCCCCGAGCGGGTGGGTCCCCGGTGCGCTCCGCCTTGGCCACCCCAGCAACTTGGATTTTACTTCCCAAGCCAAGAAGCAGGGTTGGGAGGTGACTAGAAAAATCTGAAGATGCAAGAACGGGAAAAAGAGACCATGACCCCCCCTCCCACCCACCCCGTCCCTCCTGCTCTTTTTGTCTTTTCCCTCTACGCCCGGCTCCGGGAAAGCCCCAACGCCCACGGGAGCGCGGGGAGTCCCGCACCGCGGCCGCAGCCGCGCGCACCGGCGATCCCGGGCCGCGGGGCGCGCGGGGTAGGGGCGCGGGGAGGGGCGGGGCGCCGCCGTGGGCCTCCGGCCGCGACGGGGCGGGACAATGGGGCCCCACCCCGGCGAGGGCGGGAGGGAGGCGGCGTGCGCTCGGCCCGCGGCGCGCTCGCTCGCCGCTGCTGCCGCCGCCGGAGCGAGGCTGAGGCTGGAGCGGGCGGGGAGGGGCGCCGGGGGGAGCGCGGAGGCGGGAGGAGGCGGCGGCGGCGGCGGCGCGTGTGGCGGGCGGGAGGGAGGGAGGGCGGCTGGCCCCGGGCTTGTAAATAAACTGCGATGCTGTCTCGGGCTCGCCGGCCCGGGTGCCGCCGCCGCCGCCGCCGCCCGGGAGCGCCGGTGCCGGGCCCCAGCCGCCGCGCGCCCTAGCGCCTCCGCGCCAGCCTCGCGCGCCCTCGCCCGCTTCCCTCAGCCCCCGGCCCGCGCCCCTCGGGGTCCCGCGGCGGAACCGCGCGGGATGTGACCCTTTCCCCCTGCCCCCCGGGGCCCCGCCTTAGCCTGCTTTTGGGAGGGGGGGCTGGTGGGGAGGGGCGCGCGGATCATGGCATTGGAGTTCCCGGGCTTGCAGCCGCCGCCGCCGCCTCTTCCACGCAGCCCGAGCGCCCCTTCTTCCCCGAGCAGCAGCGGAGAAGGCGAAGCGGCCGGCGGGGGCGAGGCAGATGGGGCTCAAGGCGCGCAGGCCGGCGGGGGCGGCTGGCGGCGGCGGCGACGGGGGCGGCGGAGGCGGCGGGGCCGCTAACCCGGCCGGAGGGGACGCGGCAGCGGCCGGCGACGAGGAGCGGAAAGTGGGGCTAGCGCCGGGCGACGTGGAGCAAGTCACCTTGGCGCTGGGAGCCGGAGCTGACAAAGACGGGACCCTGCTGCTGGAGGGCGGCGGCCGCGACGAGGGGCAGCGGAGGACCCCGCAGGGCATCGGGCTCCTGGCCAAGACGCCCCTGAGCCGCCCAGTCAAGAGGAACAACGCCAAGTACAGACGCATCCAAACTTTGATCTACGACGCCCTCGAGAGACCGCGGGGCTGGGCGCTGCTCTACCACGCGCTCGTGTGAGTACCGGGCCTCTCCGGGCGCCCCTCGGAGGCGGTGCGTGAGGTGGAGGGGTTCGGGGTGCGGGTTGGAGCCGAGGACGGCTCTGGGGCTTCCAAGTCCAGGGGCGCCCGTCCACCGAATTGGAGAGCAGCCTGCCCTCTGCTGTGTATGCCTGTGTGTCTGTGGACCACTCTCAGGGTGTTGGACACCTGGGAGTTGAACCCCAAGGCTTAAAAAAAAATCCACGCGTGGCTCCTCAGCTGATTTGGGGATCGAATTGGTACCTCTGTGCGCGCGCGCGGGTGCGCGTTTGTGGCACCATCTCCGGATGTTGGTAGCCAGGCTTAAAAAGAATTCTGTGGTTTTTCTTAATTAACGAGGAGGTTGAACGGGATAAAGCGGATCCTCCCATGCGCTCTGTGTTTCTGCTTGGGGTGGGTCCCTTCTACTTGGGATCGCTGCTGAGTTTAGATGATACATCCTGCAGTTGGGGATGGGAGTGGTACACTGCCCACAGTGGGGGGTGTGTGTGTGAGTGTGAGCGCGGCTATCGATTGCTTGCTTGTGCTGCCCTTTTTCGGGCTCCATTCTGGTGTGGAAAGGAACGTGGTTTGCTCCATTTGGGACTGGGGCTGGCCAACATGCATCTTTTGGGATTCTTTTTAGGGAAGTTAATGAGAGAGAGGGATAAAGGGGGAACTATGATTCTCCGGCTCTAAGCCTGGAATGAGGGGTGGGGGCTTCACCTTGCCAGTCGATGAGGGCCAGGGATAATTTTGGCTGAAACATCTCCATAATTTGGTCTTATCATCCCCTCCACCTCAACTCCTTCCCGTCTCTTGCTGTGGCCGGGCCAGGGCAGAGGGCGTGTGAAGGGGCCTGGGCTGAAGCTTTGCCCCCAAGCATCCTTCCCCTGGAAAGAGTCTCTTTCAAGCCAGAATGTAAATGCGTGATGGGCAGGAAGATGGAACTTCTTTTGCGCCCAATGCTCTGGATAAAATATCCTGCTGTGTTTGGGGAGGGTAGGATGACAGTGGTGGCTACTTTCCCAGGGGGAGAAGTCGGGGTTGTTAACATGCACCCCTCGCCCGACTCCACCCCCCACCCCCGCCCCACCCGCGCCGGGCTGGCAGGGCACTTCCAGGTACCCCTTGCTTCCTCTCTGTGGCTTAGTCATTCTGATGGCTGCTCCTTAGGAAGCTGTACCATTACCAGGCTTTTGACGGGGAAGTGACCAAGACCTTGACCCTTCAGCTTGTACTTTTAGCAGTGAATATTCCTCCCTGTCCTTCTCCAATTGACCGACGACTAATGGGTGGAAAGGAGTTCAGGGAGCCTTGGAGTTAAACACTACCTGCCAATCTTCCTTGGTTGGAAAGGCAGTTCCAGATTTGACCACCAGGTGGGGGCCTCCGCACAGGACCTCAGGCTTGGCAACAGGTTTCATCCGAGAGGTTCCTGAAGCCTGCCTGAAACTGAGGCACGAAAGGCATCCAACCAGGAATATGGGTTGTTTTTTTTTGAGGGTCGGGGCAGGGGGGAATGTAGCCTTTGGCATCCAGGTCTGCGTGTATTTGCAGGTGTTAGTGGCTGGAGAGAAGGGTTAGCAATTGCTCTTCTGTTTGCTTTCATGAGTTGATAAAAAGGGATTAAAATATATTCATCTCTGTCTCTAGTGCTGTATTTAGTCAAATTGAACTGATGATAATACTGGAATATGCGATAATAAGGCATACAAATTACTTGAGTGCACACAAGCATGCACAGCCTTACATGTCCTTTTGACATAAATGGCGTTCTGTACATACTGGCTGCCTTCTGAACCTGGGGTCCCACTGGAGTTTGTGGGCTCTCTCTTCCTTCACCCTTCCCAGCCAGCACTCTTGCCCCTTCTTGGACATTCTGGGGAGGGGATAGCTTAGGCCCGATTTTATCCTTCTCTAGAATTATTCCATCACTTGGAAGCAGGTGTGGGAATGGTGTATGTAACCTCAGTTTCCCAGAGAGGATCCAGGAAAATTTTACATTGTGGAAGAAAGAAGAATTGCATACCTAGCGAGGTACTTTTGCACATGCAAATTATTTATTTCATTTAGTTCTTGTCGCAGTTTCATGACGTGGGAATTGTTACCTGTATTTGATGGATGAGAATATGGAAACCAAAACAGATAGAACCATTTGTCCAGGGTCACATGGTTGAGTTTCTGGAGCTCACATTTGAATGCTGGGGGTCATCTCTTGTTTCTAAGCTGGGATCCCAGTTATGACCCTCTGCCAACAATTTCAGGACTCTGGGTATTTCACGAGGCATCCCTGGGTGCCCCTTGCCCCCTTGGTAACAGACGACTCTGTCATGTCTCTGCCTCCCCTTCCTAGCTCATGGTTGGCAAATGGCTGGAAAGGGATCTGGAATCGAAGGAGGGGCTGCTCAAAGCCCAGGGAATTGCAGTGTTGGGGAGACAGAACGTGGCCTGTGTGGTGCCAGGGTTGGAATTCTGATTAATCGGGCATTCCACAGGAAAACCCTGTCGGGTCGGGTTTGGGCTCCTGACACTTGAATTTCAACTCATTAGCGGAGGCACTGTACACCTTCCCTCCCGCTGAGGAGCAAGCCTAGTCAAGTGAACAAAACCAAACCTTTCATTGATGATTCAGGATTTTGCAAGGCCCTGAAATTTGTGCTTTAAAGCAACCATTATCTTATGCTGGGCTGTGGTTAATGGCACAAGAGAGCCAGGATATTGGGCTGATCGTGGTCTCATAGACTAGTGCATGCTTAAAAAAAGCAAACAAACTCAAAAATGAACCAGACCCATGAGATGTTATTTCTTGCTTCTATCCTAAAGGCAGAGAATACAGCAAATGTGAACATCGAAGACCTTCCACCCCCATCCCACCGCCCCTGCTCCCCTTGTCTTAAACGCCCATCCCTTGCTTTTTCCTGGCTACTCGCTTTCACCCTGGCTGAGTTCTTGGGTCACCTCCTCCGGGGAAGTTTCTCCCTGACCCGCCAGCTGGTTAGAATGGGCTGTCCTTGGCAGCATCCTAACCGTAAGATTCTGCACCGGACTGATCTGCTTGCTCATCTCCCCCACACGGACTGAGAGCTCCTTTGAGGAGGAACTGTGTTGTTCCTTAGCAACCTCAGTCCCCTGCAGGCTTGCTGGGCTCCTGGTGGATACCCAGTAAGCATTTGCTGAATGGACGAGTGAGAGAATCCTCTCAGGTTCACCGAGACTTTGTTCTGCATGGTGTGTGTTACAGTCTTCACAACAATAATAAGTGGTCAGCATCGTGGAAGGTCAATGATGAGAACTGCGCTCAGAAGTTCTAAGGTGGACAAGGGGTAAAGGAAAAGGTCGGAGACCACACTCTGAGCTCAGCAAGGCTGATCTCTTTTCTGTATCTTAAGCTGCATGGTTGAAAAGGATTCCAATATTGTTGAAAATGGGCTGGACTTGAAGTTCACCTCTGGACTCTGCCTTCGGTCTCTGAGGGAAGAGACCCGCATGAGCATGTGCCTGCATGAGCCAGGTTGTGCAAGACCCATAAATTGGGGGTGATCACACTGCCCCATTACCAGGTTGGTTTTTAGGCTAAAGAAAGTAGGGTGTATGAATGAAATGAGCCTACTAGTAGGCATGAAGCATTTATTAGTTGATTCTGAACTAGAATCTCCTTATAAGTCATACCCTTCTGCCATTGTGGCTGTCTGGGGACTCCCACTTCCGGGCCTGTTAGTGGGAAGTTGCTGGCTTCATCTTGGCATATTGCTGGATTGGCACCATACTGTCATCCTGTCCTGACTGCCTCTCCCGGACCAGTAGGGGTGATCAGTCGCCCACCTGTTGATAGACCAAGGGGAAGTGCTCATAAGAGAGGCACACTGATCGCATTCTGAGGTGGATTGGCCCCAAGGCTGAGAGGTGGGGCTCTCAGACCCAGCAGCTGCTCTGGAAGGTAAAGAAGGGCCTGGCTGGTGGACTTAGTGTATTGACTAAAGGGTCTGCAGTCCTCAAGGTGGAGGAGAGATGCTGGCCTCTCACCGAGACCCCTCATTAGCAAGGCAGAGTCTTCGCAAATCTTTGAAGTAAGAGAAACTTAATTTCCCAAACTTGCTTTGCCTCTTACAGCTGGTATGGTCTTGGGAAAGTTGCTGGATCTCCAAGTTTCAATTTCTTCATCTAAAAAATGTGATTAATGTAGACTTTATTGAGCTAAGAGCACCTTACATAGAAGAAATGCTCAATAATAGATAGTCATTTGTGTTATTAATGTTACTCAGTCAATATAAATGCCTTCTCTGTGCCTGGCATTCTTCTAGACATTGGGATTATAGCAGTAAACAAAATCCAGCAAAACAAAACAGTCTAATCTCTGCCCCTATAGAACATACAGTCTAATAATATGTTAGTAATATTTTAATATAATTTAACAATAATGTTAGTATTAGCAGCCATCTCAGAGCTTGGCCATCTGGTCAACCTTCCATCCCAGGCAGAAGGAGTCCCTTCAACAGCAATTCCCCAAAATGCTGCTGCTGCTGCTGCTAAGTCGCTTCAGTCGTGTCCGACTCTGTGCGACCCCATAGACGGCAGCCCACCAGACTCCCCTGTTCCTGGGATTCTCCAGGCAAGAACACTGGAGTGGGTTGCCATTTCCTTCTCCAATGCATGAAAGTGAAAAGTGAAAGGGAAGTCGCTCAGTCATGTCCGACTCTTAGCGACCCCATGGACTGCAGCCCACCAGGCTCCTCCATCCATGGGATTTTCCAGGCAAGAGTACTGGAGTGGGGTGCCATCGCCTTCTCCCAATGCTACCACTTACTAACTGATTACTGATGGGACATTGTTTTTCTTTTCTAGACAATGCTGGATTCAGTTCTCTCAACTATTGTGTTTCTCTGGCTCTGTTCATCCCATTCTCCTCTTTTTCTGCCTCCATGTAGCTCATTCTTTCTCATTTCCCACAAGGTATTGGTCTTCTTAACCCCCTCAGTTCATCCTCACTTTTTTCCTTACCCTACTAATTTCCTCTTTGCATTTTCTTCTTCAGTTTTGTCAGTTTCCTTCTCATTATTGAGAACCAAGGATTTTGAGTTCTCATTCTTTCTTAAAATTTTTATTTTACTGTGATAAGAACACTTAACACGAAATCTACCCTCTTAACAAATATTTAAGTGTACAGCATGCTGTTGTTGACTGTAGGTACAGGGTTGTACGGCTGATCGCTCCCCTTGCTTAACCGACACTTAATGCCTGTTGGCTGCTGCTGCTGCTGCTAAGTCACTTCAGTCGTGTCCGACTCTGTGTGACCCCATAGACGGCAGCCCGCCAAGCTCCCCCGTCCCTGGGATTCTCCAGGCAAGAACACTGGAGTGGGTTGCCTGTTGGCTGGTCACCCTCTATACCTCCCTCCCTCCAGCTCCTAGCAACCACCATATCACCCTTTCACTCCAGGAATTTGTTTTAGATCCTCATATAAGTAGCCTCATGCAGCGTTTGTCATTCTGTGAATGTCTTATTTCACTTAGCATAATGCCCTCAGGGTCCATCTGTGTTGTCACATACTGCAGAATTCCCTTAAGACTGAGTGGTATTCCATTTTCTTTATCCATTCATCTGTGGATGGACATTTAGGATGTTTCCACATCCTGGCTAATGTGAATAGTATTTCAATAAGCATAGAAGTGCTAATATCTCTTTGAGATCCTGATAATAATATTTTGAGTAAATTCTCAGAAGTGGAGCTGCTGAATCACATGGTAGTCCTATTTTTTAATTTTTGGGACACCTCCATGCTGCTTTCCAGCTGCACCATTTGCTTTTCCACCAGCACTGTTTGTTGTTGTTCCGTCACTAAGTCATATTTGACTCTTTGTGAGCCCATGGACCCATGGACTGCAGTAATCAAGGCTTGCCTGTGCTTCACTGTCTCCAGGGGTTTGCTCAAACTTACGACCCTGAGTTTGCTCAAACTCATGCTTCCCAGGTGGCTCAGATGGTAAAGAATCTGCCTGCAATGCAGGAGACCCAGGTTTGATCCCTGGGTCAGGAAATCCTCAGAGAAGGGAATGGCTACCCATTCCAGTATTCTTTCCTGGAGAATTCCATGGACAGAGGAGCCCGTCACAGAGTCAGACCCAACTGAATGACTAACACTTTCACTTTCCAACAATATGTAAGGCTTGCTATTTCTCCACATCTTCACTAATACTTGCTGTGTTTTGTTTTTTGTGATAATAGTCATCCTGACAGGTTTGAGGTGTTCTATATTGTATCATTCTTTCTCATTGGTAAGAGCATGGTCTTTGGAGTCAGACATGGGTTTGCTATTTCCTTGCTTTGTGACCTAGAGCAATTTGCTCAACTTTCTTGAATTTCAGTTTATTTCTGATATGTAGATAATAATGCCTGCCCCTCAGGGTTGCTGTGAAATTTAATCAAGGTGATGATGTTAAGCCCCTAAACATTGCATTGTGTTGATTTGCAACCTCAGGTGAAATCTGAAATTGGTCGAGTACATGGATGGTAAGGAGAGACCCAAGAAAGAAGCAAGCCACTCTGGATGAGTAGGTGTTGGGCTTAAGAATCAGAGAACTTGTATATGGGGCTTGTCATGGGCAGCGAGAGAGGTAGATATTTACACTGCCTTCCAGCATCTTAAAGGTTTATATAGAAGCCTTTGTGGGATACAGTAACATATACCATCCAGATGGTTTCAACAACACATGCTCACTCAAGACTGCACCCTGCAACATGGCTCCCACTGTGGCAACAGTGGGCAGAGGATAGAGTCCCAGCACTAGAGGGATAAGGAGCCAGCTCATGGGTCACATCCTCTCCATGACCCCCACCAGCACCATGGTTCAGTTCAGTTCAGTTCAGTCGCTCAGTTGTCTCCGACTCTTTGCAACCCCATGAATCACAGCACGCCAGGCCTCCGTGTCCATCACCAACTCCTGGAGTTCACCCAGACTCACATCCATCCAGTCAGTGATGCCATCCAGCCATCTCATCCTCTGTTGTCCCCTTCTCCTCCTGCCCCCAATCCCTCCCAGCATCAGAGTCTTTTATGAGTCAACTCACCATGGTAGACTTCAGTAAATGTTGTTTCTTTCTTGCTTTTCCTCTCAACTGTATTTAATCTGCCTTCTTCTTGCCCACCACCCCCCCCCCAAAATCCACAGCCCCCTTCCCTTTCTAATAATCTCATTTGATTTTTCATTTTATGAACTCCTTGATCTCTTCCTTTCTCTTTTTTATGACACTGTCAAACTGTTCAAGCAGAATGAAGAAGCCGAGGGGTGGACACAGCAACCCACAGCATCAGGTCTCTGGGAAGCCATGAGACTGTATGCTGGGAACAACAAGGACCACAGGTACACCAGGTTCACTTTCTAGGAAACAGGCTAACATCAAGTGGCCGTTCATGCTTGAAGAGAAGGTGCCCAGTATCTCCCTTTCATAAATGCATGACAGATGCTCAGAAGTTATGTGACTGACCCAGGATCTTGAAACTAAGGTGGTGGAGTTGGGATCACACAGGAGTCCTCCACCCACTAGGTGGCGCTCTCTTCGCCACGTTACCATTCTCCTCTGTGGAAGGAAGGCGGTGCACCAGAAGAGTAATGGAAAGGTATCGACACTCTCGCTTTCAGAGTGAGGCAATTTAGAGCTGCATTTCTGGAAAGTTCCCACGGGAAACCAGTGCAGCTGGTCTGTAGCCCACACTTTGAGTAACAAGGCTTCTCAGACTTTGATATAAGTGTGTATCAACTAGGCATGAAGGTAGGTGGTGGTGGTTTAGTCGTGAAGTCATGTCTGATTCTTGCGACCCCACGGACTGGAGCCCACCAGGCTCCTCTGTCCGTGGAATTTCCCAGGCAAGAATACTGGAGTGGGTTGCCATTTCCTTCTACAGGGGACCTTAAGAGAAATCTGGCAGATTGCACCTGAACCAAAACCATTCAACTTGCATGTAATGAGGGCAACTGACCCTACCCTTCTCCTGAATAATTCAGTGGAAATTTACAACATACGTGCAATCATGCCTAAACTGACCTGAAACTAATCATGAAGAAATAACAGACAAAGTCAAATGGTGGGACACCCTGCAAGATATCTGGCATGGTCTCTTCCAAAGGGTCTGTGTGATGAGAACAAACAAAAATGAGGAAAACTTTCTGTTTAAGGAGGCTGAACGCACATGACAGCCAGGTGCAATGCTTGAAAATCAACAAGTGGACTACATCAGATTTCAGCACCGCAAAAGAAGGGATCAACCAAATGAAAAGGCAACTATGATAAGGGAGAAAATATTTGCAACCATGTATTTGATAAGAGGATAAAATCCAAAATATACAAATAATTCGTACAACTCTGTAGCAAGAAAGCAAATACTCTGATTTTAAAAATGGGCAGAGAATCTGAATAAATATTTTTCCAAGAAGATATACAGATGGCACGTGAAAAGGTGCTCAGCATCATTGAGCATCAGGGGAATGCAAATTTAAAATGCAGTGAGATACCACCTCGCACCTGTCAGAATGGTTATCATCAAAAAGACAAGAAATAGAAAGTGTTGGTGAGGATGTGGAGAAAAGGGATCCCTTATGCACTGTTGGTGAGAATGTAAACTGGTGCAGCCACTATGGAGAACAGCATGGAGATTCCTCAAAAACTTAAAAATAGAGCTACCATATGCTCCAGCAATCCCACTTCTGGATATATATATCCAAAGGAGATGAAATCAGTATCTTGAAGAGCTATTTGCAGTCCCGTGTTCACTGCAGTATTATTTACAATAGGCAAGATATGGAAACAGCTTGAGTGCCCATTGATGGATGAATGGATAAAGAAAATGTGATATATACATGAGATGGAATATTTTCCAGCCGTAAAAAGAAGGAAATCTTGCTATTTGCAGCAACATGGATGAATCATTAGGGCATTATGCTAAGAGACATACGTCAGAGACAAGTACTGTATTGTCTCACTTATAAATGCAATCTAAAAAAATTGAACTGAGCACTGGAGATCAGATTGGTGGTTGTCGGGGGCAACCAATTGGTGGTGGTACAGGAAATGGATTAAGATGGTTAAGGGGTAAAGACTTTTACTTATAAGATGATAGGTTCTGGGTTCTAATGAACAGTGTGGTGACAGTATTTAAAAATAACTCTGTTGTATAGTTGAAAGTTGCTAAAGAGAACAGATCCTAACACTTCTCACCAAAATAATGGGTAAATAAACTGTGTAAGTTGTTGGTTGTGTTTATGTGTTTGTTGTAGTTATCATTTCATAAGATACATGTGTATTTAATCATCATATTGTGTACCTTAAATGTACACAATGTTACATGTCCATTGTATGTGAATAAAGCTGGAAAAAACATAAGCCAATGCAATTCATGACTCTTGATTGGACTGTGAATTAAAAAAATGAATAACAATAAAATATTATAGGGACAATTAAGCAAATTTGAACATGGAGTCCATATTCGATGATATTTTATCAGTTCAGTTCAGTCGCTCAGTCATGTCTGACTCTTTGCGACCCCATGGACTGCATCACGCCAGGCTTCCTTCTCCATCACCAACTCCTGGAGCTTGCTCAAACTCATGTCTATTGAGTTGGTGATACCATCCAACCATCTCATCCTCTGTCATCCCCTTCTCTCCCTGCCTTCAGTCTTTCCCAGCATCAGGGTCTTTTCCAGTGAGTCAGTTCTTCCCATCAGGTGGCCAAAGTATTGGAGCTTCAGCTTCAGCATCAGTCCTTCCAATGAAGAATCAGAGTTGATTTCCTTTAGGATTGACTGGTTGGATCTCCTTGCAGTCCAAGGGACTCTCAAGAGTCTTCTCCAACACCACAGTTCAAAAGCATCAATTCTTCGGTGCTCAGTTTTCTTTATAGCCCAACTCTCACATCCATACATGACTACGGGAAAAACCATAGCTTTGACTAGACAGACCTTTGTTGGTAAAGTGATATCTCTGCTTTTTAATATGCTGTCTAGGTTGGTCTTAGCTTTCCTTCCAAGGAGCAAGCATCTTCTAATTTCATGGCTGCTGTCATCATGTGTAGTGATTTTGGAGCCCCCCAAAATAAAGTCTCTCACTGTTTCTATTGTTTCCCCATCTGTTTGCCATGAAGTGATGGACCGGATGCCATGATCTTAGTTTTCTGAATATTGAGTTTTAAGCCAACTTTTTCACTCTCCTTTTTCACTTTCATCAAGAGACTCTTTAGTTCTTCTTCACTTTCTTCCATAAGGGTGGTGTCATCTGCGTATCTGAGGTTATTGATATTTCTCTCCGCAATCTTGATTCCAGCTTGTGCTTCATCCAGGTTGGCATTTCACATGATGTACTCTCCATACAAGTTAAATAAGCAGGGTGACAAAATACAGCCTTGATGTACTCTTTTCCCAATTTGGAACCAGTCCATTGTTCCATGTCTGTTTCTAACTGTTGTTTCTTGACCTACATACAGATTTCTCAGGAGGCAGGTCAGATGGTCTGGTATTCCCATCTCTTTAAGAATTTTCCAGTTTGTTGTGATCCACATAGTCAAAGGCTTTGACGTAGTCAATAAAGCAGAAATAGATGTTTTTCTGGAGCTCTCTTGCTTTTTTGATGATCCAACAGATGTTGGCAATTTGATCTCTGGTTCCTTTGCCTTTTCTAAATCCAGTTTGGGTTCGTGTATTGTTGAAGTCTCAATTGAGACATTTGAGAAGACTGTTGGAGACTGTTGGAGAATTTTGAGCATTACTTTGCTAGCATGTGAGATGACTGCAATTGTGTGGTGGTTTGAACATTCTTTGGCATTGCCTTTCTTTGGGATTGGAATGAAAACTGACCTTTTCCAGTCTTGTGACCACTGCTGATTTTTCCAAATTTTCTGGCATATTGAGTGCAGAACATTCACAGCATCATATTTTAGGATTTGAAATAGCTCAAGTGGAATTCCATCACCTCCACTGGCTTTGTTCATAGTGATGCTTCCTAAGGCCCACTTGATTTTGAATTTCAGGATGTCTGGCTCTAGGTGAGTGATCACACCATCATGGTTATCTGGGTTATGAAGATCTTTTTGATCTAGTTCTTCTGTGTATTCTTGGCACCTGTTCTTAATATCTTCTGCTTCTATTAGGTCCATACCATTTCCGTCCTTTATTGTGCCCATCTTTGCACGAAATGTTCCCTTGGTATCTCTAATTTTCTTGACGTGATCTCTAGTCTTTCCCATCCTGTTGTTTCCCTCTATTTCTTTGCACTGA
Organism: Bos indicus x Bos taurus; assembly: GCF_003369695.1. Classification (NCBI taxonomy): domain Eukaryota; kingdom Metazoa; phylum Chordata; class Mammalia; order Artiodactyla; family Bovidae; genus Bos; species Bos indicus x Bos taurus. The sequence goes on from NC_040089.1 coordinate 8,687,854, forward strand.
TCACTGAGGAAGGCTTTCTTATCTCTCCTTGCTATTCTTTGGCACTCTGCGTTCAAATATGTATATCTTTCCTTTTCTCTTGTGCCTTTAGCATCTCTTCTTTTCTCAGCTATTTGTAAGGTATCCTCAGAAAACTGTTTTGCCTTTCTGCAGTTCTTTTTCTTGGGGATGGTCTTGATCCCTGCCTCCTGTACAATGTCATTAACCTCTGCCCATAGTTCTTCAGGTACTCTATCAGATCTAATCCCTTGAATCTATTTCTCACTTCCACTGTATAATTGTAAGGGATTTGATTTAGGTCATACCTGAATGATCTAGTGGTTTTCCCTACCTTCTTTAATTTTAGTCTGGATTTGGCAATCAGGAGTTCATAATCTGAGTCACAGTCAGCCCCAGTCTTGTTTTTGCTGAATGTGTACAGCTGCTCCATCTTTGGCTGCAGAGAATATAATCAATCTGATTTTGGTATTGATCATCTGGTGATGTCCATGTGTGGAGTCTTCTCTTGTGTTGTTGGAAGAGGGTGTATGCTATGACCAGTGTGTTCTCTTGGCAAAACTCTATTAGCCTTTGCCCTGCTTCATTTTGTATGCCAAGGTCAAATTTGCCTGTTACTCCAGGTATCTCTTGACATCGTACTTTTGCATTCCAGTCCCCTATAATGAAAAGGACATCTTTTGGGGGTGTTAGTTCTAGAAGGTCTTGTAGGTCTTCATAGAACTGTTCAGCTTCTTCAGCATTACTGGACAGGGCATAGACTTGGATTACGATGATATTGAATGGTTTGCCTTGGAAATGAACAGAGATCATTCTGTCATTTTTGAGATTGCACCCAAGTACTGCCTTTCAGACTTTTTTGTTGACTAGGAAGGCTTCTCCATTTCTTCTAAGGGATTCTTGCCCACAGTAGTAGATATAATGGTCATCTGAATTAAATTTGCTGATTCTAGTCTATTTTAGTTCACTGATTCCTAAAATGTTGATGTTCACTCTTGCCATCTCCAGTTTGGCCACTTCCAGTTCACCTTGCTTCATGGACATAACATTCCAGGACATCAAATTTGGACATTATATATCTGAATTTAATTTCGTGAGTGTGATAATTTCTTTATGGTTATGCAGATGAAATTTTTTTAAAGAGGTGCCTGCTGTAATATTTAGTGGTGAAGGGTCGTGGTACCTGCAACTTGCTTTCAGGTGGTTCAGCACACATGCACACTAGGTAAATGTGTGTGTGAGTGCACAGTCCATGTGCACAAAAGGGAAGAGAGAGGAGGCCAACAGGATGAAGAAATTAACATTGGAAAATCTAGGAAATATATGTATATGTGTGGGTTATATTTCCTTCCTAATTAAAAATTTTTGATAAAAAGTGAAAAATACTTTTATTTTTAAAACAAAAGACCAAATACCCACAGACTGCACAAAGCATGTACATGAATCCAGATGAAGGTTCCACCCCAGAAAGCGATACCATTGTTCTGAAGGCGTCAGGCATCATTGTAAAGTGATTCTATTATGGAGTCAGACCTGAAAACCTTTAACTGAGCTGAACAGGCTTTCCCAGATTCATAGATTCTGTATAGACAGTTCCTCAAATTTCCTCTCCACTTTGGGCTTTTTAAAAAAAATACTATTTTTTTAAATTAAGAAATGTTTATTGAATATAGTTGATTTATAGTATTGTGTTAGTTCAGATGTGCAGCAAAGTGGTTTGATTATATATGTGCTGTGCTGTGCTTAGTCACTCAGTCATGTCCAACTCTTTGTAACCCCGCCAAGTGCCTCTGTCCATGGGGATTCTCCAGGCAAGAATACTGGAGTGGGTTGCCATACCCTCCTCCAGGGGATCTTCCCTACACAGGGATAGAACCTAGGTCTTCTGCATTGCAGGTAGATTCTTTACCCTCTGAGCCACCAGGGAAGCCCAGGAATATTGGAGTGGGTAGCCTATCCCTTCTCCAGTGGATTTTCCTGACCCAGGAATTGAACTGGAATCTCCTGCATTGCAGGCAGATTCTTTACCAACTGAGCTACCAGGGAAGCCCTTATACATACATACTCAGATTCTTCTCCCTTATAGGTTGTTACAGAATATTGAGTATAGTTCCATGTCTTTGGCTAGGTGATGGGAAGCATCCAGTAGAAAGGAGCAGATTAGCATGCTATGGCCATTCATTTCAAGGCCACACATACCTACTGAAGTGCCAAGCTTTGTAAAAGCCAGAACACTGAGGGAGATGAGTCATGTATAATTCTTTCCCACCAGAGATAGAGACTGGAAACAACTCGTGTAAATAGTCCAGCAAATGCAGTAATGGAATGCAGATGAGGAATCCAGGCGTGCAGAATGGGGAAGGGACTGTGGTCTCTTCTGCTAAGGGAGACTTCTCCAAAGGAGGTATAAACAGCAGGGAGAAGATGAAAGAACCTACTCATAGTCCTGTTGACTAATCTCCCCCTTCTGCTTGGAGGACAGAAGGCTACCTTCAATTAAATTGAATACTGAATTACTATTCTTGCATTATTTGGAGGCTCCCTCTTTCATCTGTAGTCATTAAAAATATTCCATTGATGTCTAAAATGTTCATAAATCAAGTGTGACTCTATGGTATTTTGCCGAGAACCAAAGTCCTGCTCTCTTTCTCTTTTTAGCTTGGGTTTTGAAGTTTTGACAGAATGAAAGCAAAATTTGTCACATCTTGAACCACAGAGCAGTGTGAAGAAAAGCAAGGAAAATATCTTCAAAGGTGGATTGAATAAAAACCTATTTTAGACACAGTGACATGCAGTTTTGGTGTGGGGTGGCCAGAGATGACTGAGTTTGTTAGAACTGTGTTGGACAAGTTGTTTGAAAAGCTGCATTAACTGTGTGATTCAGATGCCTCCCTTATCTCATAATCTGAAGATACTTTCTGTATAGGATTGATGCAGACTCCCATGAGGCAGTGTATGAGGAAGCACTTTGGAAAGTACAGGGGGTGTGGCATTCTGAGGTAGCATCTTCCTAAAGCTGCATAAGGAGCAGACAGGTCCTGCAGTTGGGTTTGGAGCATTTGCCCTGGGACAGATTTCCCACATTTCTGTCTGTGTTGCATCACCTGAACATTGCTGCGTATGTTAATCAGGAACCCATCGATGGTTTGACTTAGCATGTGTACTGTAGGGATGTTGGCTTCCCTAGGATGACCACCTTTTAGGAGAATGAAGAGGATGCAGTTTGGAGATGACAAGACTGAAGTCGGAAATGACAAGACAGCAGTCAGTACCAATTTGGCAGGTGTCTTAGGACATAAAACAGACCCAATCCAATTGTACCCTGTTGGGTGGGACTTTTCATTCAAACCATAGAGACATTTGTCTGAAATGTTTTCTCGAGAGAATAAAATGGGTTGTAACTTGGGAACAAGTTTGCTTCTTGCATACAATTCATGAAAAATGAGAGTCAGTACTGATGGAGTTGGCTCATGGGACTTCCTGTACATAAGCCCTGCTTGGCTCCTCCTGATATGGGCTTCTGTCCAGGCTGATGTCCTCAGATGGGAATCTCTTCTTCCTCCTCTCCATCCTCCTCTCCTTTAAAAGACATAACAGCATCTGGACCCTGTAAGAGTATAACAGTCCAGTTTGTTATTGTTGTTCAGCAACTCTGTGTGTGTGTGAAAGTCACTCATTCGTGTCCAACTCTTTGAAACCCCATGGACTATACACTTCTCGGAATTCTCCAGGCCAGAATACTGGAGTGTGTAGCCTTTCCCTTCTCCAGGGGATCTTCCCAACCCAGGGATTGAACCCAGTTCTCCCACATTGCAGGCAGATTCTTTACCAGCTGCGCCACACTAAGTCATGTCTAACTCCTCACGATCCCATGGACCGCAGCACGCCAGGCTTCCCTGTCCTTCACTATCTCCCAGAGTTTGCTCAGGTTCATGTCCATTGAATTGGTGATGCTGTCTAACCATCTCATTCTCTGCTGCCCTCTTCTTTTGCCTTCATTCTTTCCCAGCATCAGAGTCTTTTCCACTGAGCTCTTTGCAACAGTTGGCTGAAATACTGGAGCTTCAGCAATATTCCTTACAATGAACACTTGGGGTTGATTTCCTTGGGGCATATTAAAGTAATATATTGATAATAAGCATCTACATCATGTAGTTTATTGTATTCCCTCTTGGACAATCCTACCAGGACACTTGCTTTAGAAGTGGCTGTTAGCAGGGCCCTTCTTACAAATTTGCCAAATCTGCTTCTCCTATCAGATCTGATCAGATCAGATCAGTCACTCAGTCATGTCCGACTCTTTGTGACCCCATAAATCGCAGCACGCCAGGCCTCCCTGTCCATCACCAACTCCCGGAGTTCACTCAAACTCACGTCCATCGAGTCAGTGATGCCATCCAGCCATCTCATCCTCTGTCGTCCCCTTCTCCTCCTGCCCCCAATCCCTCCCAGCATCAGAGTCTCTTCCAATGAGTCAACTGTTCGCATGACGTGGCCAAAGTACTGGAGTTTCAGTTTTAGCATCATTCTTTCCAAAGAACACCCAGGACTGATCTCCTTTAGAATGGACTGGTTGGATCTCCTTGCAGTCCAAGGGACTCTCAAGAGTCTTTTCCAACACCACAGTTCAAAAGCATCAATTCTTTGGCGCTCAGCCTTCTTCACAGTCCAACTCTCACATCCATACATGACCACAGGGAAAACCATAGCCTTGACTAGACGGACCTTTGTTGGCAAAGTAATGTCTCTGCTTTTGAATATGCTGTCTAGGTTGGTCATAACTTTCCTTCCAAGGAGTAAGCGTCTTTTAATTTCATGGCTGCAGTCACCATCTGCAGTGATTTTTAGAGCCCAGAAAAATAAAGTCTGACACTGTTTCTGCTCTTTCCCCATCTATTTCCCATGAAGTGATGGGACCGGATACCATGATCTTCGTTTTCTGAACGTTGAGCTTTAAGGCAACTTTTTCACTCTCCACTTTGACTTCCATCAAGAGGCTTTTTAGTTCCTCTTCACTTTCTACCATAAGGGTGGTGTCATCTGCATATCTGCCGTTATTGATATTTTTCCTGGCAATCTTGATTCCAGCTTGTGTTTCTTCCAGTCCAACGTTTCTCATGATGTACTCTGCATATAAGTTAAATAAACAGGGTGACAAAATACAGCCTTGATGTACTCCTTTTCCTATTTGGAACCAGTCTATTGTTCCATGTCCAGTTCTAACTGTTGCTTCCTGACCTGCATACAAATTTCTCAAGAGGCAGATCGGGTGGTCTGGTATTCCCATCTCTTTCAGAAGTTTCCACAGTTTATTGTGATCCACACAGTCAAAGGCTTTGGTATAGTCAATAAAGCAGAAATAGATGTTTTTCTGGAACTCTCTTGCTTTTTCCATGATCCAGTGGATGTTGGCAATTTGATCTCTGGTTCCTCTGCCTTTTCTAAAACCAGCTTGAACATCAGAAAGTTCACGGTTCACATATTGCTGAAGCCTGGCTTGGAGAATTTTGAGCATTACTTTACTAGCGTGTGAGATGAGTGCAATTGTGCAGTTGTTTGAGCATTCTTTGGCATTACCTTTCTTTGGGATTGGAATGAAATCTGACCTTTTCCAGTCCTGTGGCCACTGCTGAGTTTTCCAAATTTGCTGGCATATTGAATGCAGCACTTTCACAGCATCATCTTTCAGGATTTGGGATAGCTCAACTGGAATTCCATCACCTCCACTAGCTTTGTTCATCGTGATGCTTTCTAAGGCCCACTTGACTTCACATTCCAGGATGTCTGGCTCTAGATGAGTGATCACACCATCATGATTATCTGGGTCGTGAAGATCTTTTTGTACAGTTCTTCTGTGTATTCTTGCCATTTCTTCTTAGTATCTTCTGTTTCTGTTAGGTCCATACCATTTCTGTCCTTTATCGAGCCCATCTTTGCATGAAATGTTCCTTTGGTATCTCTGATTTTCTTGAAGAGATCTCTAATCTTTCCCATTCTATTGTTTTCCTCTATTTCTTTGCATTGATTGCTGAAGAAGGCTTTCTTATCTCTTCTTGCTATTCTTTGGAACTCTGCATTCAGATGTTTATATCTTTCCTTTTCTCCTTTGCTTTTCACTTCTCTTCTTTTCACAGCTATTTGTAAGGCCTCCCCAGACAGCCATTTTGCTTTTTTGCATTTCTTTTCCATGGGGATGGTCTTGATCCCTGTCTCCTGTACAATGTCATGAACTTCATTCCATAGTTCATCAGGCACTCTATCTATCAGATCTAGGCCCTTAAATCTATTTCTCACTTCCACTGTATAATCATAAGGGATTTGATTTAGGTCATACCTGAATGGTCTAGTGGTTTTCCCTACTTTCTTCAATTTAAGTCTGAATTTGGCAATAAGGAATTCATGGTCTGAGCCACAGTCAGCTCCTGGTCTTGTTTTTTGCTGACTGTATAGAGCTTCTCCATCTTTGACTGCAAAGAATATAATCAGTCTGATTTCGGTGTTGACCATCTGTGAGGTCCATGTATAGAGTCTTCTCTTGTGTTGTTGGAAGAGGGTGTTTGTTATGACCAGTGCATTTTCTTGGCAAAACTCTGTTAGTCTTTGCCTAAGCCAGTGTTGTATCTGGAGTTTCTTTCTTTTTTTTTTTTTTAAATTTTTTATGTGGACCATTTTTAAAGTTTTTTTTTTTAATTTGTTACAATATTGTTTCTGTTTTGGCTTTTCGGCGGTGAGTCATGTGGGATTAGCTTCCCAACTAGAACTCGAACCCACATCCTCTGCAGTGGAAGGTGAAGTCTTAATCCCTGGAACACCATGGAAGGCCCCCTGGAGTTTCTTTGCCATTAGATTCTTTGTAAACCTGCCATAGCAGTTCAAGTCCAGTTCTGTCTTTATGGATGTCTTTTGTGGGGGATGGGGTGAAATATTATCTAAAATGACTTGAAAATATTGAGCCATTCCAGGCCTTCTGTACTAATGGAAAATCACTCAGCACTATCACTCTATATATCTCCCCACTCCTTCCCGTTCCTAAAACCCCAGCTTCCACTTTATCTCACCCCATGCGTATCAATTTCAGATGCTTCCCCACCTATAGTGAGGTTAGTCCAGGAAATGAAACCTTAGAAGTCAGCAAGTCTAATCAAATTAATCAGTAGGTAGTTACTTAAGGGAAGTTTGTGAGATGTTTGGACCTGGAGACAGGCACTGGGCAGATGACATAAATCAGAGGCGATCAGAATTGTAGAGAGGAAACTGAGGTGCAGGGCAGCGAGAAACGTGCCTAAGGCCACTTTGATGGCAAAGGGAGAACTTGAACTCAGATCTTCTTTCAAGGCTGGCTTCCACTCAGCCACATCAGCTTCCTTCGTGGTCCTCCAGTGGCTGTGTAGTGACGGAGAGGTGTTACCACAGTGTGATTTCTTTCGGTTGCACTGTCTTGTGATCTGGATCAAATACAGTAAGTCCCCTACATACCAGTTCCATTCTGAGAGTGTGTTTGTAAGTCCAGTTTGTTTATATAAGTCCAACTAAGTTAGTCTAGCTACCTATATAGTTACCTAATTACCTAATTAGCCTATATGGCCAACTACCACAATTGGGTGTATAGTACTATATTGTAATAGGTGTATAATACTTTTCACACAAGTAATACATTAAAAAATAAACATTTTTAATCATACAGTGCAGTATCTTGAAAAGTACAGTAGGACAACACAACAGCTGGCATACAGGGGCATGTTTGCATCTTTGAAAGATCGCAGCTTGAAGGTTTATATGTAGGGGGTCTTAACTGTAAGCAGGAGAAAGAATAAAGCCAAGTGCAGACTAATCAGGCATTCATTCACAGGCCTCTTGCCAAGGAAGGCTTCTCTTCCAGTTGAAATTCCCAATGCCTCCCTCCCCTTTACTCCACCCCCACCCACCCCCCCAAATCCAGCCCTTTCCCAAGAGTCATAGAAAATACTCTCTGATGTCCCTTGAGCCCAGCATTGAACTGGGGCATTCAAAACCCATCATATCAATCGTAAGTAATGTTTTTATCCACCTGGGTTGTTATACTGTCACCTGTGGGGCAGCACCATGGTCCATTCATGGAAACCTGATCTATTGTCATTAATAACAGTCACTGACATTTATAGGCTTATTTCCCTGTGCCGTGTTGGGTTAAGCGCTCTTGATGGCTTTTCTGAGGTGTGCCTGAGAGCCCAGTCCCCAGGAGATCAAAGCTCTCACCCTGAGCCCTGGGTTAATTTGCTCTGTGGTCTCCAACAAGTCCTTGTATTTCTAATAGCCTCAGCGATTCATCTGATGAATGGCCCTCGAATTCCCAGCCCTACACGTGATTGAAAGGGTTAAATGAATGAGTTCATGGATGTACTCAGCAAAGGCTAACACTGCATCTTACTCTGTGTCCTTCCAGAAACTCCCTGAGGCAAGGTGCTCAGTACAAGTGGTTTATTTAACGCAGGGTTGTGCCATCTTGTTTTATTATCTCCCCTTTGAAGAGTCTTCTTGGACATTTTTTCCCCCCAATTGTTCCACCCATGATGTTTTAATTACAGATACACTGTGTATCTCTTTATGTACTTCATGAATTTCTGGGCCCCATATATAAAAAGAGTATGATTTTTTTCCCCAACCCCACTTTCTAGGAATCAATTTTTCCGCCTTAGAGGCACTACCACCTCTATTGAGAATGCATGATTTAGGAGATATTCCAAGAAAAATCAGAAAAATATTGGGCTGGCCAAGAAGTTTGTTTGGATTTTTCTGTAAGATGTTACAGAATAAACTTAGAATGAACTTTTTGGGCAACCCAGTAAGTAAAATTGGAGCACGTGGGGGAAATAAGACAGGAAAGAGAAAGGAGACTGTAAAGATGCATTTATCATCAAGCAGGTTACCATGGGGGTTAATTAAAGCTGGTCCTCCCGGGGAACCTTGGAATGCAGCATAGAACAGTGGAGAATTATCAGCAGACTCCATCCATCATTGGCTCAGGGCTTATCCCAGGGGTATTACCTCTCAGAAAAAGCCCTGAGACAAAAATGGGAGTGTTCACCAAAGGTATTTGTTTGCAGAAGGTCACCTTTGGCAGATGCTGGGGACCTGTGCTGAGGAGGGGGTGGGGGGCATCTACAGTAATTACTGTACACTGTCTAGTTCTTAAGTGAAGAAAATATCGGAACTTGAGGCTCACAAATGTTTCTGTGTCTTTTGCATTGGTTCTTAAGTAAAGGAAGTCTTGTGGCCTAAGGGTCATGGTAATTCTGTAGTGTTTTTCCCCCTCATTAATTTTTCATTTAAGAAAGCCAGGAAAAAAGAATGGGAATAGAAGTATTTGTAAACGTGTTGATTCGTGTGTGCTCAGTCATGTCTGACTCTTTGCAACCCCAGGGACTGTAGCCTGCCAGGCTCCTCTGTCCATGGACGTTTCTAGGCAAGAATACTGGAGTGGCTTACCATTTCCTTCTCCAGGGGATCATCCCAATCCAGGGATAGAACCTGTGTCTGCTGCATAAAGCAGATTCTTTATCGCCGAATCACCTGGGAAACCCACATTGATTCAGTGCTTGGTATCCGATGATACCTAAGCTTTTTGACCTCCTGCTGTGTGTAGGATTATAGAGTTCTCACCATGAAACCCGATTTCCCAGGTAGCGCAGTGGTGAAGAATCCGCCTGCCCATGCAGCAGACACAGGTTCTACCCTTGGGTTGGGAAGATCCCCTGGAGAATGAAATGGCAACCCACTCCAGTATTCTTGCCTGGAGAATTCCATGGACAGAGGAGCCTGGCAGGCTAATGGGGTTGCAAAGAGTCAGACACGACTAAGTGACTGAACACACACCATGAAACTAGGCCCTTATCCTTTGGGGGATGGGACTGCATCCTTGTTGAAATTCTAGTGTGTTCACATTTTAGTAATTCTCCCCAAATAAAATGGAGAGTTATTTTAAATAAGCACAGAGAACTTTAGTCCTGTTGACACTATCATTTGGAGTGACTTTTTAATACTTTCAAAGAATGAAGAGTCTTACTAATATATAACGTGAGAAACATTAGCACTTTCAAAACAAGATTAAAATAGGTATTCTGGTTGCTCTTGCATACACATCTTTTGTTGAGAAGATGGCAGGGTCTTGGTTGTAAAGGGCGGTGCTGTGACTTCCACCGTTTGCTTCAGTTCTGGTTTCCTGGGAAAGTAACTAGCATCCACCTTCAGGATTCCAGAATGTTAATAGGAATGTTGAGATTTCGTCTTGAATTCCTGTAGGAGTTATGTGCCATGGTTTCAATACCTTATTTGGTTGGGAAGAAATCTCATTGGAAAATCTTCATCCTTTTTGTTTAACATATTGTTCCTCAGTTTTGTCTGACTCTTTTGTGACCCCGTGGACTGCAGCCCACCAGGCTCCTCTGTCCATGGGATTTCCCAGGCAAGCATATTGGAGTGGGTTGCCATTTCCTTCTCCAGGAGATCTTCCTGACCCAGGGATTGACCCTGAGTCTCCTGCATTGCAGGTGGATTTTTTAGCATGAGCCACCAGGGAAGCCCTTTGTTGAACATATTTGCCTCCAAATATCCATCTGCTCAGCAAATTCAAGGTATTCTTTTTTATTTAATATGTATTTGGCTTCACCAGGTCTTGGTTGCAGCAGGCAGGATCTTCAGTGGTGGCCTGTGAACTCTTACTTGCCGCATATAGGATCCAGTTCCCTGACCAGGTATCAAACCCAGGCCCCTGCATTGAGAGTGCAGAGTCTTAGCCACTGGACCACCAGGGAAGTCCCTAACTCAAGGTATTCTGACTCGTCATTCAGCTGACATTGACTTCAGACCTGGAAGATGCCAGACCTTGGACTAAGAATAGGGGATACAGGGTTGAATAAATTAGTTTCTGTCCTTTCTGTCCATGGTCAAGTAGGTAAGTAAATAACTGCAGAGTGGTGTAACACTTTAATATATGCATATGCTGAGTCTATGTGAAGCTCAAGTAAAATTGTCAGCCTTGTTTAAATGAGTCAGGGCAAATTTCCATTAACAAGAGGTAGATTTCATCATACATATAGGGTTGAAGATGGTGTTTTCCTTTTCTGATGTGCAACCCTGATCATAACTGTGTTACATGTTTAGAAATCAGAGGTCTGATTTATTCTCACACTAAAAGAAAGATAGCCTTCTGGGTGGCTCAGTGGTAAAGAATCTGCCTGCCAGTGCAGTGGGTTTGATTCCTAGGTTGGAAAGATCCCCTGGAGGAGGAAATGGCAACCCACTCCAGTATTGTTATGTGGGAAATCCCACAGACAGGGGAGCCTGCTGAGCTACAGTCCATGGGGTTGCAAGAATCGGACACGACTGAGCGACAGCACATGCTGCAGCATGTGCTAAAGGAAAGGTGTTGAAATTGATCAAGAGAGAGTGGGATGGTAGGGCCTAGCACTGAACAAACTTGGAGTTGAGCCATTTAAAGAGGCTGAAGACTTGTTTTCTAGCTGTACTTTTCCTATGTACAGATAGTCATTCTTTGCAGCCCAGGGCCTCACACAATGCCTGGCCCACCAGATACTCAGATTTGGGTAAATGCACACAGTGCTAATCCTGAGAGGTATACAGGTGAAGTAAGAAGCGGAAGTGGATACAAGGAAGACCTGACTTTGAATCCCAGCCATGATGTGTTTTAGCTGAGTGACCTTAAGTGAACCACTTAACCAATCTAAACCTGTTTCCTCACCTGTAATAATAGAACTTGCTTATTCACAAGGTTGTTTTAAAGATTCAATAAAACATCTGTAATAGAGTCCAGAGCCTTGGTTTGGGCTTATGGTTGGCATCAGATAAATGGCTGTTCCCTCTTCATTCTTTCAAACTCCTGTTAAGATTAAAATGATGTCAGCCAATGAAAGTGATGTCGAAGTTAATATCATAATTTCTACCTTAAAGTTAGGCTCTGGACACGATGAAGTTCTGTTACCATTTGTGAGTTCTGCCTACGATCATGGTGAAAGAAGGAGTTTACATGAAAAGAGAAAAAGAAGTGTATGAAGACAAGAGTAACTCTGCCTGACTCAAGTTTGCTAAGGAAGCAGAGATGTTGAAAAAACACCTGCCTAGCTACAAAACGCCTGACCAGTACGCCTCCAAACCTGTCAAGGTCATCTAAAACAAGGAAAGCTTGAGAAACTATCACAGCCAAGAGGAGCTTCTGGAAATGTGACAACTGAATGAGATAAGATGTCCTGGATGGTATCCTGGAACAGAAAAAGGGCAGTCAGGTAAAAACTAAGGAAATCTAAATACATTATATGTGTTAGTGTTAGTCACTCAGTCATGTCCGACTCTTTGTGACTCCATGGACTGTAGCTCATCAGGCTCCTCTGTCCATGGGGATTCTCCAGGCAAGAATACTGGAGTGAGTTGCCATGCCCTTCTCCAGGGGATCTTCCCTACCCAGAGATCAAACCTGCGTCTCCTGCATTGCAGGCAGATTCTTTACCGTCCGAACATTATCAGTTCAGGTCAGTTGCTCAGTTGTGTCCGACTCTTTGCAACCCCATGAACTGCAGAACGCCAGGCTTCCCTGTCCATCACCAACTCCCGGAGCTTACTCAAATTCATGTCCATTGAGTCGGTGATGCCATCCAACTATCTCATCCTCTGTCATCCCCTTCTCCTCCTGCCTTCAATTTTTCCCAGCATCAGGGTCTTTTCTAGCGAGTCAGTTCTTCGCATCAATCCTCTTGGATTGACTGGTTTGATCTCCTTGCAGTCCAAGGGACTCTCAAGAGCCTTCTCCAACACCACAGTTCAAAAGCATCAATTCTTCAGCGCTCAGCTTTGTTTATGGTCCAACTCTCAATTTATGGTCCAGTCCGTAAATACATTATGGGTTTTAGTTAATATTAGTGTATCAGTATCAATTCATTAATTATAATAAATGCATCATAATTTCCAAGAGGAAATTAGTCCTGAATACTCTGAAAGGACTGATACTGAAGCTGAAACTTATACTTTGGCCACCTGATGCGGAGAACTGACTGACTGGAAAAGACTCTGACGCTGGGAAAAATTGAAGGCAGGAGGAGAAGGGGACGACAGAGGATGAGATAGTTGGATGGCATCACCGACTCGAAGGTGTTAGGTGACACTGAGTGCAGATTATATGGAAATTACCTGTACTGTTCTCTCAATTTTTCTGTAAATTAAAACTGTTCTAAAAAGTAAAGTCTATTTTTAAAATATCGGTTGCTGGGACTCTGTGAACTGAGGCACTGCCTTTACAGAAGTCCTCCAACCTGTTATATAAACATGGAAACTCAGCCTCAGGCAGATGAAGTCATGTCCACCATGTCCACAGTTAAGAGCTGAGACTTAGACTCAGTTTCGAGTTTAGCCTGGCTTCTCTGTTACTCTTTCATCTGCCTTTATTGTATTAAGTGATGCCCATGAAATTATGATTTCCTCAACAAATGATGTTCAGATTACATCAGATGTTCAGTGCCATCATCTGCATGGGACAACTGAGCCAAGCCTCTTCTGACCACTTCCTGGGTCACAGTTCAAGGGGCAGTGCATTTTTACCTAAGTATCATGGACCAAGGTAGGGTCACCTGCTCCCTCTCCTTTGGACCAATGAAGTGAAGTCCAGGGGACTACCGTGAGTGACTTAGACCCATCCTGATCCACTTACTGGAATCTGGTACCTTTGCTGCCAGACGGAATGAGATTCTGTTAGGAGGAGAAAGGTGAAGGATTGGCTTCTGGGTAGACACCCAACCCGCCTGCCATACTGTGGTCACCAGGAGCCCGTAGCAGAGGCTGGACTGATGGCTGACATCATCATCATGGTCTTCTCTCCCCATCATGTCAGCCCCCAAGTCCTGCTGGACTATCTGCCGGCCTGGCCTTCTACAGAGGGGGCTTCTGGGTTGTCCAGTCATTTCCTTTCCCACCCTGAGTTGTTGAGGGTATGAAAGGCGGTTCTAGAGACTCTGGACACCCTGCCCATTGCAGTATCTCAGGTAGCCTACTGAGCCAGAAAAAAGGACTGGAAGTTTTTTGTTGTGTCTGATCGAAGCTACTGTGGTTACTGTAGTTGGTTGTTGGGGGCGGGGTGGAAGGCAGGAAATCCCAGGAGCCTTCTCACTCTGCGGTCTTGCTCCTGACTCACCATGTACCTGGAGTGAGGTTTTGTCGGGTCAGAGGAGGCCTGAGGGAATGAGAGGGTCCGGGACCAGGAGATGGGATGTGGGGCTCTTGTCCTGGGCTCTTTGACATCATTTTGGAGGCTGGACCATAAGGTAAGAGTGGATGGATTGATACGGCTCCCACCTTCAAAGACGTTATGGTCCAGACAGGATGCGGACTTGCTCATGACCACACAGGAAGGCTGGGTGACCTCGTAGCCACAACATGGGCTCTGTGGTATGCCAGCAGATCCTCTTTGCCAACTGTGTGACTTCCAGCAAGTTGCTTAATCTTCCTGAGCTTCAAATTCTTCATCGGTAAAAATGGGATAACTGGACCAGCCCTGCCAGACCGCTGTCACCCATAGGGTGGCATAATGGTTGTGAAACAGCTGGTTCCAGCCTGTTGATGGTAATAAAAGTGTGAAAGTGAAAGTCACTCAGTCGTGTCTGACTCTTTGCAACCCCATGGACTATACAGTCCTTGGAATTCTTCAGGCCTGAATACTGCAGTGAGTAGCCTTTCCCTTCTCCAGGGGATCTTCCCAACCCAGGGCTCAAACCCAGGTCTCCTGCATTGCAGGCGGATTCTTTACCAGCTGAGCCACCAGGGAAGTCCAAGAATACTAGAGTGGGTAACCTATCCCTTCTGCAGTGGGTCTTCCTGACCCAGAAATGGATGTGGGGTCTCCTGCATTGCAGGCAGATTCTTTACCAGCTGAGCTATCAGGGCAGCAATAATTCTTGTGTGAAGACTTGTGGGCACACAGGCTAAAAGTCAGAATACAGATTGCTGTGGGTTGGTTCTGAGATAGGACTCTAGCAGGCTTCCTGGAGGAGGCAGCCTTTGATCCAGGCATAGGAGGATGCAGTGGTATCAGGGTCAAGGTTAGGGCTGAAGATAGAAGGAACAACTTAGGCAAAGTCCTGGAAATGAAAAATGCTGCTGAGTAAGGTGTGAGTGTTTCCTAGTGGCTGTACCTGGGGGCGCTTTTGTGGGGGAAGGGTTGCATAGCTCAGTGGTGAGAGGATGAAGTAGGAAATGTAATAGGAGGGGTCAGATTCTGTCTAGTCCGTGAAATTGCTGTGCAGCCTGGGATAAAAAAACTCCCATGTCAATGCTTTTCTTCTTCCCTGCAAAATTAGGTAGTTGGATACATTTTAGGATTTTTTGATGGAGAAGCCGTTAACCTTATGGGTGACACTGTGTCTCTTTGGGCAGCGAAGTAATAATTTTGCAGAATTTTCAGCATTCTGGAGCCTGCCCAGAGACACTAGTAGAGCTCCCAGAGGTGGACTAACCCAGACACTCCCAGGCTTTTCCAGACGTGCCGGTGGAGGTGCTGCACCCTCGGTTAAGCACCAGTAGCCTCCAAAGGCCATGCCTCTGGCTAATGCTTTGGTCTCAGACCCCCTGCCTTTTACACCACCAGTGATGAGTCAAAGCAGAAACACGGACGTAGGAGGTGGGACTGCTGCTGCCAGCGCCCCTGTCCTCTCAGCAGGCCGCTGCTCACCCGTGCCTCCACAGAAGACCCTCAAACACTCACAGGCAGGTCTGGCTCAGTCTCTTGTGGGGGTCACTGCACCTTTCCCGGGGTCCTGGTGCCCACAAGGTTTTGTCTGTGCCCTCCAAGAATCTCTGGTGGGCATGAGGCTTGATTTTAAATGTGAGTGCACCTCTTGTTTCGGCTTCTCCTTCGTCCTTGGACGTGGGGTATCTTTTTTTGGTGAATTCTAACTTCCTCCTGTCGATGGTTGTTCAGCAGCTAGTTGCGCTTTTGGTGTTCTTGCAGAAGGTGAGCACACGTCCTTTTACTCCACCATCCTACACATGTGCGGTTAGTACAGGGTTTTTTGTGACTTCAAGAAAGCCTAAATGGCTTTTGGGGCTGAAACAGTTTGGCTCAGGTAAAATACCCACGTACATCATTTCAAAAGTTGGGGAAAATGAAAGTTACATAAAGTACACACACACATGCTCACACCCCTCAGTCCCCATGTCCCAGAGTTTGGAACATTAATTAGTGTCACTGCATGGAATAAATTAAGCTGGGGACCTTGTGGATTCCATCTGGGAAAAAATAGTGCTAAGAAATGCTGACTTCAGAAATGGCAGAGCAGTGTGCTTGTTACAGGGATCTCACCAGACACAGACCCTCTCCAGGCAGGGAGCTTGCCCTTCCAGGAGCCTGGGCGCTCTGGCTGAATGGGGAGGTAGGCTGTGGATGACAGCGTGCCTTGTGTTTCAGATGCGGAAGGTGTTTTGGAGCAGGGTGTCTCAGCCAGGCCACGGGGGTGTGAACCCCAGCTGTGTGACCTCAGGCAGATTACACTTGACTTCTTTGGATCTCAGTTTTCTCATCTGTAAAGTGGGCATATTAATAGTACCTACCTCAGAGCATGGTTGGGAGGATTTCATGAGTTAATAAAGGTAAAACATGAAAAGTACCGGGCATGAAACATGAGTGGCATGTGTCTGGTGTGATGATGATGATCTGTCAAGGCCTCTAGAATTCTTACTGTAAACTCAGTAGGTGCTCAAAGACTCAAACAGAACAAATGAATCAATCGAGGTAAGAGTACAGGGAGTCAGAATGGGCCACTTAAGTGGGAAAAGTGCAGCCTCTTAGTTACATATTATTTTTCTAAAAATGTAGTTAAAATATAAAAGTTAAAATGTACCATTTTGGCCATAAGGCTATAGATTGATGGTTTAATGTGCAACCATCACCATCATCCATCCACAGAACTTTTTGTCTTAAACAACTGAAACTTGACACCCATTTGTCCAAATCCATTATGGCTGCGGGAGAAGGAAATGGCAACCCCCTCTAGTATTCTCGCCTAGAGAATCCCGTGGACAGAGGAGCCTGGTGGGCTGCTGTCTATAGGGTCACAGAGAGTCGCACACAACTGAAGCAACTTAGCATGCGTGCATGCATTATGGCTGCTGTAGCAGAAACACCATAAATTGGATGGTTTAAACAGAAAGAATCTACTTCTCACAGTGGTGGAGGCTGGGAAGTCCAAGTGTCTGGTCATGGTTCATGACAGCTGGCTTGTTGCTGTGTCTTCAGCAACAGGCAAAGGAGCTCTCTGCAGCTTCCTTTATAAGGGCACTAATTCCTTTCATGAGGGCTGCACCCTTATGACCTAACCACTCCCAAAGGCCCTGCCTCATGTTAGGGTTAGAATTTCAGCATAGGAATTTGGAGGGAGCACATTCAATCTGTAGCCCCATTAAACACTAACCCCCCATCCGTCCCTCCCCCTGACCCAGTCCCCAGCAGTTACCATTTTACTTTCTGTCTCTATGAATTTAATTACTCTAGTACCTCATATAAGTGGAATCATGTACTATTTGTTCTTTGGCTTATTTTACTTAGTATGATGTCCTCAAGGTTCATCCATGTTGTAGCATATGTGAAAATTTCCTTTCTATTTTTATTTTTAAAATGTAAACACACACTGTGCATGTTTTTAATGTCTATATTTATTTTTACATTTTATTTATGTATTTGTTTTGAGCTGCCCTGGGTCTTGATTGCTATGCTCGGGCTTTAGTTGTGGCGAGCGGGGGCTGCTCTTCTCTGCGGACTGCAGGCTCAGTGGTTGTGGTGAACGGGCTTAGTTGCCTTGCAGCGAGTGGAATCTTCCCAGACCAGGAACCACACCCATGTGCCCTGCACTGGCAGGTGGACCCTTAACCACTGGGACCACCTGGGAAGTCCTGTTTATTTCTATTTATTTGGCTTTGCTGAGTCTTTGGTGTGCACACAGAATCTTTAGTTGCAGCATGTAAACTCTTAGTTGGGGCATTCTCTGATCAGGGATCGAACCCATGCCCCCTGCTTTGAGAGCGCAGAGTCTTAGACACTGGACCACAAAAGGGAAGAACTTCCTTTTTAAAGGCTGACTGATATTCCATTGCATGTATATTCCACATCCTGTTTGTTCAGCTATCAGTGGGCCCTTGGGTTGTTTCTGTCTCCTAGCTCTTGTGAATGATGCTGCTGTGAACATGCGTGTCCAAAGCCACATTAACGCTCTTAACCATTACCCAGCTAGGTCTGAGTGTCTCTGGCACCTCGGGCCAATTTCATCCATTGCTTCTTGGAGTGGAGAGGAAGGACCATGTGAATACTGGGTACTAAGATGACCACTGGCTAGCTGAATCGCATTGGGCAATTGCCTCATCCCTTTGGGCCTCCATTTCTTCATCTGCAAAATGGGGATACTCACATTTCCTTCCTTATAGTGTTGAGAGACTAAATGAGTTAACATCTATACAGCACTTGGAACAGCACTGACACTTAGTAAGCTTCATAAAATGGAAATTCCTGTTATTTATATAACATTCCAGCCACATCTCACGATTTTAATTTTAGTGTGACGTGGTGTTAGTCACTCAGTCATGCCCGACGCTTTGTGGCCCCATGGACTATAGCCTGCCAGGCTCCTCTGTCCATGGGATTCTCCAGGCAAGAATACTGGAGTGGGTAGCCATTCTCTTCTCCAGGGGATCTTTCCAACCTAGGGCTCAAACCTGGGTCTCCTGCATTGCAGAACAGAGTCTTACCATCTGAGCCACCAGGGAAACCCTTAGGGCTCAGTGGGTAAAGAACCCATTTGCAATGAAGGAGACGCAGGAGCTGCTGCTGCTGCTAAGTCGCTTCAGTCGTGTCTGACTCTGTGCGACCCCATAGACAGCAGCCCACCAGGCTCCGCCGTCCCTGGGATTCTCCAGGCAAAAACACTGGAGTGGGTTGCCATTTCCTTCTCCAATGCATGAAAGTGAAAAGTGAAAGTGAAGTCGCTCAGTCGTGTCCGACTCTTAGCGACCCCATGGACTGCAGCCACCAGGCTCCTCTGCGCATGAGATTTTCCAGGCAAGAGTACTGGAGTGGGTTGCCAGACGCAGGAGACTCTGGTTCAATTCCTGGGTCAGGAAGATCCTCTGGAGGAGGACTTGGCAACCCACTCCAGTATTCTTGCATAGAGAATCCCCTGAACTGAGGAGCCTGGTGGCCTACAGTCCCATGGGGCCTGAGTGACATGGACATGACTGAGTGACTAAGCATGCATGCATGACCTGGTTTGGATGTTAGGAAGCAGAGGCTCAGAGAGGTTAGGTCACTTGCCCAGTGGCACACAGCTAGTAGACCCTAAAGCTGCATGGGAACTGGGATGGGCCTGAGTACAAACCATATTTTCCTTACCAGTTTTTCCTTGAGCCTTTCTTCTTGAGCTGTAGGGGACCTGGCACCCGCTCATCCTGCCTTAAGCTCTGCCTTGAAAGGGTTTGCCATGAGTACCCCAACCAAACTGGGCTGCATTGCAGGCAGGAGCCAGGCGTGATATGGTCTCTTTGAATAGGCAGTGCCAGGTTTGCTGCTGGCCGCGAGGTTCGTGTTTAACAAACACTGCTGACTAATCCCCTTGGCCTTGCAGCGTCCAAGCTGAGTTCCAAACAAAACCCAGATCTAAACACGGGCATGGAATGTGGCTGTTGGAAAGCTGAGCACTGCTGACTTCTGTGGGGAATCCACACACATGCCTGTGGTGAGGGTTCTGTGGGCTTCCCAAGTGGCTCAGTGGGTAAAGAATCTACCTGCAGTTCAGGAGATGCAGGAGACCTGGGTTCAATCCCTGGGTCGGAAAGATCCCCTGGAGGAGGGCATGGCAACCAGCTCCAGTATGCATACCTGGAGAATCCCATAGACAGAGGAGCCTGGAGGGCTACAGTCCATGGGGTTGCAAAGAGTTGGACACGACTGAAGCAATGCATGCATGAGATTCTGTGCTCTAGTTCAGTTCAGTTCAGTCGCTCTGTCGTGTCCCAACTCTTCGCGACCCCATGCACCACAGCATGCCAGGCCTCCCTGTCCATCACCAACTCCCAGACTCTGCTCAGACTCATCTCCATTGAGTCAGTGATGCCATCCAACCATCTCATCCTCTGTTATCCCCTTCTCCTCCTGCCTTCAATCTTTCCCAGCATCAGGGTCTTTTCAAATGAGTCAGCTCTTCGCATCAGGTGGCCAAAGTATTGGAGTGCTCTAGTTGGGCCAGGTCAACTCGACTGCCATTTATTTACAACCCTCGCAGCCTATTAGCAGAATTTAGCCAGAATCTGTTGTGTGTGGATGCTAGTCCAGGTTTTAAGTCAGTGGTTGTCTCTGCTCAGAGATGGCAATAAACAGATCAATAAGAATTGACCTGTTATGGTCCAGTCTTGAGGAGGGGTTGAATTCCATCCCTTTTGGAGAGAATCTCCATCCTCTGTACCCTCCTGAAACTCTGCTTTTCTGCTTCCACCCCCTTCCCTGTTCTCGTTGCCCATGGAGGGGCAGAAACAAGAGGAAGGTGATTAGGTATGGAGCGAAAGTCAGGTTGTGAGACAAGTCCTTTATCTTGGAGAAGAAAGACCATGCAAGGTTCTTCTGCGTCTTCAGCTTCCAGCCTGTCACCCGTTCTGCACCTGCCTTGTGGGCCTTTGCCCGGGGATATGGAGTGAAGTGCACACCTCTGAGCCTAGGGTCCTCAGACTTTATATTCACAAACCATTCCTTGCATCTTGTTATGAAGTCTGTGGCTGGCACTGCTGAGCGTCAAGTGGATTGAATAGTGCCCCCCATTTTCCAGGGGGTCAGGGGAGCACTGTTATAATTCAGTGGGCAGAGCATTGGGGTGGGATCTGGACACTTGGCAATAGCCCTGGTGTGAACTTGGACGAGTCTTGGGCCCATGTGGGACCTTCATTTTTCTATCTGTAAAACTTTAGGGCCTTTACAGGCTCTGGCCTTCCATGATGCTAGCTCTGTCTCTCACTTTAATTGGGAATTGGTCTTATCATTTGCCTCTCATGTGTAGCACTGTTTCTCCCACCAGTCCCTGATTTCACTTTGGGAACTTTATTCCACCCTGTTCTTAGCCATGTTGTTTGGTCAAGAGTAACCTCATGCCCCACTCCAGAATCATCCAGTCAATCTGCTTTCTCTGACCCCTGTGGATACAGGAAAATGCTTGCCACCCCGTCAGAGCCAGTGGGAGGAGAAGGTGGATCTGAGGACTTGGGGAAATTCCCAGAAGAGGTGTCTTCTCCTGTGGCATGAAGGTGTGAACTTTGGAGCATCTGCAGTCATTTTGCTAACATGAGTAAGGGGTCTGGAGAAGTTGGGGAGAGGAAGGAAGTCACCACTTTGCAAAGCCCAAGATTGAAGGCTAAGCCATGTGAGATGGAGTGGGAATCCCTGCTTGCAGGCTGAAAGACAGCTGGTTGGAAAGGCTGGTGTGGTGGGGGTGGGGAATTGGAGGTGGCTATAGAGCCCACAGGAAACAGTTGAGATTGTCCTCAAGGCCGCTGGGTTTCCCAGCAGGGTGTGGGATGATCAGATGTGTGTTTTGTAAGGATGACTTTGTTGCTGGCTGCAGAAGGGTCAGCGTTTAGGGATGCATGTGGCTCTTAGCTGTCCCAATATGGCAGCTACAATTCAGAATGGGGCCACTGACCTTGGCCTTGGAGGTAGGTGCACATGGCATTCTGACCCATTGGATCTCTGCAGCATCTCTGCTAGACTGAATCGCATTGTCCCCCTTCTGTAGTTTAAAAAGACACTTTCAGATAATTCCAGTGTCTTGCCCAGTGTCACACAGCCAGGCGCCAGCTGCAAAGCCAACACTCTCCCCACTGTCAGTCTCTCACTGCTGGGCCTTTCTTTCTCTCACCCTGTCTCTGAAACCTTCAGCATCCTTCAAGACCAAGGCTGACATTTGTGTTCAACATGATTTCCTTCCTGCTAACAATAAATGTCAGACTGAATGATGGAAATGATTCAGCAAGAAATAGAATTTGAGGGGGAAAAAAAGGAGCTGTGTAAAAACATTTGCAAACGGATTAAAAATTGGAGTCCACCAGCTCATGCCAACCGTACTTGGAAGTTGGGGAGATATTTTTAGACCATGAAATCCAAATGGCACAGATCGTGGGTTGGAAGGATGGAAATGCGAAGTATAGTTTGCCTCTAGCTGTGACCAGAGTTTGCTGCTGACTTTCTTGTTAGCTATAAAATAGCAGCATCCCAAATGCAGAATCCCCTGAATACACAGTATTTCTATTTATTTATTCTTTTCCCCTAAATGTACTGTCTTCCTCTTTTTATTGCCTCTTTCTCCTTTCACATCAGGAGTCCTGGGGCTCAGCCACCTGTTCTTGGAGGCCTCTGGAGAGACCTACATGTTGTTGGCTTTTGAATCGTCTTCACATTTTTGGAGGCTAGTGAAAGCAGCCCCTTTTGAGCCAGCTGCGGCATCCCAGGGAGCTTGTTGGCTCATGGATCCCAAAGGAGTTCAGGAGTAAGACCAACAGGAGATGGGCTTTACCTGGGGCCCAAGAACACCTGGATCGGGGGCTGGGGGACTGCCCTGGCACCAGCTGTCTCTGTGCAGTCTCTGTGCAGACTCCCCATGTGCTGGGACTGTGGTAACCCCTAGCATCTGAGCTTTATGTCTCAATCCCTAGAGAGGGACTGCCCTTGCTTCTTTAGTTCTCAAGTTAGGGACGCAGGCACCCACTGCTGGATCCCCCTTCTCAACCTGTGTCCTTGGGGGTTGGATCACAGGAGAGCAATGACAGCTCCTGCAAAACAGGGACCAGAGACGTTCCCAAGAAAAGGGAGGCGGGCTTGTCAAAAGTCTGACGATAGATTTCACCAGATGTCATTTACGGCTCACCAGGCACTTTTCCAGATGCTTTACCTATGTTAATCTCTTTTAATCCTCACAACCACCCCATGATGTGGGTGCTGCTGCTAAGTCACTTCAGTTGTGTCCGACTCTGTGGGACCCCATAGACGGCAGCCCACCAGGCTCCCCTGTTCCTGGGATTCTCCAGGCAAGAACACTGGAGTGGGTTGCCACTTCCTTCTCCAATGCATGAAAGTGAAAAGTGAAAGTGAAGTCGCTCAGTCGTGTCCAACCCTCAGCGACCCCATGGACTGCAGCCTACCAGGCTCCTCTGCCCATGAGATTTTCCAGGCAAGAGTACTGGAGTGGGGTACCATTGCAGTTACATGGAAAATAAGAGGAGGGTTTGATTGCCCTGCAGGGTTCCTGGGATGCCAAACGAGATAGCATTTTTCAGTTGCCGAGGACAGTGTCCAGCACGCACTTCCTTTCCCTTCCTTTAGAAAGGTCTTCAGTTATTTTTATTTTGATCAGAGGAGTGCATGCACGTGACCCCAGCCCCGAATGGCACTCATAGGTTTAAAACGCAGAGCCACAGTCCAGTCTTGCCCTGTGCCATACCTGCCCCACTTCCGGAGGCAAAGCCCTCTCCTCTGCCTCTTCTCAGACCTCCTGGGGGTTCTCGCCACATCTCTCAGTCGTGAGCTTGTGCTGCTGTCTTTTGATGAATCAGCTTTAGCATTTTTATTGATTTCCTGTTCTATCTCAGATCCCCCTGGTTTACGCTTTCTTTTCTTCTCTTTTCTCCCCCATCCATGTCCTCTGTTCCGCTGGTCCGCTACCTCTCTCTCCTCCTCTGTTGCATTCTCTCCTGCTCTCCAGTCATGTGGTCCTCCCCCCTCCCCCACCTTCTTCCTCCTCTCTTCTTTTCCTGTTTTCCGAGAATGTCTTCTCCGTCTCTCTCTCCCAGAAATCTTTCTTAGAAAGTAGCTTTATTATTATCCTTTCCTTCTCATCCTGCTCTGTATTAGAGTTATTAATTATAGTCACATTATCACTGATTTTAAAAAGTGTTCTCTTGGGCTTCCCTGGTGGCTCAGTGGTAAAGAATCCACCTGCCACTGCAGGGGACACAGGTTTGATCCCTGGTCTGGGAAGATTCCACATGCCACGGGGCAGCTAAGCCTGTGTGCTACAGTTATTGAACCAGTGCTCTAGAGCCTGCGAGACGCAACTGCTGAAACCCATACGCCCTAGAGCCTGTGCTGTACAACAAGAAGCCACCGCAGTGAGAAGCTTGTGCACTGCACCCAGAGAATAGACCCTGCTCGCTGCAACTAGAGAAAAGCCCACGCAGCACCAAAGACCCAGCACAGCCAAAAAAATATAATAATAAATAAATAATAAAAGCCCTTGGCTTTAACCTCCACTGTGCTATAGCCTCTTCTTTTTTTTTTTTTTTTTAATTTTAGCTCCTTTTATTTATTTGTTTTTGGCTGTGCTGGGTCTTCACTGCTACTCGAGAGCTTTCTCTAGTTTCAGCGAGTAGGGGCTACTCTTCCCTGCAGTGCAGAGGCTTCTCCTTGTGGTGGCTTTCTTGTTGCAGGGCACAGTCTCTAGGCGCACAGGCTTGAGTGGTTGTGGACTCAGTAGTTGTGGTGCACGGGCTTAGTTGCTCTGTGTCACGTGGAATCTTCCCAGACTTCCAGGGATGGAACCCGTGTCCCCTGCATTGATTGGCAGGTGGATTCTTACCCACTGTGTCCCCAGAGAAGCCCTGCTGTAGCTTCTTACCTATAAAAAGAAATAAATCTTTTTCTTCCATACATTACCTTCCAGAGCCTTCAGGCCGCCCCAAAGCGTAGTTTTTGCTTTTCGTTTTGTGAAGGAGCGCACTGAGGGTCCCTGGTGTCCAGGATGGACTCACTGTCGCAAAGGAACGTGAGAGCCACATGCGGAAGTTTGTTCAGGACCGGGTCCCATCAGACTGCCTCCCATTTCCCTCCAGCGGGGCGCCTGATCCTAGGAAGGGGTCAGAAAATGTGTGCTAAATGGGATTGGACAAAAAGTCGCATCCCTGGTGATCAGATACATGGATATTCCTCTCCAACTTTTCTGCTCTGATTCCTTGAGGCCACATACATACACACATCATCCCACGTGTACCAGTCTCATGCTCTGGCTTTAAATTCATCTCCTATGTGTTTTTTATAGCTTTCTATAAATCCCAAATTCTGTTTGGGAGGCAGCCCACTTGTAACGAGCCCTTGGAGGTTTTTGTCCTCCTGACGCCCTGCGTGATTCATGGGCTTGGAGATAGAGAACCTGCCTCTTGTACTGTCAATATTGGATATATGTGTGTGCGTGCACGCTCAGCCGTGTCCGACCCCACAGACTGCAAGCTCCCAGGCTCCTCTCCATGGGATTTCCCAGCAAGAATACTGCAGTGGGTTGCCATTTCCTCCTCCCTGGAATCTTCCCGACCCAGAGATCGAACCCACGTCTCTTGTGTCTCCTGCATTGGCAGGTGGGTTCTTTACCACTGTTGCCACCTGTGAAGCCCAAAATAGCTTCTTTGGAAAATAGCTTTCAGGGTAGCAGTGACTCCTCTGGAAATTACCTGGAGTTACCTATGGGCTGGTTAAGTGTCAGTGATTTCATGTTCCCTGGGCGTCTCTGCTGACACGTGAACACATGGTTTTAATGGTGTCCCATAGCTCTGGCGGCTCAGATGGTAAAGAATCCGCCTGTAATGCAGGAGACCCAGGTTCAATCTCTGGGTCGGGAAAATCCCCTGGAGAAGGGAATGACAGCCCATTCCAGTATTCTTGCCTGGAGAATTCCAGGCTGCTGACAGAGCAGCCTGGCCAGCTACCGTCCATGGAGATGCAGAGTCGGACACAACTATGAAACTAACACACACAGATGTATAGAATTTTGGCACTGGAAGAGACCTTTGGGATGAAGAATCTGAGCCCAGAGAGGGGAGAGGGTGTGCCTAAGGACACACAGCTGACTAGTGGCAAAGGACCCCTGGGTCTCTTGAGCTGTCTTTTCAGCCCCTTTGCTCTGCCTGTTTCCAGGCAGGTCCCTTAGGTCAAGGTAATATATGTGCTGATACAGTTGCCAAGCTGTTTTGTAGCACCATTCCTGATTTAGTTATTGATTGGACACTAGTCTCATTCAGTTTAGTTCAGTCGCTCAGTCACGTCTGACTCTTTGCGACCCCATGGACTGCAGCACGCCAGGCCTCCCTGTCCATCACCAACTCCCAGAGTTTACTCAAACTCATGTCCATTGAGTTGGTGATGCCATCCAACCATCTCATCCTCTGTCGTCCCTTTCTCCCGCCTTCAGTTTTTCCCAGCATCAAGGTCTTTTCAAATGAGTCGGTTCTTTGCATCAGGTGGCCAAAGTATTGGATTTCAGCTTCAGCATCAGTCCTTCCAATGACTATTCAGGACTGATGTCCTTTAGGATGGACTGGTTGGTTCTCCTTGAAGTCCAAGGGACTTTCAAGAGTCTTCTCATAGTTCAAAAGCATCAATTCTTTGACACTCAGCCTTCTTTATAGTCCAACTCTCACATTCATACATGACTACTGGAAAAACCATAGCTTTGAATAGACAGACCTTTGTTGGCAAAGTAATGTCTCTGCTTTTTAATATGCTGTCTAGGTTGGTCATAACTTTCCTTCCAAGGAGCAAGTGACTTTTAATTTCATTGCTGCAGTCACCATCTGCAGTGATTTTGGAGTCTAAAAAAATAAAGTCTGTCACTGTTTCCCCATCTATTTGCCATGAAGTGATGGAACCAGATGCCATGATCTTAATGAATGTTGAGTTTTCTGAATGTTGAGTTTTAAGCCAACTTTTTCACTCTCCTGTTTCACTTTCATCAAAAGGCCCTTTAGTTCTTCCCTTTCTGCCATAAGGGTGGTGTCATCTGCATATCTGCCGTTATTGATATTTCTCCCAGCAATCTTGATTCCATTGTGCTTCATCCAGCCCAGCATTTCTCATGATATACTCTGTGTGTAAGTTAAATAAGCAGGATGACAATATACAGCCTTGACATTCTCCTTTCTCAATTTGGAACCAGTCTGTTGTTCCATGTCCTGTTCTAACTGTTGCTTCCTGACCTGCATACAGATTTGTCAAGAGGCAGGTCAGGTGATCTGTTATTCACATCTCTTTAAGAATTTTCCAGAATTTGTTGTGATCCACACAAAGGCTTTGGTATAGTCAATAAAGCAGAAGTAGATGTTTTTCTGGAACTCTCTTGCTTTTTTGATGACCCAGAGGATGTTGACAATTTGATCTCTGGTTCCTCTGCCTTTTCTAAATCCAGCTTGAACATCTGGAAGTTCACGGTTCACGTATTGCTGAAGTCTGGCTTGGAGAATTTTGAGCATTACTTTACTAGCGTGTGAGATGAGTGCAACTGTGTGGTAGTTTGAGCATTCTTTGGCATTGCCTTTCTTTGGGATTGGAATGAAGACTGACCTTTTCTAGTCCTGTGGCCACTGCTGGATTTTCCAAATTTGCTGGCATATTGAGTGCCGCACTTTCACAGCATCATCTTTTAGGATTTGAAATAGCTCAACTGGAATTCTATCACCTCCACTAGCTTTGTTCATAGTGATGCTTCCTAAGACTCACTTGACTTTGTGTTCCAGGATGTCTGGCTCTAGGTGAGTGATCACACCATCATGATTATCTGGGTCGTGAAGATCTTTTTTGTATAGTTCTTCTGTGTATTCTTGCCACTTTGTCTTAATATCTTCTGCTTCTGTTAGGTCCATACCATTTCCATCCTTTATTGTGCCCATCTTTGGATGAAATGTTCCCTTGGTATCTGTAATTTTCTTGAAGAGATCTCTAGACTTTCCCATTCTATTGTTTTCCTCTATTTCTTTGCACTGATCGCTGAGGAAGGCTTTCTTATCTCCTTGTCTCATTGGCCACCATTAAAGCATTGCCTTGACCAGCACTTAAGATTGGTAGATCGATGCCGAGACTGGGACTGGGGAAACTGCTCCAGGGCCTTTAGGGATAAACATGTACCAGAAGGTCACCTGGTGCTTTCTTTTCTTGCTTTGAGTGTAAACCAGTAACCTGCTTGTCCCTTCCATGCCCTCAGCCTGTAAGGAGCTCAGCATTGGCACAGATGGCTGATTAGGTCCAGTTCAACTCTGTAAATGCCTATGAAGTGCATCATTGTGCCCACAACATCATGCAGAGTACCTGGATGACAGACTTCTTCCCTGGAAAATTGTGGAATGTTTTCCAGGCAAATGGAGAGGGCATGGAGAAAAACAGCCAAGTTCTGGCCTGTTAAACAGAACCCTGGGATTAAACCAAGCTTTCTGAATGACTCTTGACCAGATAGATAATTCCTCTGAATCTCTGTTTTCTCATCTGTGAAATGGGGTCATTGCAAGGTTTAAATAGGACTCTGTCTGTGAAATGCCAGACACGTGGTCATTAATTCATTTGGTTCGGAGGACTAGGGAAGATGTATTCACGGTTTTACTGCTTACTGGGGAATTTTTCTTATTTCTTTTGATCATGGTCACCATGCTCCAGCTAACTCATTCAGTTATTTTCACTCAAGAATATTTATCGTGGGCACTGTGCTTAGTGTGTGGGGTGGGCCTGGAAGGTAATATGTCTGCCCACAATGGACTCAGCGCCATGGGGGAGCCAGGTAGGGAAGGCAGTGGGGCGCAGAGAGGAGGGTACCTCCAGGCCAGGGGTCACCCCTGCCAGTTCTCATGGTGTCCCCTCCTCCGGGTCTTGGTTCCACGCTCGATCCTTTCTCTCATGCTCTCGACTACGACCTGACTCTTCCTTTCTGAAAAGCCAGTTCTTCAGTTCTCCATAAAGTGACAGTGACATGAATGTGATGCTGTAACGCCCTGGTTCACAACCTTTGGGCCTGGGGTCTACTTCCCGTGATACCAGTCCATCCTTTCACCTTTCCGAGCCTTGGTTTGTTAGTCTGTACAATGGGCCTGGAGTCATGAGAGTTCCAAGAGGCTGTTAACTGAACACTGAGCCTGTTATCTGAGACCTTCCCAAGGTTTTAGCCCAAGGCCCCTTCTCAGCAATTAAGTTGTTCTGAGAGTAAAACTCACTAAACCTAAACTCATTAAACCTAAAGAAAAGGTTACTTGGTCATCTCCAAACTACTGTCACTTGCAGTGTTCCACTGAATCCTCATGGACGGATGAAAGGGGCAGGAATTGTTATTTTCTCCATTTACATAAAAGAAACGAGCTTGGAGATGCTGAGTGATGTGAACGAGGTGCTGTGTCTGATTGGATGTGAGTTGGGTGTACCAGTTGCCATGCTCTTCACCATCTGCCGTCCTAAAGCCTGTGTTTCCCCAACAGTAGTTTCACTCACAATACCTGGCATTTGTCTGATGCTCACCATGGTGGCCTTGGCATTCTATGGAACCTTGTTTCTTTTAGCTCTCAGTTTGCACAACCCCACAAAGTGGGTTTTATTCTCTGATTTCTTTATTTTTACTATTTGGACATGACTTGCCCAAGTTCAAACCCAAGCTGTTGGCCTGCATGCAGTGCTGTCTTTTTATGATGAATCTATGCCTAACTGTTTTCAGTAACATTAATGATGCTGTTATATCTGGCATGGAGGCTCTCCACCAGGGATAGGGCATGTGACCTAGATTGTAGCGTGAAATCATGTATTGGAAGTCCCAGAGTTTGTGTACAGAGTCTGAAAACAGAGCTTAATGTAGGAATGAGTCGTGGTGGCTGGATAAGAGTGGGAGGGAGAACACAGGGGACAGATGAGAAAATTCTAGAAAGAGCTTGGGTTAAACAAAGAGAAGAAACACTGAATCATCTCCATGTTATCATCAGAGCGTGAGCTCTGGAGCCAAACTGCCTGGGTGCAAAGCCCAGCTCTGAAACTGTTACCGGCTATGTCACTTTGGACAAGTTACTAAGCTTCTCTGTGCCTGTCAGTTTTCTGATCTGAAGAAAGGGGTCACAAACGGAGCTTGTCTCCCAGACTTGCTATGAGCATTAAATGACTTGGTATTTACAAATATCCAACTGAGAATATTGTCTGGCACTAAGCTATGAATGTCATGGTTAAGTAAACAAGAACACATAGGTGGGGAGAAGAGTCTTAGGCGCAGGGTGACCTCAATAGGGTCCTAACAGGTACAGGAGGAGAACCTGACCCCAGGATTCCTTGGGCCTTCCCAGCGAAGTCCATACTGCTTCCCTTACAGAGCACTGCAAGGGGATTGCTGGAAAATTGAGGAAACAAAACAATATAAGATAACCATCTTCCTCTTGGTTTTCCTTCCTTTTGGTTCTCTCCTTTGAGATGAGCATCCCAGTGAGGGATGTATGTCTGTGTCTGGGGTGAGGGGTTTGGGGTGCTCGGTGGGGAAGTGGAGGCAGTGAGGAGAGATGGTGGTAGATTTTAGACCAAGCCCCTTTCCTCCATGCCTTCCGAGAACCCAGGCTCTCAGTCATCTCCGACCAGTGGGCATCTGAGTCCCGGCCCCTTTTCAGGTCCCTTTGATTCTCACTAATGCTGTTTTTCAATTAAATTATTCTTAGCTCTGAAATCTACCCAATTAAAGAAGCAATTTTCTGTACTTTCCCTGGAAGCGATGGCTTACCTGGTTTGATGGTGCCTTTAGCAGTGAACAAAGCAGAATGAATACTCCTGGGCCACCTGCTCTAATTGGTAGTGCTGCGGGGAGGGGTGTGTGTGTGATTTCTGTCGTGGGGTGGATTTCTACAAAAGCTGACAGTGAAACAGACTAGTCAAATGCCAGGTCTCCCCCCACCTCCTTCCCACCTTTATTTCCAAAGGTTATGCCCAAGCAGGGCTCAGCGATAGCTTTGCGATTTGTAATTCTAATTTCCTTGGAAATAGGGCTAAATAGAGCATTTGTCATTCCTCTCCATGTGGATTATCAGCCACAGATGAGGATTTATGGCTTGAGCCTCTCCTGCCTCCAAAGACCTGTCTCCGGGGCAGAGATGTGATGTCTGAGCAGATGAGGCAGAGGGTGTTGGGGGTGGGGGTGGGGACTGGGTGTTCTTGGTTAAAAATACCTCAAATATATTTTTCTTCTAAATCCGGAGAAGAGAGAAACATACGCTGCTAGAACTTCAGGTTGCCTGGTTATGAATAAAATTCAAAGCAGGATGTTGAAAGGAGCAAAATGCTCTCCGCACCAGGAGAGGGATCTTCTGCCCTGGATATTTATTTGGGGAAGGAAAATGAGAAAGCTTTGCCTTCACGGGGTCAGTTGAAGACTAGCACGTGGGGCTCTCCAGACTGAGAGATAGAGCAGGTTTCCCAGGTAGCTTGTGGGAATGGAGAGAGGACCTGACCCATTGTGGTTGAAGCCAGCATTTGAGAAGTTTAGTGTTGGACATTAGAGCCTGGTCCTCCAGCCTTTTATTCGTTCTACAAATAGTTTTAGCTCCTACTGCATGCCAGGCTCTGTGCTGGCACCCGGGGAGAAGACACGAAGTACCACCTGCAGTTACAATCAATCATATGTTCCCTGTGGCTCAGATGATAAAGAAATCCACCTGCAGTGTGGGAGACCCAGGTTTAATCTCTGGGTCGGGAAGATCCCCTGGAGAAGGGAATGGCAACCCATTCCCATGGGAGAATCCCACGGACAGAGGAGCCTCATCCATGGGGTCGCAAAGAGTCGGACATGACTGAGCAACTAACACTTTTCACTTTTTCACCTCCTTATGGGCTTCCCAGGTGACGATCGTGGTAAAGAGCACACCTGCCAATGCAGGAGATGTAAGAGACATGAGTTATATCCCTGGGTCGGGAAGATCTCCTGGGGGAGGACACGGCAACCCACTCAGTTTTCTCGCCTGGAGAATCCCATGGACAGAGGAGCCTGGTGGGCTACAGTCCATAGACTCCCAAAGTCAGGCATGACCAAAGCAATTTAGCACACACACCCACATACACACGCCCTTATAGTGTTTGAATGTGGTGATGTGAAAGTCAGGACTCATTTCCACATCTAAGTATTATCTTAAGAATTTTGTTGATAATTCCACTTGTTATTGCCTCAGCAGGGCGAAGCTTCTCCAAATTAAAGTTAATTAAAAGCTATCTAAGAACTACATGGACTCAAGAAAGTTTGTCTTACTTGGCATTTTGTCAATAGAGTGCATATTATTTGAAAATCTAAATTATAGAATATAATGCATTTGCTGGAATGAAGGCAAAGAAATTCTATGGCATAAATACATAATTGTTATGAATTGTTTTTTAAAAAGTCATTTAATAAATTGACTCTGCTCTTCTTTCAGGGGCCAACTCTTGCAGAGCTGGGGCAGGGGTGTGGAAGCTGGTGGAGATGGTAGAGACTTGACTCATGCAGAGTGAGGAAAAGCTTGAAGGGTAGACCAGTTTTAAGGAGCCATCTTTCTGTATCTGGGTTCTTGAAAAAATGATCTATGCTTATTTGCCTTGGGCTTCTGTTTGTTACTCAATCTGGGTTTGGATCCAGGTTGATTTTGGGCAGATTGCTCTGTTTCTTTATGTGTAAAGCAGGGATGACAAAGATATGCTTCCAAGATGCTGGGAGATGAAATGGAGGTAGCCTGCCCTGGCTTAGTTCAGGTTGACGTGGGCTGACATCCTGGTTTCTGTACTTGCTTACGGTTACCTGTGTTCTATGAGCTCTAGTTCCCCACCT
The DNA here is from genome assembly GCF_003369695.1 of Bos indicus x Bos taurus. Taxonomy (NCBI): domain Eukaryota; kingdom Metazoa; phylum Chordata; class Mammalia; order Artiodactyla; family Bovidae; genus Bos; species Bos indicus x Bos taurus. The sequence continues at coordinate 8,720,463 of NC_040089.1, forward strand.
GTAAGGAGAGTCATCGCTGCCTCTGCCTTTTTTGTGAGGATCACAATCAACTGACGTGGGAACACTGAGCTTCTTTTGTTCCCTCGACTGAATACCCCCACACCTGTCCATGCACTCATTTGTTCATTCACTGTTTTATCCTACAGAATTGTCTTCTTGACTGAACGGCCTGTGGGAATTAAGTTCCCTGTCCAAGGATCGAACTCGTGTGCCCTGCAGTGGAAGTGCAGAGTCTTCACCACTGAACTATCAGTCCAAACCTTTGCCTTTGTGGAATGAGCATTCTAGTTGGGGAGGCTAATGATTTGGGGAGGCTAACATACCAAATGTGAAAATTTTGTGGTCTGTTACACAGTGATAACTGTAGAGGAAAATAGAACAGGATAAGGGTGATGGAAAGATTTGGCAGCTTTAAAATACCATGGAAAATAGTATATTTTTCTTCCCTTGTGGCTCAGCTGGTTAAACAATCTGCCTGTAATGCAGGAGACTGGGGTTCGATCCCTGGGTTGGGAAGATGCCCTGGAAAAGGAAATGGCAACCCATTCCAGTATTCTTGCCTGGAGAATTCCATGGATCGTATAGTTCATGGGGTGGCAAAGTGTTGGATATGACCGAGCAACTTTCACTTTCACTGTCAAGTATATATGTTAAAAAATAAGACAATCATTTCAACATAGTCTCATCACCACCTTCTTTCAACTTTCAGAACGTAGTGCCCAGCCTTTTCACATGCATTGGTTGAGTTCCTCAGGTGATTTTTGGAAAATTAGAATGCTGTGTGGAGAAGGCAATGGTACCCCACTCCAGTACTCTTGCCTGGAGAATCCCATGGACAGAGGAGCCTGGTAGGCTGCAGTCCATGGGGTCACTAAGAGTCAGACACGACTGAGCGACTTCACTTCCATTTTTCCCTTTCATGCACGGGAGAAGGAAATGGCAACCCACTCCAGTGTTCTTGCCTGGAGAATCCCAGGGACGGGGGAGCCTCGTGGGCTGCCATCTCTGGGGTCACACAGAGTCAGACACGACTGAAGCGACTTAGCAGCAGCAGCAGCAGCAGCAGCAGCAGCAGCAGAATGCTGTGTTGGGGAGCAGAAATGAAACCATCCTTGTTGACTTGAAAAGAAAGCTGACCCAAAAGGCAATGTCAAAGCCATTGACTGTACACATCCCTTCTCTCTTGAGTCAGAACTAGCTCACACATCAATGGGGGTGGTTTTCCACAAGCAGATGGCTTGTGGGAGCTCTTCATGGAATTGGAGATGGGTAGGGGCTAAGGATCCAGAGAAATGGCAGCCCTGACTTTTACAACATCCTGGTCCCGACTCTTAAGTGAAAGGATGAGATGAACACCTAGAGAGTTCGGGATGCCTGCTTAAATTCTCCTCCTACAGCATAAGACTCTTTGACCCCTTGGCCTCTGGGCATTGAAACAGCCAGTAATTCTAGTACCCACATGGGGATTCTTGATCCACCATGGAGAGATGCTGCTGCTGTTCTGTTTCACCTAGAATCTGGGGTCTGGTATTGCTATACCTGCTGGTGTGTTCTTTCTGTTCAAGTGCTGACAGTTTATTTGCAGCATCAACTGGACCATTAGTTCAACAAATACTCTGTAAGCACCTTATCTGTACCTGGCACCATGACAGCCACTGGAGATGCAAGCAAAAGAGACAAAAATTCTTACCCACATGGAGGTTTCAGTCTAGCAGAGAAAACAGATGTTTAAATGAGAGAGAGTCACCCTGGCTACACTGTTCTTTGTGGAACAGAGGGGCAAGTCTCTGCAGGAAGGAGACCAACCAGGAGGTTGGTGAGGACGTTGTTGGAATAACATTACAGTGTAAGAATTCAACATGCCATTAAACCTAGTTGAAGTGTTCAACTTTAATGTATTTAAATAAATTCTTGATTGATTTAAACCCTGGACTTGAAAACAACCTCCAATATTTTGACAGATTGCAGTTTGGTTTGGTCTTGGGTTTTTGCTGTGTTCATTCATTTTCTGCCTTAGGCCCTTGATGTCTCAGCTGGTCACATCTCTACCACCAGGAAGCTGGGTTGCCATGGATTCTTACCCTAACCCTGATTAATTCAGTTCTGATTCACTCTCCGAACATGCGCTGAGGTCCTGCCATGTGCCCCATCCCATGCCAGGTGCTGCAATAAACAGAATGTGGTCCCTTGGGAACATGAATTTCCGTGTTGAGTCAATAGAGAATCAGCGGGTAAATTTGGGGTGTGAATCGAGTTAAGTTAAATGAAATCAGTAAGAGCTTTTACCTATGGTTCTCAGTGAGCAACTCCATGAAGTAGATTTTATTAAAATCACTTTAGAGAAAGTGAGACTGATGCCTAGAGAAGTAAAGTTACTGGTTCAAGGTTGTAAAGTTTGTTGTTGTTCGGTCGCTAAGTCATGTCTGAACTCGCTGTGACCCCATGGACTGCAGCATGCCAGGCTCTCCCATCTTCCACTGTCTCCCGGAGTTAGCTCACATTCGTGTCCATTGAGTCGGTGATTCTATCTAACCATCTCATCCTCTGCCACCTCCTTCTTCTTTTGCCTTCAGTCTTTTCCAACATCAGGGTCTTTCCCAATGAGTCAGCTCTCCTCATGGGGTGGCCAAAGTGTTGGAGCTTCAGCATCAGTCCTTCCGATGACTTTTCAGAGTTGATTTCCTTCAGGATTGACTAGTTTGATCTCCTTGCAGTCCAAGGGACTCTCATAAGTTCTTCTCCAGCACTACTGTGGGGAAAATAAATGCGATGTGACTCCAGGGTCCCTGGACCTGCTTAAAGACCATAGTGAAAGGGCTCACCATGTGCCTGGTTGGAGCTCTCTGTGAGGTGGGGGGCTGCCCCAGCTGTTGCCTGTCTGGGCCCCGGCAAGAAGGATGTCTTCAGTAGAGCCATAGAAATGAGGCATCCCCAGATGTGCTCTCAGAACGACACTTACTCTTCTTTCCTTCCAGTCTGGGGACCATGGGTCCACCTGCTAAGGAGGACAACCAGCATGCCTCAATCCATATGTCCAATTACATGAGGATACCCAGGAGCCTGTATGATGGAAGGGGTCAGATCCTGGGGAGAACTTCTGGCTTTGTTGGACACGCCTACAGTGAGCTCTGGGGGCAGTGGGGCCAGGAGATGCAGGAATGACTGAGGACGCCCTGGAGATCACATCTGGACAGCCAGGGCATTGTGCCCCCTGATGGAGAAGGCGGGACCTGGAGGGGAGCTCGGCCGGAACGCGGTGGCAAGAGCACAAGCCTGCAAGTAGATGCCGGACTTCTCCCATCTCCAGTCTCACTGGGCTCTGGGAGAATATGATTCTGGTGTGAGTACCAGCAGGTGCTGGAGCCTCTCCTGGTCTAGTGATGCCTGTAAGTGGTCCATGAACGTGATGAGGACACGCTGTCTTAGGGGACATAGGAGGGAAGAACCCCAGGGTGAGGGGTTTCAGGGAATACGAGTGGCCCCTGAAGGGAGGCTGGGCTGAACTGGATCTGGTGCTACCTGGGGATAGTGTGAGGAAGGAAGATTCTAGGGCCTAATCCCATCAGGTAGAGCATGAGGAGTTATCATCAGGCACACAGGCAGGGCCTTGGCCAGGAGTATGCACTGTGTTCATGCAGTGAGGGGAGAGTGGGCAGGGCGAGGAAGCCCCAAAGTATGCAGCCAGGAGAGTATATGACTTGTGAGGAGTAGACGGTCCAGGCTGCCCCCACTGAGCCGCCATATTGATGCTTGGAGGAGAGTGGCATTGGGCACTTTGGGATGGAAAGGGGCTGCAGAGAGGAGGGTAATTGAGCTATTTTCAGATGTATTCTTTTATCAGCTTTTGAGAGTGTAAAGGGGAACATCTTCCCACTGATGCCATGTGGGGAGAGGCCGACTGCAATGAGCGAATACTTCCTCTTGTCAAAGCCAGTTGTTCTGAACGCATGGGGAGGAGCTTGTGGCAATGGTTGATTTCTCTACCAATTGCCTGGCTTCTGTAGGTGTCTGTCTGCTGGAATGGGGTGGTTCTCAGTGGCTCAGGACTTCTGTAGACACCAACCATGACAACTGGAAAGGCTTGGGCAGATCCCCTTGTTCATTCAGCTTCTTGATTGCAGACAGGAGAAAACCAGTCAAACCCAGGGAAGGGAAGTGACTTGCCTGAAGTCACACAGTTGAAGACCCAAGACTCGCGCTTGAGGCCTTTTGGCTCAATTCAGTGACCTTTGATTTATTTAGTCTGGAATAGATACTGAGATTATGTTTGTTTTTGAATCTTTTGGGGGTGATTCTAATGTGTAGCCAGGGCTGAGAACCCTTGACTCAGACTAGTTCCAAATGATGCTTTTAAGGGAAGGTCTGGGTGGGGATCTAACCAAAGCACACACCGAAGATGACCTCTAAGTAGAAATAGTTCATGAAAGAAACAGGAAGTCTCTCTGGTTGAAGTAGCCTCTGAATGACAGTCAACTACTCAGGCCAAGGTAAGTCCCTTACATTTTATGCCCAGTCCTTGGCTCAGGGCATGGCAGGGAGTAGGTGTTTGAGTATTCAGAACTGCTTATTGAATGAGGGAAACAATGAATGAACAGGAGCACTTGATTCTGGAAGCGATCTAAGGCAGTGAGTGAGTAGAGTGATTGGAAAACTCCCATTCTTTCGATACTTTCTCCTTCGATTTGATGACACAACACTGGGATGAAGTTTGAGAGTGGGTCTAGACATATTCTTTGGAATAAGAAAAAAATCAGTGTTTAAGAGGATAGGGCATGTATTGAGTGGTTGGAATCTTAAAGTCAAGATTACTCTTCTGTTTTCAGTAGTTCTAGTTAGCTGGATGACTGTGGCCATGGGATCACGTTTTCTGTGTTAGTTTCATCATGTATCAAATAAGGATATGGTGCCTCTATTTCCTGCCTCATTCAGCTATTCATTCAGTACACATGGATGTGGCGTCTGCTGGGAGCCACCCGTGGGCTAGGTGCTGAGGCTGCAAAGAGAGTGAGGCAAGATGCCTGCTTGCCCAGAGCCCTTCACGCCATCCACTCCTTCATTCCTCACTGACAAGCACACGTTGAGTGCCCATGGTGTACTTGGCACTGTGCTTGCGGGGATCAAAACTGATGGATCTGGGGCAAGTGCTTTCAAATAGTGTTTTAAAAAATACAAAGCACTGATCCAAATGCCAGGGTCACCCCCTGTTGAATGGCATGGAATGGCTAACCCATCCTTCAAGAACTAAGCTTGAAAATCCCATGGAGGTCTTCCTGACCTCCCTCGGAGGTCCCTTCTCTCACTGCTTTTATCATATCATAGACTGATGTTCTGTTTGGATGTCTGTTCCTTCCATCATTTGAATATACTAGTTTTGTGCCGGTGGTGTTCTAAAATACATTTAGGTAGTATTCCTGGTGAGGCATGTAGTTTTATAAAAGGTAATTTACACATACAATTCAAGCAGGTTGTACCTTGCTGTGTCTTCCACTTTCAAGATATGATAAAGGAAATCACGAACTTCGTAGCTTTTTAAGGGTTAATCATTTTTTAGTGAGCTTTAGAAAGCTTGTGTGTGTGTGTGTGTTTTCTCTAGGATGGTGGATGAGAAGGGAATGCTGACTAATTTCTGTGTGCTGGTTTCCAGGGACCAGAGGCTGTGGTTGCTATTTCAAAGTGTTTGCGTTAATTATGGTAATAATGTTTTGTAAATAAGTTGCCTTCTGCAAAAGTGGCTTAGGTGTGCTTCCAAGGAATTTTGGACTAGCTGTGGCAGCCATTCCCAGTTGGAAGAGACTTCTCTGGAGGCAGGAAAGAATGAAGAGTGAGCACAGCTAGCAGAAGGACTCTGCTTTACAGAAAGGATCAGAGAAAGGAGTGGGAGGTGGAAGGGGAAATGCTACAAGGAGAGAGACACAGAGCGAGGCAGATGGAGCGAGGGAGGTGGGAAGCGCTGGGGCGGAGGGGGGCCTTGAGAGCCAAGATGCACAGACAGATGGAGGGGGAGACCACGCAGCAGAGGGACAGACAGAGGGGGACACACACATGTTGGGATCGGGGGCACAGAGGCAGACACCCTGGGAGAAACTGGGGAGAGGGAGAAGGAAAGAGAGACACAGAGAGAGAACCCAGGGAGCATCCTCAGGCTGAGGCATGATTGCTAGCTAGATTGTGGCCAGGAAGCCTTGCCTATAATTAGTCCATGGGGGATTTTTAATAAAATCTTTAAAGTGATTAAAAGCCATTTTATTGAAAAGAGATCTTGGCCTGTTTGGTATAGAGAGACCAGCTTGGGCCACTTTCTCCCTTGTGCTGAACTGCTATTTCGGTTGATCGTGTGTGTGTGTGTGTGTGTGTGTGTGTGTGAGAGAGAGAGAGAGAGAGAGAGAGAGAGAGAGGGTGGGGTCGGAGAGTGTTGTGGATTCCTTCCCTCCTTTGCTTCTGCCTGTGACTGGGCCGGGGAGTGTTCCCCTCCCCATGTAATTTGGGAGAGAATGTGCACAGAGCCCAGCAACAGCCTTTGGTTTCTTTGGCTTTGCTGCTCAGACCCCAAGTCTTGCTCACACCAGGGAGTTATTTTTATGCTTTAAATTGCTGTTGCTGAGAACAGAGGCAGCTTGAGGCCATTTGTTTGCTCCTGGGACTTCTTTGAGAATCAGATCTGGTTGGAGTTTAAGGGTTAATCAGGAGATCGTACAGTTGTCCAAGAAGGTGGTCAGAATGGTGTCTTGCTGTCTTGTCCTGGAGTCAGCGACCCTCACCTGGCTCCTCACCATGATGTCGTTGGTTAGATTAAAGGAGACAGAGCAAGGAAGATGAGGTGGGGCTTCCAAGGCCACTAGTTCAGTCCTTTCATTTTGCAGATGAAGAAACCAAGGCACTGGAGGGGGACAGACTGGAAGCTCAAGGTTCTGTGTGTGAGGCTGGTGTTCTTTTTCCAGTTGAGGGAAGAAGGGCTTGTTGTTCAGTCGATAAGTCGTGTCTCTTTGCAACACCATGGACTGTAGCACCCCAGGCTCTTCTGTCCTCCACTGTTTCCTGGAGTTTGTTCAGATTCGTGTCCACTGAGTCAGCAATGCCATCCAACCATCTCATCCTCTGCCACCCCCTTCTCTTTTTGCCTTCAGTCTTTCGCAGCATCAGGATCTTTTCCAGTGAGTGGGCTCTTCGCCTCAGATGGCCAAAGTATTGGAGCTTCAGCATCAGTCCTTTCAATGATTTTTCAGGGTCGATTTCCTTTCAGATTGACTGGTTTGATCTCCTTGCTGTCCAAGGGAGGGAAGGCACTTAAGCCATGAACCTGCTGAATGACCCACCGCCTTTCCTGTGGCAGGCATCACTAGTCAATCTCAGGCATTGCTAGTCAGTCTCAGGTGTCACTAATCAATCCTGATCTGCTCCTGCCAGAGCCTTCTCAAGCAGTGTTTGGGGGGACACCAATCATCATTTAGATTCTGCATGCAGGACGAGTCCTCTTTCCCCTCCTTACACCATAGAGTGTTCCCCTGCTGACCTGTGTTTGTCTTTCTTATGTGGATAGCTTTATAGTAATAATCTGTGGTCCACTATCCATTGACTAATAATAACACATCTAATGTTGTTACAGGGAATCTAATCCATCCATTCTTGGAGTCCAAGTGCTGTTTGTGTGTGAGTGTGAGGAAGCAGGAACGGATTAGAGCCCTGTCTCAGTGGTTATTGATGTCTTTGCTTTTCTATTTCTTTCCTTGAGGGCAAGAGACCTTAGGACAGGCAGAGCTAGAATTCGAACCAGAGCCAATGACTCCAAAGCCTGTGATCTTTCCCAGCCCGGGATGTGAGCTCCTGCCTAAAGCTTGCTGCAGAATCTAATTTTGCATAAACGGCTCTTCTTCTCACGTGTTCATCTTGTCAGTCACTCTTGGTGCCGCTTCGGTGTTTGTGTTCCGTCACACCTGGGCATTGTTTAATGAGAGAACTCATTTCCTTCTCAATTTCTCTTTGTGTGTGTCCCATTGTGGTGGTTGAGAGAACCAAAGCCGTCTAAATGAATTCAGGGATTGTCTGAGAATCAGAGAACAAGGGAAGCAGGAAGTGAGGTGAATACGGCCGAGGATGGAAAACACAGCTTCATCGAGCTGGCAGGAGTTGTGGCCCCCTTCAATCACAGGAACGTGACCACACGTGCAAATGTGCGGGACAGACACCTTCGCAGGTTCATAGTCATGCCATGGCGGGTGTTCAGCCATGACAGAGGAGTCCCCCAGAGCTTCCTCTAGAGAACACACTTCTTGGTGCATTAAAATAACTCCCAAGGTACACAACCACTGTCTACACATGGGAGGTTTTGGGGTCATGGCTGTAGGAAGGGACATGTAACACTGATTATAAAAAAAGTATATGCAGATATTGAAGAAAGAGATGGGTAATGAACAGATACCATAGTAACATCTGCCAGTAGGTGTGCCTCTGTGCTGTGCATTTCCCTTACAGTTTCTCCTTTACCTTCCTAAAGACCTCTCAAAGCAGCTATTATTATCATTAAATCTTTTTTTCATTTATTTATTCAGTTTTGATCGTACTGGCTCTTCATTGCTGTGCCTGGGCTTTCTCTAGTTGCAGCGAGCAGGGGCTGCTCCTCGTTGCAGTGCATGGGCATCGCTCATTGTGGTGCATGGGTTTAGCTGCTCTGTAGCTTGTGGGATCTTTCTGGATCAGGGATCAAACCCATGTTTGATCCCTGCATTGGCAGGCAGATTCTTAACCACTGGAGCACCAGGGAAGTCCCATTATCATTTTTAGGGTGAGGAAGTTAAGGCCCAGTGCATTTGATTGTTTCAAGTCACCCAGCTAGCAAGTGATGGAGTTTACATCTTACTTCTCCTATTGGGTGGTTACAGGAGAAAAGAAAATGTGTATGATGATTTGGAATGGAGCCTGGTGTGCAGTAAGCCTTCTGTTCAATAAGCTGATCTATTTATCCTAGGATGGTATATTACATGTCTGTCTATGAGTGCATGGCATGTGGCTGATATCTAGTGAAGGGCAGGTCTCTGCTGCAGACCCACATGCTGCTCTGCTTTGTGGGCAGATGTAACATGGATCGGAGGATCTTTCTTCACCCACAGCTGTGCTCACAATTTCTAATCTCCAAAGGTGTCTGGAATCCCTAAAGTAGTAGGATCTTGAGACAAGATCATCCTGTATTACCTGCATCATGCATGTATGCTCAGTCGCATCCGACTCTGCAGCCCCATGAACTATAACCTGCTAGGCTCCTCTGACCATGGGATTCTGTCCTGGGATTCTCCAGGCAAGAACACTGGAGTGCGTTGCCATTTCCTCCTCCAGGGGATCTTTCCAACCCAGGAATCAAACCTATGTCTCCCGCATTGGCAGGTGGATTCTTTACCCCTGAGCCACTTGGGAAGCACAGGGTCGGCTCTAAATCCAATGACAGGTGTCCTTATAAGACGTACTCCGAGGAGAGGCACATGGAGCGTAGGGGAGAGAGCCTTGTGAGAGTCAAAGCAGAGACTGGAGCAGTGTGGCCACAAGCGGAGGAACACCTGGAGTCACCAGAAGGTAGAAGAAGCACAGATTCTCCCCTGGTGCCTTCAAGAGAGGCTGTCCTACCCACACCTTGATTTTGGACTTACGGCCTCCAGAACTGAGAGAGAATATGTTTCTGTTGTGTTAACCCTCCATGTTCATGATCCATCGTTATGGCAGCCCTAGGAAGCTAACTGTTGGAAGGACTGATGTTGAAGCTGAAATTCCAATACTTTGGCCAACTGATGCGAAGAGCTGACTCATTTGAATAGACCCTGATGCTGGGAAAGATTAAAGGTCGGGGGAGAAGGGGACGACAGAGGATGAGATGGTTGGATGGCATCGCCAACTCAATGGACATGAGTTTGGGTAAACTCCGGGACTTGGTGATGGACAGGGAGGCCCGGCGTGCTGCAATTCATGGGGTCACAGAGTCGGATACAACTGAGTGACTGAACTGAACTGAACTGAGGAAGCTAAAACACTTGTGGTGTCTCTATAGCCTTTCTACCAGTGGGGCATAAAGATGACAAGGGCAAGTGCCAGGCGCCCTGGGCTTTGCCCTGGCCTGCCACCAATTGGCTGTGGCCTTGGAGCAATCTGTTTTTCTTTCTGGACCTCAGTCTTCTTGTCTCCAAAATGAGGAGTGAGGCTGCAATCCTGGGGGATGCTGGGACTGAGTGGTCAACCTTTGGAAGGGAATGGAGGCTGAGGTGCAAGGGGACACGTGAGGAAGGAGGCAGGGTCCAGGACATGTCACGTGGGCCAGGGAGTCTGCACCCACCTGTGTCAGCCATGAATCCTGCCCTCTCCCTCTTAGCTGGGCCTGACGCTGAGGTAAGGATGGGGGCTGCTGGTGGAAACTGGTTGATTCCAGGCTGAAACAGGATTGTGATATGACAGAAAAGAAAAAGACGAATAACAAGCCCTCTGTTTGAGATCATTTGGCTGCAAATGATGGGAGACACATTTAGGATATTCCTGCTGTGGGTTTTTTTTTTTTTGAAATCCCAGAAATAATTCTTTTGACCTAGTTTTGGTCGTGCTCAGGATGTGGTTATAGTTAACAGAGCTGAAGTATAATGCGCACTTTCAACGTCCCTGAGTCACCTTCAGGGCTGTGTGTCTGTTTGGGGCTCTGTGTCAGTCAGATAGGAGCAGGGTGGGATCAGGGTGGGCAGGGGGTGTCAGGGGTACCAGACCCCCTGAAACCTGAGAAATCAGTGCGGCTCAGGGGTCAGGGATATGAACTCTGGAGTGAATCTGCAGCTCTGCCACTTGTGGCTGTGTGACTTTAGGTGTTACCCACCTCTCTGAATCCCAGTTTACTCACCTGCAGAATGGGGTGACTTTACCCTCCTGAAAGGATTCCCTTGTTTCATCATCACAACAGCTCTGCGAGGCCAAAGCCGCTAGTGACCTCATGTTATGGATGAGGTCTCAGGTCCCTGGGACTGCAGAGAGGTTGGATGACTGCCTTATGGTCACATCTCATGGGCATGAGAATTTCCAAGCCAGGACCCTGGCCAGAGTCCACACTCTCTATCTGCTTCTTCCTGCCTTTCCTGAGTGGTGTTCAGTAGTGACTGTTGCCTTTGGTGGAAGAAGCTAAATCTTGCATGGTCTGGGACCCAGGTTTCTGGAAAGTGGCCCCGATTCAGTGGAATGTGGACAAAGTCCCGGAATGCTGATGTGGTCAGCTTGCCATCCATTCCTGGGAATGCTTCCTTTCGGTCCCTGCCGGCAGTGGTGGTCTAGCCTGGCAGGCCCCGAGTTGTCCGGAGGTCGCGTCCACTATGTCCGCCCCTTCCACACAGCAGAAGAGGTAGGGGCACGTGGTAATACCTCCATTTTGTCAGATGACATTGAACAAAGAGTGTGGCCTCTCCCTGCCCTTGGAGAAGGACCTGGCGTCTTCACCGTGGGGTGACTGGGATGTTAGGGCCCTGGAAAGGGGCTCCCAGCTTGACCAGGCGAGGTCTCCTGGCCCCCTGCCTACGTATCCGGTCTCACCTCCCTCCCACCCTCCTCCAGGGCCTGTTCCTCTCACTGTGGGTTGTTTCATGACTCTGTGCTTTCGCTCATGCTGTTGCTTCTAGCGGAAATGATTTTCCCTCTCGTTCTCCACCATCTACCCCTAAAGGTTCCTTTGATTCCTCACACCTTGGCTTAAAGATCTACCCCTTCTTCTCCCAGGCAGCTGAGATTCTGGTTGCAGAGACAGACAGACAGATGAGTAAATGGACACAAAATTGTGCGTTGTGACTTGGAAACAAAGACGTTGGTGAAACGGAGGGCTGTGGGAGGAGGCATCTCCAAGGTGCAGCTGTCGGGTGAGGGGCCGGTTATGCCCGGGGATGCTGTGTGGGCAGAGTGGCTGGTGGAAGAGAACCGTGTTCCGAGGTGGGAAAGCGTCTGTGTTCTGAGAACTAAAGGCCAGTGGAGCGGAAGTGCCCTGCAGGATGGGGAGAGCAGGACGCAATGAGTTTGCAGAGATCCACCTGCAGGATTGGGAGTTAGATTTAATGCAAACACACAATGTGTGCTGCGGGGCGAGCCCTCTGGCTGGTGTGTCTGTTCTGGAAGAGGATGTGAAGATGAAGGGAAAGGGAAGGGCCTGAGGTACCTGGTGGGTCTCTGGTTGGAGCAGCTGGGTCAGATGGTGGTGCCGTTTCCTGAGAAGAGCCCAGTTTGGAGGCGAAATCCGGCGGTGTGTTTGGGACTCTTAAGGTGTTCATGGTGGGTGACAGCTGGCGGAGGCCTGAAGAGGCAGTTGGGTGGAGGGCAGAAGCCCTGAGTGGAGGTTCCCAACCTTTCTCTCTTCCTAGTGTTGGTGGTGCAGCCCCAGGGCTCCGGGGCTCATGATGCTGTTGGCAGACAGACGGGGGAGGCAGAGATGGCCAGGGGCACTAGTCTGGTGGTTTGAACCTGGGGTACTCCGGCTCCCCTTAAGGAACCAGGGTCACGTTTTCCCGTCTTCAGGATCCAGGTGTCTCCCTCATTCCCTGTTTGAAAAAGCACATTTCACCTGTGATTCTGCTGTCAGATCTAGGGCCCGTGACTCATATCACAGTATTATCTTTCCCATGTTTCCATTTGTTCCTGCTTTATTTAGGCTTATTCCTCATTTTTCGGTTTGGAAAACATTTCTTTTTTTTTTTTTGCTGAAGACAGAATCACCCATCGAAATGGAAAAGACCACCCTGCCTTTCATCTGTTGCTCACCCACCATCTGTGCCAAACCATCCCCATCTTGTTTTCCTTCCTCCTCCACGAGATTGTGCAGCACAAGTTTGGTCATTCCTGGTGTTTTTCTTCTGCTCCTTCTGGGTTTGCATCTTCCTCATGCTCTTCTACAGATTTGAAACACTTTAAAAATAATACTTTTATTTACTTTTGGCTGTGCTGGGTCTCTGTGGCCGCGTGAGCTTTTCTCTAGTTGCCGTGTGAGGGCTTCTCCTTGCAGTGGTGTCTCTTCTCGTGGAGCGTGGACTTTAGGCTGGGAAGGCTTCAGTAGCTGTGGCTCGTGGGCTCCAGGGCACAGGTTCAGTAGCTGTGGCGTGCAGGCTTTGTTGCCCCAAGGCATGTGGGATCTTCCCGCACCAGAAATCAAACCCGTGTCTCAGGCTTTGGCAGGCGGATGGTTTACTGTTGAGTCACCAGGGAAGCCCAGATTTGGAACACTTCAAAATGTCTCCTGCGTCTCTTAGCTCCTGCTCCTTCTACTCCTCTGCCCTTTTGTAACTGGGGCTTATGGGAGAGCCTTTCCCAGTTCCCAACACTGGTCTCTTGGGACTTCTGATCCAACAATTTGTGATGAAATTGTTAGAATTTCATTTTCTTAGAGCTTTTCTTGGGCCAGGGTGAGTTCCCATTTTACTGAGACCGTCTGTGTGCCAGTTGCATGCCTGGATAGATTTAGTCATCAAATATCTTAAAATATGTGACTGTTCATATCCACAGATACTGTATATTCTATCCATGCATATACACATATCTCAGCAGGAAACTTTGAAAATATAGCAAAGCACTTCTCAATATGCACATTGACTGCATAAACCTTTGAAACACTCCCCTTTATCACTTTCTCTCATGTGTCCCATTTGAGCAGTCCTGCATTCTAACTTAACATCATATTTATCGTTGGAATTAAAATGCAAATGTATTTCATGTTAGGGCTTCCCTGATGGCTCAGTGGTAAAAAATCGGCCTGCCAATGCAGGAGACACAGATTTGATCCCCCAAAGAAGGAAATGGCAACCCACTCCAGTATTCTTGCCTGGAAAATCCCATGAACAAAGGAGCCTGGCGGGCTACAGTCCATGGGGTCGCGAGAGTTGGACACGGCTTAGCAATTAAACAACAACAATTCCATGTTAACCCAGGAAACATTTTTTTTGAGGACCTACTATGTGCTGAGTTGGGGGCTAGAGTTCCAGGGGGAAATGAGGCCTCTTCTTGAGAAATGAGGGGCCTTCTTGCTGTGTTTGCAAGTGTCTGAACCTCCATCGGGGAAGCAGGAGTTCTCTTTGTAGCCTCGAGGAATGCAAATACACAGACAGCCCAGAAACATGAGGCTTCTGCAGCCTCATTTATCAACACGCCTCGAGTACACTGTGGTTTGGTACAAATTAGTTATTCATCAAGGCAGAAAGCAGTTAAATAAACACAAGAGTGCTTGCCCAGAGAGTCTTTCCCTCCCTGAGTCTGTTCTGACCATGATGACCTCTTTGATGTGCTGTCTGGGTTCTGCTTAATCTCTGTCTTCTTTTGAGTGAAAAACACAGCCCACGCTCTTCCGGATGTCAGCCTGGGAGACATCCATCCTGGTGCTGGATGCTTGCTTCCGGCTTGCAGTAAAGGGACAAGCTGCAGATGAGACCACGTCGGTCTCCTACTGTGACGGCCCAGACGGGCCACCATCATCGGTGCCCATGACACTGCGGTGACAAGAAGGATGCTTTCTGAGACACTTCAGAATTTACCCAGCCAAGCATTCGTCCCCTTGGGTGGGTGCCCACGTACTTCAGCAGGCAGCTCTGTTTGCGTTTTTTCTTTGAAGAGAGAATTGAATGTTTGGAAGAATACAAACTCTGTAGTCAGATAGTCCAAGGATCAAACGCAGCCTTGTCAGTTGTTGTTACTAGTGCTACGTTGCCTTGGGCAGACCAGTTAAGGGGCTTTTTGAGCCTCAGTTTGTGTCCTCTGTGTAATGGTCTAATAATACTGACCATCGTATCATAGGCTTGTTTGGAGGATTAGAAATAAAGCTGGTGTGTGTGTGTGTTACTCAGTTGTGTTTGAGTCTTTGCAGCCGTATGGACTGTCACCCACCAGGCTTCTCTGTCCATGAAATTCTCCAGGCAAGAATACCATAATGGGTTGCCATTTCTTTCTCCAAGGGATCTTCCAGACTCAGAGATCAAACCCACGTCTCCTGCATTGCAGGTGGATTCTTTACTGTCTGAGCCACCAAGGAAGCCCATCTAATGCTGTTACAACACCTGGAGGGATCCCCTGTGTGTATTAGCCACTTGAAAGACAGGTCCCCTCCTTCTTACCAGCGGGGGTCACACAGCTGGCTTCACTAGTGGAGGTGGCTGTGGTTGTGACTGCCCTTCTTCCTTGGTGGTTTTCTTGGCAACTACTTTAAGAAGGATCTTCTGTCTGGTCTCAAAAGTCAGAATCTCAAGATGCTTTTTAAATTTTACTAAGGTAGCTTTCGGAGAAGGCAATGGCACCCCACTCCAGTACTTTTGCTTGGAAAATCCCATGGACGGAGGAGCCTGGTAGGCTGCAGTCCATGGGGTCGCTAGAGTCGGACACGACTGAGCAACTTCGCTTTCACTTTTCACTTTCATGCGTTGGAGAAGGAGATGGCAACCCACTCCAGTGTTCTTGCCTGGAGAATCCCAGGGACGGGGGAGCCTGGTGGGCTGCCGTCTGTGGGGTTGCACAGAGTCGGACACGACTGAAGCGACTTAGCAGCAGCAGCAGCAAGGTAGCTCTAGCTTCGTCTACATCTGTGACCAGCCAATTCAGAAATCAAGACAAAAATTCTAATAAAAGTTTTAGGGTGTCTTAAGACCTGAAAATGGAGGTTTGAAAAATGCATTGTGAAGGCTTGGATGAGAGAGCTGAGTTACTTGGCAGGGAGTTTGGTAGGAGGGGGGAAAGAAACGTCATCCTTACGCAAAGAGTGCCCCCATGCCATAGCTCCCAAAGCATTTGGCTTGGGGTCCAGGCGGCATCTTTTCCAGACCTTTCTAGACTAGTCCCTTCTCAGTTATCCTGACTCCCCTTCTCATGTTTGTGCTATGGTGCTGGGCTTGATTCATCTTTCTTAACCCTCACATAGATGCTGTAAGGCCAGGGGCTGCCACGTGAATTTTATACATGAGAAAACCATACCTTCCGGTCTGACTTGCTTTATGCCCCCTGGCTTTTTAAGGTCGAATTTGGACTTGAGCTGAGTCTGACTCCAGATGCTGCCCTTAGCCGTGGTGCTGCTGCTTCCCTAGCCTTCCCTGCTTACAGCTCTTTTCTTTTTATATTTAGAAATGAGGAGGCTAAAGCTCAGGGTAGGGAGTAAATTACTTCTTTTAAGTTCACAGCCAGTTAAGACACAGAACCAGGTTAGGACCAGAACTCCTGACTCCTGCACCTGCTTTTTTTTTCCTGCTCCCGATGGTGCCTCCCCCGAGTGCACCTCATTAAACCCACACAGGAGCCTGAGACGTCTCCTCAGCTCTATCACAGATCCCTTCTCTCTGGTTGCCAGGGAATACTGGTCCCCTTCAGCGAGCCTGTGATCTGAGCTTTTATGTGTCTTGTCCTCGGGCATCAAAGAAATTGTTTCCTCCTCCTGTTCCTGTGGGACATTCAGTGTGTGTGAATCATGCTGTTACTCAGAGAAAACCCCACATCAACTTTGTGATTCCACACCACCAGCTGCCAGAGATGCTCAGTGTCTCTGTGTCCAGGGCAGTCTTTAAGATCAGGATTCCTGTCCCGCATCCCGGGTGATTGTGGGTTGTTTTCCCTGGGAGACAAGGCAGGATGGCTTAGTGGGGAAATAGTCCCTTAGCCCATGACCCAGCAGTGTTTTGACATCACGGACCTTGGGTGGGTCAGGGTCCTTCCCTGGGCCTCCAGTCCTCACTCTGCTTCCCTCCCAGGTGGCTGATGGCTCTCCAGACCTCCTTTCATCTCAAGTCCAAGGGTACAGAAAGGGAATGTCTCTTTCTCACTGTGGTCCAGAGTTTCCAGAACTGAGTTTCCGAATGGCCTGGCTTGGCCTGCATGCTCTGCGTGCTTTGTGCTAAGTCGCTTCAGTTGTGTCTGACTCTTTGGGATGCTATGGGCCATAGTCCACCAGGCTCCTCTGTCCATGGGATTCTCCACGCAAGAATATTAGAGTCGGTTGCCATGTCCTCCTCCAGGGGATCTTCCCTACCCAGGGGTTGAACCTGTGTCTCTAACATCTACCTGCATTTGCAGGTTGGTTCTTTACCACTGGTGCTACCTGGAAAGCCCAGCCTACATGCTAGGAGGATTCCTATTGCTTGGATCCCACTAGGAAGCAAGGTGGTTTTGTTCAGACATATCCTTCTTACTCAGCACTGAATGAATGAATGAATGAGTGGGTGCCTGGAATGGATGGATGAATAAATGGTTGAATGAATGGACTTTGCCCAGGCTTGAGTCACGTGACCACTGCTAAGGGACGAATTCACCCCCTGCCCAACCACATGGAGCTGTGTGTTTGTCATCAGAACAGGGGGCATATGTAGCCTGGTCCAGAAAGTGCAGATGCTGTCTATGTGCTGAGTATTTTGTTTGTCTCTCCAAATCTATTCTGCACCTGCTTGGAACCCACAGGAGACTGACCTTGTGAATTTCATCAGAGGCTCCCTTACCTGGACTTCTGCTTGCGTGCAGACAGTGGAGGCCACAGTGGGAGATCAGAGGGTGAGAGCTGGGGCGAGAAGACTTGGTTCCCTCCCGCAGGGTTGTTGTGGGCCACAACTCCTGGTGGGAGCCCTCTCCCAGTTACAGCTTCCCTCGTTGCTTTCCTTTGCCTTTGAGGCCCAGGGTGATAACAGCTCTCTGTTAATTCCAGGTCAATTCCAGGGAGCTTTACCCTCCCATGTAGATCTCCCTAAGCCCTGCCCCTGTTGTAAATAGTCCCTTATTGGTCCACAGAGAGCACCCAGGGTCCCTGTGCCCTGTCTCTACTGGGACAGGAGGCTCTGAAGCTGCTGCTGTTAGCAGCTAGGAACCAGGTCCCGCAAATGCGGGAGGCTAAGACTCAGGCCCTGCAGGAAGGGAGATCTCACATTCATGGGGGAGGCCGAGGGACCAGCGGCAGACCTCATCTCACTGCGCTGGGCCAGGCTGCAGTGGAGGCTGAGAAATCCCACCAGACTCAGGCCAGCAAAGAGATCAGGCTGGGGAGTGGGGCTGGAGGGAGCCCCAGGTTCGAAGATGGAAATGAAGGTCCAGGGGCAGCCACCCGGGGTTGAGGTCCAGGCAGCATGGGGCTCTGGAGGAGGCTGAGAGTCCATCCAAGAGGCCCCCACCCATGACCTGCAGCTGCTCTAGTTTTGGGGGCCTTGAGTGAAGTTCATCTGCCCTGATGAGGTGATGTGATCCATCCGGAGCACCCCACAGACCCTGGGGTTCTGCCTAGTGACTCCTCCTACAGAAGTGGCTGCAGCCTCTCTCAGGTGGTGGTTTGGAGCCTGAAGCCGCAGCATTGTCCACAGCATGGTGGTGCATCCCTGCCTCCCCCAGACTTCCTGTTCTTCCTTCCGGATTCTTCATACCTCTCATTTCTCATTTGCCTATTCTGGCTTAACCATTATGAACAGAATCTTGCAAGTTATTCCAAATCCTTTGTGAAACAAGGAGGATCATAAACTCCCGACAAGCAAAATGTCTGTCTATTCCCTCCATGTATTCTTTTGCTTCACACCTGCTTTGGTTTTTATTTGCCTCCTGAAAGGATGCTGCCCGTTGCCCCTCCTTCTTTCCCAGGAGTGGTCCATGGGGTAGGACATGAAAAACTGCGTCGGTGCGGGGGCTGAGCTCCTAAGGAGTCCCTTTCTCTCCTTCCTCAGCTCTGCTGCACCTGACTACGTCCTCCGGCATCATCGATTCAGCCATATCAAATGCGACAGGGCTTCTCTGGTAGAGAAGCTGCTGGAAATAGCTGCATTTGACACGCTGGGGCTGGTGAGGGCTGTCATCCCGCCCGCCTGCCTGTGCTGCTCTGAATGTTAAATCTGTGGGGGAAGGGAGGCCTGGCATTTCCCAGCTCAGCCCGAGGGTTCCCTCCCCTCCCTGGGCTTTCCGGGGCTTCCCTGCTTTCTCCCTGATGCTCCTCCCTCTTGCAGAGGAAGGTTTGCCTTCTGGGGAACTGGTGGACTGCAGCATCCTGGGAGACTGGTGGATCTGGGCTGGATACCCTACCCCCCTGCAGTGCAGATTCCCCATTTGTAAATGGGGGTGATGCTAGCTCATGCCCCCCGAGGCCATGGTGAAAATTAAATAATGGGGGTTAAGCTCTCAACAGGGCGTGTTGTAGGAACTTGATCCAAGGTAGATGCTGCTGTTGTTACTAATAATTATTATTTTGTGTCTTGGGACCTGAGCCTGGTAGTTGCAGGGGGTGCCTTTGCAAGCTGTACCCAAGAGGCTGGGACAGGCATCTCCTCGGGATGAATAATTCATCACCAGTCTCCTTTGCTCCCAAAGCAGCAGCTCCTGGCACACGCTGCAGACGGATTCATTTGTCACGGGTGGGCGTGCGCTGGAGAACAGATGGGATTCCCCAGTCACGTGGCCCTGCAGA
Source organism: Bos indicus x Bos taurus (assembly GCF_003369695.1). Lineage (NCBI taxonomy): Eukaryota > Metazoa > Chordata > Mammalia > Artiodactyla > Bovidae > Bos > Bos indicus x Bos taurus. Next base: position 8,739,847 of record NC_040089.1, read on the forward strand.
CGGCGTGACACCCCGTCGTGCTGAGGAAGCCCTGCTTCTTGGAGGAGGAACTTCTCCAGCTTCTGAAAATGGATGCGGCGAATCCGCTGCCCGTGCCGAATGTGGGAAGAGCTTTGTTCTGTTCTGGAAGAAAGTGGGTATTTTCCATCCTGCTGCATCCTTGATGAAGTCTGACAGTGTTTGTTAACCATTGGGATACACTTGTCTCCTGGGAATTATAAGATCAATTTATATAATTATTCACCTTATTCACCCTGGGTTCCAGGCCCTGTGTTAGGCATGGGAGCACAGGTAAATGGAGATCCACACAGAATGTTACAGAAACCCAAAGAAGGGGGTTGCTGACATAGTCTACTGAATAAATGACAGCTGACTGTAAGGTACTTTAACCCTGCCTGTGGCAGTCAGGGAAGGCTTCCTGGAGGAGGTGATGATTCAACTGAACTTGGAGGATAACCTGGAGTTTCTAAATGTAGGAGGATTTTGAGGCACACATGAGATAGCATGTTTTTTTCAGAAAACTAAACACACAAATGTTTGAAGGATAGGCGTGAACTCAGTAGAGGTCCTGGCATGCCTCTCTAGGTCTGCACATCATCCATCCAGTAGGAGCCAATAATGGGTTGTTGGGTAGGAGGGGAACTTGGTTTTATTTGTATTGTGGCAAGAGTACTCTGACTTCATGGGGCAGAATGGACTGAGGAAAGATCAGTTGGTGCATTCATTCATTCACTCATGGTTCATCCACTTATCCTTTTTTTTTGTACAGCGAATATTTCTCAAGTGCACAGTGTGTGTGACACTGAGAGGTGTCAGTGGGAGAGGAGCCCAGCTGACATGCTGAGAGGCGAGGGGTGGGGACGCCAGCACCACCCATCGGGTCAGATCAGTATCACTTTGCTTTAAATACACGGAGTCAACAGGACGGAGCTCTTGGTCCAGTCAGAACCTGCAGCAGGGCTTTGTTGCGCACTTGGAGTCCCTCCGTAGATGCTCTGTGCAACCCCGGGGGTGCTGCTGGACAGCGACAGCTGGTCCTCTCGGTGGTGTCCTGAGGCTGGGGAGGTGGCCACGTGTCCTCTGTTTGCTCCCAGAACCCCCTTGGGGCATCTAGTGCTTGTTCTGTGCATTTGGCAGGTTTCTTTCATGGTGCCACTGTCAAGATGCATAAATGCACGCATGCACACACCTCTTTTACCTTTGGAGAGCTTGAGTGGTCAGTGACACTTGCAAGAACAGTTTCTATTCCATGCCTAAAACATTTCCAGAACCCAGTGGAACCCTGCTGGAGATGCCTCAGTAGTCCAGTGAGGCACAAATGTCCAGTCCACTCCCCCCCTGCCCAGCATCTTTGCCACAAAAAGGTGTGCTTTGTGGATCATCTGAATCAGGATCGCCAGGGATGAGGGATAAAAGGCAGGTTGCTGAGACCCAGGCAGACTAAACTGAATTAGAATTTCCTGGGGTTGGGGAGCAAGGGAGCTTGCATTTTTAAGCACCACCTCTGGTGATTCTGAAGCTCTTTCTGGTCTGAGAAGCACCATTTTAAAGCACAAAGTGTTTTTTTGGAATCAGGGAAGGACTATTCCTGAGTGCCTGCCGTGCGCCAGGCATGGTGCTCCCTCTCATGCAGTGGGCTGATTTCCTTCTCAGTCCTTCCCCTGAGGGTAGTGGACGGGGTCCTCTATAGTATGCAGTGAAGCTGGGCTTCAGATCCCAGTGGCCTGAGGCCAGTAGATGACTTCATCTGAAGCAGTCACGGAATCACTCCTGAAAAGCAGGTGGTGATGTGGTTGACTGAACAGGACGGAAGCTTGGGGCATAAGCAAGAGCGCCATTCACCTTCCACTTGTCCATTGCAGCCCACTCCTGGGAGCTGGGCCTCCGTCCCTCACGGAACCTCGGCAGGCCCGTGGCTTATGTGTACACTTTGTTGTTGTTGTTTAGTCACTAAGTTGTGTCTGGCGCTCTAGAGACCCCGTGGACTATAGCCCACCAGGCTCCTTTGCCCACGGGATTTCCCAGTCAATGGTACCGGAGTGGGTTGCCATTTTGTTCTCCAGGGCATCTTCCCAACCCAGGGATCAAACCCATATCTCCTGTGTCTCCTGCATCAGCTGGTGGGTCCTTTACCACTGAGCCACCAGGGGAGCCCGTCTGTACATTTAGAGGCCCAAAAGCCCTGCAGTCTCTTAAAATCTCAGGAATGATGTCACTTCAGGAAGCGGTGTGCCTGGTCCCGGGGCTGCCACTGTGAGTGTGAACATGGAGAGGAAGGGAGGTGGGGAGCAGAAGGCCTCTTCTCTGTGGCCCTGATGTTTCTGTTTTTTCCTCTCTACCGGTGGCAGAGTTGCTTGGAAACAACAGGAATTACTGCTCATGTCCTTCATTCCTTGGTATCTGTGAGCTTCTTGGGGGAAGGGCTTCTCTGAAGTTTTTTGTGAAATATTATCACAAATGTTGGAGAAGGAAATGACAACCCACTCCAGTATTCTTGCCTGGGAAATCCCATGGACAGAGGAGCCTGGCAGGCTACAGTCCATGGGGTCTCAGAATTGAACATGACTTAGTGACTAAACAACAATATTACAGATTTAGTAGCTTAAAACATTTATGACCTTTCAGATACTATACGTCCGAGTCCTGGCATCTGTGGTTGTGTTCTCTGCTCAGTATCTCAAGGCAAAGTCGAGGTGTCACCCAGTGGTTCATTCTCATCTGAGATTCTGTTCTCTTCCAAGCTCACTCACTGTTGGCAGAATTCAGTTCCTTGAGGTTATAGGACTGAGATTCTGCTCTCTTCCTGGTGGTCAACCAGGGTCATTTGTCATCTCCTAGATGCCATCTGCTTCCCTCCCCTGAGCCTGCTCCATCACATCACACCTGGCTCCTCTCTCATCTCTTTTACAGGCTCAACAGGTCAGGTCAGGCCCACCCAGGATAATCTCCCTTTTGAGTAACTTAAAGTCAACTGGGACCTTCTGCTGTGAAAGGTGAACTAACCATAGGAGTGCCATTCCCTCCTATTCACAGGCTGCTGACACTCCAGAGAAGGGGATTCTAAAGGAGGTATACCTGGAGCCATCTTGGAAGTCTTCCTACTGCAGGGCCCATGCTTAATTTCATCCCTGAATCCCCAGTGCTGGGCACGGGTCCAGGGCCAGATACCTGCTTTATTGAAGGTAAGGGAGCTGCCTGGAGGACCAGAGCAGCACAGAGAGAGCATTCCATGCACACAGAAACATACCACAGCCTGCAGAAGCAGAAAACTCAGACTTCCTGCACCAGGATCTGACAAGTAGCCTTGAGACATGTTGGATTCTTGCAGATATCTCCATAGAGTATTACGCTGACACTTTTCTAGGGAGAATTTTATGAAAACCAGTCCACATTTAGCATTTGAGAAGCTGGTTGCTGAATTTAGTCCATAATGATTTAAAAAGTAAAAAAAGATTCTAACCTGCCATTTGTTGGTGTTCTTCAGTCACTAGTGGTGTCTGACTCTTTGCAGCTCCGTGGACTGCAGCACGCCAGCCTTCCCTGTCCTTCAAACTCATGTCAATTGAGTCAATGATGCCATCCAACCATCTCACCCTCTGTCTCCTCCTTCTCCTCCTGCCCTCAGTCTTTCCCAGCATCAGGGTCTTTTCCAGTGAGTCAGCTCTTGTTATCAGGTGGCCAAAGTATTGAAGTTTCAGCTCCTGCATCAGTCCTTCCAATGAATATTCAGGGTTGATTCCTTTAGGATTGACTGGGTTGACCCTCTTGCTGTCCAAAGACTCTTAAGGGTCTTCTCCAGCACCATAGTTCAAAAACCTCAGTTCTATGGCACTCAGCATTCTTTATAGTCCAACTCTCACATCCTTACACGATTACTGGGAAAACCATAGCTTTGGCTATACGGAACTGGTTTAATCTGTATAATATTTTTTTCTAGCCATTTAGTCTAGAGCTTCAGTAAGTGGACGGGTGGGTGAGCAAGTACGTGAATAAGTTCATTATCTCCAATTTAGCTTATTTACTCACTCATTTCTTCCCCTGCGCACAAAGCAACTTCCCACAGCCAGCAACCAACATCTCTTTTGAAAGCCCACTCCCCCTGCTGCAATGGGTATTGGTGCTAAGAAGCCAGACAGTCCCTGGCTGTACTTGAGCTCACAGTTCCATTGGGTGTGCTTGGCGGAGGACTGCTTGAACTTGAGTTGCCTAGGGAGCATGTGAAAAGTACAGTTTCTTCACTCTGCTGCAGCCTCACTGAACTAGACCTCCTGGAGGTGACCCTAGGAATATGCAATTTTTGCAAGCTTCTTGGATAGTTAAGGGCAGTGGAAGTTTGAGACTCACCAGCCCAGTGGTGCTGGGGAGACAGAGTGGCAAGCAGACACTTCCCTGCTGTGTGTCAGTTGCTGTGATGGAGGAAGGCGGTGGGGCAGGATCCGGGACATTATTCCAAGGAGAAGGATTAGCATCAGAAGGGGCCAGCAGAGAGAGAGAGAAAATGAAAATAGCCAGGAACGAAGTACTGTGTTGCCTGGGTTCTCAGATTGAAGTGAAGCTGGTCCAAGGCACCACCCAGTTCTTTTTTTTTTTTTCCCTTTTCTTGTTTCCAGTTTTTATTCATCATATATATATATATATATGTTTTTGACTGCGTTGCATGGCATATGGGACCTTAATTCCCTGACCAGGGATGGAACCCAGCCCCCCCTGCGTTGGCAATGTGGAGTCTTTTGTTTCCTTTTTTAATTGAAAGATAATTGTTTTACAGTATTAGGTTAGTTTCTGCCATAGGTCACATGCATCAGCCATGAGTATACATATGTCCCCTCCCTCTTGAACCTCCTTCCCACCTCCCCCCATCGCACCCACCTAGGTTGTCACGGAGCCCTGTTTCAGTACCCTGAGTCATACAGCAGGTTCCCACTGGCTACCGTCTGTTTTACGTATGGTCGTGTATGTATGTTTCCATGCTGCTCTCTCCGTTTGTCTCACCCTTTGCTCCACCCCGCCCCACCCCATGTGCCCAAGTCTGCTCTCTATATCTGCATCTCCATTGGGCAGCGTGGAGTCGTAACCACTGGACCCCGGGCGGGTCCCACACCTCTCAGCTCTTTAGTAGAAGTGCTGCACACATTGACTTGTTCTGAATTCATTTTAACCTGCCTGACTCTGGATTAATCTAGCTGTAAACCTCTGCTTTCCAAGGTGGAGAGGAAAATCAATCCCTGATTTCGTTTGGAGAGTCGTTCTCTTTCTCCATCTGGGAGAGTACAGGGCCCCTCGTGTTCAGGAAGGGACTCCCTCTGCCTCTGAGAGGCCAAGAGAATGGGGACCACTTTGAGAGGGCAAGTCTGCAGAGCTGGGGGCCGGGCCGTTTGCTCACTAGCAGGGCTTGTTGCCTTGGATCTGAGGAGTCCCTGCCTCGCCTGGAACCAGCCCTGACCTCACCCACCCCTTCCTCCCACAGTCGGCACCTCCTCTGAGAAAAAGGGTGAGGATACAGCCCGGGTGGAGGCGTTGACGCCTGGCCTACACCTGGGCTGCGGAGCAGAGGGGCCCAGCCTGGCTTGGTTTATAGAAAAGGGAGGAAAAAGAACCCCTCATTTTCTTCCTCCTTCATAAGTTATTAAATTCTCTTCCCACGCATGAGATCGTCTCTTCCCCTTTCTCTCATCACACACACACAGTTTTTTCACTTGAAGCCCACGGAAGTGGAGAAGTGTTGCCCTAATTCCTGAATCCAAGTTGACTCGTGAGATCAGTTTGTGTATTTAACGGTTATTATCTCTTGCCCCACCCTCCCGAGTTCTGACCCATTGTTTAATGCATGGTGTTTCTTATTCTTCTGGAGTCCTGAACAGAAGAAATATACTAGTTTAGTATTGGGGTGTGTGTGTGTGTGCGTGCATGAGTTTCTGTGTCTGTGTGTGTGTGTGTGTGTGTGTGTCTCTCTCTCTCTCTCTCGGTGCGTGTTTGTGTTGTGCACTGAGCAAATGGGGCTCAGGAACAGAGTTGTGAGGGAGATGATGCCTGCAAAGTAGGCAGGGCCAGATTTTAAAATTAACGTTTGTTTTCTTTTTCCTTACAGCAAGGGGAAGCCTTTGGAACAGAGCTGGTAATGAGTGAATAAACTCGCTCAGTCGTGTCCCACTCTTTGCGACCCCATGGACTGTAGCCCGCCAGGCTCCTCTGTCCGTGGGATTCTCCAGGCAAGAATTCTGGAGTGGGTTGCCATTTCCTTCTCCAGGGGATCTTCTCAACCCAGGGGTCGAACCCGAGTCTCCCACATGGCAGGCAGATGCTTTATCCTCTGAGCCACCAGAAAAGACAAAGAAAGTAACCAGCCTTCCCTGACTGGGAAACAAACCCAGGCTGTGGCAGTGAAAGCACTGAATCCTAGCCACTAGACCACCAGGAGTGGGTGACCCCAAATACTGAAGTTCTTCTGTGCGGGTTTGGGGAGTAGCTGCCACCCCAGGCTCTTGAGTCCCTAACCCCCTCTCTCACCCCTACTCCTCTGTCCCAAACTCCACATCAGTCCAGAAAGCAAAGTGTTAACTACTGGCCCCCGAGATGCTCCCCACCACGGCTGCCATCTGTTCCAATTAGTCAGTATCCAGACAAGACCCGGGGTTAAATATTCGGCAACAGCACCCTTTCTTCAATTAGAAGGTTTTAATCCCTACCATAACTGTGTGAAATTGGAAAATTTGGCGTTATTACTCCCAATTCACAAGAGATGGAACTGTTGCACAGAGAATTGAAATCACGCATGCCTGGCCAGCCATCCGGGACAGCTCTGCCTGGTGTCTTGTTCTCAGAGGGTGAGTGGTACCTCCGGTGTTGCTTCTGCTGACCTGGAGCCTGTTTGAGAGTGAAGTTTTCAGAGGAAGTGGCCTTATTTCCGGAAGGGGCTGTCCCCTGAGGACCCCCTCCCCCGATGGTGCCTTTCCGGAGTCCCCTCCGCCGACCTTGTTGCCACGTCCTATTCCTGCCACGTGATGGAGTCTTTCCAAACCTCAATCCATATGTTTGCTGCATAAACAAGTGTTGGTTGAAGAAATGATTGAACCCGGTTGCAGCCTTGATCTTGCCTTGAAACAACCAGGGTTGTTTTTGAACTTAGTCTCCACCCTAAATGACCCTGCAAGGCAAGACCTCTGTCTGCTCATCGTCACACCCCACCTGTTGTCCCCTGGCCCTGCAGTGAGTTGGTGCTTAGTCAGACTTCTCTGATGGGAAGTTAATCTCCAGTCAACCACGTCTTAAAGTTCATCTTCCAGATAGTAGGAAAAGGAGACTTAGTAGGTCTCTTAATAGTTTTCTGAAGCTAAATGTAAGTAGGGCTCTTTCAGAAGCAACCTGTACTTTTTGGGCAGGGTGGGGAGGCTAGACAGGGCTTCCCTGGTGGCTCGGAGGTACAGAACCTGCCTTCCAATGCAGGAGACGTGGATTTGATCCCTAGGTCAGGAAGATCCCCTGAAGGAGAAAGGCAACCCACTCCAGTATTCTGGCCTGGGAAATCCCATGTATAGAGGAGCCTGGTGTGCTATAATTCGTGGAATCACCAAAGAGTCAGACATGCCTGAGCATGCACACATAGAGGCTGGGTGATAGAAGGAAGGTTGAGTCGGGGCTGCAGGACTTGGGGAATCTCAGGGCTGTGTTTTGTGGGAATGGTGGTTTCAGGCACCTGGACAAGTTTACCCTGCACTTGGTGAACTGATGGCTGTGGGTGGGTCCTCTGTGTGTTCAGAAATAGCGAATATCTTGTCTCTGGCCCCCTCCTGAACTTTTTGCCCAGTGACAGCTCCATGGCAGACTTTTGAAGAATAGGAAATTAACCAAGGACACGTGTCATCTTACAGAGTGTGGAAGAGCCCTTTCCATGCTCCCTGCTCACTGTGCAGTCTCCCCTGACCCCACCCTGCCCTTGATGTAGCAGGTGAATACAGGTTGTGCCGTCAAAGAGATGTGCATCCAAACCCTTGTCTGTCTGTAACTGAGTCACGTAGGAGCCGTCTCTTTTCCTCATCTGGAGAATCAGGACAGTGGGCTTATGGTGAAAACTAAGATAAATAATTGTCACGTACAAAGTACTTGGCCTTTATATAAACTGGTGAATATGAAGTCTCTTCCTTGCCTCATCTACCATACAGTGACTACACAAGAGTTTCAGTTCTCATCTCAGGAGGGTCGAACCAGAGAAGCAGAACCAGTAGGAGATATCTATTGAGAGATTTATTGCAGGGAGTTTAAGTGAGTGTGGGGGCTGGCAGGGCAACTCTGGAATCCCAGAGGAGTTGTCAGGATGGGCAGGCTGGAGCTCGCTGCACTGGTGGGATTTCCTCTTTATTAGGGACGTCTTGCCTCTGCCTGTAAGGCATTCTAGCTGGCAGGATCAGACCCCCAGGTCACCTATAGAACGCGTGCATTTGTGCTCGGCTATTTCCGACTCTTTATGGCCCCATGGACTATAACCTGCGAAGCTCTGTCCTGGGATGTTCCAGGCAAGAATACTGGAGTGGGTTTCCATTTTCTATTCCGAATTATCTAGAATAAGCTCCTCTATTTATAATCAACTGATTAGGGATGTTAATCACATCTATAAAATACCATCAAGGAAGCACTTTGTGTTTGATTGAATAACTGGAGACTATACCTGGGCAAGCTGACATTCACAAAACCACCCCAGTTCCTAGCCTGGGGGCAGGAGAGTCAGGGCATGGGGGAACTTTCTCAAATGACAGAGCTTTCACCCATCCACGGCCACTGGTCTGCAGGGCACCCCTTTGTCCTGCTTTCCTCCTCCCTAAACTAAACTCTCCTGTCCAAGTCTTTCTATTTGCTGTGAATTTTGTGGAAGAGAAGGGGATGTGGGGTGAGTCTGAGCCTTGCTGGCCAACTTGCAGATGGACTGAGGGGTTCCTGGTGGTATTTGGCTGCAGGTTCTGGAAGGGAGGTGATTTCGCAGGTTTTGGGGAGAAGTGATTCAGGAACCAGGCCAGGAGGAGAGGACAGTGTCCTGCTCACCCTCCTGCCCCAACCCCTCACGGCTGTAGCTGAAAACTAAGCTACTGACATCCAGCTGAAGGATGTTCCCCGAGGTGTCCAAAAGTAAAAACGAGGCTCTGTTCTCTGCGGGAGGAGACAGACACGGGAATGGCTACCCTAGAGTGGTAAAGATGGGGTGCTTTGGGAGCAAAGCAGGAGAAGATTATGACCCCCAAGGTTTGGGTCTAGAAGCTTCCAGGAGAAAAGACAGCCCAAACTGAGTCCTGAAGGATTTATAGATATTGGCCAGTAGAAAAGCAATTATGATCATTTTTTCCCCTTGAGGCTCTTAAAGGATGACATATGCACAGTTTGGGGTGCATTATTGGGGTTCTGCATAAGGTAGTGTTTCTGAAGCTTGGGAGGCAGGCAGGATTCACGCTTGCAGCCCCTGCCTGCATGCTGTTTAAACACCCAACTGCTAATTAATGAACCCAAAGCCCTGGCTGCTTGAATGTGTCAGACATGGCATTTGGAGCAAGCTGCTCCCCAGAGAGCAGGGATGGACTGCGGGTCTGAATGGAGAAGGCTCCGGCTGGAGCGGGCCTTGGTTCCACTATGGGCCTGGAGTGCTCAGAGCAGCCAGCACCCTGGTCAGGACCCAGGAGCTCCCAGGACCCACATGAGAGCCCCAGGTCATGGCTCTCTCTGAGATAAATCGTCTGGACATTTTATTGCTTTATTTTTTTCTTTTTTTTTTACATTGGTTTGTATTGGACTTTAAATGTCATGTTAGTTCAGGTGTGATTTAGTTATACAGATACACGCATCTGGGCTTCCCAGCTGGCGCTAGTGGTAAGGAACCCATCTGCCAATGCAGGAGACTCAAGAGATGTGGGTTTGATCTCTGGGTCAAGAAGATCCCTTGCAGGAGGGCATGGCAACCCACTCTAGTATTCCTGGCTGGAGGATCCCATGGACAGAAGAGCCCGGTGGGCTACAGTCCATAGGGTCGCACACGACTGAAGTGACTTAGCACGCACACATACGTGTATTAGTACCTACTCTTTTTCAGATTCTTTTCCCATGTAGGTTTATTTCAGAGAATAGAGTAGAGCTTCCTGCGCTGCACAGTAGGCCCTTGTTTATCTGTTTTATGTATAGTAGTGTGTACATGTCAATCTCAATCTCCTAATTTATCAGTCTTATTCCCCCCGCCCCACCCCCAACCTTTCCCCTTTGGTAACCATGTTTCTTTTCTGAGCTTGAGTCAGTTTCTGTTTTGTAAATAAGTTCATTTGTATCACTTTTTTAGGTTGCCCGTGTAAGTGATGACATATGGTATTTGTCTTTCTGTGTCAGATTCACTTCACTGAGTATAATATTCTCTAGTTCATCCATGTTACTGCAAATGGCGTTATTTCATTCTCTTTTTATAGCCGAGTAATATTCCATCGTATATTGGACTACTTATTTTATTTAAATTTTTTTTTTCGTTAACAGTCTTTGTTTCTAATGCAGGTTTCAGTTCAGTTCAGTTCAGTCGCTCAGTCGTGTCTGACTCTTTGCGACCCCATGAATCGCAGCACGCCAGGCCTCCCTGTCCATCACCGACTCCCGGAGTTCACCCAGACTCACGTCCATCGAGTCAGTGATGCCATCCAGCCATCTCATCCTCTGTCGTCCCCTTTTCCTCCTGCCCCCAATCCTTCCCAGCATCAGAGTCTTTTCCAATGAGTCAACTCTTTGCATGAGGTGGCCAAAATACTGGAGTTTCAGCTTTAGCACCATTTAATGCAGGTTTAGGTTTACTGAAAAATTGAGCAGAGAATGCAGAGAGTTCCCATAGGTCCCAGGCCACACACATTTTCTCCTATTTTTAACGTCTTGCATTAGTTGATACATTTATTACAATTGATGAACTAGTAGTGATACATTGTCATTCACTAAAGAGTGAAAGTGAAAGTCGCTCAGTCATATCTGCCTCTTGGTGACCCCATGGACTATACAGTCCATGGAACTCTCCAGGCCAGAATACTGGAGTGGGTAGCCTTTCCTTTCTCCAGGGGATCTTCCCAACTCAGGGATTGAACCCGGGGCTTCCACATTGCAGGTGGATTCTTTACCAACTGAGCCACAAGGGAAGCCCAAGAATACTGGAGTGGGTAGCCTATCCCTTCTCCAGCAGATCTTCGTGACCCAGGAATTGAACCAGGGTCTCTTGCGTTGCAGGCAGATTCTTTACCAACTGAGATATGAGGGAAGCACTAAAGCCTGTGGTTTATGTCATGGTTCACTCGTGGTGTTGTATAGCCCTGTGGATTTTGCCAAATGCACTGTGATGTCCTGTATCCATCGTGACAGTGTCATACACAGTCGGTTCACTGTCCCCATCTGCCCCAGTCCCCTGTCCCCACCTGCCAGAAGTCAGATGGCGCTTGCATGAAAGAGGATGCCAGGCTTTTCCCTGAGCCCAGGACACCATTCGTTAACAACCTCTCAGGTCATTCTGGGCTCTGCCTGGAGACCTGTAAAAGACCAGACCCCGTAATAACAGCCTTTGTTGTTTTTGTGAATTAAAATGTTCTGGTCATTGGTGTTCAGCTGTGGTTAATCTTGTTTAAGGAAGAATTACTAATAAGAGGATGCTGTCTAAGTGCTCACCAAGCAGAGCTGTTGTTTGCCCCCAGATCGGATGCTGAGAGGGATGGTCCCCAGTCCTGCTGCCCTCCTCTGTCCCGGCCCCGGCCCCGACCTTCCTGTGCTAATTTTATGAAGCTGAGTTTAGGGTGTCCAGTTCCCCTGTCCTCTGCATTGGTGTCAGAGGTCTGGGCATGCCCCACTTGGAGCCTCAGCCCTGCTGATGTGAAACTAACACATCATGACCTGCCTCTCCAGGTCGTGCTGAAAGAGCACAGGAGACTGTGTAGGGAAGAGGGAGGGAAAGGGTCTAGAATTTACTGCCATCACGTCCAGGCACAGTGCAGCCCTGGATGTGAACACAGCAGCCAGAGCCCTGGAGGGCCTTGCTGGCCCATTTCTCCAAGCCCTGCTGCTTGTGGACTGTCTCTCCCCACGTGCGTGACTGTGATTGATTTCCTGATGATCATGCTGCAGGAGGGCAGATCCTGGCAGGAGAGCACATCTGCTGCCTCCCTGAGTCCTCGGGCTTCCTCGGCAGCCAGAGTCAGGACTGGCGTGGCGCCGCTGCACGGGGACCCTCTGTGGCATCACCAGGACAGTGTGGGGAGAGGGTGGCTCCTCGCCCGTGCAGCCTCTGCCACGTGCAGCCATCCTGGGAGAGCCTGTTGTTCCTAGTTGATCAGGTGTCTCTTTTATCTGGGTTATGACACAGGCTGTGTCCTTGAACACAAGGCCGTGTGAAAAGCCAGACTCTGTACCTGGAAATCAGACCTGGATTACACACGAGCCATGAACCTGGCCCTGAGCCGTGAAGCAAACGGGTAACATTGGAGGTGGAAGGGAGTGGAGCTGATTCTTAAGTTCAACCCCCTCATTTCACCGAGAAGGAGGCAGATTCCACAGAAGAGGCGCACAGTTGGCTGCCAAGTGCTAATAAAGGGCTGCCGTATTAATAAATGCATGGTTGAGTAGCATTAATATGTTTGCCTCTTGCCCTGCACACAAATCCCCTTCACCTGACCGATTCCAACTGGCTGTTTAGCTCTAAGTGCAGCTGCTTCTGGGAAGCCCTCCCTGACTGCCAGGTCCGGTTCTCCTGCTCTTCCTTAGCATGTATCTTCCCATGTTTTCTTAGCCTGTTTGCACGGTTGTCTCCTCTGCTAGATATGAGTGCCTGGAGGGCAGGGCCATGTCTTGTTCTGTCTCCAGCAGTGCCTGACTCGTAGTGTAGACAATAGACTGCTTGCCAAGGGAATGAATAAATGAATGGACAAATGAATGATTGGGTGCTGTTGTTCAGTCGCCTGGGTGTGTCCGATTCTTTGTGACCCCATGGACTGCAGCACACCAGGCCTCCCTGTACCTCACCGTCTCCTGGAGTTTGCCCAAGTTCACATTCATTGCATCGGTGATGCCGTCCAGCCATCACATGATGATTGCGTAGTTGAAGCCAAATTTCAACTTGATGTTGGGCCTGAACAGCAGAACCTCTTGAGGCTAGTATAATTTTTTTCAATGAACCCAAGAGAGATGGAAGACGTGATTTGGTTGTGGATCCAGGATGACTTACTGAGGAGAAGTAGTAGGAACAATACAAAGAATGGGATCAAGTGCTAAATTATACCGTAAAGTCCAGAGAAGGCGTGCTGCCTTCTGCTCTCTTCCTTGACGTTGGTGCTGAAATTGGGATATTTATTCATTTGTTCTTTAGTGAATATTTATGGAGTTCATATCAGATACTAGGCTGGAAATTCAACACCAGGCAAGAGAGAGTGTTCTGCCCTAATGGAGCTGGAATCCAGGGTGGGGCAATTGCTGGTTGAGTTAATATAATAAGTATTGAAAGGAAACAAGTAGAGTATTTAAGCCCTAGTCCCTGAGCTGGGCAGCTTTGTAGATACGACAGTCAGGAAGGGTTTTCTGAGGAGTTGATCTTGAGATCTTATACCAGGGAGTTAGTTATCTTTGTGTGTAGAAAGAACAATAAATGCAAAGGTCCTGAGGCAGGAAGGACTTGGCCTATTAGAGAAACTTGTTAAAAGGCACTGGGTCTAGGGATTTCCCTGGTGGCCCCCTGCAATGCAGGGGACCCGAGTTCGATCCTTGGTCAGTGAACTAAGATCTCACATGCTGCAGAGCAACTAAGCCGGTGTGGCAGAACTACTGAAGTCATGCCACAACTAGAGAGCCTGAGCAGCGCATAGGAAAGATGCTGCTGGAGACAGCAAAGGTCCTGCGTGCCACAACTAAGGCCTGATGCAGTCAAATAAATACATACTTTTTTTTAAAGGCACTGGTTCTACAACCAGATGGCTAAGGGGAAGGGTGCCAGGGGATGAGGTTGGACAACCTGCGGACCATGCAGGAAGAGCCTTGGATTTTATTCTGAGTGGATCAGGAAGACGTGGGGGGAGTTGGCCTGTTTTTCACTTCCTTTGGATTTCTCAACACTAAGGACTGTGGGAAGACAGGTGAAGAATGGGTTGCAGAGGGACAAAGATTGAAGCTGGGGTACCATTTCACAGTTCCAGATGAGACGTGATGGGCTTGGACGGGGCGTCGCGTTCGTGGTCATGATATCTGATATTTATTGAGCAGATATTCTTTAGTGACTCGTGTCAAGCTGCCAGGAACTTTATTCCATTGGTTCCATTACTGTTCCCAAGTCATGTTGAGACCTTGGGAACAGTAGGCTTAGAGAAATCACTTGCTCAAGGACACGGAGCTGGAAAATGCAGGAGCCAGGACGCTCTTCTCGGAAGCTGAGTTGCCAAGCCTGTGCTCTTTCTCGCCGCCCATATGGGATCCGGATGGGATGTGTTTGGAAGTGGGTTTGATGAAGCTTACTGCTGGGCTGGATGCGGAGAGGGGTGGGAGCATCTCCTTCAGCATCTGGGAGACAGGGAAGTCTAAAGGAAGACCAGGATTCCTCTCTGGATTTTTTGTTTTGTCATCTCAGCTCAGACCCTTGTTCCCTCTCCTTGGGCCTTTGAACTTGTCTCCTGCCCCATCTGCTGCCTCTGCAGCCCCTCGCACTTGCTCATCCCACTGTCCGGACACTGATGGTGCCCTGTCTCCCTTCTGCCTAAGGCCTGTGTCGTGCCTTTCCTTAGTGCTTCCATCAGCTACTCCATCACCCAACGTGAGTACCATGCCAGCGGGGTCCTAAAATGGTATTTCTTACTCTTCCTTCCTCTTTGCAGCCACAAACCATGTGACGCTCTTTTTTGTTACATAAGCAAATCCTTGTTGCTTATCAATTTTATTTTTTGGCCTTGCCAAAAGGCATGTGGGATCCCAGTTCCTTGAGTAGGAAATTCCCCCTGAATTGGAAGCACAGAGTCTTAACCGCCGGACCACCAGGGAATGCCCATCATGTGATGCTCTTAACCAGAGTCTGTTTCCAGAGTCCATCCAGCTCGAGCACAGGGCAGGTGGTCAATGCAGGAGCTTGAACAGGTCAACCAAGACACTCCGCTGTCCTGTGTCATCACCTTCGTACCTGTTGCTCTGAGCCAGAATACCCTTCCCTTGACCTCTCTGTTCATTGCCAACCCACACAGCCTCTAAAGCCCGTCCTGCATTCCCGCTGCTCTGGGAGGCTTTCTCAGATGACCAGGACTAGTTGTTCATATCCTCCTCATTATAAGGTTACCAAGTGTAGAGACTGTTTCAGCATCAGTGATTATCTCCACTAGGAGACAGACTGATGGTCGTGTGGGAGAGAGGGAGTCTGGAACACCCCTTTCATCAGCCATGCTGAGCACCTGCAAAATCAAGAAGGAAGCAGAAAGGGCCTCCTGAGAAGTCAGGGCTTGTCCCCTGCTCTCTGCTGACACGTTGATGGACTGCGCTCACACTCCATGTAGGGCTTGCTGACTGTCATTGGAAATAAACTTGCCTTCACACAGTGATTACGTACCTGGTATGTGCCAGGTACTGTCCTAGGGACCGGGGATACGGCCATCAGCAAAGCTGATTAAAACCCCCAGCCTCACAGAGCTCGGGTTTCAGTTAGGGTCGGGGGAGAAAAGCAAATAGTAAGTAAAGGAAACAGACAGGCTGGGTGGTCCTGTCACTAGGGAGGAAAACAAGCCGGGGCCAAGTGCAGGGATGGGACGTTGCTCTTGAGCTCTGGGTGACAATGAGGCCTTATCTGAAGGGCCTTGAAAGCAGAGCTTGTGGAAAGAAGGAGGGGCAGCAAGGAGAAGGACACAGAGCCCGTCGTGCTGATGGAGGAAAGGGCCTCTCATGTTCCCGGAGTGGTCAGGAGACCAGCATGGTCCAGGTGGTGATAGCATGAAGCAGGACATGCAGTCAGAGAGATAAGAGGATGCTGAGGTCGCCAGGACCTTGGAGGCCTGGACCTTCACTCTTGGGAATTCACGATGCTACTGGAGGGTTCTGAGAAGTGATACGAGCTGACTTTAGGTTTTAGTAGCATCTCTGGCTCCTAGGCTGAAAGGAGACTGTCCAAAAGAATGTTTCCATTTTACGGAAGAGAAAACTGAGACTCAGAGAGACAGTTTATCTAAAGTCCAGTAGTTGGTGAAGGGAGAGGCCCTGGGGACCTAGAGATGGATAGGGTCACCCTGTCTTGTCATGTCTTAGCATCTCTTGTGCACACAGATAGAGATGTCATAATGGCCCTGCAGGAGGTGCCCCTGAGGTTGTTCCATCTTTATGGATGCTTGCTATTTTGGGCTGTCTAAGGGGTTATGAAATCTTAGGATTGTTTTGGTCCCCTTTCTCTCCCTTTTGCTAGCTCTGTGGGCCTCAGATGTAAAATGGATCCTGAAAGCCAGGACAGCAAGAATGGGGTAAGAGAAAGTAGACACCAGGTATATTAGGAGAGTCATCTTCAAAGGGCCGGCAGCTTATTGCTTTTCTGCTAATAGAATAGCTTCCTGTGAGAGCTGCAAAATGTTCAAATGCACTGGGAAAAAATGACCAAAAAAAAGTCTGAGGCTTAGGATGCTCTGCGGCACCCAGAGGTGAGAGCTATTTCTGTAACTCATTACAAGAGTTTTTACTGCAGCGTTGTTAATAAAACTTGCGAAGCAGGTTGATTCTACTGTGCATACAGAGACAAAGCCTATGAATAAACGAATAAGTCTTCTATGCATGGTACACGATTGGTACTTGCTCCAGCACCTTTGTGAACCTTCCGTTATTTGGACAGAGGTCTGGAGAAGCCTTCTGTCTTTTTCTTTGGAGGCCTTCTTGTTCTGTTGCTGATTTCTAAGACGGCTTGGCTCAAAGGGAACTTGAAGGTTTACATCTGCACTGAACGCATCTTCAGGTGTGTGCAGGCAGGTGTGTGCAGGTGGTTTCACTCTGTGGTCAGAGGAGGTGTGAGCCATAGTTCACTGTTGCAGCCCGTCACTCACCATCTGGGGGATGTGGTCTGAGGTTCAGCTCCTTCCTTTTGGGGCTGATGCCAGCATCACCTGGGGTTCTGAGAAAGCCCATTCAGCCCATCGGACACGCTCTGTGGTTTGTTTGCTTCCTTCTTTCACTCCTGGCTCATCCGCCCAGCCTCTCTTTGTCCCTTTCTCCATTCTCTGTCCTGTCTCTCCCACCTCTGCATTTTTAGCATCATTCAGTCTCTTCCCATATTCAACTGCTTAACCTGTACTATTTATACTGTTTGTATAAATAGAAAAATTAAAATAGCATTTTAATAGAGAAAAGGCTTATGCAAGTAACCTTTAGTAAAATGTTGAATTCTTGGGGGCACCCTGAATAAGATGCTGACATTTGAGATTTTTTTTTGTAGCAGAGGAAAGTATATATAGAACATTGAGGAAACGGAAATAATGGGCACATTATTTTAAAGAATGCTATTTTAAAAAATAAAAACCACTATAACTTGATTTCTTCCATTCTATTCAATTCTAATACATTTTCCAAAAATGCATAAAAATTCAAAGGCAACATCAAGAAGCTACAAAATTGAGAGAGGCCATATTGGACCCAAAAAATGAAAATAAAAAATGAACTGAAGAGACAAATAAAGGCAGAGACCTGAAGCTATTTGCTCTCATGTTTTGTTTCAGCAGAAACTGTCTGCAGAGAATAAAGACTGGATTCTGGACTTGTGTTCGATTTGAAGACAGAATGATTTCTCTCAAAACAGTGATTTTTCAAAACTGATGTGGAATCGGTGTCACTCTGGAGTTTGATCCTCAGTGCTTGCCCCTGACTCTGTCTGTTGCCCCCTGCTACTCCTGAGCACCCATTGATTGAATATTTACCATAAGGCAGACATTATGTCCTGGGCTTGTTAAGTGTTATCTAATTTAGTTACTATACCGATCTATTTTACAAAGAGGAGACAGGAATTTTACTGTCTTGTTGGGTATCTTATCCCAAAGCTTGGGCTGGGCATGAGATCACAGTAGCTTAGACAGAGGATAGATAGAAGCGAATGCCTGGGAAGGTACCTAAGTGATAGTGTCCGAGGACTTTGAACCCAAGTTAGTTGTGACAGCAAATACAGGGAGGAATGAAGTATGATGGCCTTGGTTCCAATTGTAGCAGCAATGACAGAGCTGCTGCTGCTTCCCAGGATGGGAGACTGGGGATCAAAACTTCGGAAGGCAAATTGGGAGTTTTGATTTGAACTTCTCAGAGATGCCATTGAAATATCCAGGTGATGTCAGGTAGGTGCTGTGAGCCTGCCCTCAGAGGAGGGAGCAAGCTGAAGACATGAACTTGGGAGCCATCCGCAAGTGGGAGCTCTGGATGTGGATGAGCTCACCCAGGTGAAACCACAGAGAAAGAGAAAGGCCTCAGACCTGAGGGAGTAACGCAATCGTTTAAAGGTTGAGTAGAGGAAAATAAGGGCTTCCCAGATGGCTCAGTGGTGTAGAATCTGCTTGCAGTGCAGGAGACACAAGAAACATGGGTTTGATCCCTGGGTTGGAAAGATCTGCGGGAGAGGGAAATGGCAACCTGCTCCAGTATTCTTGCTTGGAAACTCCTCTGGACAGAAGAGCCTAGCAGGCTACAGTCTGTGGGCTCACAAGAGTTAGACATGACTTAGTGGCTAAACAGCAACAGCAAAGAGGAAAATAAGCCCACAGATTTAGGATCTTAGAAAGATGTAGAGAGAAAATTAGGATAGCTAAGTGTCATAAAAACTGGAAAGAAGAAAATGTTTTTGGAGACAGAGTGGTCAATCTATCGAATGCTACTGAGAAAGTCTAATGTGAAGAAAGAGATGGGTCTCTTGGATTAGGAGACATGGAAGACACTTACGACTTGAGTAGTTGGTTGAAGACTGAATGGGAATTACTATCCTCCACGAGACAGTCTCACCAAAGAGTGTTAACCTGGTTCTGATTGGAAGGAAGCCACCAGTCAAATCGAGACGGTTCTGTGTGACAACTGGCTTGACTCTTTAAAAATGTCAGTAACATGAAAAACACTCCCCAAACCCAAGAAACTGTTCTTGATTAAAAGAGAATAAAGGAACATAGCCAAATTCAATCATGCACCTTGATTAGATCCTAGAGTTTAAAAAAAAAATGACTTGAAACACTTTTGAGACAATTAGAGAAATATTAATGTGGATTTCATGTTAGACGATATTATGGAATTTTTGTTAATTTTCTTGGATGTGATAATGACATTGTGGTTATATATGAAAATCTCCTTTTATTAGGAAATGCTGAAGAATTTAGAAGAGCAGTTATTATATTAGTGTCCTATTGCTCCTGTTAACAAATTACCACACATTTCATGACTTAAAGTAATACAAACTTATTAGCTTATCATTCTGAAAATTAGAAATCTGCAGTGGGTCTCATGGAGCTAGAATCTAGATCCTATCAAGGATACCAGGCTAATCTCTCCATCTTACGGTCAAGTGATTAGCAATCTAATTCCATCTGCCATCTTAATTCCCCTTTGCCGTGTAACCTAAAATGTTCACAGGCTCTTAGAAGTAGATGAGGACCTCCTGGGGAGGCTGTTATTCTGCCCCCCACGGTCATGATGTCTCCAACATTTTCCAATGGATCATAATTTTAAAATTGTACAGAGAGCATAAGTGACCAAAATGTTAACATTGGATAAATGTTCTAGGGAAGGGCACGTACATGTTTGATGTTTTCTTTCAACCTTTTTGTAAGTTTGAAAATTTTCAAGATAAAAAGTTAGAGGAAAAAAAAAAAATGAACGGGCAGTGAAGATGGAAGGGATCCTGTGTAGACCTGTTGGTTGAGAATTTGGGCTGAGGTGAGGCTGCAAGTCCAGGGAGGTGGAGGAAGCGAAGGGATTGCTTTGGTTATGTGATTTGTTTATGTAGGGCTGCCCTGGGTCTTCACTGCCGCGTGTGCGCTTTCTTTAGTTGAGAGGAGTGGGAGCCACTCCTTGGTTGTGGTGCGTGGGGCTCCTCATTCCAGTGGCTTCTCTTGTGGAGCCGGGCTCTGGGGTTCGTGGGCTCGGCAGTGTGGCTCCTGGGCTCTGGAGCACAGGCTCAACAGTTGTGGCACACGAGCTTACTTGCTCCGTGGCATGTGGGATCTTCCTGGATCAGGGGTCAAACCCATGTCTCCCGCACTGGCCGGCAGATCCTTTACTGCTGAGCCACCACAGAAGCCCTGTATTCTAGAGACATTGTCTCAAAGTTTACAAAATCACTACAACCACCCTATGGGAAAATTTAAGACTTTCTTCTCTAAAATGTAGACTTGGACTCCCAAGACTCCTTTTTAAGCACCTTGAGACAGATGAACATGCTAACATGAGAGACGCACCAGGACTGGAAGAAGTTTGCAAAAAAGTTTTCCAAGCTCTCAGAATGACATTGGGTCTTTGTTGTTGTTGCTGTTCTGGCAAGATCGCTTCTGACGGCTTTGCACTCCCTCAGCCGGCTGAAGCCTCCAGGTCCCAGTGCTGCCGTGTGTGACCCCCAGGAGCCAGGAACCGTGTGCACCGCCAGAATTCTGACTCCTACAGCGAGCCTCGTCTCTGGAATTTTCCCAAGGTTTTTGGTACCCAGGCTTTTGCAGGAAGTAGGGCTGGACAGATCTGAGAGCAAACTTGAAAAGCCACAGGGAGAAATTTCTCCCTCTTGACAGTATGATACATGGAGTTACTGCCTTGCCAGGTTTCCATTTGACCATCTCTGTGGCTCTGAGCAGATCAGGTTTTTTTTTTTTTTCTTTCGGGTGTAAGTGGCGTGCTTTTCTTCCCTGTAAATTCAACTTCTGTAAAGGTCGGTTCTGGGTTGCAGAGTCTCACTGCTCAGTGTAGGTAGCGGCTAGAACCTGGAGACTGAAGGGTTTGTTATCGTCATCTGTAAAATGGGGCCAATCGTGAAGATGAAATGAGACAACATGCGTAGCACAGGGAGCAGAGGACCTGGGTCAGAGACGGAGGTCACGACCACAGCCTGTGTCAAGGGTCTCTCACGCTATTTCATTTAATCCTCCCTACAATCCAGGAATAGATTCTAGAATTAGCTCCATTTAGCAGATAGAGAATGTGAAATTACCCACATTAGGTCATGTGCTGAAGTCCAAACAGATCATATTGGCAAATCTGGGGCTGACCGCAGGTCTCTGACCGTGGCCTGGGGCTGGCATCTGTGAAACCAGCCTGCTACCTTAGGGCATCGCTGAATGTCAGTCCTCGTCTCACATGTCCCATGAGTATTCCTGGGCTCTGGTGAGATGTGTCCTTCCCTAGGAGAGGCCACTGATGCCTTTGTTGGCTTTGAAGACCCTGTGTGTCAACCTCTGTAGGGATGGACCCAGTGCTGACCTGAAGGTTATTGGGAGGAAGCACTTGAGAGAACACTTGTGAGAGCCCCTGACACATCACAGAAGTTCCAGAATCCTCGATGAGTTGGCAGTTTCCTCAGGATGAGATGCTGGATAAACCCATCGTTGTTGTTGTTTAGTCACTAAGTCTTGTCCAGCTCTTTGCGACCCCATGGACTGTAGACTGCCAGGCTCCTCTGTCCAGGGGATTTCCTAGGCAAGAATCCTAGAGTGGCTTGCTATTTCCTTTTCCAGGGCATCTTCCCTAACCAGGGATAACCCTAGGTTATTACTATGTGATGAAAAGCCTCTCCACTTTCCTGGGTTTGTTTTTATGTTTCTGAATTGTCTTGAACTAAGATGCTTGTGTGTCTGTGTGTGTATGTGTATGTGTGTGTGTTAGTCGCTCAGTTGTGTCCGACTTTTTGCAACCCCACGGACTGTAGCCCGGCAGGCTCCTCACTCCATGGAATTCTCCAGACAAGAATACTGTAGTGGATTGCCATTCCCTTCTCCAGGGGATCTTCTGGGTCCAGGGATTGAACCCAGGTCTCCTGCATTGCAGGCAGATTTTTTTACCACCTGAGCTACCACCAGGAAGACCCTGAGCTAAGGTGCTTGGGCAAGTTAAAAAAGATCTATCATCGGATACAAAAGATACATTGAATGGAGTAGGGGACCACCTTGATTTGAGCTGCATTATTTGAAATCAGATTTGAAGCTACATCTTTGCTGCTGAGTTAGACCCCCCTCCCCCTGCCCTGGGAGTCTCTCAGGCCTGGTGTGGGTAGGGAGTTACAGGAAAGTCAGTGGGGACCAGGAGGGGATGTTAACAGGGCCCCAGTCAGTGCCTCACGCCCATCCGTGTGCTCCGAATGGGCGATGCTTGGGCTGACTTACTGAGTTCAGATTGGTTGCCGGGAAGCAGGCCCCGGTACCAGCAGCAGGAGATCAGTTCCCACATCCTGTGACACTGGAGCTGGTTCTTGGTTGTGCTCTGCGCTGTGTCTCTGGGCAGAAGCACAGTTTGTCTTCCCGGAGCATCCAGGCAGCCTGGGCCAAGGTGCACTCCACCACATCTTAGCAACAGATGGAATCCCTCCGTGGTGCTTGATGCTGGTTAAACAAGCAGATGATCCGATTTGGGGACCTTTCTGACTTCGGGTTGTTTAATTAACAGGGGCCTCTAAGGCTGCACCAGTCCCTGAGTTGCTCCCGCCACCCCACGGTCATCACACTTTCAAGGACCCCATCAAATCATGACGAGGAGGCTGGACAGCTGTGGCCATGTTTTAAGTATTTAATGCATACTCTGGATCAGGCCATCAATTTACATATATTAGCTCTTCTAATTTTGTAAAACGAGGATTCTTTGGTGATGGGGACTTGTACTATTTTTATCACTGTTTTCTGGGACAGGGAGAAACTGAGTCATATGCCCAAGGACTCCAGTGGCTGTAAGTGGCAGGAATGGAAATTGGTTCCAGATCTGGCTCCCCTAAACCCATGACTCAATAGCGACCTTCCACTGAAGCCTTTCCTGAGCCCCAGGGTCAAAGTCCACGCTCTCTTCTCGGGGCTCCCCTGATCGGTGCCTGAATCTTCCCATGGTACCTGCCACCTTCTTCCAGGCCTGGCGGGGAAGGATGCTGTGCAGTGGCTGGCACAGGGAAGGCCCTCAGAGCACGCACGCTTGTTTTCTTCCCTTTGGCAGGCAGTACCTGAGTCAGGGTCAGGGTTTTTAACACCCACAGCCTGGTGCCTGCCACGTGGCCCATATTTGCTGCATGCTTGTGGCTCCTTTAGGGTTTCCCAGGTGGCTCAGTGGTAAAGAATCCGCCTGCAAATGCAGGAGCCACCAGAGACGTGGGTTCGATCCCTGGGTCGGGAAGATTCCCTTAGAGAGAGTAATGGCAAGCCACTCCAGTATTCTCGCCTGGGAAATCCCATGGAAAGAGGAGCCTGGTGGGCTGCAGTCCATGAGGTTGCAGAGTCAAGACACAACTGAACGCTGAGGCTCCTTTGCCTGAACACGGACTTAAGTCTGGCTGGAGCTTGTATCACACTGGGCAGATCAAGGGGCACGGTGGGTACTTGGCACACCCTGGCTGGACAGATGAGTCAAAGAATATATACACCATGAGTGAGGAAGAGTTGCAGCCAGCATCCTCATCATGACAGCATTTTTACAGAACATCTAACAAGAATGAAGGCCTCAGTGGTGGAATGATCAAGAGCCTGGAAGACCTGGATTGCAGTCCCTACATTGGCACTGAAGCATGATAGCCTGGGAAAGTATCCCAGGGTCTCCTTTAACTTCTGTCCTTTGACCTCTAAATCAAGGATTACTGTCCTGAGTTTAATAGGTGTTTCTGTGGCTAAGATGAAATGTTTGAAAGGAAGCCCAAGCGTGGTGCCTGACACAGGGTAGGCATTTGGTAAATTATTCAGGTCATTCCTGTTTTCAGCACGTGTTTACCGGACATCTGCTATGTGCCAGACATTGTTTTAGATCATAGGTCAGCAAACCGTGGGCTGTAGGCCAGATCTGGCCCACAACATGTTCTGTTTTTGGTTTTTAATTGCTAGATTCTCTAATGTCAGATGGTCTCAGTAAAGCTAAGTTCTTCCAGTTTATCCGTATTCTTTCCAAACTAAACATGATCCTAAAGCATCCAGTATCGAGGCTCTTTAAACATACTCGTTCTCAGCAAATGCCATGGTGTGAAAGTGACCAGTTCCTGCACACAGGTCGGGTACACCGTGCCTCTCTCGTCCTCTCAGTTTTACATTCTGTGGCAATTTGGCTCCCACATCATGAGCACGCTGTCAGATTTAGTGACCTCATCTTTCATCCATGACAGCCTTAATGACACTCAAATCAATCACCACAAACCCTGGTTTTGTAAATAAAGTTTTACTGGAACACAGTCATGCTCATTTGCTTACATACTGTCTGTGGCAGCTTTTCAAGGCAGAGTTGAGTAATTGAAACAGAGACATCACGGCTTGTAAAACCTAAGATATTTCCTCACTGGTGGTGGTGGTGGTTTAGTCGCTAAGTTGTGTCCAACTCTTTTGCGACCCCATGGATTGTAGCCCACCAGGCTCCTCTGTCCTTGGGATTTCCCAGACAAGAATACTGGGAGTGGGTTGCTGTTCCCTTCTCCGGGGGATCTTCCTGACCCAGGGATCACACCCTCATCTCCTGCATTGCAGGTGGATTCTTTACTGCTGAGCCGCCAATTTGCTGACCTCTCTTCTGGATGTTTGGGATACAGTCACAGACGACGACAAAGACGACACTCTGTGCTTCTTACATTTGCCAATGTCAGGGGTGAAAAGTTCAGGAAGAGAATAAAGTGATGATGGAAGATGGGGAATCAGAGAGGACAGTTATTTATTTGTTTGTTTATATATTTATTTCTTTTTACTTTCTGGCCATGCCATGAGGTCTGTGGGATCTTAGTTCTCCCACCAGGGATGGCACCTGTGCTCCCTGCAGGGGAAGCTGGAGTCTTAACTGCTGGACTGCCAGGGAGGTCCCAAGAGAAAGATTATTTAGGTAGAGTGTCCTCTCTCTTGAGGTGACACTTACAAAGCCCTTCACTTCTTCACAGATAGAAAACTTCAGCAGAGAAATGAGATAGCAATAAAAACTCCAGAAGTATCAATTAAGTACCTCCTATGTGCTTCGTGTTGTGGACCTAGAATTGAACAAGACTGGAAAATTCAGAATGTCATGAAAAGTGCATTCTAGAGTATGTGGGACACAAAGACAATAGAGAACTACCAAGAATTTTGTAAAAGATGATTAAATTAGAAGATGAAAAGTGCGGTGGGATAACACAGACTTGAGTATCTGGGTGGTAAAACTGGGGCTGGGACATTGTCATAGTTTTAAAGGGAGGAATCAGTGGACATGTCATTGGGAAGGTGACATCTGAACAAACCATTGAGGGAGATGAAGGAGTGAGCATGCAAGGTATGTGCAGTAAGAAGAACCTTTAGGGCAAAGGAACAGCTGGTGTAGCCCTGGGGTAGAAATGTGCCCGGCATCTCTGTGGAACAGTGAGGAGGCAGATATGGCTGGGTCAGAGCTGGGAAGATGTGAAAGGCTAGCAGGTGAGATCAGACAGATAATGGGCCTTGAGCAGGGCTTGGCAGGGGCAGCATCATGCCTCTGTTTTAAAGGTCAGAGAAAAAATGGTGAATCCTTCTCTAGAAAATTTTAACCCAACACAGGAACAGAAGATGAGTTCCAGAGAGTTCCTATTGGAGACAAGTCAATAAAATTGACCCAAGAGCTAAAGAGCCACTGTTCTTGCAGAGAAGTGACTCAATGGAGGTCTGAGAAATTATACTGTAACTAGATCTGTTTCTCTGGGGAAGGTTGGGGGGAAGCTGGACGCTGAAGGCATGAAAATGACCTGGCTTGGAACTGCTGGGTGACCCAGGCCCACAGTGGTCTCTGACAGGCGGCAGACTGCACACACAAAAGCACACCCCCACCCGTGTGGCCTGCGGACACACATCTTGCTGCTCACATGTCAGTGTCGGACTGTGTGTTTGGTGGGAGCTTTAAAGTGGATTTTTCTTTTTCTGGCTCAAGAAAACACACCTCTCCTAGCATGGGAGGCAGTTGCCAAGACAGCAGCTCTCCAGGCACCGTGAGCATCTGTTTCGGAAGCAGTGAACGTCCCTTGCAAGACTGGTGACTCCAGAGCACTGCTCCCCATGTAGAATCTGCTGTAGGAGGCTGGTTGGCCCTGGGCTGAGAATAAGTCCCCAGGGGCTTGGGAAGAAGAGACATGGGTAGCTGTTTTTGAGTCTCCTGCCGCGGGCGCGGGGAAGATGTTTTCTCTCTTCTGGTTGCTGTAGACGGTCAGGGAAGGATGCTTCTGACTGTTTGCCTGTGGTTGCACTGTGTACCCACCCAACATCAGCCTCAAAAAGCAGCGGGGTGGTGCTTTAGCACCATGGGCTCCTGAAATCCGGATCAGCCTACTGAATCGATTTTATCCGCATCTTTCCCCAGCACCTGCTGGATGCGGGGGCGTGAAGTGCTTTTGAGCTGAGCACACAGGGCGAGTCTGGGGCTTTGGTATCCCTTAGCTCAGCACAGCCTCACCATAACGTCTAGAACAAGGAGAGAGCTGCCTTTGTCCTCCTCTCCGCCTTTTAGGCTTGTGGAGGTTATGCGCCTGCCCCAGCGTCACCTAGCTGGTGAAAGGTGGAGGGAATGTTCCAGATCTTGCCTCTCGATAGTGTCATCTTCAGGGCTGGTGTCTGAGCCGTGGAACAAATGCACCTCTGTCCAGACAAGCATCTGGGCCATTGCCACTCCCAGGGTGTGCCGTGTCCACTGTCAGCCGAATCCAGAAAAGGAGGAGCTGGGCTTTGCCTCTGGGGAGTTACAGCCTGTAATAGAAAAGAATCTGAAAAAGAAGATATTATGGCCGTCAAAATATTCGTTCAGGTTTTTCCATGACAAATATGTGTGTATACACACACACACACACACACACACACACACATCGCTGATTCAGTTTGCTGTACACCTGAAGCTAACAGCAATATTGTAAATAAACTACATTTCTATAAAAATATTATCAAAACCTAAAAAAGATAAGATAAACTTACAAAACCAGAGGTTGTGCCCCAAGTGGAAATACACGCTTAATGACTTTATCACCCTGCATTCTGAATGACATCGCTCTTTTCTGAAATTGTATCCACCCACCCAGTCCCAAAGGATCAAGGTATTCCACCCTGGAGGATGATGCTAGTGTGTCCTGAGATTGTGGAAACCAAATATTTAACAGTAATGACATTTTAGGAGCCTACTAAATGTTTGGAATTATGTTGACCCCTTAACTCATATTATCTCATTAAAAATAATATATATTCATATTTTATTGTTGTAAAGATACCAGCCTAATGTTTTTTAGTGTTAGTCACTCAGTCGTGTCCAACTCTGTGACTCCATGGACCTACCAGTTTCCTCTGTCCATAGGATTTTCCAGGCAAGAACACTGGAGTGGGTTGCCATTTCCTTCCCCATAATGTTTACTGAGCACTTAAAGTATGCCAGGCAACACTCTAAACCCTTCGGGGGTGTTGGCCCTTATAATCCTCAGAGTCTATTTAGAAGTACAATTATTGTGCCCATTTTACAGACGAGGAAACTGAGGTAGAGAGAAGTGCTCAGAGTCACAGAGATAAGGTGAAATGGAAGTGGCCTTTAAATTTTGGCTTGTAGACTTGAGAGCTTGGGCTGCCTTTTCCCCTTGTACCAGCACTTCTCAGAGCTCACGTGAGTGTTTTAAAACACCTGGGGAGTGTTTTAAAACCTCAAATGCCACTCTCTCCTCTCAGAGATTCTGTTTCATTGGTCTGGGGAGGGGAGGGCCCAGGCATCAGTAACTTTGTTGTTCTAGCTTTAATAGCTTTTCTATTGTGATTACAACATGCATGAAAAAAAGGCATAAGACAAATTTACAGCTTACGAAATTAATATAAAGGCAGCAACTGTGCCACCACCCGGACAAGGGCATTGCCAACCTCAAAGCTCCTGCACTGCCCCTTTCCACTGGCACCCAGACTGTCCCCCAAAAGTAACCATTACCGTGACTCTGGCAGGAATCAGTTTGTTTTTCTTTAGTCTTTTAATACTTAAGCATTCTTCCCTAAACACTATGGTTTCTCTTTACCTGCTTTGACTTTATGTCACTGAACCGTAGAGAAGGTGTTATTTTGTGTCTAGGCTCTTTCCTTCAGCTGGGTGTTTGTGAGGTTTATCCATGTCATTAGGTGTCACTTGAGCTCATTCATTTTCATCATTGTGTGGTGTTCCCTTGTGTGACTGCAGCATCAGTCATCGTTGATAGACATTTGGGTTGGTTTCTATACTGGATTATTACAAGCAAGGAATGTACAAGAAAAGTTAGGAATTTTCTTGTATGTGCTTTTTGGTGCATATATGTACCTGTGTTTGCACGGTCTGTAGCAAGGAGTACAATTATGGGCTCCAGGGTCTTTGTCTTCAAGTATAATCCCTAATGTCTTCTTCCCAATGCAGTTGTACCAGTTTGTACTCCTGGCAACAGTTTCTATTATCACCCATTTTTAATTGTAGCTGTTCTGATGGTGCTGTGGCTCCAGCTTGTATTTCTCTGATGGCATATGGGGTTGCTCCCTTTTCACTTGGCTAATTGCTGCTTGGACGTCTTCTTTGAGGCATGGGCACTCCAGTTTCTACATCACTTTCCCATTAAGATGCCTACTTTAAAAAATATTCTGGATAAAGCCTTGTATTAATTATATGTGTAGCAAATATCTCTCAATGGTTTTGTTGCTATTGTTTTCTTTTGTGAACAAAGGTTCTTAATTTTAATGCAGTGAAATTGATAAATTATTTCCTTCATGAAAACACCATGAAGATTGCTCCATTATTTTCTTCGCTAAGTTTTATTGGTTTACCTTTCATTCCAAGGCCTATGATCAACATGGAATTAATTTTTGTGTATAGTGTGAAGTAGAGATCAAGTTTCATTTTCTTTTTAATTGACACCAGATTTTTTAAGGAATATATCTCAAAAACTCTGTTTTTATCAGCTTATGTATTAGTATTTATTTGAATTCCCCAGCAGAGTCCAAATTATAGCCTAGAATGAGAACTACTGCTCTGTGCTTAAAATCATGTTTCTTGTGGGACATTTGGGAAAAAGTATAACATCTCAAAGAAGAACATAAAAATCTCTACCTAATCCCAGAAGAAGTCAAATGCATTAATTTCATGAAGACAGCTCTCCTGTCTATTTTCTTTGACAATACCTGGAACCAAGCCAGATACTTAATAGATACTTCATCAATATTTTTTTAAAGAAATAAAGAGTAAATGAATGAGTGAAAGCTTTCTTTTAATCTCCCTCCATCTTTTTTGGTCTTTGCATATTTGTACAGATTTTGGTCATGCTGTACATGCTATGGGCAACATGATTTATCCACCGAACAGTAGGTCTTGCTTATTTTCTAATATTAATTTGTTTTCTAATCAATGATTTTTGATGGCTATCTGGTATTTCATTATGTGTGGAATGTTTTAAATCAGTGTCCTGTTGTTGAACTTGTGCATTACTTCCAGTTTTTAATTAGTACAAATAACTTCCTTCATCCTGAAGTCCTCATGTGCTTTCCAGTTATTATCTTCAGAATGCAACCCTAGGAGTAGATCACAGTGTGAATATTTATAAGTGTTTTTAAACTTATTATCAAATTGCTTTAACATTTTTTTTTGCTTTAACATTTTTTTAATCAATTTAAATTAGTCCAAGCAAATGATGGCAATGACTCTTTCTCAGAATCTTCAAAAATACTGTTTCCCAGAATCTTCAAATAGACTTGTACCATCATTTTTTTTTTTTTTTTCCGATCTGGGCTAATTTGATGGATAAAACATCGTATCCCATATTTACTTAAATTTTCAATTTATTTTGAGTGAATTTGAAAAGGCTATCTGTATAATTCTTTATGGTTTCTTTTTTTAGCTTACTAATATAAGAGTTTTTTTTTTATTATTAAAGGCATATATCTTTTGGTTATCAGATATATTGTGAATATATTTATCAAATGGTAACTTTTCTTTAACATTTATTGTTTTTTCTTCTTGTAAAGTTTCACATTGTTAAGTACAGAATCTGTCTTATCAAGCTTTTGTGTTATGTGTGTGTGTGACTTGATCTTTAAATTTCTGCCTCCTAAAGCCTTGTCTATGCTGTCTTAGTGGGACTGTCTTTAGGTTTGCAATATTAAGTAAGATGTTTCCTATTAATTTCAAATTCATTTACTGCCTTGACAAATTCTTTCAATGCTACTAATTAAAGAAAACAACAGGAACAGATATAAAGCTTGGTCAGTTGCCATTGGTCATCTGTGAAGATGATTATATGGATTTTTCCCTTTGACTTATTAATGATGACTCCCATTAATAACTTTTCTAATGGCAGACTCTCTCATGTTCTTGGCACAAAGGCTGTACTATTTTGGGGTGTACTGAACATAATGTCCAATTAGGACATAATAAGTTTTGTTCTTTTAATGTGCCGCTTGAGTCTCCTACTAAGATTTTATTTAGGATTTTTGCTTCTGTATGTATTTGCAAGAATGCTCTTTATTTTATTTTTGTTCATTTTCAACACGATGCTGTGCTTTCTGAAATGGATTGGGAGAACTTTCATTCACTCCTGAGAGCTGAGGAATGAATCACGAGGCATTCCTTAATGGTTTAAAAGAACTTGTAACTTTTTATTGTAATCTCTGCTGTGATGAGTTTTTAAATATCTTGAACTAATTTTGGTAATTCATATTTTTCCCTTAAAATCACCATCTATTTCATCAACTTTTAAAATGTTAATAGCACAGAACTATATATAAAATGTATTTCTGTGATTTAACATGTTTTCTGTGCTCATAAATGCTTTCTATTAAAAGTTTTGTCTATGTTTAACCACCTTTTCAATTTTTGGTTTTCACTTTTACTCTTAATTTATGCATTTATATTTTTAATTCCATTAAGCTCTTCCATATAGTTTAAAAAATTTTAGTTGCAAGCTCATTCCATTTATTTTAATCTAGCCTCCTCCAGTATTAACAGCATTTAAGGCTATACATTTTCCTCTGAGAGCAGCTTTGGCTACTACCCTTATATTCTGATATGAGGTGTGCTCATTATCATTTTATTTTCAATCAGACAATATGCTTCCCTGAGAAGATATCTATTAAAATCACCTAATGGATATTTTTAGATAATATAAGCAAGCCAATAGCTTCCCCTCCCACCCCCCAGCCCCATCCCAGAGTTCTGTATTTTTCCTTTCACTTTGTCACTTTTTAAAGGTATACTTCTGATAGATAGCAAATGGTTAGATTTGGTATTTTTCTTTTACCCTCAGAGTATTGTAAAGATATTTAACTCTGTTTGCATTTACCAGTATTGTATATTGGGTTGTCTGTCATCGTTCCCATCTTGTTTTATTCTTGCTTTCTGTACATTGTATTTCCTTGCTGTTTCCCTGGTATTCCAATTTTTGTTGTTGGCCTAGCTCTGCACTTCTTTTACTCTAAGGTGGGTCCCTTGGTCTGACATGATGTTATGTGGGATCGGGTGCTGGTCAATCAGACATGCTGTAAGTTCTTTAATAATGAGGCTGAGGCCCTGAGGGCAGGATAGATATACCCATACTTAGAGTATGTATCTACTCGTGCTAAATGGAATGGCTGTCCATTCTGAGTAGATGGCTACCATGTATCCCCCTTGCCTCCCAGTGGCTGGTGGATCTTCTCAAATGCTGGTGGTGTATGGGGGTCTCTGTGTTGGTTTCTCCCTTGGCAGGTTGCATCCCTGGGAAGCATATTCTGAGAAGGATATTAGCCTGCAGAATGTCTATAAGGGAATGCTCTTGAAATTAGCATCTGTGGAAAGAAAAACAAAGAAGTGTCCTTGAGCAGGTGGAGAAGTAGGGGCCTCGGCTCTTTAATCTTTCACCGAACACGGCCTCTTTGTGCTTGTGTGCTTATTAAGTTGTCTCCAACCTGGAATCTCAAAAATGCCAGCACGTGACTGCCAACTGTTTATTTTCCTTCTGCCTGCTCTCTGATTGGAGTCACTCATTCATTCTTTTGTTCCTTCTTCTTTTGAAACATGCTATGTTGAGTCTCCACTGGCCACAGTGCTGGGTGATGCACGCACAGAGGTAAGCCCCCCATGGCAGCCCACGTGGATGAGGAGACAGACGTGGAAGTAGTAGCCTGTGGTGGGCATGTGCCGGGGAGATAGGTCCCTGAGTCTGGGGAGCAGGCCTTGGGGAAGAAAAGCCTTTAGAAGGTGAGCTCTGACTAGGGATTTGAAGGATGCATGGGAGTTTGTCAGGTGACACATCCAAGCTCTTGTACTGATTTCAAGTCTCCCCAGTTAGGCTTTTTCTCTCATCAGGGAAGCTCAACAAAGTCCGTCACAGGGACCATAGTTAATGCCTAATGCAGAAACACTGTAAATATTTTTCCTCTGCTCACTCATTTAATCCTTATCTTTCAGAGGAGAAATGAGGCCCAGAGAGGTTGCAGGGTTGGCTCAAAGTCACACAGCCCGGAAGTGACTGAAGCACAGTTTGCTTCCCTGTCTGGTAAGACTGAGAGGGAAAGTTGGAGCGGAGGCTCAGAGACCGATCTGGGTCATATTGGAAAACAGACAAGAGCAGTCTCTGGGTTCTTCTTCCTCCAGGAGCGGCTCTTCCTTCCCCAGCCCACCCCCCGATCCCACCCACCAGGGCCTCTCTTTGTATCCCTGCACGTGCTGTCTGTCAGCACCAGCGTAGATGCCGTGGGCAAGAGAGATGAACAAGGTGTGGTTCCTGCCAACACCTGTTGAAACAGTAAGGAAAACTTTATTTGAAGGGATTGCAGTGGGAAAGAGAGATGGGGCTAAGCTCTGAATGAATATAAGGAGTGGAGGGAATTCCTGGCAGACCAGTGGTTAGGACTCCACACTTTCACTGCCAAGTACACAAGTTTGATTCCTGGTCAGAGAACTAAGATTCCACAAGCTGTGCGGTGCAGCCAAAAAAAAAAGAGAAGTGGGGCTTTATAGCCAGAGGAGGGGCTGGGATGGAAAATTACTAGAAGAAGAAGGCATCAGAGATAGGGAGATTCTTGCTAAACCCACCCAAGAAGATTCTTACCAAAGGCAGACAGAAAACTTAGACATCAAAAGTGGGGGATGAGAAACTTGATCAGGTATCACGAGTCGGGGAGCCCTTGTTAAACAGACTCAGCAGGTTTCTTTACTAAGACCGGGCTGGGCAGGCCGAAGGCCGGACAGAGGTCAAGGTCCAGGGGCTAGCCAGACTCAAGTCTGGTCAAGGGGAGTCTTTGTCACTAGTGGGTGTCATTTGACAAGCAGCTCAGTAGGTTCATTGAATGCATGAATGCAAGGATGCTGTGCTGTCTCAGTCCTGAGTGAGTGGACGTGAGTGTGGCCTCCACCCTCCTTCTCCTTGCCTCATTGCCCCTCCTGAGCCTCAGGCCCTCTCTGACCTCTGCTGTCCACTCCGTCCCCCTCCAGCTTCCTGCAGGCTGTCAATGTCTGCATCTCCCTCCCCACCCGGCCCTGTCACCTTGACAATCCCTCACTCTGCAAATACAACACGCTGTGCGAGCCATTTTGTTTTTGCTAGAAAATGTATGTGGCTCCCCAGCCCCCGTGTGCCATGTTGCCTCTGCAGCAGCTGGAGTCGTTACCCCATAACGTCACTTCCCTTCTGCCTCCACCCCCACCTGCCTTGTATCCTCATAGACCAGGTCAGCACCTGGTCGCCAAAGAAAAGTTGCTGGATATCTGGGCAAAGAGGTCAAGGATGGTTTGGGGATGGGGTGTTTTTAGCTGTGCACTCTCAGAAGACAAGGGGTTAGATTTTTGTCTGTTTGGAAGGAGGGAGATATAGGGAGAACTCAGTGCTTCTCATGAGGATGCTCTGGGCATGGAACCAGACTTGGTGCTTTAGAGACCCTGAGTCGTTTAATCTTCCCAGCAGCCCTCCAAGGCAGGTACTTGGTGTAGCTCCAGTTCATAGACAGGAATACCAAGGCTCAGAGAGGGTAAGCAACTTACCCCAGGGAGCCAAGCTGAGAAGTGGCAGAGGCAGGATCTGGGTGCAACCCACGAGAGCCCCTGGGCCTAGCTCTTCCGCAGGATCAGGGTACCAAGGATGCATGATGGCCTGTCCCCTGCCACCCCCCTCCTACCCTTGCCCCCAGCGCCTCATGTAGTAGCATGTCTTTCCTCTGAAGCCTGGCCCACTGTCTGTCTCGTTTCAAAAAACCTGATGCTCACAATGAGGTGGTTCAAAACCCTGTAAGATGTTCTGGTATGTGAATTAGATCTCAGCTCTAAAGCTGTAATTTTTAAATCCTGCAAAGTTTTGAAACGATGCATTCCGGTACCCCCTACCCCTCCACATGGCGTTGGTCATTCTGGAATGTGACTGGGATGACCTCCCTGCTGGCCGCCACAGCAGAGGCCCTATGGGGGCGGGGGAATGATATGCTGATGCATTAGCACTTGGCTGCCCAGCTCTGTAGTGTCCACTCACATGCCTGGATGTTCTCGCTCCGGGTCTGGCGTTTGGCTCAGCCTGACCACAGTCAGGGCGCACCTAGACCTCTCTGGTCCTCCACTGTGAGTGAGGGATGGTGTCTGGCTCCTGGGCCTCAGGCCTGGGTTGAGGCTCACAGATGCTGGTTTTATCTGCGCCCCCTACATCCACCACTAGGATGTCAGCACCGTGAAGCCAGCATCTGCCTCTTTGCCCACTGATAGAGCCCACAAACCTGGATGCCCTGCACATAGTAGATGCTCCATAAACACTTGGTGGATGAGGGAATTTTAGCTGTAGGCTGACTGTGACATAAGCAGGAGGGAGCCCAACAAAGCATCTCCATCTATAGAAAAGGTCTCTCTTCTGCCAGCATAACAGCCCTGGCTCTCGGAACATCTTGGGGTCCTGCGGCCTGGGAGCCCTAGCACCCTCTATAAGACATGACTGCACATGTGATCAACACCTCTTTGGGAAGGCCTGTCACTTCCTGGTGGAAATCTGTGCCCCCGATGAATCCAGAATCGTGAGGCTCAATGAGTGTGTGGATGTGTCTGGTGCGGTTCATTGGTGAGGACTCAGATGGGGAGTTTCTATGCCCACTGGTCCAGGCCCGTGTGGGTGGCTGTCTGGCACAGGAGAGGAGTTCTAGTGTCAGATCAGTCTAGGCTCCTGGCGTGCCACCCCTCAGCTGTGGGACCTTCAGCAAATGACCTAGCCTGTCTGAGACCCAGTTTCCACGTCTGTAAAGTTAGCAGTCATAGACCGAGCTTGTGAGGGTAGTGGGTGGATTAAACATAAGTAGGTGACTCGTGGGACTTCACTGCTGGGCTAATAGCTACGACTCCGCATTCCCAATGCAGGGAGTCTGGGTTTGATCCCCGGTCTGGGAACTAGAGCCCACATGCCACAACTAAGAGGCCCCAGATGCCGCAACAAAGATGCTTCCATCAAAGATCCTCCAACAGAGATCCCTCGGGCTGCAGCTAAGACCTGGTGCAGCTAAATAAATACAAATAAATAAAATATTTAAAAAAATAAGTAGGTAACTTGCTCAGCACACAGAGACACTTGACAATTATTAATGCTTTCTGGTGAATATGCTTCTTGACAGCTCTGAATATCCGTCTTTCCTTTGCTCCATTCTCCCTGCTTTACATCTCAATCCTCATTGCAGGTGTGCAGGCACGTTCCCCCTTTGCCAAGTCTTTCTGCTTGCCTTCTTTTTCCATAGCAAGGGGGTGTTACTTTTCTGCCCGTTTTTCCCTATAAAGCCAAGCTTTGGCTCTATGTCGTGATAAGCCGGGACACTCCCTCCGAGCGCTGGGAGATCCAGGGCTGGTGGATGTGTGTGCCCCAACTCTGTGTGCACAGGGCCTGCCCGGGGGCAGCATGGGCGTTCGGGGATAGTTCCTTTCTGAACATTTGTCTCAGTCAGCTGTAGGACTGCAGTCCCTGGGGAGAAAAGCTGCAAGTCTTAAGTCTGGTGAATGTGGCTGTAATTCCTGCAGCCATGGTGTGTATGAGTGTGTGTGTGTGTGTGTGTGTGTGTGTGTGTGTGTGTTGGAGGGGAGATCCAGGGTGTGTGTGTGTGTGCAGAGGTCCCTTTGACGTGGGGAAGTGGGCCAGGCAGGGGCAGGCTCTTAGTCCCCGAGGATGTCTCGTGTGGGCACTGGCCCCTTCTTCATGAGGCCTCTGATGCTGAATTGGATCCACCAAAGTCAGGAAGATCACTTCCTGCCTGAGAAGGTGACCACATGTGTAAAGTGGAGTTGAGATGCTTGTCTCATTCTCATGGAGTGAGTTGCGAGTCTAGAAGGGACCCCTTCTATGTGGTAGCTGGACACACTGCCCTGGCCTTGAAACCCCTCCTGACACCTGGCTTTGTGGGATGCAGACAATCCTTTTCATTTCTCTGCTCTTCAATTCTCAACAGTAACAGTGGAGACCCTAGAATTTCATAAGTAGTTCTTGAATGAAGGAGATAAAGGAGGCAATTTTTTTCTTATGCCCAGCTCAGTGTGTGGCATATAGGAGGTATTCAGTAATCACCGTCTGTATTCTTTTTTATCAAACAAAACATATGGCCATACATCTTTACATTGTCTTAATTACTATTATCAGTGCTGGTAATAATACAACTCCAAGATTTGTTTGGCCTTTATGTAATCATAGGTGGGATAAGCCAAAAAGAACATTTAAAAAAAAAATGCCAAGATTTCTTTAGGAGCTCCTCAAAAGGAAGCCAGGGGAATGTAATGGAGCCCCAGTAGTAATAGCAACTAGCAAATACTTAATTTGGTGTGATATGCTCCTTGTCTTTGTCTCTGGAACAATTAGCTGGATGAAAAAAATAGCTGTCTGCCCTCAGAAAGGGAACATAATATGCAATTAAAATTAAGGACTTTCTATTTGAAGGGACCTGTTACATGATATTATAGGAGGAAGCAATCGAGGAATATTATTGTTTCGCATATTTAGGAATCAGGGTAATTAGAAGATGCCAAACATTGAGGACCAGCTGGAAAAGGGCCCGGGGAAGGGAGAAGGCAGGAAGCCCCCCGCCCCACCTCATCAGGCATGGGACATCCCTGGGGGGTGTTTGTGCTACATACAGGAAATAGGATGCCTTGCTGCCATCATCCATGAGGGCTTGCATCTCGGGGGCTGTGGCTGTGGAGAAGAAACTTAGACTCTCCACAGAATGACCTGGTCTCACATTCTCGTACTTCTGTTGAATTGCTATGTTATTTTTCCCTTCCAAGCTTTGGTTTCCTTCTCATCCAAAAAACAAGAAACAGGCTACTCTCTTTGAACACATAGGCTTGTTGTGAGGTCACAAATGAGATGATACTCATAATTATTGTTCTTATTCAGCCACTAAGTCATGTCTGACTCTTTTCGACCCCATGGACTGCAGCACACCAGGCTCCTCTGTCCTCCAGTAACTCTAGAGTTTGCTCAAATTCATGTCCATTGAGTAGGTGATGCTATCTAACCATCTCATCATCTGCTGCCCCCTTTCTCCTTCTCATACTTATAATAGGTTTCCTAAAGTGCTTACAAGGAATAAATCTTTAATAGATATTTTTATTATTCTGTTCATAGATGTGATGAGCTGCCCACGCATGACAGAGAAGGTGAAAAGCAAACACTCAAACCAGGCCTCAAGTAGTACCTGTGTCGGTAGGATGCTTCTGGCTACAAGTAAAAGATAGCTCAGCCAAGGGGACTTACACACTAGGGTATTTAATCTCTCACAGAACACGAAGTCCTGGCTTAGTTAAGTCATCTGTTCAATGGCTTTATGGTTCCCATTGTCAGGGGATAAGGAGGAGTTACTGATCGGTGGGCACAGAGTTTCAGTGAAGCAAGGACTAAGCTCTGGAGAGCTGCTTACAACGTGGCACCAGGGGTCAGCCATAATGTATGTCATTGTGCTACGCTCAATCTCTCAGGTGTGTCCGACTCTGCGATTCCATGGACTGTATCTGCCAGGCTCCTCTGTCCATGGGATTTCCCAGGCAAGAATACTGGAGTGGGCTGCCATTTCCTACTGCAGCCAATCTTCCCAACCCAGGGATCGAACCTGCATCTCTTGCATCTCCTGCATTGGCAGGCAGATTCTTTATCAAAGCACCATCTGGGAAGTCCCACTATATGTGTTCTAAACCTAAAATTTTGTTAAGAAGATAGATCTCAGGGTAAGTGTTCTTACCACAGTAAAATATGATTAAAATTAAACTTATCTCACGCCCCACAAAACCCCCAAACAAAATAATATCAGCCACAAAACTTGATGGGGTTGGAACCAACCTCTTTGGTGTCTGAAAAATCACATTTACAAAAACAATATGTTTTTCTAGATCAAGTAACTTAAAGAGAAATGATCCTTTCTCTCTCTCTGTCAGTTCTCAGCATCTAAGCTTCATTGTCTGAAATTCTTCCATTCCTTTCTTCTTGTCCCTCAAATCCCCGAGTTAATGAGACCACACTCGGTGTGCCCAGGCCTGGGTGGATTATTGGGAGAACAACTCTGAATTACCAGCATTGTATTTGGAATAGGGCTTCCCTGGTGGCTCAGACGGTAAATAATCCACCTGCAATGCGGGAGACCTGGATTGGGAAGATCCCCTGGAGAAGGAAATGGCCTTCTTGCCTAGAGAATCCCATGGACAGAGGAGCCTGGTGGGCTACAGTCCATGGGGTCACAAAGAGTTGGACACGACTGAGTGACTAAGCACAGCACAGCACAACTATATTCAGTGTAAAGTAAACAGCTGCTGATTGTAAGATAGACCACCAATTTAGCCACACCTTCAAGAAGAGAAATTAGAAACATTAAATGTACACATCAACGTAAGACATTCTGATTTTGGAAATACAGTAATGTGAGGATAAAGGAGTGTG
Organism: Bos indicus x Bos taurus; assembly: GCF_003369695.1. NCBI lineage: Eukaryota > Metazoa > Chordata > Mammalia > Artiodactyla > Bovidae > Bos > Bos indicus x Bos taurus. The sequence goes on from NC_040089.1 coordinate 8,778,818, forward strand.
TCTCTCAGAAGGGAGGAATTAGACCTCTGGCTGTTGGAATAGGAATTTGGACGGATGAATTGGAGAGAAAGTTAATTTGGCACACTTAGCAAGGTCAATTAGATTCAAACGCACTGATCGACATGGGTGTTCCATGTGGGTCTCATGCGAGGTGGGCCGTGGGCTCCATGCTGCATCACACCCCTGCCCTCAATGAGCTCACAGTCAGTCCCTGAGGCTGATGTCTAACCTGGACACCCTTCTCCAGTGTGGGGAGCACCAGGATGAGGTGAGCAGGGAGTGTTAGGTGAGCCCGGGTGAGCAATTACCTGGCCCGGGGGTGGAGGGGTCAGCAGAGAATTCCTAAGGGAAGTGGTACCTGTGGTCCGTCTCCAGATAGAAGGAGTGGGCCAGGAGGAGAGACTGCACAGGTATTGTGGGGAGAGTGGAGAGGTGTGGCCAGGAGGGCCCAGGAGAGGGAGAGAGCAGTCCAGGAGAGGGCACAGGATGCCCTATGGGGAGGCTCAGGTCTTACCCAGGACAGAACAGAACAGATCAGCAGGGAACTGAATCTTCCTGGCAGCCTCTGTGCAAAGAATGGGTTTCAAGCAGCGGTTCTCAAAGTGTGGCCTAGGAACCCCGGGGGTCCCATTCCAAAGAATCCAGGAGACCAAACTATTTTCATGATCATCCTCAGGACGCATGCGCCTTCTTTAGTCCTGTTCTTCCGCAAGCGTACAGTGGAGTTTCTCAGTGGCTACCTGGCTGGTTTGATCGAGACGGAGTGGATGCAAAAGCAGAGATGAGAGTCCAGCAGTCTACTCTTGAGTCAAACATCAAAAAGAAATTTAGCAAAAAGGCCAAAACAGTGCTGTTCTTCTGTGTAGTGTAGTGACTATCTTGTAAAATACAACTATTTTTCATACAAGATACTTATGCTAACATGTAATAGGTTTATTATTATTTTAAATGAATTAAACGTGTGTTAAACTATCTGTTTTAATTTCAAATAGAGTGAAATATTTGATCCACATGAACAGAAGCTCTTTGGGCTCCTCTATAATACTGCTATTGTTATTCAGTTGCTCAGTCACGTCTAACTCTTTATGACCCACTGGACTGCAGCACGCCAGGCTTCCCTGCCCTCTACCATCTCCCAGAGCTTGCTCAAACTCATGTCCGTTGAGTCCGTGATGCCATCCAACCATCTCATCCTCTGTCATCCCCTTTTCCCACCTTTAATCTTTCCCAGCATCAGAGTCTTTTCCAATGAGTTGGCTCTTCGCAGCAGGTGGCCAATGTATTGGAGCTTCAGCTTCAGCGTCAGTCCTTCCAGTACTGAAGAGTGGCAAACTGAATTGATAAGTTAGTTCACTTTCTGGGAAGGTCTGTGCCAGGAAATGCCAGCAGGGGCAGTACTGGGTCAAGGCTCCTCTGGCCCCAGAGTAGGAGATAATGGGGGCCGGAGGCAATGGAGGATGGAGATAACTGCAGCCCAAGGGGAATCTTCCTTTAACAAAGGTTCTCCGTGGTCAGTTCCAAATGTCAGCTGGTGCCACTTGCTGAAGCCCCTGCCCTGGAATCTGACACTTGTGTCTTTGATCTCATCTTTGCACTGTCACTGTGAGACAGATGCTGGCAGGCAGAAAGCAGCTTCCCCAAAAACACACAGCAAGCTGGGCAGAGCCAGGATTCAAACCCAGGACTTTGTGACTCTCCAGGGAGGTGCAGCCCTCATCCATAACAGGACATGTTCATTGATGAGAAGTGTTTGAGGCCCCAGCCCCTGATGGCCTCTCAGAGCTATGGGCCCCACTGCCCGTGGCTGCCCTGCAGGGTGGTCCCCGATGGCGTCTGGAGAACAGGCTGACCGTGGTTGGTAGCACACTGTGGACACTGGATCTGGCCAAGAGAGCTCAGCTGGGGAGGTCACTGCAGCCTGGAGGGGCTTCTGGGAGGAATAGTACAGCCAGTGATGCGCTCATCCTTGGGGTCATCCTTGGGCATAACCAGTCCAGGAAGCAGGGGAGGGGAGGATTCATCCTCACAGCAGACTCTCTTCTCTCCATCATTCAGCAGAGCTCACTGGGTACCGCTTATGTGTCAGAAGCCAAGCTTGGTCCATCGGAGGAACCCAGAGAGGAGAGAGAGGAGAAGGAATATTTGTTAATTTCTTACCATGGAGTCAGCAAGCAAAGGTTAGATCTGTATGGAGTCCCTGGGGGATCTCAGCCAGGAAGGCTCATCCTGCCACTTGCTGGCTGTGTTACCTTGAGCTTGTGACTGGACTTCTCTGTACCTCCCAGTTTCCTGGGAGTAAAATGGAGATGGTACTGAAGTACTCGCCTCATAGGGTTGGCGTGAGAATCAGATGAGTCAGTATATAAAAGCACTTAGGTCTGGCCTGGCAGCTAGAAAGCACTTGACACATGTCACTCCTGACATTTTATTGTATTGCTCTAAACACGTTAAGATGACTCACCGTATTAACTTGTGTTAGCCACATAGCACGTCTTATCACGTCATTCTCACTGCGACCCTGCATGTTAGGTATTTTGTAATTGTCCCGATGATCTTGATAAATACACAGAGGCTCAGAGAGCCTGACTTGCCCCAAGTGTAGGTCTCCAGGACCACCTCTCTCCTATTTATTCATACAGTGCTGCTGCTGATGCTAAGTCGCTTTAGTCGTGTCCGACTCTGTGCGACCCCATAGACGGCAGCCCACCAGGCTCTCCCAGTGGCTGACTTTTCAGTGTCACTTCTGATGCTGGAGGCCTGGATGTCCACATGCCTTTGAACTCAGCCTCCTATTTTCATTATGAGGAGCCTCTCTTCTTAATGGGAGAGGCCTACACCGGAGCTGGGAGACGGGAAAGTAGGCGTTTGCTGAGCTCATCTTTGGGAATGAGAAAGGAAAGCATGCAGGTCCTTCCTCCACCTGGAAGAAAGATTCAGGACCCCAGCCCGAGGCTGTGGCCATGGCAACATTGGGAGATTCTACATCTTTGCTCATTTTCCTGTGCTTTCTTTCATTTTCTCTCTCTCTTCTTGTCTTCCTGGTCCATTAAAGAAACTGACCTTCATGGAGCACTTTCACCAGAAGCAGGACCTCTCAGTTTGCATGCCTTTCCCCTTGCTTCCTGGGGCTTCCCAGGTGGCTCAGTGGTAAAGAATCCACTTGCCAACACAGGAGAGAGAGAAGGCAGGGTTCAATCCCTGGGTCAGGACGATCCCCTGGCAGAGGAAATGGCAACCCACTCCAGTGTTCTTGCCTGAAAAATTCCATGGACAGAGGAGCCTGTGGGCTACAGTCCATGGGGCCACAAAGAGTCAGACACAACTGAGCGACTCTGCGCACACACACACACGCACGCATTCCTTGCTTCACAAGGAGCCTAGGACTTGTACCAGGGAGAGGGATCCATGCTCCCTGAGTGCTCCCTGCCAGGCTCTGTCCCGAATGCTTTTATGTCTTCACCCACTCCAACCTCAGAACAGCCTTGTGGGAGCAGACACTGTCAGGGTGCCCATTTTACAGATGAGCCACTCGGGGCTTGGAGAAGTTCAGGAGGGTGCCCAGGAGCACTTGCTAGTCAGTGTCAGCTGTGAGACAGCGTCAGAGGCAGCAGTCTGATTCTGGACCCCAGTGCTAAGCTACAGTCTTGGACAGAAAAGACCTTACTACAAGGGAAGCAATAAGGGGCTTCCCAGATGTCCCTAGTAGTAAAGAACCCGACTGTCAATGCAGGGGACATAAGGGACACAGGTTCTATCCTTCTGTCAGGAAGATCCCCTGGAGGAGGGCATGGCAACCCACTCCAGTATTCTTGCCTGGAGAACCCCGTGGACAGAGGAGCCTGGAGGGCTACAGTCCATAGGGTCACAAAGAGTCAGACATGACTGGAGTGACTTAGCACTCACACACAGGGAAGTAATAAAGGGCACTCTGCATTTGGGACGGAAGCTCTAAGACACGGATGGGATGGGGATGACGGCAGCTCAGACCAAGCCTCTCCAAGGCTAGAGATGTACCTGCTGTTTGATCCCAGGCTGCATGGTGAAGTGAGGAGACTCAGGGCTGGGACCCAGCGGGCTGGGCAGGAGCCCTAGCAGTGGGCAGGCCTGGGAATCTCTTTCTTCCAGCCTTGGCCTTGGCTTTGTGTCTACCCTGTGCAGAACGATGACCTCTTCAATGGTTGCAGGTGCCCCTGGAATAGCTGTCAAGTCTGGATATCAGGCTAGGGCTGAAGGTGGGTGCTGACCACAGTGCAGGGCGTGATGTGATGGCCATGTGCAGGGCGAGACTGAAGAACCAGGAGACCTCTTCTGCTGAAATTTACTCTGAACTTCCTGACTCTGCACCTTGGAGCCACTGCTTGGGAGGATCCAGCCTGTGCTTCTTGAGCCTTAAAGGAACAGGGCTTTATCTTTTTCATGGGGCATGGTTGCTTTTTGCCTGGTTTTTCTGATTTGGCAGACTTTCCCAGAGGAATGCCACCTTCCATGCCTCTGGAAATGTTTCTTCCTGCTTTAAGCAGTGTGCGCTGTTAGAGCCACATCTAGTCTTTAACAACTCCTGTTCTTCTGTGGGGACCAGTGTGCTGAAGGTGGCCATAAAGACACTTACATCCACATCAGCCATTTCCACCTCATCCCTTATGACTTGGCTCAGGCCTCTCCTCCTCCAGGAAATCTTCTCTGATTGCCTGGGCTAGTTTTAGTTTGGTGTCTCCTTCCTGCATTTTGTTGCACCCTAAGTGCCCAGATTCTCGCCATCACCGTACTTTACTAAAGCCTCTGGCTTGCATGCCTGCCTCCTACCCTAGGCTGCAGGCTCCTCACACCGTGGCCTCAGCGCTCAGGAAATATTTGTGGTATCAATTGGACAACCCTAGCAGATAGGCTGTTAGTCCCATTGAGAGCCTTGATAAGGTTTCCGAGAGAATAAGCCACTTATCCAAATTATTATGTGCGGGCTTTGGGATTGAGTATCATTTCCAGTAGGTCAGATGACAGTTCCACACAGCAGCCAAAGATGCCAGAGGAACACGGCAGCCTGGGGATGACAAAGCCCAGTGAAGCAGCCAGTCTGTTAATGGGCATTAGATGCCTACTGAGTGCCCTCCTCACACAGAGGGAGAAAGAAACCTCAGGTCCTCCCTTCAAGGAGAGTTGGCTTGAAGATGGAGGAGCTAATAAGTAAGGCATGGATATGAGAAGATTGAGCTTCCCATGTGGCTCAGTGGTAAAGAACCTGCCTGCCAATGCAGGAGACGTGAAGAGACATGGGTTTGATCCCTGGGTTGGGAAGATCCCTTGGAGGAGGGCATGGCAACCCACTCCACTATTCTTGCCTGGAGAATCCCATGAACAGAGGAGCCTGGTGGACTGCAGTCCATGTGGTTGCAAAAAATGGGACACGACTGAAACGACTTAGCACACACACATGTGCACACACACACGAGAAGATTACCATCGGCACAAATGTTTCTGTGGCCGAAGTCAGTGACACGCAGCTGGACACTGCTGGCTACTTTCCCAGGACAGCCTCTGGGAAACGAGGGGTGTCAGCAAGGGTCTACGAAGTGGGAAAAGCAGAGAAACCTACAGGAGTGGTTGAAGAGCTTGAACTCGGGAGCTTATTTCCGTGCTTAGCCAGCCATGGGCTTTGTAATCTTGGAGAATTTCCTTGACTTCTCTGTGTCTCAGTTTCCTGGTCTGGTGACCCTGACCTCCTTGTTGGGCAATGACGAGGAGTTAGTGGGACCAGGCTTGAAGAGCACTTTGCACGGCATCTGACATGTTGTAGAATGGTTCAGAAAAGCCGCCTCTTGTTAATAGAAGTTAGTTACCGCATTAAGATCTACACATCTCACATGCAATGGTACAGGCATATCTCAAAATCAGCAAGTAAAAAGCGCAAGCTCAAGGGCATGAGAATTCCGAGATTTGATCATCTGAGGCTGTGTGTATGTGCATGCCCACTCAGTCCGATCCTTTGCAACTCTTTGTGACCCCATGGACTGTATAGCCCACCAGGCTCCTCTGTCCATGGAATTTCCCAGGCAAGAATACTGGAGTGAGTTGCCATTATCTTCTCCAGGGGATCTTCCCAACCCAGGGATCAAACTTGTATCTCCTGTATCTCCTGCATAGGCGGGCAGGTTCTTTACCAGCTGAGCCATCAGGGGAAGTCATCTTGTTAATAACACAGTGTTTATTTTCAGCAGTACCAGTAAGAAGGCCATTCCTGGCAGTGGGTTCAGCTCCTTGGCATCATGTCTTGGATTGGGTCTTCCCAACCTTGCCACCAACTGTGTAACCGAATCCCCTGATGCTCCACAGCTGAATTTGGCCAAGCAGCCTGCTCCCCTTTTCTTATTGATCGGGGCTGTTTGAGGCCACAAAATAGGCCGCTATAATGGCACAGAGAGCTTGCCAGATGGAGCAGACTAGTGGCTTATAAATGCCCCCTCCCAGCCACTGACCCACCAGGGGACTCACTTTCCAAGTAGGCATCAGGAGAGCATCACAGGACACAGTTAATGTTGCCTGTTTCTTCCATGGGGTCAAGTTTCTGCAAGAAGATTCATTCATTCATTCATGCATGCATCCACCCACCCATCCCCCTTCCATCCATCCATCCATATATCCTTCTATCCATTCATTTGGCAGACATGCATTAAGTGCTTGCTGTTGCTGGAACACTGTTCTAAGCATGCATGCAATGGATATTTTTAAAGTACTTAATTGTGTGTGGCTCATTGTTCCTGCCCTCCTGCAGCTCGGTGCACTGTGAGGTCTGAGCCCCTGGAGACCATGAGTAGGTGGAGGGGGCGCCCAGGTGGGTGCTAACAGAGTCATGATGACACAGTCAGCCTGGCCGGGTGTCAGAAGAGGCTTCAGCCTGGCCTTAAAACACAAGTGGGATTCAAGCAAGAGAAATTGGAGAGAATAGCCATGCTTGCAGAGGGAGCAGGCAGCATGGGGAAGGCCTGTAGTTGGGAAATAATAGTAACTGTGGTAATTACAAACGCAGACATTTATTGAGAGCCTAGCCATACCTCCTGCCTTCCTAAGCCCTGTGCACACTGTATCTCAAGGAGCGCTGAACGCTGTTTCTGGCACACACTTTTAAGAATGTGTTTCTGGAACCAGAGTGTCTGGGTTTAAGTCCTGGCACCACCTCCATTTGCTGTGTGATCATGGACAAGTTACGAACTTGCCTTCATCTTTAAAAACGGGTAATATAAGCATCTTTTTGTGTCAGTATGGACTTGTGGATGTTTATTTGTTACTTTGGGTTATAGTTTAATTCTACATTATTTTGTTACTCAAATTGTTTCAGCTTCAGCCATTGAGAACTCTCTCAACTGGCTCCTATGTCCTTCTGACATATGTCTGTTGGTGTGGTGTGGACGTGTGTGTATGTGTGTTTGTATTTGAGCACTATTTAATACTCCAGACTCATCTTGTATAGTCCATGCCCCAGCCCTAGAATCAGCCCTTTCTCTGAAATTCCCAGTTCCTTTTATTGAACAGTGGTATTAGAAATCAAGATCTGGATGGTGGATGAGCTCACCGCTGTTGGGGTATCATTGCTTCCAGATGAATTTTCAGTGCAGAAAATTCCAGATGATTTATGTAGAGAATCCCCTCAAGGAGCTGGAGCATAATTCCCCATCCTCTAATTGTGGGCTCCACATAATGATTTCTTTCCCAAAAGAGGAGCCTTTTTTCAGTGGACAAACCTGATGAACATGAACCCAGCCAGCTGATCAAGATCAGTACCAACATTGCTGTAATGTCGATAGCTGCCCCCTTGTTGTGCTGTGTTGAGAATGGCACTTTATCTCCCCAAACCCCAGTCTATACATGACGGCACCACTCAAGCCCCAGTTGAGAGTCACTCAACAAAATGCCTGACTAGTTCCCATCAAAACTGTTAAAAGATGGGCAAGCATGAGTGAAGTCTGAGAAGCGTTCACAGTCTAGAGAAGCCTAAGAAACATTAACAAATGTGCTACGGTATTCTGAATGGCATCCTGTAAGAGAACAAAGGACAAAGTAAAGGGACAAATGATGAACTCTGAATAAAGTATGATTTCAGTTAATAGTGATATATCAATATTAATTCATTCCTGGGGATAAATGTGCCATAGGTGTCAACAGTAAGGAAACTCAGTTTAAGTAGATATATGAGAGTGGTGATGGGCAGGGAGGCCTGGCGTGCTGCGGTTCATGGGGTCTCAAAGAGTCAGACACGACTGAGCGACTGAACTGAACTGATGAGAGCACTCTATATCTGTACGTTCTCCGTAAATCTGTAACTATTGTAAACTGAAAGGTTTATTGTAAAATGTAGGCAATACTATTACTACCAAATGAGGTTCTTGTAAAAAAGAAATAAGATGTTATGTACCAAACACCGCATGTGTGTGGAGCAAGTCCTCAATTCATGTTGATTCTTATTGTCATTATTGTTCGTTTCCCCACATCCCTATGAAGGGGGGCTGTTGCTCCAGGGTGTCCCTTTGAAGGAGGCCCTGCAGTTTATACCTTGTACAAACTCAAGGTTCATGTAGCTGAATGTCAAACTCTGAGCCTGTGAATAATCTCTTACTGTGCACCTACTGTGTACCCAGTGTGTGTGTGTGCACACTCGCATGCGCGCGTGTGTGTGTTGCTTAGTCGTGTCCGACTCTTTGCAACCCCATAGACCGCAGCCCCACCAGGCACCTCCGTCCCGGTAGTATGTTCTGTTTCCCTGGGAACTGCACATTTTGATCCTCAGGTATGCTGTTCTAATGGAGCACAGTGACATGTGAGTATATTTCATTCTGACAAGTGACTCGCGGAAAGGCATTAGCACAAGGTACAAGATGACCCCACAGCAATAGGTCTGCCAGAAGTAGTTGTGAAACTCCGAGATCACTACTGCCTCCAACTAATCTCAGTAATGCTTCATTTTGTTTGATATGATCTTTGAGTTTGAGCTGGCCAGCACTCAAAGTTTAAGAAAAATCTGTGGGGAAAATTATTAGTTGGAGAAAATCTATCCAGTAACTTAGTTTGTCATGCATGCTAGGACTGTGTGCATGTGTGCTCAGTCATTCAGTCGTGTCTGACTCTTTGTGATTCTGGACTGTAGCCTGCCAGGATCCTCTGTCCATGGAATTTTCCAGGCAAGAGTACTGGAATGTGTTGCCTTTTCCTCCTTCAGGTGGTCTTCCTGACCCAAGGATCGAACCCACATTTCCTGCATCTCCTGCATTGGCAGGCAGATTCTATACCACCAAGCCATCTGGGAAACCAGACCACTGTTATTCCTTTATTTTAGACTCTGAGATCTTGAGCAGGGTGATATCTTGTTTTTCCAGATCTTGCCAACAGGCTTAGTAAATGTTGGGTAAATGAGTGACTGAATAAGTATGTGAGTGACTTTATTACTGATATACCTTAGTCCAGTTCTTTAGATAGCAGTGTGTTGCAGGAATTTCATTTAAGAACTTTTTTTCTGCTTCTCTGCAGTGAACAAAGGGTCTCATAATCTGGCTGAAGAAGGAAAAAAACACTAGTATAGGAAATATCATGATCAATGTGAAGGAGAAAACTATTGCATTCAGTGATCTCTGAGAAGACATTGGGGATTGACTGGGAGGAGAAGGTGGCAGGCACTCAGTAAGTCTCACATACAAGTGTTTGCTTCTTATATTTGTGCCTTTGCTATAATGCGTCTTTCTTTTATCCCCACAATGTCCTCCTGATGGGTAATTCCTACACATCTTTTAAGATATGCAACTCAGAAAGAAAAAGAAGGAAAACTTCCAAATTCTTTTTATAAAGCAATCATAACAGTGATGCCAAAACTCAATGAAGACTGTACAGAAATAGAAAACTATAGTCCAATTTCACTTATGAACATCAAAGCAAACATCCTAAATAAAACATTAGCAGAATTCAGCAGTGTATTAAAAAAATATTCCATGATCAAATGGAATTTGTTCTGGAATTACAGCATTAGGAGATCTGTAATATTTTTCATCTTAGTAAATTGACCTAAGGAGAACAAGCACATGACCATCCTGATAGATGCTGAAAAGGCATTTGACAAAATTCAGCATTTAGGTCTTGAAATCTTTCTTAGTAAAATTGGAAGGCTCACAGAAGTTGGGTAATACAGTCAAGTCACACACAGTTGCAAAATGGCAGAGGCAGCCTGGAAATCCAGGGAATTAATCTCCAGAGCCCTTCCTCCCTTCAACCATGGTGCTTCATTTTGAGGTAATATGAAGTAGATATTGTGATAGGAAAGACACGAATAGCATCCAACTCTTAGATTTCTTTGTGGGTAAAACTTTAGAAAAAAAATGGATGCCTCAGATTATTGTAGGAATGAAATGATTTCACACACATAATGCCTTGAGTATACTGCCTAGTGCAGAGTCATTGCCCAATAAATGTTTGCCCCTTTTTGCTTAGGGGGGAACCCGACAGGAAATGGTTTTAGCTTTCACCTATTAATGTACTCAACATGGATTATTATCCGCTTAGCGTGTGCAGTCTTTATACTCAACTGTGGTGGGCTGCAGTTCATGGAGTTGCAGAGTTGGACACGACTGAGCAACTATAGCTGGGTATAAAAAGGAATGCCTGCTTCCCTGGAGGCTCAGCTGGTAAAGAATCCACCTGCAATGTGGGATCCACCTTCTGCTCCTGACAACCCTTCAGCTCTACCATCTCCCACCTCCTCTGCCTCCCTCCAGTCAGTAACTCCTCTTGCCTGTTCACTCGATGCCAGCCCTTGTGTGCCAACTGTTGGACTATACTACTGTACTTTTCACGGTACTCTTCTTTAAGGTTTAAAAAGGTTTTCTTTATCTTTTGTGTTTGTTTTTTATGGATTATTTGTGTGAAAAGTATTATAAGCCTATTACCATACAGTACTGTATAGCCAATTGCGTTAGTTGGATACCTCAGCTAACTTTGTTGGATTTATGAATACACTGTCAGAATGGAACTTGTTTGCATATAGTAGATGTAATTACTTTATTAAGTATCTAGTATGTACCAGGCCTGTGCTAGGTCCTAGACATACAGTGATCAGCCACGTACACCTGTATCTTCCCTTCTGGAATTGACAGGCAAGCAACAGTGACGCTCCTTCCAGCCCAGGCTCTCATCACTTTACTTCCCTGAGCCCTCCTTGGATAGTAAACAAGACTGTCTCCCCCTGGGATGATAGGGAACTTTCTCCTAGTGAAAAGGCAGCTTCAATGGAGAAGCCTTAGGGAATTCACTGTGGCTACATAGTGTGAAGTCATCAGCCCAGAACAAAAAGCTATCTGCTGTGTAGGTGTGTTGCCAACACTTAGAGATACCTACATTGGGCTGTTTTTTCTTTTCCTCCTAAAGTAATTTCCTCTTTAAGTGTTTTCAAATTATATCTTCTCGAGTATCACCTTTCACAATGTTAACCACATCCTGTGTCATAATCTGTATTCCTCCTGATCTGAAATGTTTTAATTCAATTTTTGCATTATGTCCGATGTGATGAATTAGAGCCAGAGAAGCATCGACCAAGTGTCAGGAAAGACAGATTGAGGAGTTGAAACTAATGGCATTTGGGGACAATATTTTTCCACAAATATCAGAGTCACAAATGAAGAGGTGAATTATGTTGCAACCAAGAGCAGTACACAAACTTCAATGATACATGTGACTTTTAAAAAAAAAAAAAAGAGAGAGAGCATTGCACCTGAGTTTAGATTCTTTGCGAGATTCTGGCTTTAAATATAGGGTCAACTGAGGACAGAGTAGAATAGTCCAGCATGAAATCCACCAGTCCCTGGCACTCAGAAAGTGCAGATGGGGTTGGGGGGAGAAAGGAAGGCAAACAGAAGAAGCACAAGCAAGTGGGATGTGGCAGTTGAGATGGGTCAGGCATGGAGCATGGTTTGGAAGAAGCAAGAATGAATGATCTAAGCACACAGGAGCCGTTCTCTGTGGGGTCACTGTTCAGCCCTGGACTAAGACTCCCGGATAAAAGAAGCCATCCAGGTAGATGGTGGTGGAGTGCCATTGAAACAGAAGGTCCCCCTGGGGCAGCACATTTTGAGAGATGGCTCAAAGGAACACAGGGGCTTCCAGCACTGATGAATCCTCTTTGAGGGTTGCTGCTGCTGCTAAGTTGCTTCAGTCGTGTCTGACTCTGTGCGACCCCATAGACGGCAGCCCATCAGGCTCCAGTGTCCCTGGGATTCTCCAGGCAAGAACACTGGAATGGGTTGCCATTTCCTTCTTCAATGCATGAAAGTGAAAAGGGTTACATCATTACAAATGCTCATGAGCCTTTTATGGGAATATTTATCTGTATCAGAACTGTATCCTATAAGGACTTCCCTGGTGGCCCATTGGCTAAGACTCTGCACTCACAAGGCAGAGGGGCTGGTCAGGGAACTAGATCCCACATGCCACAACTAAAGATCCCATATTTCACAACTGAGACCTGGCACAACCAAAGAAATAAATATTAAAAAAAGAAAAGAAGGATAGGTAGAATTAAAAAAAAAAAAAAAGAACTGCATCGTATGTGCCATACATGCACACTCACACATATATACACATACACCATGGTCTGGTAGCCTCTTCCAAAGTGTGTTCCCAAGGACACTAATCCTTTAGGGAAAGAAGGGTTCATTGGCACAATAATTTGGGAAGCAGCCATCATTTGGAGAGTCATAGTGCTCATTAGCTTATTAATGGCTCTGAGAAGTCCAGCAAGTCCAATTTCATCTAATGTTTCCCAAACTTGATTGCCACATGGAACTCTTTTGCATTTGGGACTTTTACCTACAAATATCCTCCAGAATTAGTGGTCTACTTGGCATCCTTTGAAAGATTTGGATCAGAGATGCTTGGCATATCTTGTTGGCTCTCCTGCAAGTGGCCAGGTTTTGCTGAATGAAAGGCTTGCTTCTGAATGTGACATCTCACCCTGTGCACTGCTTTTGCCTGATATAGTCCCAGTACTTCGTGAGGGTCGGCTAGAGGTCGTGTATCCCCTTGTGAAGTTCATGTTTCCTGTGTTTGCAGCTTCCCCTCCATGCTTCAGTCTGTGCCTAGGGGGCTTCCCTGCCTCTCGCCCCCTCTTCATTCTAGCCTCTAAAACCCAAAGCTACACAGAGTCTGCCACACTTGCACACTCATTTCAAGTCTCATTAGCACGATCATAAGCCCCCAGCCTTCACTTTACATTGCCCAGCTCAGTACATTTGCCCTCTTGCCAGCTGTGGAGCTGAAGACCACATGCCCTTCAAACCTGCTTGTCTTTACACTTCCTTAGTATCTTCTTTGTCAGGCACACTCCTGTTTGCCTGGCTCACCTGGCATCCTGCTTTCTGGCATCAGGGGACCTTGGTGACTGTTCCCATTTGGCAGTGGTTCCCAGGGCTTTCTCAGAAATAAGCTCCAAGTACAGACCCCAGGTGGAGAAGGCAATGGCACCCCGCTCCAGTACTCTTGCCTGGAAAATCCCATGGACAGAGGAGCTTGGTAGGCTGCAGTCCATGGGGTCGCTAAGAGTCGGACATGACCGAGTGACTTCACTTCCACTTTTCCCTTTCATGCACGGGAGAAGGAAATGGCAACCCACTCCGGTGTTCTTGCCTGGAGAATCCCAGGGACAGGGGAGCCTCGTGGGCTGCCGTCTCTGGGGTCCCACAGAGTCAGACACGACTGAAGCGACTTAGCAGCACAGACCCCAGGTAGAGCATTTGCCCCTGCAAGTTCTCTTCTCTTGTTTGTTTAAGCACTGACATCCCCCAGGGGAGCTGGACTTCTCAAGGGCACAGTTTTTATTTACTTCTTTCTGTTTCCACAGGAGCCAATAGGTGCTCAGTAAATGTTTGCAAATGACTTGGTAAAGAGGAATTTTGGCGGGTCCTTCAAGCATGATTTGAATTTGAATCAGATCAGATCAGTCGCTCAGTCATGTCCGACTCTTTGCGACCCCATGAATCGCAGCACTCCAGGCCTCCCTGTCCATCACCAATTCCCGGAGTTCACTGAGACTCATGTCCATCGAGTCAGTGATGCCATCCAGCCATCTCATCCTCTGTCGTCCCGTTCTCCTCTTGCCCCCAATCCCTCCCAGCATCAGAGTCTTTTCCAATGAGTCAACTCTGCATGAGGTGGCCAAAGTACTGGAGTTTCAGCTTTAGCGTCATTCCTTCCAAAGAAATCGCAGGGCTGATCTCCTTCAGAATGGACTGGTTGGATCTCCTTGCAGTCCAAGGGACTCTCAAGAGTCTTCTCCAACACCACAGTTCAAAAGCATCAATTCTTCGGCGCTCAGCCTTCTTCACAGTCCAACTCTCACACCCAATCATGACCACAGGAAAAACCATAGCCTTGACTAGACGAACCTTTGTTGGCAAAGTAATGTCTCTGCTTTTGAATATGCTATCTAGGTTGGTCATAACTTTCCTTCCAAGGAGTAAGCGTCTTTTAATTTCATGGCTGCAGTCACCATCTACAGTGATTTTGGAGCCCAGAAAAATAGTCTGACACTGTTTCCACTGTTTCCCCATCTGTTTCCCATGAAGTGATGGGACCGGATGCCATGATCTTCGTTTTCTGAATGTTGAGCTTTAAGCCAACTTTTTCACTCTCCTCTTTCACTTTCATCAAGAGGCTTTTTAGTTCCTCTTCACTTTCTGCCATAAGGGTGGTGTCATCTGCATATCTGAGGTTATTGATATTTCTTCCGGCAATCTTGATTCCAGCTTGTGTTTCTTCCAGTCCAGCGTTTCTCATGATGTACTCTGCATATAAGTTAAATAAACAGGGTGACAATATACAGCCTTGACGTACTCCTTTTCCTTTTGGAACTAGTCTGTTGTTCCATGTCCAGTTCTAACTGTTGCTTCCTGACCTGCATACAAATTTCTCAAGAGGCAGATCGGGTGGTCTGGTATTCCCATCTCTTTCAGAAGTTTCCACAGTTTATTGTGATCCACACAGTCAAAGGCTTTGGCATAGTCAATAAAGCAGAAGTAGATGTTTTTCTGGAACTCTCTTGCTTTTTCCATGATGCAGCAGATGTTGGCAATTTGATCTCTCGTTCCTCTTCCTTTTCTAAAACCAGCTTGAACATCAGGAATTTCACGGTTCGTATATTGCTGAAGCCTGGCTTGGAGAATTTTGAGCATTACTTTACTAGTGTGTGAGATGAGTGCAATTGTTCAGTAGTTTGAGCATTCTTTGGCATTGCCTTTCTTTGAGATTGGAATGAAAACTGACCTTTTCCAGTCCTGTGGCCACTGCTGAGTTTTCCAAATTTGCTGGCATATTGATTGCAACACTTTCACAGCATCATCTTTCAGGATTTGGAATAGCTCAACTGGAATTCTATCACCTCCACTAGCTTTGTTTGTAGTGATGCTTTCTAAGGCCCACTTGACTTCACATTCCAGGATGTCTGGCTCTAGGTCAGTGATCACATCATCGTGATTATCTGGGTCATGAAGATCTTTTTTGTACAGTTCTTCTGTGTATTCTTGCCATCTCTTCTTAATATCTTCTGCTTCTGTTAGGTCCATACCATTTCTGTCCTTTATCGAGCCCATCTTTGCATGAAATGTTCCTTTGGTATCTCTGATTTTCTTGAAGAGATCTCTAGTCTTTCCCATTCAGGAATTAGGGACTTCCCTGGTGGTCCAATGGTTAAGAATCCACCTTCTAATGCAGGGGACACAGCTTCCATCCCTGATCTGGAAACTAAGATCCCACATGCCCAGAGGCAACTAAGCCTGCATACTACAACTGAGACCCTATATATATATATATATATATATATATATATATATATATAAGGTAGTAGAAGAGTTTCCCTGGGTAAAAATGTGCCATTCTTAAAAAACAGCAGATCCTGTTTTTGAGAATCATTTGGTATACCTGAACCAGGATGTAGAAGTATCTTATTGTATGGTTTGCAAACACATTTTGAAGGTTCTTAAAATTATAGTTGTTTTCAATATGAAATTAATAGTGCTCTCCTTTGAAATATTGGAAAATACATAATAGAAAACAGATTGATAAAGAAAAATCACCCAAGTCACACATGAAAGAAAAGGCGCTCTTAATATTTTAGAGTCTCTTGAAGATGTTTTCCTTGTTCAAGCTTTCATCACATAATTCAAAATCCTGCTCTTTTCATTTACATATAACATTAGTATTTTACAATGTTATTATTTTAATATTTGCTAATGTAACTTTGTTAATGTAATTAACAGCTGCATAATATTCTTTCTACTGTATTTAGTATAGAGATTAGTGTGTTCTACTATTATATTATTATAAATAATGATGATGGACTTTACTGGGCTTATATCTCTGACTTCGTTTTAGACATATAAATAAACAACTTAGAGGTATAAATTTGCCTAAATTAATTTATAAAATATTATCACCAGTGTACTCTTCTGCCAGAGTCCAGCTCCAGCAGCCAGGGAATCAGCCTGAAGGGATGAGTGGTGTCGGCGGGAAATGATGTAGCCTCTGACTCGAGGTACGGAACTACATGTTTATTTCAGGCATTAGGTCTTCTTTTATACTTTTTCAAAAGCATTAGGTCAGAGATTTTACATTTTTAGCTCCCCCTCACCCAGATTTGTGATCTCCTTGTTGCCCTTCAAACAGAGCTCCTGCTCCAGCGATTCTCTCAGAATCGTGTTTACTTGTGATTATAGTGTATCTCATGCTTATGTCTGGGCTGCATACCACATTCCTCAGTTTATTTCTTATCTTTCTAAATCCTGCTTGCCCCTGGTACCTTAAGCTCACTATCTCCTGAAAAGGCTTCTAGCTATTCTTAATTATTCCTAAACCCTAAGCTCAGCAAACTTCTTTTGCCATAAACATTTCCCTCACAAACAGGTCTCAGATAACAATCCTTCCCATGGCCTCAAGCTGCAGCCTACGTGCTCATCCTGGGACATTCTTTGTAAAAATCCTTGAACAAATGTCAATGGTTACTTTATAGATTATTTTCTGGGCACAACTGCAGAAGGCTTTGTGCTTTCTCATGTTTCTCTCAAGAACAATAAGCACCTTAACATTCTTTCCAGACAACTCAACTGAAAAAAGGAAAGAACAAGTCAGAATCACAAAACTTAACTCCTTCATCCCGGGACCATGCCTGTGGGATGAGGAGAGGGGGTTGGGGCCATGCCTCCATTTTGTCAGTAATGCCTAATGTGGCTCCTGACACTCTTCCTTGGAATGCAAGGAGATCAAACCAGTCAATCCTAAAGGAAATCAACCCTGAGTATTCATTGAAAGGACTGATGCTGAAGCTCCAATATTATGGCCACCAGATGCAAAGAGCTGATTCATTAGAAAAGACCCTGATGCTGGGAAAGATTGAAGGCAGGAGGAGAAGGGGACAACAAAAGATGAGATGGTTGGATGGCATCACCGACTCGCTGGACATGAGTTTGAGCAAACTCCAGGGGATAGTGTTGGGCTGCCATCTATGGGGTCACACAGAGTTGGACATGACTGAAGCGACTTAGCAGCAGCAGCAGGGGATAGTGGAGAACTGATGTGCTGCAGTCCATGGAGTGGCGGAGTCAGACATGACTTAGCGACTGAACAGCAATAACACTTCTCCTTAATCAATAACTAAGTGTATTGTTTTACTGCCTTCTTGACTTTTCTACTTTTATAGGTGAAAAATAAAGTTTAACATTTCTATTTTTTGATAACTATTAATATTGACTATTTTAGACATTTTGTAGTCTGTTCAGGTCTTTTTACATATATACGTTTTAGTGAGATTTTCCACAGGCAAATTTCACAGTCTGAGAAACAGTGTTGATATTGTAAGACACTCTTAAGACATTAAAAAAATGATCAATATTTGTTACATCAGTGACATCATTACTTGTTTCTCTAAGGACCCCTGATATGATTAGGAATCACTGTAGACTCTTTCACCTTGTTAAACAAGGCATGACTGGATTTGTCTCAAGGACTCTGAGGTGTGTGATCAGTTTCAGTTGGTAGCCTTGCCACCACCCCTTGACCTCCAACCCACTAACCTGTCCAAAGACCCCAGTGTCCAAGGGCCATCGTAAACCCACCACAGTGAAGGTATCATTGATGGCTTGACCCAAGCGAAGGGGGCTGAGGGGACAGCAGACCCCTTTCCCCAGAGCCCCCAGCAGGGCGCACCCTGAAAAAGCAAGAGTAACAAGTCCATCCAAGAAAGGGCAATGAGCAATACATCAAGCTGAAAGCAATTCTGAAGACTAGAAAGTAGCATATGTAAAGTAGATGACTAGTGCAAGTTTGATGCATGAAGCAGGACAACCCAGAGGGATAGGGTGGAGAGAGAGTTGGGAGAGGGATTCAGGATGGCAGGGACACATGTATACCAGTGACTTACTCAGGTTAATGTATGGCAAAAAACCCCAACCCATCACAATATGGTAAAGTAATTATTCTCCAATTAAAATTAATTAATTTTTAGAAAAAGACTAGAAAGTGTTGTGTGTGTGTGCTGGGTCATATCCAACTCTTTGTGACCCCATGGACTTTTGCCCGCCAGTCTCCTCTGTCTGTGGAATTTACCAGAAAAGAATACTGGAGTGGGTGGCCACTTCCTCCTCCATGAGACAAAGTGTTTAGTTGTCAAATATTAGGTGTGAATTGCCTAGCAAGATCTGAATCAGAGATGAAACATTTCTCCCTCTTAACTTTCAACCAAGAAGCAAAGATTTTTCTGTTTTTTTTTTTTTTTTAAATATTGATTTATTTGCTGGGTCTTCGTTGCTGCACGGGCTTTCTCTAGTTGCAGCAAGCGAGGAATACTCTCTAGTTCCAGTTTGCGGGCTTCTTCTTGTGGTGGCTTGTGGGCTCCAGAGTGCAGGCTCAGTGGTTTTGGTTCACGGGCTTAGTAGCTCCTCGGCAGGTAAGGTCTTCCCGGATCACTGATCAAATCCGTGTCCCCTCCATTGGCAGGTGGATTCTTAACCACTGGAAAACCAGGGAAGTCTTGGCTGCTTTTGAAAGGGTGGGTAACTTGATTGAATGCACCACTGCTATTAAACTGGCCTGTTTGTGACGCTTCATCATCTTCTTTGACCCTTACAATGATACAGTGCTGTTCCCCACTGACGGATAAACCAGGGCACAGAGAGGTCACGTATGGAGCCAAAATCAGAGAGATAACAAACATGATGGGAGTTAGTGCAGAGAGTCCATTACCTAGTATACTGGAAGCCGAATTCCAGCAAGGAACAGGGATGGTCCAGACCTCCTGTCCTCACCCTAGGGCTGGTGGCGTCTGGCTGCATGTGTCCCGTGGAGGGTGAGGACTGCCTGTCTGTGCCATCATGGAGTTGGGGCGGGGGAGGGGGCCTTAGACTTTGGGAACTCACCGACCCCTTTATGAGTCTCTTGAAAGCGCTGAGTCCTTATCCAGGAGAAATATGCATTCACACGAATTAGTATATTCAAGGGTTCACACTGACCACACAAGCACAAACGTGGATCCCGAGTGAAGATGGTCTGATGTTGATCGATTCCCATATTTGAATTCCATGTCAGTATTACCTGCACTGTTGATGAGTTGGCTTTTCCCCCATGGCTCAGAGGGTAAAGAATCCATCTGCAATGCAAGAGACACAGGGTTCGATCCCTGGGTCAGGAAGGTCCCCTGGAGAAGGAGAAATGGTAATCTACTCCAGTATTCTTGCCTGAAAAATCCCATGGACAGAGAAGCTACAGTTCATGGGGTCACAAACAGTCAGACGCAACTGAGCACATACACAAGCGAAAAAGAAAGCATAAATGGGCTAGGCTCATCCATTCTCTCGGAACACCTCCAGTCAGGGTTGCAGGCTCCTCGCCTCCTCACCTTTGGAAGCACTGGGATTGCATTTTTTCCCGAATCAAGTAAGTCTGTCATGCTCAGTTCAGTCAGAAGTTCACAGTGATTATAGAATTCTTGAGCTGAAAGGAACCAGAGGCTTCTCTTTGCACATGTTACCCAACACGCCTTCTTGGGTATCCCACTTCCTCTCGACAATGCTGGGTTTTATAACAGAAGCTTTCTGTGGCCGAATGACTCTGGACTGACTGAAAGCATGCTGACCGGGATTCTCAGTGGAACCACAGTGACGCCCAAAGATGGATCTTAGGATGGAGCATTTCTCCAGTCGGTGTGACCTCAGAATGCGTTCTCTCTAAAAGCATCCTGCCAGTGTGATGCTTCTCAGGGAACTCTGATTCAGCTCAGCTCCCTTCCTCATTCTGTAGTGGAAGAAACTTAGAGGCACTGAGGACAGGTGTTCACCAGAATCCTCCTTTCTTCCTGCAAGAATCACTGTCTCCTTACCAGACCCCCCACAGGGGATGAGACCTTGTCTCTAACCTCACGAGATTCTTTTCTCATGGGGACACTGTTATTGTTGTTGTTCAGTCACTCAGTTGTGTCAGACTCTTTGCGACCCCCTGGACTGCAGCACGTCAGGCTTCCCTGTCCTTCACCATCTCCCAGAGTTTGCTCAAATTCATGACCATTGAGTCAGTGATGCCATCCAATCATCTCTTCCTCTGTTGCCCGCTTCTCCTTCTGCCCTCAATCTTTCCCAGAATCAAGGTCTTTTCCACTGAGTCGGCTCTTTTCGCATCAGGTGGCCAAAGCACTGGAGCTTCAGCTTCAGCCTCAAGCCTTCCAGTGAATATTCAGGGTTGATTTCCTTTAGGATTGACTGGTTTGATTTCCTTGCTGTCCAAGAGACCTCAAGAGTCTTCTCCAGCTCCACAGTGACATGTATACAAATTATGATTGGACTCAGCCAGTATGCAGGGCTGAGGTTTGGAGCACTGGAGACTAGTGAGAGGCTGGACACAGCGCAGTGAGTTGGGGCCTGCTGCTGCTTCCGGTGCCCTAGGGCCTGCCCCTCGCCTCACATTTCATTTCAGTTGCAGCTGCCGGGGCAGCCCAATGTGAGCTCAGAGTTGCAGACAGACCTGGCATGGTCCACAGTGCAAAGCAATGAATGACCCTGGTGCCAGCCCAGGAGAGGTGGGTATGGGCTCCCGCTTCCTGCCCATCATGCAGAGAATTCTGGGAAATTCTGTAGGCATCTCTGGTGGTCTCAGAGACCCGAGCCTCTGATGCTCCCAGCACATGCTCGTGGTGGTTGTGCTTCCTACCTCCCCTCTTTGCTCCCTCACTCTTACTTCCTGGGGTTGCCTCCAGATGAACCACCCATCTCACAGCCTTTTCTCAGGCTCTTCTTTTGGGGAAACCCAAACTGAGAGAGGACATAAAAGCAAGTGGGTGATGTTTTTGTTTTAAGTTGAGTGACTCTTAAAGCCAGATGGTCTGGCTGGGTGAGTAACACAGTATTCTCTGGCTTATTTAAAAAGGGATGGTTTTCAAGATGTTCTTGGTGTTCCCTTGGATAAGTGACTCAACTCCCAGAATTTCAGGGCCTCTTATTACTATTATTATTTAGTTATTTTGGATTTACTTCATTTTCTCCCAAGCTACAGTACTGTAGAACCACAAACCTGGCACTTATTTTTAAAGATACTTAATCCAATTTGAAACTCATATTTAAGCTTGCCTCCAGATCATTTCTCTTGTGTGGCCATCGCCCTCTGTTTTCCCTCTTGTAATGGGGAAACCACTGCCTCACAGGCCATCCCATTCCTGGGCTATCCCTCTACAAGTCAAGTCAACGAATGTTTTTGTAGCATCTGCCAAGTGCTAGATTCTGGGGGTTTTGAAAGGAGCCTTAGTCACCACCCTGGTTCCTCTAGATTGTAAAGCATTTGAGAAATTACACAGAAATCAGATGGGAGTGTGGCTTAGCTTTGGTTTCATTGCTAAGTCGTGTCCAACTCTTGTGACCTCATTGGCTGTAGCCCACCAGACTCCTCTGTCCATGGGATTCTCCAGGCAAGAATACTGGAGTGGGTTGCCATGTCCTCCACGGGATCGTCCCAACCCAGGAATCAAATCCAGGTCTCCTGCTTTGCAGGCAGATTCTTTACCTACTGAGCTATGAGGGAAGCCCTGTGGCTCAGCTTGGTTGATAATAAAAATTAATTTGGAAATGGAGCCTTGTCCTGAGCCAAAGAGCTTCCTAATATTTCTCTTTCCAGATATAGACTGTGGGACATTCCTAAGGGGAGAAACATGTCTACAGACTGAGCATGCATCTGGCCAAGTCTGTGAAGAATTGGGGTCTGCCTGGCTGCTCTCATGTACAAGGACCCAGATCCCCTAAGTGGGGGGATGCTCTTGTGTGTGGCGTTTAAAGCATCATCCCTGCTTTGTCGAGAACCTTTACGGTGCCCAGCATCTGGAAGGATAGGAGGCAGGCACAGGATGGTGTGAGAAGTCGGAGAGAGGAGACCGTAACGGTGCTGCTGAGCCCGAAACGTTAGTTCCTTGGACATCATTTCATCTGGTGGTACTCAGCCTGAGGCGGTTTTGCCCCCAGCGCACATTTGACCATATGTGTGTGTGTGTGTGTGTGTGCATGTGTGTGTGCGTGTGTAGACAGTTGTGATTTAACTGGGAGAGGGTGCTACTGGCATCTCGTGAGCAGAGGCTGCTCAGCATTCTCCAGTGCCAAGGACAGCGCCCGCAGCAAGGCAGTCTGTTCTTGTTTCAGTCGCTAAGTCCTGTCCAACTCTTTGCGATCCCACGGACTGTACCCCGCCAGGCTCCTCTGTTCACTGGAGTGGGTTGCCATCTCCATGTCCAGGGGGTCTTCCCAGTACAGGGATCAAACCCATGTCTCCTGAGTCTTCAGCATCGGCAGGCAGATGCTTTACCGCCTGGGAAGCCTACAGTAAGTAATTACTAGGCCCCAAATGTCAGGAATGCTGAGGGAGGTTCATGAAACCCTGCTTGAACCCAGCCTCCTGCCCTCATTTCACACATGTGGAAACAGACCCTGGAGTGTGACGTGATAGGCTGAAGCTACAGAGGAGCCAGAATCTATACGTCTGAAGCTACAGAGGAGCCAGAATCTAAGTGCCCGGCCTCCAGATCCCATGCTCTCCCCTGAGCGCCATACCCCCTTCCGAGGACAGTCCCCCAGAGACGTCTGCTTGGGGAGCAGACAAAGGAAAAAAATCCAGGAAACAACACTAGACCATCTGGTGCCACCCCTGCGTGGCCAGAGGACAGGCCTGCCTCGCAGGCAGGGCTCCCCCGTCCCCAGGCTGACGGGACCAGGCAGGAGGGGCTGTGATGGAAGGTGGGCTCAGGTAGGAGCCTCGACCTGGCAGCCCAGGTGGGGCGGGAGGGCACCGGAGGGGGCTGGGGAGGTTGCCCAGCAACCCTAGTGCCGCTGCTCAGGACAACCTCGGGTGAGCAGCAGTGGGGCTGCTTGGGCATCAGCATATGGTGCCTGCACGTGTCGTCGCTCAGTCGTGTCCGACTCTTTGCGACCCCATGGACTGTAGCCCGCCAGGCTCCTCTGTTCACAGAATTTCCCAGGCAAGAATACTGGAGTGAGTTGTCATTTCCTCCTCCAAGGGATCTTCCTCGTGCAGGGATCGAACTCGCGTCTCTCGCATCTCCTGCATTGGCAGGCAGTTTTTTTACCACTTGGCCCTACAGAAGGAGAAAGTGTGTGTGTGTGTGTGTGTGTGTGTGTGTGTGCATTATCATTGCAGTGGTTAAACTGCAGGTTCTGGGGTCAGACTGGCAATGAATCTTGGCTCATCCACTTTCTTCCTGCTCAAACTTAAAGGAGCCACTTAACCTGTCTTTGCCTCAGTTTGCCTGTCTGTGAAGTGGGGAGAAACAAGTCCCTTCCTCCTGTGGCTGTGGCGAGGATTAAAGAGTGCTTAGTTCTTTACAGACTTTCAGTATGTGTTAGCAGTTATTATATCTCTTGCCCTGAGAACCACAGCATTTGGGGACCAAAGGGGCTTCAAAGATATTCCACAACTTCCATGAATACACAGGAACTGAGGTTGGATTTCACAGCACAGAACTCACTCTCAGCTCAGGAGCAGACCTTCTGCCTCAACCCAGCATTCCTCCTCGTATGTTTTTATTGTAGAAATGTGGCTTTCAAAGGACACTTAATTTTTTTCCATGATGCCAATCTGATGACAGGGTGAGCAGCCTCAAAGCAGGTGTCTCTTCTGCTGCATTTTGAACAGCCAGGAACTAGCATCGGGGGAACCTCCTCTCAGTGCCTGGTGCTGTGCTGAGGGTCATGAAACACACCAGCGACCCTATGGTGTCCCCATGTTGCAGATGAGGGAGTGTGATTGCCTGAGTTATCACCCTTATAAAGGGATGCACTCCCATTCTGAGTCAGCCTGCCCTCAAAGCCCTGCTCACCTGGCTTCCTGGGCCCAGATGATCACTGCCTTTAGCTGTTCCATTCCGCTCCGCTCCCCACCCCCGCCGCCCCCGCACCAGGAGCCTAGAGGACCATCGGAGAATTCATGAAGTCTTTGGTTCCTGAAGGCAAATTGAGGACCAGCGTGGTTAAGGAACTTGGCTTAAACATTTCTAGCAGTGAATGTGCCTCAGAAGTCAATGAGCCCAGACTCCTCGGCTGCAAGAGACAGTATCGTCACTGACACCAACTTATAAGCACTGAAAGAATTATGTTAACTCATGTCAACAGACCATGTGACAGGCAGGCACAGTTGAAAGCACTCAGAATTCATCAATATTCCCTCTCACTTTCCCACTTTTTTCTGCATGCCAGCTTCACTCTTGCAGCACAGCTTTCCCACAAGAGTGGAAACATGCTTGCTACCAGCTCAGAAATTCTCCTTCTAATTGCTTTGGTCTCTTCCTCTTCAACTCTCATTGAAAATTCCCGGGGAAGAGTTCTCATTGGCAGGCTTGTGGTCACATGCCAGTCTTTGGACATATCATTGTGGTAGAGGTGGGGCTTTATGGTTGGCCCTCCTTGAGTATCAGGGGCATCTCCCTGATGTCTGGAGGGGCATAGCCAGCTCCATCAGGCTGGTAGTTCTCCAAACAAACCTATGATGGTGTGGGGTGCTGGGGGGTGGGCATTGAGGGTCCAGCTGGCATCCCAGCCCCTACTAGAAATAAGGAGAGAGAGCTCTTACTGGATGTGTGATCCGTGCTCACCACAAGTAGCAAATAGCCTTGAGGTCTTTTAATAGCATCATTTATGCTCACCATGCCCACAGCTCTGCATTTAGGTAAAAGGAAGCATTCTAAATCCTGACCTCTGTCTGGTTTCTAGAGGCACTTTGTGACATTTCCACAAATAGATCAGTTCTTAATTAAGTAGTGTAAAGAACAGGGTGCAGTGTATCTTCACCGTGAGCTTTTTGTCACCCTGAGGACCATTTTAGAACTGGCACTGTCACTGGTTTCCCTGCCGGGTTGTATCCTGGGGATGGTAGTGGAGATGATGTCAGGGTGACACTCCATGCAGGCTGCATGGGTGCTGAACCCTGGCACCGAACCCATCCCCACGTCAGCAGGCTGTCAGCTGAGAAATGTAAAGAGTAGAGGCTACCAGAAATTACTGGGGGTGCACCACCCACTCCACAAGCCCAGTGATAAAGGAAACAGTTAAGGAATTAGCTAGAAATTCAGCCTACAGTTGGGAACATCCAAGGTCTGCAAGGCAGGATGGCTCTCGGTCCAGAGCAAGACCAGGCTGCCATCTCATAGAAGCTAGGAACATCTTTGAAGACAGAATTTTCTAATCACAGTGGGGTTGGCTCACCACGGAAGTGTGAATATGGAGAGTCTGGGGAGCCTTGTCTAGGGAAGAGAGTGTGCTGACCCGAGAATGTGATCTGGTTTTAGCCAATGTGTATCCTTGTGATAGAGATGGAAATGTCAGGCTTGGTAGAAGCTCAGTGCCAGGAAACACTCAAACAGTGTAACTAGCGCCTTCTGTTTTGATTCCTGTGTCACCAAGGCAACGTCTGGTTTACAGCTGGTCCTGACCTAAGGAATATTTGTCTGGTATCTTTGCCAATTGTTTTCCCTGCACAGTAATCATTTGATATGCTGGTTTGTACATCAGTCTTTTTGAGTCTGGTTAATGTGAGTCTGTGTAAGGGGTTGGGGAGGCTTAGAACATGGCAAGTAACTAATGCTAAATTTTGTCCTGTGAGGTAGCATGGCAGCCAGCTACCTCTCCTATAGAAATCCTTCCTAGCTTTTCTTCAGACATGGACAGTGGAAGTTCATAGTGCTCAGCACAAGTTGGGCACTAAAAGGAAAAGCAGATAAGCTTTTGTATCTCACAGAACATACACATTTCAGGCCCTCTCCTGTTCAAAGCCCTGAGCTCAGTGCTTTAGGGAATACAAGACAAGGAGAACACGGTCACAGCCCCAGGGAGCTAGGAGACAGACGGGGCATGTACACTCACAGGCACAAGGCAGTGATAACCTCCACCTGTTGCCCTTTTAGAGCTTACTGTGTTATCTCTTGCCTATGATCTCACCTTCTTGCTATAAAAATCCAAGGTTTGTTAAGACAGGTATTGTGAAATCAAGCTACACATGAAGAAATGAGACTAAAAGAGATGACCAGGTCTGCCCAAGGTCCCTCATCAGTGAACAAGCCAAGATTTGAACAGCTTTGTGTCCACCTTCCCAGTGTTAACCCTTTCCAAGTGCCAGTAGCTGTTCCTTGTTGTCTATCACTTTTTTTTTTCTTACAGTTCTTCTGCATGAAAAACCTTCCATTCCCTTTTTTCCGCCCTCTGCATTCTCCCAGATCTGCCAGACAGAATGCTGCTTTCTGTACTCAGCTCTCATGCTGTCCCCCCTGAATTCAGACTAGCATTTATCGGACATCATGTTAAGTGTGAAACAGGTCATGACGGTGGGAAGTGAGCACAGATCCCCAAACTCCCCAAGGAGAAAATCATCCTTAACTCTAGGAACTGTGATAGAGCTGTCAAAAGCTCACAAAATCGCTATGCAAATCTTGACACATGAGTCACTGAGTATTTTTGCCCTAACAGGTTAAAATAGCATAATCTGCATTGAAATGAAAAAATGACATCAAGGAAATAAAGATGTAAGCATCACCACTCACTAGCACCATCTTGTGGTAGATCATCACTCCCAAAGCTGAAGTTTCAACCCAATCCCTGCCTTTCTCTTGTTCAGTTGCTAAATTGTATCCCACTGTTTGTGACCCCATGGACTGTAGCCCACCAGGCTTCTCTGTCCATGTTTCCCTCTAAACACTATGCTGCCCGTGTGCCCATGGGCAGTACCTGCCTTAATCATAGTAGCTCTGGGCAGTGACTTTCCTATGTGAGTCTTGCTTTGTGTTTCTTAAATGACTAGGGTTTCTCAACATCAGCACTATTGATATTTTGAGCTTGATGATTCCTCGAAGGGGACTGTCCTGTGCAATTATAGGATCTTTAGCAGCGTCTCTGGACTCTCCTCACTTGTTGCTGGTAGCACCCCTGCCCGCTTGTGCCAACCAAAAATGCTTCCAGACATTGCTAAATGTCCCTTTCAGGGAGAGAATTATCCCTTCGTCCCCCGGCCCACTCCCATTGCTGCCACCCCTGGTGAGAACAGCTGCCTTTCAGCTCGGCTTAGGAGTGAATCTCAGATCAGGTGCTTCCTTGCTCTGTGACTTTAGGCAAGCCACTTTCTTTAAAACTGAGTTAACAGCAGTGCCACTCTTGTAGTGCATGGGATTTTTATTAGGATTCAGTGACTTAATTCATACAGTGAACCTAGACCATTACATGGCCGGGGCTCGCAATACCCATGCACGTGTGGACATGTCCTGCCCCACCTCTGTCATGGCCCCAAAAGAACATGCTCTGATTTAATGGGTTATCCTGTTTGGAATGCCTCTGATTAGATGCCAGCTTGTCTTCACAATCTCTCCCATTAAAGTGAAATGAGAACCAGGCAGTCTCACCTCACGTGCCACCCAAGTCACCAACTTGCTGACCCTGAGTAGGGTCACCTCTCAGGGCATCAGCTTACAGATTAAGGAGTCTAGCTGAGTCTCTTCCAGCTTCCTAGGTGGGAGGATGGGAGAACTCCATGGAACCAGCTAGTTCAACCTGCTGCTTGTCCAGGTGAGACAGCCAGCCCGGTCAGGCGCTTCTGCAAGTGTCGGGTTCCTTGGCTGAACGCAAATAGCTTCTTGTGGGTAGCGATAGGAGGGGAGGGTGCTACATGTCCCCTCCCTTCAGCCTCATGGACGCACGGTTTGTTACAGTGAAAGCAAGTCTAGGACTAAATTCCACCAGCATGGGGACATTGTCTGCCACACATATAAAAAGCAAATAAATTAAAAGCCTTGCAAGCTGTTTGGTAGCCTGGAAAGTCAAGACATGGTCACTTTAAGGTGGCCATGAGGGTATATTGACCTGCCAGCCTTGTGGTCTAATCAGATGGCCAGGCCTTTCATGAGAGGCAGGGAGATGGATAAGGCAGGCTCTGGACCTGTGATGTCCAGAAGGGAGGCCCCATTCTTGGCACCAAGTCAGGGTTAGAATCCATACCTATTAATTTGTGGGTGCTTGTTTCTGAGAACCATAGACTCTAGAGACAGAAGGGATCCTTAAGATCACCCAGCCCAGTGGCTACCTACCAACGCAGATGTCTCCAGAGGCCTGGCAAACAGTTGGCATGTGTGAACCAGCCAGCTTAGGGCAATAGAGAGTGATGGCAAAACTTCCAGCATCCCTGCCCAGAGGGGCTTCAATCCATCTCTGTGAAAACCAGACTGGGCCCTTGACCAGGGCGGCTGCCCTCCTCTTTGGCCCATCCTATCCTGTACAGAATTCCCCCTCCTCAGCATCTCCATAAGCGTTGCCAGCTTCCCTTCCCCAAGAGCAGCTGTTTTGCAGAAAGAGACTCACTGACTCAGAGGACAAACTTGTGATTGCCGAGGGGAAGGACGGAGGAAATGGGGAGTTAGGGAGTTCAGGATGGACATGTCCACGCTGCTGTATTTAAAATGGATAGCCAACAAGGACCTATTGTACAGCACAGGGAAATCTGTTCAATGTCATGTGGCAGCCTGGTTGGGAAGGAGTTTGGGGGAGCGTGGATACATGTATACGTATGGCTGAGTGCCTTTGCTGTCCACCTGAAACCATCACAACATTGTCTGTCAATCAGCTTTGTTGTTGTTTAATCACTACGTCTTGTCCCACTCTTTGCAACCCCATGGGCTGCAAGCCACCAGGCTCCTCTGTCTATGGGATTTCCCAGGTGAGAATCCTGGAGTGGGGTGCCATTTCCTCCCCCAGGGTATCTTATCACATCTCCAGGGATCAAACCTATGTCTTCTGCATTGGCAGGTGGATTCTTTACCACTGAGCCACTGATACCCCAATACAAAATAAAAAGTTTAGAAAAAAAAAAGAAGCAGCTGTTTTGTCCTTGAGGCAACTTGACCCTCAGCTCATCCCCCTACAAAGCACAGGCTGGAAGGAGTAGCTTCCTTTTCCTATCTCCTAGGTTCTGGCCTGCAGGTTGAGCAAGAGTGGTTTATGGGAGCCTTGCAGCCCTCTTGAGTGCTGGTTTGCGTTCCAACCTGGGCCCCTGGGAGATTTTCCCCAGCAAACATGGAGGAATTTGCTCCTCGGTTTTGGAGTTGTACCATCAGGGGCATCTCAACTCCCTACATGTCCTAGGTTCCCCTCATTAGACTTGCAGAAGAGGCGAAAGCAATGGTGAGTCAGGCTTCTTCACCATGATGGAGAGCTTGGTGGAGAGGGCCCTAGCCTTTCCTGACAGCACCGCCCTCCCCTGTTGCTGGAGGCTTCTCAGAAGACGGCTGAGTCATCCTGACCTTTGGAGATGCTCCCGCCCCTGCCTCCCTAGGCTCCAGCTCACCTCGAAGAGGCTGGCATTTTCTCAGAGTGAGGTGATGCTTGCATGAGCAGAGGCCAGAAGCAGAAATGGAGCTGGAGAAAACCAGTGTGGAAATGCCAGTCTGCTCTTTTTGGAACCACAGCAGAGTTCCCACATGGCTTCAAGTTCCAGACTGACTTGTAGAGTAGCCCTATGGGGTCCTCAGTGGTGGGGAGAGTGGGAACAGCTAAGGTCATGCCATGCGATAAGCATCACCACCATGCTCACTATTAGTCACCAGCATTGTGACATCACTGTGATTATCACACCAACATCACCGTCGCCACCGTTACCCACGCCATCATCTTCACTGTTGTCACCAGCACCTCTGTTTTCACATCGTCAGCATCATCAGTTATCATCAACATCTTTGTCACTGTCGTATTTTCACTGTCACATCACCATCACTTTCAGTGTTGTTATAGCCTTTAGTGATAATGAATAATAATTTACTGAGCTCTTATTCTTGTCATGCATGCATGCAAAGTCACTTCAGTCATGTCCGACTCTCTGTGACCACATGGACTATAGCCCTCCAGGCTCTTCTGTCCATGGGATTCTCCAGGCAAGAATACTGGAGTGAATTGCCATTTCCTTCTCCATATTATTCTCAAGTTCTGGGCGGATGGTGACTGTAGCCATGAAATTAAAAGACGCTTGCTCCTTGGAAGAAAAACTATGACCAACCTAGACAGCATGTTAAAAAGCAGAGACATTACTTTGCCAACAAAGGTCTGTCTAGTCAAAGCTATGGTTTTTCCAGTAGTCATGTATGGATGTGAGAGTTGAACTATAAAAAAGCCTGAGCGCCGATGAATTGATGCTTTTGAACTGTGGTGTTGAAGACTCTTGAGAGTCTTAGAGTCCCTTGGACTGCAAGGAGACCCCACCAGTCCATCCTAAAGGAAATCAGTCCAGAATATTCATTGGAAGGACTGACGCTGAAACTCAAACTCCAATATTTTGGCCACCTGATGCAAAGATCTGACTCATTGGAAAAGACCCTATTGCTGGGAAAGATTGAAGGCAGGAGGAGAAGGGGATGACAGAGGATGAGATGGTTGGATGGCATCACTGACTCGAGGGACATGAGTTTGAGTAAGCTCCAGGAGTTGGTGATGGACGGGGAAGCCTGGCATGCTGAGTCCACGGGGTCACAAAGAGTCGGACATGACAGAGTGACTAAACTGAGGCTGAGACTCCCTGTACTCTAACCAACACCCTAAATGTGTACCCCAAAAGTCCTCAATAAATTTGAAAAGACAATTACAGAAGATTAGGATCCATCCATATGACCTGATTTTAATTTAATTTCCTCTGTGAAGACCTTATCTCCTAATAAGGTCACATTCTGAGGACTATGGGTTAAGACTTGACACGAAATTGTGGTGGACACCGTTTAGCTCATAACACCAGCCACCATCTGCTTTGCAGGATGTGGAAACTGAGGCCAAAAGTAAGGAAGGGTCTTGACCAAAGTTCCAGCTCTGTATTGGACCTTAGAAGGGACCGTTTTTTCACCCTCAGCACACTGTTCCCCGCCTCCATCGCAAATAACAACATTTTCTGAAACCCATCTGCTGCTCACCCTTGGCCGATTTCTCTCTTTACTGGGCGAGTCCTCATCTTCCCCCATCCATCCCTCCAGGGCCTCAGGAAAAGGCTGGAGCAAGCAGGCCTGTCCCTGTGTGGGTGTTGCCTCTGCCCACTCCGTGCTCCTCTTGAGCTGTGGCGTGCGGTGATCCTAGAAACAGTGGATGGAGGCCAGGGAACACGCTGCCCTGATTTATTAGTTTTTTTTTTAATTAACTAGGACACACACTATTATTCTCCATTTATTCTGTCTGGGAGGCCTCTAACTTTGCTTCTCAAATCAGTGAAATAACGGGGGAGCACAATCACGGGATAACTCAGTGGGGGCAGTTGGGGGGGTTACCATGACAACAGCTGGAGATCTGGGCCCCATCCCCTGTGCCTTCACTCTCCAGCTGGGAGACCCTGGGAAGATGGCTATGTAGCCTCAGTTTCCTCATTCTGTAAAAGAGGGGCTGATACATCATCCTTCACATAATTATTTAAGATAATATACGTGCTGAGAACTTGGCACCATATTTGGCACCTAGTAGATGTTCAAAAATGGTTCCTTAATAAAAAGGGAAATAGTGTTTGGTAATTATCCTTGATTCTCACATTAAACTGTGTTCACTTGCCTTTTCCTCAAGGGTGGTCCTTTCTTAGAGATACAGTTAACGGGGTCACGAGAAGATGAGAGAAGAGTGATCTTACAGGGATAACTGAGGGCCAGAGGCTGTCTGCCTGCTTGCATGCTAAGTTGCTTTAGTCACGTGCGACTCTGCGACCCATGGACTGTATCCTGCCAGGCTCCTCTGTCTATGGGATTGTCCAGGCAAGAATACTAGAGTGGGTGGCCATGCCCTTCTCCAGGAGATCTTCCAACCTAGAGATCCAGACTTCATCTCTTATGTCTCCTGCACTGGCAGGCGGGTTCTTTACCACTAATGCCACCTGGGAAGCCTAGAGTCTGTCTATGCTCAGCCATTCTTTCTTTCTCCTTTTATTCATTTCACCCAGTTAACAAATATCTACTGATTTTGAGATGTTATGTCTAGAGATTAGGGGTTCAAAGATGAAAAAAGGTCGCCTCTCTCAAAAAAATTTTTTTTCTCAGTTTTGCCAAGAAGAACACAAGGAAAGACATTATCATGAGATAAAGATATAAAAACTGAAGTGTATGCAAACTATAGAGATAGAGAGTACGTCCATTGGTCATGAACATTTGGAAATATAAAGCATCAGAGAGAGCTTCCAGAGAGTGGGTCGACATCTGACCGTATTGAAAGGTGTGTGGGATATTTCCGATGGAAAAATCCAGAAAAGTGTTACAGACTAAGGAACAGGGTGAAGAGCCAAGATGTGGAGGCATAAAGCGGTGTGAGATTTCAGAGACCGCAAGCAGAGTGTGGTTGCTGGAGCATAAACTTGGATGCGGAAGTAGCCACGGGCCAGCAGGCTGGAGAGGTTGTCGGGGATCAGATCGTGGGAGCCATAGGTGCTGAGACCAGGAACGTGTGCTTTCCTGTGTAAAGGATGCAGGCATATTGCGTCGAGTGGGACGTGACACAGCCATGTTTCCAAAGGCTGTTCCTGCAGCTGAGTGGTAGTGGAGGTGGGCAAGGCTCAGAGTGTTAGTTGTCTCGGTGGTTCATCTGGTTACAGCGTTCAACTCAGCTAGTGCAGGGACATGACAAAAGGAGGAAATACTAGAAAAAGGGAGGTGAAATCAGTGACTTGGTGGAAGTGGATTAATTGAGGAATAAGTCCAAGTTTTGAGTCAATGACAAGTTCAATGATGTTTCCATTTCCCAAAATAAGCTAGGAGCAGGTGTGGGGGGAGGACAGTAAAGTTTGGGACATGTCAAGTTTGGGGCTGTTTGTGAGACATTCAAGGTAGATACCACCAGGAGTTAGAACCTTCCCCAGGATCATTGATGGTTTCCAATTGTAGTGCTGGAAAACTCTTGAGAGTCCCTTGGACTGCAAGATGATCCAACCAGTCAATCCTAAAGGAAATCAATCCTGAAGATTCAATGGAAGGATTGATGCTGAAGCTGAAGCTCCAAAACTTTGGCCACCTGATGCGAAGAGCTGACTCATTGGAAAAGACCCTGATGCTGAGAAAGATTGAGGGCAGGAGGAAAAGGGGGTGACAGAGGACGAGATGGTTGGATGGCATCACTGACTCAATGGGCATGAATTTGAGCACACTCCGGGAGATGGTGAAGAGCAGGTCCATGGGGTTGCAAAGAGTCGGGCATGATTTAGTGACTGAATGACAACAAGATGGAGAACCCAGGAGAAAGATAAGACTGTGGGTCAGATTTGGTGAGTTCAGGCATATACATGATCAGGTGTGGTGACAGTGGGATATTTAAATGAGAGAGTCCAGTAGACAGTTGGTTAAATGAATCTAGAGCTCAGCACAGTGATCAAAGCTAACAAGAGAGATTGGAAATCATCAGTATCAGGATTGCAGTTGAAGATATGGGAGGGGAGGGAGAAAAGATGGAGATTATGGAGACTGAGTATTCCAGAAACCCACTGCTTATAAAGTATTGAAAGCAAGACAGTTCTGGTATTGGGGGTGTTGATGTCCCAGGAGGGTGGGAGATGCTACAGGGCCTGGGTCAGGGTGGTACATACTGGGCACCATAGTTGCAGGCGGCCAGTTCCTCAAGTACAAGACCCTGTGGGAGTTCTGCTTTGGAGGGATATATGCTCACCCTGGGGAGAGCCTGGTTCAAGGCATTGTGTCAGATCTGCCACGTGGGGTCATAGCAGAGAGGTTGATAGTGAAGAGGGTGAAGTCAATCCTTGATGTCGTAGCCCCACCACAGAGTCAGAAACTTCACTGCTAATGGGACAGGCCAAAGCTCATCTCAGTCTTTTTCTATAAAGGGCTAAATAATAAAGTAAATGCTTTAGACTTTGAGGACCATGATCACTGTCACAGCTACTCAACCCTGCCATTGTGTGTGAAAGTAGCTATAGATAATCCATAAATGAATGGGCATGGCTGTCTCTAGTGCAGTTTTTATTTACAAAAGCATGTTACAGGCTGGATTTGCTGGGTTTGACCCATAGGCCTGCCTTGGATCAGTCAACTTCATGTCTCCTCTTTCCTAAGGCCATGAGATTTCTTCTCTATCTTCCTTCTATCTGTAAGTTTGGGTGGGTTT
Organism: Bos indicus x Bos taurus; assembly: GCF_003369695.1. Classification (NCBI taxonomy): domain Eukaryota; kingdom Metazoa; phylum Chordata; class Mammalia; order Artiodactyla; family Bovidae; genus Bos; species Bos indicus x Bos taurus. The sequence goes on from NC_040089.1 coordinate 8,813,464, forward strand.
GGTTTGGGAGGAAGAAGGCAGGTGTCTGAGTAGTCAACCATGAGTGTGTGCCTCTGTATGGAGCACAGTTTTTTTGTTGTTGTTTAGCTGCTACATTGTGTCCAACACTTTTGCCTACCATGGACTGCAGTCCACCAGGCTCCTTTGTCCACGGGATTTCCCAGGCAAGAATACTGAAGTGGGTTGCCATGTCCTTCTCCAGGGGATCTTCCCAATCCAGGGATCAAACCTGCATCTCCTGCATTTCAGGTGGATCCTTTTACCACTGAGTCACCAGGGATGCCCCCTGGAGCATAGGGGCTGATACAAGTGGAAACTGCCCTCCTGGGGGCAGGTGAAGCCTCACCAGCCTGTGATGGGCGGGGAAGGTACATGCAGGAGAGGAGTACTGGGAGCTCTGAGTCCTGCAAACACGCTCACTGCTCTCTGAAACAAAGGGCCCGGGGTGCTCCATTCGGAGCCAATCTAATCACCTTGCAAGTGGCCCCGTCTGCACTTATCTGTGGGCTGCATGGAGAAATGTAATTATTTGGGGAATTTCCATTCCCAGAGATGGGTCATCACCGACTGTGGCCAAAAGCCTTCACAGCAGGCCTGTTTTTAATTGGTTACATGGAGGTGGCCTGCACAGTTCAGAACCAGCATCTATGGATAAAGACGACATCTTCTGCTCCAAGAGTCCTATGCAGATGCATCTGAGCTGAGCAAGTGACCAGAGAAACACATTTGGTCTGTCTGTCCAGTCTCCGCCATCTGAAGGCCTGGCCTGTGTGGCCTGTGTGCTTTGGCACATCACCATGTGGGTGTGATCCCTGGGTCAGGAAGATCCCCTGGAGGAGGAAATGGCAACCCACTCCGGTATTCTTGCTTGGAGAATCTCATGGACGGAGGAGCCTGGAAGGCTACAGTCCGTGGGATCACAAAGAGTCAGACATGACTGAGCAACTGAGCATGCACCCCAGTATCTTTGAGATTTAAATATAGGATAGTGCCTACTTATCTTTATTTCACTTATACTGGGAAACCCAGTGAGTTCTTTTCTGTTCTCCCAACACCTCTGCTGTTTGTCAGGGGAGGGGGTGGCAACAGGCAGACGTCTGTGTCCGTCACCTGGCTCTGAGTTACCTGCTCCAGTGGACTGTCCACCTCAGTCCTGCCTTCTCTCAGTGCCTGCTCCCCTCTCTGCTCTGAGCCAACAGAGATGTCCCACTAAGCCTCTTGCCTTGATTTCTTTCCAAATCCCTCCCTGGGAGCATGGATGAGGAGAGTTGAATGTATGGAGAATAAGGATATTATCAGAGATGCGAGAAGTGAACCATGTACTAAGCAGCGGACCATTAAACTGTTGTTAGACATCCCTGCTGTTTGACGGGGCTTCCCAGGTGGCTCAGTGGTAAAGAATGCACTTGCCAATGCAGGAGACACAAGAGATGCAAGTTCTATCCCTGGGTTGGGAAGATCCCCTGGAGAAAGAAATGGTAACCCACTCCAGTATTCTTGCCTGGGAAATTCCATGGACGGAGAAGCCTGGTGGGCTACAGTCCATAGAATCATAAAGAATAGGACATGACTGAGCGACTTAGCATACATGTTGTTTGATGAATGCATCCCCAAGAACTGCTCACTGGCCAGACATCTATGTGAGTTCTTCCCTCCCCAGGCCCATTTCTGCTTCTCTCTCTCCTCCTTCTGCTCTGACTCCCTTCTCTGCTCACTCACTGCTACCAAACCATGCCCTGAAACTATATCCAAGCCATTATCCAGAAAATGTGCTAGAGGAGCCCTTTTTGTGCCTGTCTTTTCACCTATAAGGTAGACATAATAATAATACATTGGGACTTCCCTGCGGTCCAATGGCTAAGACTCCACACTCCCAATGCATGTGGCCCGGGTTCGATCCCTGGTCAGGAAACTAGATCCTACATGCTGCAACTGGAAGATCCTGCATGCTGCAACTAAAGACCCACAGCAGCAAATAAGTAAAGTAACTGAATATTAAAAAGTGATAGTGACACTTTTCCCATAGGACTGTAGAGGGGATTTTAAGCAATGATGTTGGGGAGGCAGGTCCTGCTGGGAACCACCTGCCTAGGATGCTGCCTGTGATGCTAGATTCTTTGTCCATGTATAATAGCCCTTAAAGAGCAAGTAGGATTGCATCTGGTACACTGGTGTGCTGGTGTTCTTGGCAAAAAGAACAGCCTGGATGTAAGCACAGAGGTACACTGGTGGACGGAGTGTTCTAGAAATGAATATAGGTAAGTTTGGCTTGGGTGGAAATAATGCGAAGTCACAAAAAAGAAGGGGAAATTGTGAGGGCCTTGCTGAGGTTGTGGGCGTGTGAGAAGCTTGCATTTTATCCTGTGGGAGTCAGCGTCCAGCCTGAAAGTGACATCGGACTGTCTGCTTATATGCCCCCTTCTCTGTCTGTGGAGGGAGAGCGGATGGAAACAGGGAGACCCACAGTAGCCCAGGGAAGGGGTGGCCAGGGCCTCAAGGGGAGGAGGGGGTAGCAGAGGGAGAAGACAGTATCCATGGCAAACCTGAGGCTCCTACAAGACAGCTGTACCGGCCCAGATCTTAGCGGAGTGAGATGGTGGTGCCAGGGGCCAAGTTTTAACTGGGCAAGATGGTGGTGCCAAGGCCAGGTTTTTGCAGGACAAGGTGGCAGGGGTCCATGGCCAGGGTTTTAACAGGGCGAGAAGGTGATGCCTAGGCAGTTTTAGCAGAGTGAGATAGTGATGCCAAAGCCAGGTTCTAGCAGGGCAAAGAGGAGCCCTCTTCCAGATTTTGGTGAGGTAGTAAGAACCGGGAAGGACCTGGGAGGCGTGGGGTCCAGCTGGGGAGATGATGCACTGTTTATCAAGTAACATGAGTTTCTGTGAGTCCTGAGCACGTCTGTGCTCTACACAATGGGACGGCTTTATGTCTCCATCCAACCAGCCATTCAATAACCACTACCTACCCCAGCGGCTCTCAACTCTGCCTGCACATTTAAGTCATCTAGAGCTTTTTGAAAGCAAAGACAAGGTCCCACCTTAGACCTTTTGAATCTGGCCTCTCTGTGGGTAGATCTCACATACTTCTGCTCATTTATTTATTTTTCAAATGGTGCCCAGGTGCTTCTTATGTGCAGCCTCTGTTGAGAACCACTTGTTAAAGAGAATGTGGGTGAAGAGGAACTTCGTACAGTTGCGAATGGGTAAAGGGTCTTCAGCCGGTGTGGATGGAGGTACCTGGAGGCTGTGAGCAGTTTGAAGCTTCTTCAGGAACCAGCATGAACTGGTTTTCTCATTTGCTGTAAATAACAGCAGCTCATAGATTCATTAAGATTTCCATCTTCCGCTTGGTGCTGAATGTAATTTCAGAGGCTCTGGCTCTGAGCAGGCGGGGCTGTCAGGATGTATTAGCTTTCCTTCTGGAAGATCAAGTCCCAGCTACTGCTTTGAATGTGAGCTGCTTCGTGCCCTCAGAATTAGGCGGGGTGAAAGGGTCAGGCAGAACTACCTGGATTGTGAACAATCTGGGTAAATTTCAGACTGGAAAGTGACTCTGGCTGGTGGGCAGTGGGGAGCTGGATGTCCTGGGTTTTGATGACACTGTGACCTTGGGCAAATCAGGTCATCTTCCTGAGCCTCAGTTGCTTTATCTGTAAAACAGGCAGGTAATGCCATTTTCATAAGACAAGGCCGGCGTTCACATGAGACAGTGATGCTCTTGACCTGTGTTTAACCCAGTTGTTCCTTGCGTCAGGCCTATGCCAGTAAGCGTTATCATCTTCATTTAAGCAGATGAATAAACTGAGGTCTGAGAGTTCGGTGACTTGTCTGAGGTCATAGCTGATAAGTGATAGAACCAGGAATATAACCTTGCTATTCAGACTCCGGAGCCTACCATCTTCATCACCAGATAAAGTGATGTGTGAGTGTGCTGGAAACCTGGAAACTGTACAAATTCAACTATATATTAAAAATTCTAAGAATATTATACTTTCAAAATTGACAGCTTTATTTTTTGTTGGAAAGAAGATCTTGTGTGTCCATTGGAATCATAGCAGGCATCTATTCACTTTATTCTGTTTATTCATTCAACATGTAGTTCAAGAAAGGAGCTAAGTTTGTCCAAGTTTGGCCACCATCAGGGCTGTGGGGGCACTTCCCTAGCAGTCCAGTGGTTGAGAATCTGCACTTCCATTGCAGGGGGCGCAGGTTTGACCCCTAGTCAGGGAACTAAGATCCCACATTGCTGTGCAACCAAGAAAAGGGAGGGGCTGTGGGGATGGCAGGGGGTGGGAGGGATTGTTTCCAATGAGCTGAGAGGGTAAGACTGATGTTGGCCTAAGTAAACTCTTCATTTTGATTCAAGTCTTCCATTGCAGAGTCCTAGGCAGCCTTCACACCCCCGTGTCCCTGTGTATGTTGTGATAAATCCACCCTGACGGGCCAGACCGTTAGAGCAATGGAAAATCCATTACATCATGCTGCGTCAGTGATCCAAGGATTATACATGGGCATGAGAGGAGGATGCGGGGTCCAGAGGGACTGTAGCCGTCATCCATCACTCCCGGGCAGTGCAGCTGCTTCATGCTCAGCAGCTCCTGAATTCACGGACCATCAGACCAGGGTCACGCCGACTACCGAGACCTGCAGAGTCCTGGGCAGCTTGTCTCGGATCAGCGCGGAATCTGCCTCTGTTCTCTCTTCTCATCTCAGGCATGTTTTTCCAGGCACCTGTGTGTTGATTTATTCTTTCAACTCACTCACCAAATAAGTCCTGAGCCTGCTGGGCACTAGGAGACGAGATGAGTGAGACCCTGCTCTCAGGGCAGAGTGCGGGATGCGGGATGAAAAACGAGCCCACAGATAGATGGTCGTCACTGTGCCTGCTGTGGCTTTGCAGTTAGGGCAATGCGAAAGGGGAGGCTCCCCACTCAGCTCAAGCTCTGGGATGTTGGAGAGTCACCCCAGTGAGGGGACCCAAACTGTGGTTTCATATTTTAGGTGCCCAGGACTGAGAAGAAGGTTTCCAATAGAAAGTGATGGCAGACCATCACATCAGCTGTGTGATCTCAGGCTTGAATGTGGTACCCAAACTCTCGGAGCCTGAATTTCCCCAGTAATCTGTAATCTCTCCATTTTATGAGCAGAAGTGACTTTGGCTTCTGTGGCATTTCCTGACACTGGGTTAAATGGAGAAATACTGTTGTTCAGTCACTAGATGGTGGACTTCCCTGGTGGCTCAGACGGTAAAGAATCTGCCTGCAATGTGTGCGACTCAGGTTCGATCCCTGAGTTGGGAAGATCCCTTGGAAGAGGCCATGGCAACCCACTCCAGTATTCTTGCCTGGAGAATCCCCATGGACAGAGGAGCCTGGCGGGCTACAGTCCATGGGGTTGCAAAGAGTCGGACACGACTGAGTAACGCACTAAATGGTGTCCGACTCTTTGCAACCCCATGGACTGCAACACGCTAGGCTTTGCTATCCTTCACCCTCTCCTGGAGTTTGCGCAAACTCACATTGAAATATCGTCATCTCCTAAACGTGTCTTCACCTCCCAGTCTGCCTGTTCACTTAATTTCCCTGGTACTGATTGTCTTGGTTCACCCCATCCTTTGACTTCTCAGGGGCATTTGGGGAACATAGTTCTATCTTGTTAAAATTCAGTCTCCCTGAAACCTTCCTCTTTGATCTTTAGCATTCATCTCTTATTGCATCTCCAACTCTTAGCTGATTCCTGCACTCATGCCCTAATGTTTTTCCTGCCAATCCGAAGCACTTCCCCAAGGACATGGGATCCTTAAAGAGCAGGATCCAGGGTTTCTAGGGGCCATGGATTCAGGGTCAAATGATGCTTCTGTGTCTCACATAGAACAGGCACTCAGCAGAATGGTTCCATGACTGCGTGAGTCACATCCCTTTCCCTCATTTTGTTGTGGTGGCAGCTGAGATTCAGAGAGGGTGGGTGACTTGGCCAAGGCCACACAGCTAGGTGGCAGCGGTACTTGGTCCCAGGCTGCGTGACATGTGGTGAGTATGTGTGTGGGATGAATACTCCCTCTGTTGTACTAGTACTCCTTTGGGGTCATGCACTGAACCTCACAGTGGCCTGAATGGCCTGTCTAGGAAGAACCTCTCTTTCCACACTTTGCAAATGAGGAATCAGAGTCTTGGGACATCAGGAGCTTGGCCACAAGTCACAGAGCTGAGGAACTGGCAGAAGCAAGATTCTAACCAAGTCTGTCTGACCTTAGAGACTTTATTCTTAACCATTATTTCTCATCTCGTTGCTAACACGCAACTCTATGAGGTGGTGAGTAGTCTGTGCCAGTCAGAGTGATTGCAAAGAAGGTTCAAGGCAGACAAGGTGAGCCGACTATTTAAGTACAGGCTTTCAGAACAGAATGGGGCCAGAACGAGCTGCTTAAATTGGAGAGTTTGGATAAAATGGGCCTATTTCATCACCCCACCTCATCTGGGGATCCATGTGGCCTTCTAAAATACCACTGTATTCAGGAAAAGAAAATAAACAAAGAAACAGTAACTCACATGTATAAAGCCTGAAACAGGTTCCCTGTTCCAGGGTCATTGTTAATAAGAATATTTGAATAACAATTTCCAAAATTACAGACTTCCTAAAAGTATTCATTGAACTACAATTCAGGCTCCTTTAAGACAGTTCCTCTACTGCCTCCCAAAGATGGGGAACCATTCAGAAGCATGAATCATAGGCCAATAACGTGGGATACATGAGAGGAACTATTGCTAGTTTATAATTCAGTTTCAGCCTGAAATGAAGTTTAATAATACATAGAGTGGCCTCATTTTCCTCTTATTAAAGTGAAGGATATGACTTCAGGGAGAAATTAGCTAATTGAATGAAATATTTCAGATATAAGAAAAATAAAGGGTATGGCTTGTCCTTGTAAAAGGAAAAACAACAGGAACTGAGCTGTTAAGGAGAAATGTCATCTTCCAGCTCGAAGAAAGTACTTACAGAAGAGAAAGGAAGCTGCGTTACAACCCTGAAGACCCCAAAGAAGAAGGAGCCAGGGAGAAGCAACTTTTATTTCAAGGTAAATAATGGATAAGTCAAACCCTAGGAGTATGAACTTTTACCTTTTTAACCCCCTAGAGTCACAGCCCAAGTCCTTTTGGCCACGTGTCACGTAAAGCTTCTCTAACTTTTATCCCTTCTGCCTCCTGAATTCCATCAGTGTTCTGGAGTCACCAACCAGAAACCACGACCTCACCTTCCTCTCCCAGGTAACCGTTTGTCTAGTTGATTCTACTACGTAAGCATCTCTCGATTCTGTACCAAACCACTGTTCTCTCTGCATCCTCCCTGCCCTATTCCATACCTTCGTCGTATTTCACCTGAGCTCTTGTGACAGCCTCCTAATTATATTCAATTTCCTATGTCTCTGGTTTCGCCTTCATATAGCCAACTAAGCGAATTTCCTAAAATCCTAACCTGACTCTGTCTTTTATCTTCTTAAAATTAGATTCTGTAGTGGGTTCTTCATCACTTTTAGTATAGCCTAAACTCCCTAAGAAATCCAATTTACCTTCATGGTCTTCTTCCCTATTCTGGAACTCTGTCTCCAACCTAAACAATTTCCTGTGAATGTCTGGACACGTTTTGCTCTGTCACACCTGCATTGAACACTTATCTTCTTGCCTGCTATGATGGTCATTACCTTACTTGTTCATCTGACTGGTCTTGTTTAAAGACTTTTTCTCACATCACACCCGCTTAGGACTCCCAGCATTATTTTGTTGTTTGAATTAGAGTAGAGGAAATATGTAATTTTGCTAATTGTTTTGAAAAACATTTATTGAGTTATTCTTTCTCTCACTTGTTCCTGAAGCTACCTTCCCATAAATGAAGTGCGATGTCACTGGGGGCTCTATTCATTTCTTTTGCTGTTATCTTTACCCAACAACCCTTGTAATGCAAGTCATAATTCTTATACCTTATTTTTACTATTAAGATACTTAACTATTTTTCAAGTTTTATTGAAATTTAGTTGACATTTATCACTGTGTAAGCTTTATGTGTACAGCACAATGGTTTGATTTACATATATTATAAAATGATGACCACCGTAAGTTTATGACCATCCATCATCTTACTTAGATACCAACGAAAGAGAGGACGAAAAAAGAAAAAAAAGTTTTTCTTATAAGAACTCATAGTTTTTCTCTCTTAACAATTTTCACTATCATTTTCTTTTAGGGAAAGGCCTGTCTCATTACTCTATTTTTCCAAACATTCTGGGATATTCTCCCAGGTTTACTTTAGAATCTATCAGTTTAATCAGATCTCTCCACCACAGTCTTTGGGTTTTCGTAAGAACTATAATGCACTTAAAATTAATCAGGAAAAGACCAAGATCTTCATAGTTAGTCTTTTCTTCCAGAAACATGTTTTTCCTTTGTTTGCCTTCCTACAGGTCTGAATAATTCATGTTCGAATTTTCTGTCCCCTGTTGTTTGGTTGCCAGAGTTATTATTGGTTTTGCTAATTTCCCTGAAATTATTTTTTCCATTTTTATCTTTCCTGTATATGTACTGTTTGGGGCACATGTATTTATTTTTATATTCAGCCATTTTACAGCCTGGGCTCTTATTTGTTTATTCGTTGTAATGCTTGGTTTGATTGGTTTGGTTGCTGTTTGTTTTTAGCTGATTTGCTTGGGAGTTCTCATCCAGACATGGATTTCAGAGCCAGTGTGTCTGGCTCTCAACTTACCATTATCTGGAGCAAACCGACCTCTTGGTTTTTCATTTTCCTTATTTGTTTATTGAGTATAATGATTGCACCTGCCTCATTAAGGTTATTGTGAAGATTCAACTAGCAACTTTATGTAAAGTGTTCACCAACGTTGAGTCCTTTTGAGGCTCCATTGGATATTCCTCTTGCCATTACTGGAGGTAGACGGTCGTGTTAGTAATGGGACACGCAAAAGCACGAACTATTTCTGGTTTCAAATTCCCCTGACTACGCCTTTTAAAGGGATAATATTAAATTACTTTGATGATACTGTGGGTCCTTGTGCATGCCGTTAGTTGAATCCCCATGTCATAGCTCACCACTCAGACTGTTTCTCAGGTCAACAAAATACTCTTCCATTTTTGGTTTACTAGATTTTTTTATTTCAAGAATGGACAGTAAATTTGATCAAAAGATTTACCAATTCAAATAATGAAATGATTTGCTGATTTTGAACCCTGATATAAACCCAGTTTAGTCCTTGTAGGTTATTCCTTTGGCATCTTCTTCTGCAGTCCACATGCTACTATTTTTCTGAAGGATTTTTTCAGCCGTCTTCTTCATGGAGATATTTACCTTTGGACATACTCAGTTCTTCTCTCATTGCAAATGATCTTGTAATTCCCTGTTCCTGTGTTCATAGAAGCTAGGTTCTCTGACATCCTTTTGCAAAAGCCCTTTCTACTTTTCTAAAATACCATTCAGTCTCCCTTTTGCCAGAGGTGTCCTCTTTGTAGAGACTTCCGGATAACATTCTCTTCCACTCTGGTCATGCTGTTCTTTTTGTGGGCTTTGTTTTTGCTATTTCCTCCTCTTTATTCATGTCCAGATAAGGGGTGTCTCTCCAGGCCGGTGTTTGGCAACAGGCAGACTTCCATGGCCTGCCTGTGGCCTTGCCCGCTGCCACGTGAGCGATGGCAGGGGGGCACCTGGGAGTCTGGTGTGCACAGCCCTCTCTGGCCCTAGGGCTGGTCTTACAGGCATTCACTGTGCAGTGTTGATGAACTGGGAGCTTCCGTTCCCAGGCAGCCTAAGCTTTCTGTCCATCTGCAGTGGTGCAGCCCACGAAGAGTCCCAAGACCCAGGAACGAAGCCCCCAAACTGTTCCTGTCTCCATCCCCAGTGGCGTGTTTCTCCTGCAGTAACCGCATCCCCCAGGATGCTCTCTGCTTTGTCTTTTCCCTGGAGATGAAAATATTGGGAGAAGAAAGTGACAGAATGCAACGTCGACCGAGTCATAAAGCAGCACATACAAGCAGACAGGGGGCTGCCCACTTATCTGGGATGCAGAGCCTGCTTCTCTGCCAGCAGAGAGGAGGGTTCAGTGTCTCCTGTGCAGTTTCCTAGGGTACAGTAGGCAAGTGCTGCAACCTGGGTGGCTTAAAACAACAAGCATTTATTATCTCACTGTTTTGGAGGCTGGAGGTCTGAAATCAAGGTGTGGGCAGGGCCATGCTCCCTCTGAAGGCTGCAGGGAAGAATCCTGCCTTGCCTCTTGCTGCTTCTGGTAGCTGCCAGCATTTCTCAGTGTTCCTTGGCTGGTAGATACATCACCCCCAGTCTCTGCCTCGATCTTCACATGGCCTCTTGCCTGTGTGTTTTGTCTCTCCTCACTTTATAAGGACACCAGTCATTGAATTTTTTGTCTATGGGCTCAGTCGTTTCCAACTGTTTGCAACCCCATGGACTGTAGCCCTCCAGGCTTCTCTGGCCATGGAATTTTCCAGGCAAGAATACTGGAGTAGGGTGCCATTTCCTACTCCAGGGCATCTCCCCGACCCAGGGATCGAACCTGCAACTCTTGCATCTCCTGCATTGGCAGCCAGACTCTTTACCACTAGCGCCACCTGGGAAGCCAGTCATTGAATTTAGGGCCCAGCCTAATCCAGTGTGAACTTATCTTTTTTAAAATCCATCCTGTGTTTTGTAGTTCAGACGCCATTCTTTGTATAGATTTTATTTATTTATTTGGCTGAGTCGGGTCTCAGTGGCGGCACGCAGGATCTTTCCTTGCAGTGCGTGGATGCTGTAGCTGTGCTGTGTAGGCTCTGGAGAGCATGGGCTCAGTAGTTGTGACTCTTGGGTTTAGTTGCTCTGTGGCATGTGGGTTCTTAGTTCCTTGACCATGGATCAAACCCACATCCCCTGCATTGCAAGGCAGATTCTTAACCACTGGACCACCAGGGGAGTGCCCTGCTCATCTTAACCAGCCACATCTTTGGATTCTGAAGTCCTGGGTGCACATGAATTGTGAGGGACACTGTTCAACCCGTTGCTCCTTTTTGCACATTTCAGGCTGGTCAGGCCTCTCTTTCCTAAGACACTGTCTGCCAAGGTCACCAGTATGGTTTCTCAGTCCAGCTCCTTCGACTTGAAATGAATAACAGTGAACAATTAGTGTTTCTATGTGCCAAGCACTTTACACGTTTGAATTCACTGAACATTGTTAATGAAGAGTCTCTACTAACTCTGGCAAAGTCAACTTACCCTTTTTGGTTTTTAGTGTGGTTATGAAGTAGGAAATTTTGCCTGTTTTCTGGGTCCTTTTTTGTGTTTTGATAAGGAGTGAAGTGAAGTGAAAGTCTTTCAGTCGTAGAAGAAGACTATAGATGTTCCATAAAGGTTTGTTGACTAAATAGATAACTTTAAACTGCTAGGTTAGATGTCTTATTAAATACAGACATAAGTGACTCTGATGCAGTTTGTTCATAGTGAATCTTTGCTACTTCCCATGATCAAAAGTGATCACCATTTGTCCTCCGATAAAAACCCATTACTTTAATAAACCCTGAAGAATTTTTCAAAAAATCAATTCCAAGATTTATTCAGATGAAGTTTTCCAAATTCACTTTTAACCCTTAAAAAAAAATAGAAACTATTCAGCTCATATTCCGCTTTTGTGACTGCAAGCCATCCAGTGGTTGGAGCGATGAGTCACTTACACATGTTTAGATGTGTTTCAGGCACCCGGGAGTCCTGCTGATCTCAGCCCTTGTGTTCCATCATCAGGCTGTCGGTAGGACCTGGGATCAGAAACCTCATCCCTGGATCTTACCTTTAGATGGGCTTTCGGAACTCAATTTCCATAGCCCCCTGCCTGAGTCACCCCAAGCCCATAATACAAAAATGGGGGAATGGCCCCCAGCCTAATCAGCATGCGTAGCTGTGTGTCTATGACGCAGTCCTGCCTCGAGAGGCGCCTGTGCAGTCTGACCCCTCACTTAATGGGGATGGGAGCTGAGGAACATGCCTAGCTTCATGTCTGTTAGTTACATGAGCAGACAGCCAACGCAGGCAGTGGGGTTCACCTCCTGGCACCCCATCATGCCTGCTCCTCCTATAGATAGATGACTCTTGCCTGGACCCTCACCATGGTGACCCCGGTGGAGTATGATGTCCCTCACTTCCATGGAGAACAGAGTGAAAGAGACATGGACAAAAGATCCATGCTGAGACGCAAAGAAGCCCGCAGTGGAAATGGCTGCTGGGGGATTGTAGGGTGGAGGAGACGAGCCTGGGGTGCCCAGCTATTCAGACAGGCTTGCAGCTAGTAAATGAGAAAAGGCAATCATCAAACAGCAGGATGGCCATGGAAGGATTCCCGGGTGAGGACACAGAAGTGGCGTGGCCAGTCCCAGCTGGGCAGCAGCCACTCAGGGGGACTGGGCAGGGTACCTCCCCACCCTGCTGCTTATTGCCTTTCCCACTGAACGTGGGTGACACATAGACTTATTACCTTTGTTTTCTGATTGCTTTGAACTTAATGACATCCTGGGGCCAGCACATTTATTCTAATAGTAACTCATTTACGTGAGGGAATCTGACTTTCCTATTAGAGGTTATGATATAAAGTTTCCTTTTCTAATGTTGTAATTGGATTTAAGTGGAAAGGAAAGCTGACTTTAAAATTATAAAGAAATCATGGTGTGAGTAGTACCTGCTGGGTGAGGCAGAGACGGTGATCAGCTGTCTGACCCACCAGCATCTGGAAAGGTCTAGAAGGTTCTGAGGTCCTTCCAAGTTTACAGTTTCACAGCCCCAAGTTCTCTATGATACAGCTGGGATTCAGATGCCACGGAAGAACCTGTTCTCCAGGACTTGGTGATCAAAAGGATATGAATTTGTCCTGCCTGCTTGTACTCCTTTAGTTCACTTTTTTGTTTGCAAAAATCCTTATGCGACTGCCAGTTCATTCCTTTAACTGGAATGCAGTAAGGTCGCCAGGTCTCTGACTTGTGATCCTTGCTATTGGGGGTTGCAGTTTGCTTGGCAATGATGCTGGAAGCTGGCTTCATCCTCTGAGGCACACCTGTCAATGCAGGCCAGTCTTTTTGGGATGCCAGAGGGGAGATGAATTGTTCCTTAGCTCACGGGCCTCTTCCAGTGTGTGCATGGCTCCACAAGGTCACTGTGCCCCTGGAAAGTTGCCTCTAAATCAAATACCAGGAATCAACATAAGAAAGTATAAAATAGTGCCAGGCATACAGTAGGGCTTAATAAATATTTGTGGAATGAATGAATGAACAGTGGGAGATGATAATAGTTAGCGGTTCAGAATCTGGAGTCAGACAGATCTGGTCTAGAATCCTGTTTCTGCCACTTAACTAGCTGTGGAATCTTGAGCAATTCACTTAACCTCCCTTAGCCTCAATTTCTCTGTCTGCAAAATGGGAGTGATACCGTTGCTATGTCATAGGGTTATTGTGAGACATACAACTTATATGAACAAGCAAACCATGTTGATTACTGTACCTGTCCCATTGCAAGGCTTCAGTAGATGTTACCTGTTGCAGTTATTATTGCTTTCATTGATGATAATAATGATTATAAAAATAAACACAGGCAGTTCTTGAATTACATGAATTACATTTTGCACACCTGCCCCCATATGAATCCTTAACAGTAGATTTCCCATTTCTCCTTGTTAGTTATCAATATATTCTTCCTGGAAATGCCTCCCCAGCTTGTCCCTGTCTGTTTTTCCTCAACTGCCAGGCCCCTCATCCCTGCCCTTTCCCAGCAGGCTGAGTCCACCATCCCATCCTTTCCCAGCAGGGTGAGTCCATTGTCCCATCTCTGTGCTCTGGCAGCCTCTCTCCAATCGCAGTATCATCATGGATGCTGAGACATCTTTTCATCTGCTGTCCTCCTCACTGGACCAGGAAGGACTATCATTGGAGTTACTGGTAAAAAAAGAAAGCCCAGGGACTCCAGAGACCATGGAGAAAGCAAGGGACCCAGACTCAAAGCCAAGTGGAGCCACAGAGTCCAGCTCTCTGTTTTTTCAACCAAAATCCCAGGACTGCTCTGAGTTCCCTGGAAATGTCCTGCCTTTCTTTATTCACTTGTCTTCCTGCCTGGGGCTTCTTGCAGGCCTGGCACTGAAAGATCTCAGGAAGCCTAAGAGTTTGTTTCTGGGACAGGAGGCAAGTGTTGATATCCTCAGGGAGCCAAAGGAGGAAACAGGCACTCATGGGAGGAACCAGCTGGCCTGGGGAGAAAAGAAGCTGATGGAGACATTTTTGTCACCAGGAAGCATAAAGACAACCCTACGGGAAGCTTGGGGACATGTGTGATTCTGCAAGAGTCACGTAACTTCTCTGATCTTCTATTTCCTCAGCTGTGAAACTTAAGGCTTGAATTAGAAGAGCAGTTTTCCAGCTGTGTTCAGTAGAGTTCAAAGCACTCTCCAAGCAGGTTCGGCCCCCGGGATGGAGAGAAGGGAGCGGACCCATGGCCAAAGCGCTTGCCCTTCTTAGCCTGCCAGTCATGGATGTCCCACCCCTTCTGACCCTGCCAATCACAGACGCTTCTGCTTTCTTACACAGCCGATTAGAATAGCTTTGACTAAAAGTGTTTTACATATTGTACTTTCCTCTAGGCTTTTCCTTTTTACAAGATAGGACTATTTGGCCTTTAAAAAAATTTAAATGCCTCTGAATAAGATCATTTATATCTCTCCCTTCATGCTCAGTAATGTAATGTATGACACTAAAAATTACATTAACAGTTGCAAAGACAGGAAGCGGAAGGGGCAGATAAAGAGATGGACATTTATCAGTGTCTTCCATGTATTCAGCACCACTATAAATCTGTAAGTGACCGATATCTTGGTCCAAAGCGGATTTTTCTTTTACATTTGCCTCAAGGCTAACGTCACTGAGGGACAGATCATTAACTTTGTTGTTAAATGAGCACTTATGAGTGAGTGCATTGTGTCGTGCATTGGACTCTGGGAATTCTGTGATGAGCAAAACATTGGCCCTGTTATTACAGAGCTTGCAGTCTTCTGATGAGTCTTGGATCTGGAAAAGATGTTTAGAACATGAGATGACTAAGCCCAGAGAAACGAAGTGATTTGGTCCAAGTTACAGGCAGCAGGTGACACCCCTAGAATTAAGCTCTGAGTTTCCCAAAGTGATTGTTACAACCTACTTCACTTCTACCTTCCCAGTTTATTATTTATTACCAAGAAGACCAGTAAGTCTACCTTGAATTAGTCATAATCTCAAAGGGCTTATATAGCTCAAAAACGAGCCAGTGGAGCGCTTAATGTTGCCTGTGGGAGGAGAAATTGAAACAGCTTCTCAGTCCGTACTTGCTGTAACTCCTCACTGCCACGTGGTGTCACTGTTGAACACAAGTCCTGTGCTGTCCAGTGGCTGCTTGTTTACACTGGGTAGGAGCTATTGCTGGCCCAAATCCTAGGCTTGCTTTCAAGATGTTGTAAACTCGGCTTCCAAGGTTGCACCTCTTTAATTCCATGCTTATGTTCTCACTCATTGATTGATGAAGAATAAATCTATGACTGGATTAAGTTTTTGTTATTTTGTTGTTTAATCACTAAGTCGTGTGTGACTCTGCAACCCCATAGACTGTAACCCACCAAGCTCCTCTCTCCATGGGATTTCCCAGGCAAGGATACTGGAATGAGTTGCCATTTCCTTCTCCAGAGGAACTTCCTGAGCCAGGGACCAAACCTGCGTCTCCTGCATTGGCAGGCAGAGTCTTTACCACTGAGCCTCCAACAAGCTGCATGTAATATGGTACCAACCTCCCCCCACAAATTCTGTGGTTCACATTTTAAATGAGTGTCACTGACCAAGACTCCCCCCCAGCCTCTGAGCCACTTTGTGTCTTGTCTTGGATTATTCTCATCTAGAATCCCAGGGACTCTTCGTGCAGATTATTTCATCACTTCCCAGTTCAAGATATAAAGGTTGCTGTCAAGGGCCTACCTTTGCTAAGTCAGGTAATATTCCCTTATCTTCTTCCCCGAGAGCAATGTGTATGTCAGCAAGACCTAAGGGATCTCATTTACGAGACTCTCCCCCTGAATATCAGTCTTTCTGAGGTTACCAGTTCCATCTCTCCAGGAAGATTCTGTTACCCTTTACATTAATCTGTGCGTGTACTTGATCCCTTCAGTCGTGTCTGATTCTTTGTCACCCTGTGGACTGTAGCCTCCCAGGCTTCTCTGTCCTTGGAATTCTCCAGGCAAGAATACTGGAGTGGGTTCCCCTGCCCTCCTCCAGGGGATCTTCCTTATCCAGGGAGTGAACCCATGTCTCTTATGTCTCTTGCATTGGCAAACAGGTCTTTACCACTAGTGCCACCTGGGAAGCCCAACTTCTGCTTCACACTAACTCTTCCTAGTTGGTCTGATGCCTATAGTAATTCCTCCCTGGTTTGAATTCAGAATGTGCATATATTGGTATTATTTGCCTCTGTCACACCTTTGCATATGCAATTGGAAACAGATTTGTGTATTGGATAGAAAGACCTCTCTGAGGCTCTGGGGGTGGCACCCTGCCCTCCTTGAAAGTCATCAGATGGCCTCTGTGTCTCTGGGCTCCTGGCCTCTGCCAGCGCTGAAGCCAATTTGAGATGGACAGTCAGAACTGCCAGGAAAGTGAATGATTTCTTTGGCTAGCTTCTTCTTAGAAGAAGTAAAAGAAATATGTCAGTTTCTGAAGGGAAGCTGTGAAAGCTTAATGGAAAGTATTGCCAGGACTGGGAGAGAGCACAAAAAAACAAAAACACAGACAGGCTGGGAACAACCTCCAGAAGCCAACAGAACATTCATTTGAGGGGAAGAAAGAACCATTTTTTTCAAATACCCACACTTGGGTTCTGTGCAGAATGGCAGAAAGAACACAGATGTCAGAATGGGAATGGTGTGTGTTCCCGCGCTGTGCTTTGATTGATGTGGCCTTGGTTGAGTCATTCAGCCTCATGACTCAGTTTTCTCATCTATAAAATGAGAGCCTATTTTGCAGGTGTAAAGAGACAACCCAGGGAGGTCAGCTTAGCACATTGCTTGGCAATAAATTAGAGATTTGGGTTTCCCTGGCGGCTCAGTGGTAAAGAATCTGCCTGCCAATGCAGGAGGCAGGGGTTCAATCCGTGGGTGGGGAGGATCCCTTGAAGAAGGAAATGGCAACCCACTCCAGTATTCTTGCCTGGAAAATCCCATGGATGAAGGAGCCTGGTGGGCTACAGTCCAGGGGATCACAAAAGAGTTGGAGTTGGACATAATTCAATGACTGAACAACAATAGCACCAACAGCAAATAGTAATTTGCACTGTCCAATGTCAAGAAACTCCATTAGCCCACAAATAAAGACCACTGAATGAAGGGTTATTATGTTGACCACGGGCAGAGTTAAGGGAACAAAGGAGGAATACTGAGGGCCCCAGAGGTTGGCAACTGCAGAAACTGTAACCACCCCCAGGATGAGGGGACATGAGGAGGAAAGCGTGTTGCTGGACTTGATTAAAAATAGCCCTGAAACAGAATGTCCAGACCATCAAAGGAGAGGCATTAGGGAAGGTCCTTGTCTGGTTGTGGAGGTGGAGTGAGCCATAGGAGAGTGTCAGAGCAGATGGCAGTCAGCATACTCTGGACAGAGACTGACCAGAATTTAGGAACTTGGTGGGTTCCTGGGACAGTCAGTGTGGTCTTATCTCTAGAACTGAGTTCAGTGTTGTATCAGTTTGTGGTCATATCTTAGAATGTATGGGACTGAATGAGTTGATTTTAAAATGCTTTGAGGTTAATTTGTGTTGCATGTCAGGTCTGGTTCAGTTTATCCTTTCTTAGGGTCATCGTTCATTTTGCTAATTGGTTTCTGTTTTATTTCTCACTCCCATTAGCCAAACAGTACCAGAAAGCAGCAGCAAGGGAGCCCTGGCGCGGCAGTCTGCAGAGATCAGCCTCCCAGGCACTGGGCAGGACGGGGGCAAATGTGGGGAACCAGCATCCTTACTTGCATGCTTAACCCCCTTCCTTTCTTCATCCCCTCCCTTGTTTCTCCATTTCCCAATTGACATTAAAATTCCTCTTCATCTGTGTCCCCAGAATCTACCACTCTTTCCTCAAATCATTTCACACTTTGGGATTAACTGCTCTAGGCCTTTGGAAGTTATAATTGTATGAAGTGTGAAAGTGTTAGTCACTAAGTCGTGTCTGACTCTTTGTGACCCATGGACTGTAGCCCACCAGGCTCCTCTGTCCATGGGATTCTCCAGGCAATAATACTGGAGTGGGTTACCATTCCCTTCTCCAGGGGATCTTCCTGACCCAGGGATCAAACCTAGGTCTCCTTCTCTGCAGGCAGACTCTACCATCTAAGCCACCAGAGAAGCCCATAATTGTATATGTATTGTATAAATATAATATATATTATATAAACAAAAAGTTTATAATATATAAATAATACATTATTATGTATTATGTAATTGAGCATTTGTATATCTTAGAAAACTTTTTTTTATTGAAGTATAGTTGATTTACAGTGTTGAGTTAGTTTCAGGTGTACAGCAAAGTGAGTCAAACACACACACACACACACATATCTTTTTCAGATCCTTTTCCATTATAGGTTATTACAAGATATGGAATAGTTCCCTGTGCTATACAGTCAGTCTTTGTTGTTTCCCACCCCTGTTTTGTTTTTTTGTTTGTTTGGTTTAAACCTTTTTATTTTGTAGTGGAGTATAACTGATTAACAATGGTGTGATGGTTTCAGGTGGACAGCAAAGGGACTCAGCCATACATATACATGTATCCATTCTCCTCCAAATTCCCCTCCCATCCAGGCATAATACTGAGCAGAGTTCCCTGTGATATACAGTAGGAACTTATGTCTTTATACCCAGAAGTTTCAGCCTCTAAATCACCACCATCCCACAGAACTTTCTTCTGCATGGCCCAGGATGGTAGCCGTTACCACATCAAGCTTGACTATCAAGCTGTGACTATTGTGAATAATGGGTTGGATTTTTAATCTTTGTTAATTTTAATTAATTTGCACTTAAATTAGAGGCTAAGGTTAGTCTATTAGATAAATAGCCCTAAAAGAAGTTCTTTCTATTATCTGCATTTTAGAAACGAGAAAACTGAGCCCTTTGATTTGGCTGGTAAATGATGGAGTCAGGTCAGGAACCCCGTTCTCACTGGCCCCAAAGACACTCAGCTCTATACCACAACTGCTTCCTCTGCCAAGATACCCTTCTTCTCAGCCTCTCAGCCCGCCGCTCCTAGTCATCCTTCAAAATCCAGTTCAACTCGCCTCCTCCACGAAGTCTGAATAATCCCCAAGCAAAGTCTTGAAGGCATGTCACCATTATACTTAGTCAATATCTCAGCCAGTGTACCTTTCGCATTGTATAGCAGTTATCTGTTTAGTTGCTTACATTTCTTTTTTATACATTTAGCATTATTTATTTATTTGGCTGCATTGGGTATTAGTTGTGGTATGGGACATCTTCGCTGTGGTGCACAGACTCTCTAGTCATGGCACACGGGCGCCACGTGTGGGATCTTAGTTCCCTGACTAAGGGATTGAACGCTCATCCACCGCATTGCAAGGCAGATTCTTAACCACTGGACCTCCAGGGAAGTCACTGCATTTCTTAGTAGAGGGTGAGGTCTTTGAGGATGAGCTCATAGTAGGTGTGATGCATAGTAGATATAAAGAATAAATTTAGCCCATGAGTGCTTTGTGGTCAGTGCTGCCTCCGTGAGTTTCATAAGCACTGAAATGGCAAGGCTGTAGCCTGGGCTTATTGATGTTCATCTCATCGGTTTCCTTCATAGGTTTAAATGCTATGGATCAACAGGATATCTGCTGAGAGAAAATTCAGGCCTGCCCGCCTCCCTCGGGGGCGATTGATAGCTCTGTCTGGGAGTATTTTAAGCCTGCTGTCCTCTTGACTTGAGTCTTTCTTTCCCGAGACATCACATGCTGCCCGGCATGCCTGCCCAGCAGGGTGGTGGGTCAGCGGTGCCTGAAGACATGATATGATTCAGTAGGTTCTCCCGAGCAGCATGTGGAAATGGCCAGCTGCCTTCGGGACAGACACAGACATCCCTGGATGGCCAGGAAAACCGAGAGCCAAAGGACCGCCAAGCTGAGGAGTTCTGGGGTGGAAGAATCCCTTGGTAAAATTGGATAGAGGCATTTAGACTCGCTTCCCAGGACAGCATTGTTACAGATGGGTTTGAGAACTGGGAGGGCAGGAGGGAAGGGAAAGCTGAGTTCTAGGAAACTGACTCCAGAGACCAGAGAACATTTTGATGGTGTCTGTTCATAACTAGTTTGTGGTCAGCTCTCTCAGGAGAGGGGACTCAAAGGAAATGACCTGGGTCTTCATGACTTTGTCCCCTGTGGCCAGGTCTGCCTTGCCCCCAGAAATAGGGCCAAACTCCTTAGCACTGTTTTCCAGGGGCAGCAGAAGGTCAAGCGTCCGATGCCAGTGAGAGCCAGGTGGATGATACCAGGAGTAAAGTCGCAGTTTGGAGAATCTGGCCAATTTGAAAGTCCATGGCTGTTCAAAGGCAACAGCCACTGCTCCACCTGACTGTTGTCATATGAGAGAATAAGAGTCCTGGCTTTCCCTTTTCTGTTAATAGCAAAGGGGAATCACGGATTTTGGTGTAAAATCTAGTTTCTTAGTTTGTGGACCAAGTAAAGGTTACCTCTAGGTCAGATTTGGTTCAAGGGCTGTAATTTCATGACCCCATCACCTGCTCCATGGCCCTGGATTCCTTCACATACTCAACTCTTTTGCCGCTTTGACCAAGGTGTGACTTCTGCAATACTCCATCCTCATTCGCGCCTCGGTGCCTTTGCACATGCTGTTCTTCCCTCCCCAGATTCCTTTTCCCTCCATTCAGACATTAAGCCTGAACTGGTCCTTCCAGAACCAGCTCAAGTGTCACCTTGTTTAGAAGTCTCCCAACACCCCAGGCATCGGTTTCTTTCTCTGGCTCCCTTAGCCCTGGTTCCACTTTATCTACTTTTTTTTTTTTCTAATTGTACTGATTTATTTTTGGTCATGCTGGGTCTTCGTCACTACACAGGCTTTTCTCTAGCTGCGGCGAGCAGAGGCTACTCTCTAGCTGGGGTGCATGGGGTTCTTATTGCTGTGGCTTCTCTTGATGCTGAGCACGGCGTTAGAGCTTGCGTGCTTTAGTAATTGGCATTCCCGGGCTCTAGGGCTTAGCTGCTCCGCAGCATGTGGGATCTTCCCAGACCAGGGATTGAGCCCATGTCTCCTACACTGGCAGGCGATTTCTTTACCACTGAGCCACCAGGGAAGATCCCCACTTTATCTATTACATTTGTTTCTCTATATTCTAATTTGTGGGTTGCCTCTTGAGCTCTGGGGCTAGACATTCCTCATAGCCTGCTATCTGCTGGACCCCTTTCCCTAAGTGCTTCACAACAGGCAAGACACCAGGTGTCCTGATTGGAACTGATTTGTAGCCTCCCTTGAGCTTCATCCCATTGATATGTCTCCATCTCAGTAAAGGGCAGCACCCTGATTCAATTACCAGGCTAGAAATTAGAGGGTCATCTTAGATTCTGAATAGATTCATTTCCCTCCTTTTCCTAGTCCTGTCAGTCACCAACAAAGACCTCCTTTCAATATTTCCATTTATTCGCCATCCCTGTGACTTCCCTGGTGGTTCAGTGGCTAAGACTCTGTACTCCCAATGCAGGGGGCTGGGTTTGATCCCTGGTCAAGGAACCAGTGTCCCACATGCCACAGGGCTACTAAGCCCCTGCGACACAATGAAGATCCAGCGAAGCCAAAGGAAAAAGAAAAAAAATGAGAGACAAGCAAGGTATGATGATGGGAAAGGCTCACCACATGAGCTGTGGGTTTGGAGTCCATTGGAAGCTGGAGCAGCCACAAGGCATGTGAATTCCAGGGTATATCTGGGCAGAGACAGTGTTTGGAGGGAGGATTTGGGTATCAGAGGGGCATGCCATGTGTAGAAGGAAAGAGACCAAGGGAGCCCGTCACTGTTTAGTCTGACTTGCTCAGCACGAGCTGACAACAAGCTTTCTTGTGAGCAAAGTGGAAAGGAAAAAAAAAATGGCTCAGCTAGCAACATTCTCATTCTTCTTTGTCTGGCGTAGTCCTTTGTTATAACAGCAAATGGGTAGAAATAATTAGCAGCATCCTGAGGCTGTTGTGTGCCCTTGCTCATGCTTCCAGATGATAAAGTCCTTGTTCACCGTCTTCTCTGATCTCCAGAGATCAGATGCCTGCCTGGGCATCAGTGGCACCATTCCTGAGCCCCTCCAGATGAGGCCACTAGGGTCCTGGAGGAGAATTAATACACCCAAGGCTAGGCAGGGGGAACCATTACCTGAGATTCAGTTTAAAACCTAGTTTCTCCGGTGGAGTTCCCCCAAGCTACTGTTTCAGTGTGTGATGGGTCGGGCCGTCATCCCCTGGTATTCTTGGAAACCGACTCTTCACCGCCTGGGTGGTGAGCCTGAGACCCAGCCTGGCTCTGAGGTCACCGTCATGGGGTCCCGGGGTCACGGTGCCAGCTGCGGGTGGGTCCAGGTCTGGACTTGGCTCTGGCATCTCAGGTCCCTGAAAGGTCTCCGGGGCACCTCTCAGCAGGTATCCGGCTTTCAAACCTGCCACTTACTCACAGCCTGTGAGCGCAGCAGTGTGCCTGCCTTCCGCAGCCCTGCAAAGACAAGACAGAAATAGCCCTTCCTACCGGGAACGAAAACAGAAATGGTGAAGCAAACCCATGTATTCTTATCTCGGTGCGGGCCACTCCTGTCATATGGACAGAAGTTGCTTCCAACGTTCTGCCACGTGAAATGGCAACAAACGACTTTCCCAGTCCGGAAGGAAAACGTGCAAAACAAAAAGCTCACTTCCCGTGATGGATGATCTGTGGTCTATTCTTGTCTTTTATTTTCTCTCCCTTTTGTTTCCTTTCTGTCCGTTAGTAGATGCATTTTTCAATTCATCCCCGTGGCGATAGGACCCTGGATTTTGTGTGTGTTAGTATGCCACTGGCATGTTAGAGGAAACAGGTTTTCCTGCCCGCAGATGACTTCCTGTTAATTGGAGAGACAGACGTATAAACAGTTATTGACAAGCAGGGCTCATAGGTGCTGGGACGGAAGAATGCCCAGAGAGTCCTGAAAGGGCAGAGAGAAAGGGTACGTGGTATCTTTATAAGCCGGTATCCCCTCTGCCAACAGGCAAAGCGATTCCATCATTGCCTAGCTTTGGGCTCAATTCTTTGACCTTATAAACAGAATTTAAATTGCTTCATTTTTCAGAGAGGCAGGAAAGGACTGCTTGATTGACACTTTTTAAAAAGTTGTGCACCCGATTCTGGAAGAGGCAATGGGACCTACAGGCCGAAAGCCAGGGGCACCTCCCTAATTATATTCCATTTTCCAAAACGAGGACAAGCCGTTCCTCAGATCTCGGAGCAAGATGCCTCCAAGGGATTAAATATTAATAGGATCCTTCCTTCCTTTTTTCCATCCTTATCTCATTTAAAAATGCATTTTCCCTTCTCCCACTTCATTTATTTATTCATTTGTTCTCTTGATCCATCCAATCAGAATTTGCCTTGAACGCTACTGAAAGAGGGGGTTCACAGATAAAATAGCAAATTTCCCCAGGGGTCTTAACCCTGGATGTTCATGAGAATCTCTCAATGATCTAGCTTCCTGACAAATACAAATACTCTGGAACCGCCTCCAGGTTAGATTTTTAAGTGATGCAAGCAACATGTAGAGAAGTGTGTAGTCTGGTAACGTTTGTGTGGGAAACAATTTGGGGAGGAAAACAATATGCATATTTTTTTGTGTGTCTGCACAGAATGTGTCTGGAAGAATATATAAGAAGCTAGAAGCCTTGGTTGCCTGTGGAAATGGGAACAGTTGTCTAAACAGCAGGGTAGGAGGCAGACTTTCTTCTATATGTTGTTCAGTTCTGTGCCATATGAACCTATTTCCATTTCAAAATAATTTTAATCAAATTAAAGATTAAAAATAAATAGGTGAATGAAATAATTGGCAGACCTTTCTTCCAGTATGTTAAGATACCCCCTGACCTCAGCTTCAGTGCACTAGCCCCCTCGACTATTTGCAATTCTCTATAAATGAGATGGGTTCTCTGTGGCCTCTGCATTTTCTGGAGCAGATTCCTTCGCCTGGTACAGAAACCTTCCATGCCCACATCCAGATTTCGGTACCCACCATCACCACCTTTTTCAGTTAGGTCCAGCCCCACCTCTTTGTTTCCAAAACCTCCCATGCTCTCCCCATCATCATCCTCTCATACAGGGCTACAGTGTCTGTTGAGCTGTAGAGGGCGCCCATCAAACCTCATACACCAGTGAAAAGATACCACTCCTAAAGTGTTACCTGTTCAGTTCAGTTCAGTCGCTCAATAGTGTCCGACTCTTTGTGACCCCATGGACTGCAGTACGCCAGGCTTCCCTGTCCATCACCAACTATCGGAGCTTATTCAAACTCATGTCCACCAAGTCAGTGATGCCATCCAACATCTCATCCTCTGTCATCCCCTTCTCCTGCCTTCAATCTTCCCAGCTTCAGGGTCTTTTCCAATGAGTCAGTTCTTCCCATCAGGTGGCCAAAGTATTGGAGCTTCAGCTTCAGCATCAGTCTTTCCAATGAATATTCAGAACTGATTTCCTTTAGGATGGACTGGTTGGATCTCCTTGCAGTCCAAGGGATATCTCTTGCAGTCCAAGAGTCTTCTCCAACACCACAGTTTAAAAGCATCAATTCTTTGGCACTCAGCCTTCTTTATAGTCCAGCTCTCACATTCATAGATGACTCCTGAAAAAACCATAGCTTTGACTAGACAGACCTTTGTTGGCAAAGTAATGTCTCTGGTTTTTAATATGCTCTCTAGGTTGGTCATAGCTTTTCTTCCAAGGAGTAAGTGTCTTTTCATTTCATGGCTGCAGTCACCATCTGCAGTGATTTTTGGAGACCCCCAAAATAAAAGTCTCTCACTGTTTCCATTATTTCCCCATCTATTTACCATGAAGTGATGGGACTGGATGTCATGATCTTAGTTTTCTGAATGTTGAGTTTTAAGCCAACTGTTTCTCTCTCCTCTTTCATCAATAGGCTTTTTAGTTCTTCTTCACTTTCTGCCATAAGGGTGTGTCATCTGCATATCTGAGGTTATTGTATTTCTCCCAGCAATCTTGATTCCAGCTTGTGCTTCTTCCAGCCCGGCATTTCACATGATGTACTCTGCATATAAGTTAAATAAGCAGGGTGACAATATACAGCCTTGTACTCCTTTCCCTATTTGGCACCAGTTACCTGTAGTGTCCCTAAGACCTGGCACCTTCAGTGAGATCAGTTCTTAGTAGATGAAGACTGGATAGTGACAGACTGATGAGCACTAGAAAGTGAGTATCTGCTAATCGCAATCACCAATTACTGAATCACACCTTATCTTTAAGACTCTAAGGCAGAGGTCCTCAAACCATAGCCGAGGGCCATCCCCTGTCACTGTAAGCCCAAGTTTTACTGCCACACAGCCACATCCATTTGTTTACATGTTGTCTGTGTCAGCTTTAATGTTACATGAGGGATCTGAGTAGCGGCAACAGAGACTGTGAACTTCTCAGATGGCTCTGTGGTGAAGAACCCACCTGTCAAGGCAGGAGGCACAGGCTCAATCTCTGGGTTCGGAAGATCCTCTGGAGTAGGAAGTAGCAACCCACTCCAGTATTCTTGCCTGGAAAATCCCATGGACAGAGGAGCCTGGCAGGCTATAATCTGTGGGGTCACAAAGAGTTGGACACAACTGAGCAACTGAGCAGGCATGCACGCATGCCAGAGACTACAGCCCACATGGCCTGAGATATTTAATCCCTGGACCTTTGCAGGAAAAGTTCCACTCGCTGGTCCAAGGCCTCGTTAACTCCTGCTACAACCCTCCAGTCCCACTCAGCTTTGCCCTCAGATTGCTCTCCCCCTAGGTTGGCCGGATCATCATAGTTTGCAGAAGGCTGTCCTGCTTTTAACACTCGGAGTCTCATGTCTTGGGAAACTCCTTCATCCTGGACCAACTGTGATGGTTGGTCTCCCTATGCATCCCCTACTAGCCAGAGGCTCCCCTAAAATGATCCTCCCTTACCACAGAGCCAAATACAGGCTCCAATATAATCCCTTGAGAGCAAAGCATAAACACTTGTGATGTCAGAATCAGAGCTTACATAACTGAAGATACACTTTTAGGAGAAGATCAAATACCAGGACAGTAAGTTGCTTGTAGAAGTCATGGGTACTTTCACTGCTTCTCTCACTCATACCCTTCGAGGGGATCTGTACCACATCATCAGTCCTGGATGGTGGCTTTAGAGTTGGGGTGTCAGGGTGGCTGCCAAAGGTCAGAAGGCATTGTAACCTTTCTCACCATAGCTTCTGCCCAGACCCACACAGGACTTGGAATATAAGACAGAAACTTTCATCACATGGAGCTACAGAAATGTGGAGATTATGTGTTATAATGGCATAAATTATCCTATGTGACTGATCCACTGATATATAATTTGGAATATATTTATGACATAGTTTGTTACTGTTGTTTAGTTGCAACCGAACAAGTTGTGTCCAACTCTTTTACGACCCCGTGGACTGTAGCCCGCCAGGCTCCTCTGTCCATGGGGATTCTCCAGGCAAGAATACTGGAGTGGGTTGCCATTTGCTTCTCCAGGGGATCTTCCCAACACAGGGATTAAACCCTCATCTCCTGCGTTGACAGGTGGATTCATTACCACTGAGCCACCAGGGAAGCTGATATCTAGTTAGCTATTGTTATTACTCGCCCACTGCAGATCCGGAAGAAACCAAAATACACAAGGTCCAGCCTTCAACCAGGAGCTCTTCATCTTCACCCCAGTGAGACTCAGATGATTTCAACATTTTATCATTTCAAGTAGCAACAGATCAATCAAGTGTATCATTTAGGAATTTAAATATGTGAAAACTCTAGAACTCTTCACTGTGAAAGCAATGAACAGTTTCAGATGTTTGGGCAGGACTTGGGTGTGATGGGGCTGTCTGGGGACATGAGGTCTTAAAGTCTCCTTGTGGAGCAGCCCCTCCTCTGTCTGTGTCAGTCGGGCCCAGACAGTCTGCACAGGATATTTTCATCGTTATCTCCCTTCTGTTGTCTGCAGCCCATGGAGACCAAGTCATCTTTTTAAATTTTATCTTCCAGGACAGGCTTAATATTGTTGGATTTTTAAAATTAATTTTGTCCTTATGGTCCTCGTCTGACCTCTGCTACTCAGTTACACGTGGCACAAGTGAATGGATCATCCCAACAATTGGGAGATCCTAGTTCCAGGGTTCTCTCTTTAGGGTCTCATTAGTTTCTCTGCATCCAGTTATGTAGAGATAGCATTTTTCACATCTTTTGTTTAAGTAGTGAATGCCTTTATTTTCCCCAAGTGAAGTCTCAAAGTCTCATGTGAATTTTCTTTTTTTTTTTTTAACATGATTTCTTTTGTTTGGCGGCGGAAGGGCTACGCAACATGTGGAATCTTAGTTCCCCAACCAGAGATTGAGCCTGTGCCTCCTGCACTGGGGCAGTGGAGTCTTAACCACTGGACCACCAGGGAAATCCCTCACGTGGCTTTTTTTAAATTTAGTGTTGGGGGATAGCCAATTGACAAACAATGTCATGATAGTTCTAGATAAACAGCAAAGAGACTCAGCCATTCATATACATGTATCCATTCCCGCCAAACTCCCCTCCATATAGGCAGTCACATAACATTGAGTAGAGTTCCAGGTCTTTATTGGTTACCCATTTTAAATGTAGCAGTGTGTACATGTCCATCTCAAATTCCCTAACTAACTTTTCCCCCTCATGTGGATTTTTAATAAATAAAATAGATACACAGTCCATGGAATCCTCCAGGCCAGAATACTGGAATGGGTAGCTTTTCCCTTCTCCAGGGGAGCTTCCCAACTCAGGGATCAAATCCAGGTCTCCTGCATTGCAGGCAGATTCTTTACCAGCTGAGCCACAAGAGAAGTCTTAATAAGTAAAATAGATAGCATGAATCTTATATGCAATGATAGATAAATGCATTGGGGACAATATTATCTGAACTAAGTGTTGGTTAGATGTGATTGAGAAACAAGTCTGAAAACTGTAACAGAAGTGTAAAAATGAGTTCAGCTTAGTTAACAAATGACCTTTCTTATGATGTAGATTTAGGTGACCTGACATAGGGATTATACTGGAAAATAGCAACAGCAACAATAATAAACGGTCCTCTGTGGATATTTCACATCCACAAGCTAAGTTTCGGTGATGGAGAATGGTTTTTGTTCGTCCTTTCCCAAGCTGTGCTCATCTCTCTCAGTATCCAAAAGGCTATTTGTGTTCAAGATGAGGAAGGCCAAGAAATTAACATTTATTGTGCTCTTCCTAGGTGCTTCCACTGTCCTGAGGGCCTTGTGTATATTACCAGCTTCCATGAATCTTCAACATTTTCATCTGAATTTGCTGTCTGCGTTTCCTCCCCTTCCACCCACTTCAGTCTGGCTTCTTTTTACCACCATCCTCCGAAACAGTTCCTGCCAAGGTCTCATGACACTAAATCCAGTGGACGTTTTCCAGTCTTCATCCTACTTGACACCTCGGCAGCATTCAGCACTTGCGGAAATTTTCTCTTCCTTCATCTCCCTGACATTAGGTGTCCTGGTTTTCCTCCCGCTTCTCTCTCTGACTATTGGTTTTATCTTGGAGGGTACCCGTCTTTCCCAGGAAGAACTTGGTCCCTGAGAAATCGGGACTTCAGCTCTTTTCCATGCACATATCACTCACGATTGTGTATCTGTGTGTCTGCTCTCACTCTGAAGGTCCACTTGCCTTCTTGCTATTGGTATTTAGATAAATTCATCTTTTCTCTAAAACTTGGTTCTTTTCCAGTATTTTCTAACCCAGTGGGTGGCAATTCCAACCGTTCTCCACCAGCAACTTACAAAACATCCTTAACTAGTCCCTCTTTCTCATCCTCTGTATCCAGTTGCCCATTGAGCCCTCTTGCCTCTAAATCCAAACATCTCTTGAAGTCTTTATCTTCTCCATCTCTAAGGACACCCTGGGTTCAAACCATAACCTCGAGTCTGGATGATTTCAGAATGGCCCCCCCAGACAACCGTTCTTGCTCCATCTATTTGAATCTCCACCCAGTAGCCAGAAGGATCCATGTTAAAATGCAACTTGGGTTGTGTCTCACCCCACCTCCATCCCACCTCCAAATGAAACACATCAGTGCCTTTCATCATTCTTGGGACAAAGCACAGCATTCTTACCAAGACCTGCAAGGAGTTTCTGCCTGGAATGGCCTCCTCCTTCCCCTGGTGCCTCATCCCTCATCACCCTCCCCACCAGGTATCAGTCCTTGGCTGAGGATACCAAGATGAGTAACTTGCTTTACTCATCTTTAATTTTTTAGCTTAATGACTAACCAGAGTCGTGGGCAGGTTTTCTGTATCAGGGGTATGGATTGTGATTTTCTCCCTCTTACTAGGATTTGATATCCCTTATATGCAGAATCTAAAAAGAAATGATACAAATGAACTTATTTACAAAATAGAAATAGACTCACAGACTTAGAGAAGGAATTTATGGTTCCAGTTGGGAAGAATGGTGGGGGAAGAAGAGATAGTTAGGGACTTTGGGATGAACATGTACACATTGCTATATTTAGAATGGATAACCAACAAGTTCCTACTATATCACACAGAACTCTGCTCAATGTTACTTGACAGCCTGGATGGAAGGGAAGTTTGGGAGATAATGGATACATGTATGTGTATGGCTGAGTCTCTTTGCTCTTCACCTGAAACTATCACAATATTGTTAATCAGCTATACTCCAATACAAAATAAAACTTCCAGAAACACTGAAAAATAGTCCTGTAGCTCTGGTATGAAACAGCATGGACTAACTTTCTTTTTTTTTTTTTTTAATCAGTATTTATTTATTTCTGGCTGCTCTGGGTCTTCATTGCTTTGGGGGGACTTTCTTTGGTTGTGGTGAGTAGGGGGCTACTCTTTGTCATGATGCACAGGCTTCTCATTGCAGAGGCTTCCCTTGTTCCAGAGCACAGGCTCCAGGCACGGGCCTTCAGTAGTCGCAACACCCAGGCTCAGGTGGTCGTTCTGACTTAGTTGTTCTGAGGCGTGTGGAATCTTCCGGGACCAGGGATCAAACCCTTGTCCCCTGCATTGGCAGGCAGACTCTTATCCACTGCACCACCAGGGAAGGCCTGGACTTTTATAGATGACTTTGAGACAGGCTTTGACATTTTCTGAGTGTATTAAAGTCTACTTTAATGTACTAAAGTCTACTTTATACAAAATCATTTTGCACAGATGTGGAAACTGAGGCTGCTTCTAAACAAGCAAGGAAGAGTCTGTACAAGAGACCGAGAACAGAGCCCTGTCACTGGGACCTAGCTCTACTGGAGGATGTTGGGATTTTTCTGCTTGCTCCCAAGGATGTAATCACAGATTGAATAAGAAACTTGAGAAGTCGAATATCTGTTTTGGAGAAGTCTGCAATTTAACAAGGAGGCAAAAGAGAGAGATATTAATAGTATAAAAGAATTAAAAAAAAAAAAGAACACTTTGCAGATGTGATTAAGTTAGAGTCTTTTGGGGTTTTCTGGCTGCATCAGGGTTTAAATGCCCCACAGCATGTGGGATCCTAGTTCCCCAACCAGGGATCAAATCCACGTCCCCTGCGTTGGGAGGCAGATTCTTAACTGCTGGACCAGCAGGGAAGTCCCTAAATTAGGGTCTTGAGATACAGAGATTGTCTCAGACTATCCTGATGGGCCCTAAATGCAGTCACAGGGACGTTATAATAAGAAGGAGGTGCAGTGAGGTGTGACACCCAGAAGAGAAGAAAGCCATGGGACAAGGCAGGGAGCCGAGTGATGTGGCCAGGAGCTGAGACACGCCGGCAGCCACCAGAATCTGAAAGATGCAGGTGACGGATTCTCTCCTGGAGCCTCCAGAGGGAGCGGGAGGCTGACACCTCCATTTCAGGTCAGTGATGCTGATTTTGGACAGCTGGCCTCCAAAACTCAGAGAGAATTCATTTCTGTTGTTTTCAGCTGCCAAGTTGGTGATGCTTCGTGACAGCAGCTGCAGGAAACTCCATGCCCAAATGCCAGTAGTATAAATCATGTGTGAGAAGGGCTCACCCTTAGAATCTTTGCATTTTTAATTAGCCCCCACACCCCCTCCTCCGCCCCCCACATCATGATGCTCCCAGCTCTTGTCTCTTTCTCCAGCCTTCTTGATGCATATTCTTGCTAAAGGAGGACTTAGTCAGATATCCTTCCTATAACCTTGAATGAGAACATAGCTGAGTGATTTGTTTTCCAACCCACTTCTTTATAGCCAGTGTCTCTGTAGCTCAGTCAACATCTTCACTTTTCAGAATCCTATTGAATCCACTTCTGTTGCTTGAAAATCAAATATTGTTCTGCCATGTTGAACCTCTGCCTTTTGCATTGTGTTGTGAGTCCTGTAATCATGTACCACGCACAAGGCCTTCCCACCTAGTGTTGTGAAGGATACCATTCCATTGTGAACAGCTCTTAAGTATTCCAACTGTGTCGCCATGCTGTTGAGGTGGGTCCATCCACAGACTGATAAATTGTGTGGAAGAGTGGGTCAGGGACTGGGCTAGCTAGTTCAACTCAGAGATCTGTAAGTATTAGTCCCAAATAGAGGATCTCAAAATCCAGAGAGCAAAGTTGATGCATCAGACCAGAACTCTCATACAATATGCTGCCTTGAGAAACAGGTAGAAACAAAGTACTTTGCAAATAGAGATGCGCAAACAACTGATACAGAGAGCTGTAGAGAAGCAAGGGCAATCTGGGAATTTGTCGGTATCAGGCAATAGAACCAGCACAGACAGAGGCGATGAGAGTCTCTTACAGAGTGAGGGAAAAACAGACGGTCCAGAAACTGGAAAGCGGTTCATATTTAATGGGAGAACTACCTACAGGAAGTTAATGGAGGAGAAGTGACTTTTACAAAACAGAAAGCCTCATCCCCTGTATCATGTGTGTGCTAAGTTGCTTCAGTTGTGTTTGACGTTTTGCGACCCTATGGACCATAGCCTGCCAGATTCCTCTGTCCATGACATTCTCCAGGCAAGAATACTGGAGTGGGTCGCCATGCCCTCCTCGAGGGGATCTTCCTGACCCAGGGATCGAATCTTATGTCTCCTGCATTGGCAGGTGGATTCTTTACTGCTAGCGCCACCTGGGAAGCCCATCCTGTATCACACAGCAGTTGTTTAAAAATGGTAAGTAACACGGGAATGTCAACGAGGATAAGGCGATAAGATGTCTCACATACTGTTTGCAGGATGCTGAGTCAGTCCAGTTTTATTAGAGAACAACTTTACAAATATGTTAAAACCATAAAAATATCCACATATCTTACCCCAAGGATGCTGCCTCCAAGAGTCTATTCTAAAGGGTTAAGATGAAATATGGAAACATGCCATGCATAGAGATGTTTATTACAGCAGCATTTATAATGTGAAAATCACCAAATAACTTATCGTCCAAGAAGAAGGGAAAGCAAAATAAATTGTTGTTTCCAGAACTTACAAGGTGGCAGCCAGGGAAATTCTTAAAAGATTAACCATTCTGAAGTGTATCATTCAGTGGTATTTAGTACATGTAGAACGTTGTTTGACCATCACCTTTGTCTAGTTCCAAAACATTTTTATTACCCTAAACAGAAATCCCTTCCCACTGCCTTCTCCCCCCCAGTCCCTGGAAGCTACTGCTCAGCTTTCTGTCTTTATGGATTTACCTATTCTGGCTGTTTCATATAAATGGAAATATACAACCTATGACCTTTTATACCTGGCGTCTTTCACTTAGCATACGGTCTTCAAGGTTCACTGTATTGTAGCTTGTATCAGGGCTTCTTTCCTTTTCATGGCTGAATAACACAGATATGCCATTTTTGTTTGTCAATTCATCCATTGATGGACGTTTGACTTGTTTCCACCTTTTGGCTGTTGTGAATATTGCTGCTATGAACACTTGTATGCAAATTTTTATTTGAATACTTATTTTCGACTCTTTGGGGACATACCTAGAAGTAGAGTTGCTTAGTGTCCTTTTATTTTTTTGAACTTGTGTGTCTTTGGTCAGGTCTGTATGCCTCAACTTGGCTTCATTCCAACTATTAACTTTGGTTTTACACTCAACCCCTTTAATGCCCACATTAAGCTCTTCCTGTCCCTCAAAGGCATTCCTTATGGGTGTGTGATCACTCTTGCCCAGTCTATGGGCTGTTTCAGTGGCCATGGGAGAGGACTCTACAGAAATTTTAATACCATGGGGAAATATTTCTGTCATAGAGTTAGAAAGGGAAAGATCAGGTTATCATATCTATAACACTTTTTCATCAAAACAAAGTGTCTAATTCTAAGCCTAATCAATACAGCTTGAACTATTTTTCCACGGAAGATATTCTTAAAAACACTGTAGAAAATTCTCCATACACAGGCTGACACTTGCTCATCTCCATGGAGTACTCAACAGAGAACACAAGGAAATCCATAGAGCCTCAGCAGAAGACCCAAGTTCAAACACCAGATTGGCGACTCCCTAGCTGTGTCGCCTTGGACGGGTACACCAAGTAGGTGTTAATAAATGGTCATTATTATTGAGTTATGGCAGACGTGGCCTTTTCTTGATTTTATTGGATTGGCCAAGATATTCCATTTGAGTTTTTCTGTATGCTATTATGGAAAAACCCAAAAAGACTTTTTGGCCAACCCAACATTATTTTTGAGGTATAACTCACATCCAAGGTTACCTCCTCATCACTGGACCAGGAATGCCTTCCTAACCCCCAGAGTCACTTCCCTCAAGAGAGACTCCCTGCCCTCAGCATCAGCAGAACAGATTCCTTACCGTGTCTCACCTCTTTGCTTTATTTATTTTCTAAGATCTATTGGTGGCTCAGGCAGTAAAGAATCCACCTGCAGTGTGAGAGATCTGGGTTTGATCCCTGCATTGGGAAGATCCTCTGGAGGAGGGCATGGCAACCCAATCCAGTATTCTTGCCTGGAGAATGTCTATGGACAGAGGAGCCTGGCGGGCCACAGTCCATGGAGCTGCAAAGAGTCAGACATGACTGAGCCACTAAGCACACAAGATCTGTTAAATCAACAGATTTACTTTCGGCTGTGGTGGGTCTTTGTCGCTGCATGCGGGCTTTCTCTAGTTTTGGCGAGCGGGGGGCTACCCTCGAGCTGTGGTGCACGGGCTTCTCACTGTGGTGGCTTCCCCTGTTACAGAGCACAGGCTCTGGGGCAAGTGGGCTTCAGTAGTCGTGGTGCACGGGCTTAGCTGCCCCGCGGCATGTGGGATCTTCCCACACCAGGGATCAAACCCGTACTCCCTGCTCTGGCAGGTGAATTCTCAACCACTGGACACACTAGGGAAGCCCTCGCCTCTTTTCTTCATGGCACACGGTCCAATTTGTAACTCTTCCCCATCCTCTTATCTAATGTGAGTCTCCTCTGACTCTGGGCTCTGTGAACGTAGGGGCCACTTCTGCATTCTTAGTGTTGGGCACAAAAGAGGATGCCGGGCAGATACTTATTTGAATAATGAGTAAGAATCAAGAGATTGGGGTTCCAGCCCTGTGCTTGCTCGTCTTGTGATTCTGTACTCATCTTATCGTAATGATTTAAGGAACCGCTTTGTGAAGGACGACGTCAGGGATGCACCAGCCCCCGTCTTGTAGAATGAAGTGCGTCACCTCCCACATGTGCGTATGTCTCTGTTTCCAGAGCACTTTCAAACCCAGGATGATGTCTCCCTGATGACTTACCCCATCCTGACCTGGCACAGGGCACAGATGGCAAGGAGGTGACAGGGACCTCTGGAGGAGTCTTGGGGGTCAGCAGCCCACCAACCACGCTGCTTGACAACTCAAGTGAGACCAGGATGGTCTCCCACCCAGCACTGGGGTCCGTGCCAGCAAAATGCTGAAGAACATACGGAAAACAGCAAATCACTTTATTTGCTTGATTATGCTGTTCTTCCCTCCATGTGTGTGTTACTTGTTGGGAGACATGTAGGAAAATATCATAGTAAAAGGACAGGATGTGAAGTCAGAAATACTGAATCCATTCATGACTTCATTTTTTCCATACAGTAAACATTTTGCTAGCTAGAACCTGCTTTGTACCCTGACACTGGACTGTATCCTGGCAAGTCAAAGATAAATATTGGTCTTTTTACCTCTCCAAGCCTCCATTTCCTCCTCTGAGCTAAAGAAAGGCCCCAGGCAAATAACTAAAAGCAATGGAGCAGATGTTCAATAGGAATTTCTATAGTATCTTCCACCAAGAAAAACACAATTTCAGAGAGCTCTCGTGTGTCCTTTCTCCTGATTTCTTCCTTCTGTTTTATTTCCCATCTGGGACTCCTTCCCAATTGTTGCCTTCCTCTCTCCTTTCTCTCCCTGGGTTGCTTTGCACATCCCCCTTCTCTCTCTCCCAGCCCGACTCCCTCCTGCCAACGTCTCTTCCACCCACACTCTGCAGGGACCCCGAGGCCTTTGCACAGCCTTGTGGTCATCAGGCCAGGCTGATGGCGTGTACCAGGCCGGCTCTGCCCATCAGTAGGGCAACCTGCTAAGTGGAGGTCACGGGCACAGTTCTATTTTGGAAGTGTCAGGCCCGCAGAGCCCTCGTCATCCTGTGTTGAGGGGAGGGAGGGCTGGTAGCGCCTGCCTTGGTGCCTGTGGTGGCCTGGCAGGCATCTCGGGGGGAAAGCAGCCCAGTGCCAAGCAGCCCTGGCAGAGCATGAATCTTAGAAATGGAATTCTTCTCGTGGATGGGAACAGGGGGAATGCAAACACCACAGGCTGGTTGGCGAGGGAGTTGAGCGCTGTGGGAAAGGAAAGGAGAGAAATACCCTAGAGCTGTACTACTGAGGAGGAGGGGTCGGGAGATGGTGCGAGTGTGCCAGGGGCAAATTGCACTCAGTCTCAGGTGGCACTAGTGGGTAAAAAAACCCGCCTGCCAATGCCAGTGACATAAGAGACGCAGGTTCGACCCCTGGGTCAGGAAGATTCTGCTGGAGGAGGGCATGGCAACCCATTCCAGTACCTTTGCCTGGAGAACCCCATGGACAGAGGAGCCTAGCAGGCTATAGTCCACAGGGTCCCAAAGAGTTGGACACGACTGAAGCGACCTAGAGCGCACGCACCCTCAAAACTAGGCAGGGGACAGACGGGGCTGGGCACAGGAGGGTGGTGGCCTGGTCTCTCCTGAGCGCAGACTGAAGGCTCTCTTCCTGTTACAATTCAGAAGCAGGATATTGCCCTGCTTAACTTGCCTGAGGATGGAATAAAGCAGGGGTCCCTGAGCTCCGGGACCTAATGCCTGAGGATCTGAGGTAGAGCTGATGTGATAATAATAATAATAAAGTGCACAATAAATGAAATGCACTTGAATCATCCTGAAATCATCTCCACCCACCTCTCAGTGGGAAAAGTGTCTTCCATGAAACTGGTCCCTGGTGCCAAAAAGATTGGGGACCAATGGAAAGGACCAGAAGACAAACCTTCAGGGGGTGCCTGCTATTTAGGAAAATCACAGATAAATTAATTCACTTGCTCTGTAAATGTGCTCAGTTCCTCAGTCATGTCAACTCTTTGTGACCCGTCACCCCTGGTGACTGTATCCCACCATGCTCTTCTGTCCACGGAATTTTCCAAGCAAGAATACTTGAGTGCATTGCCACTTCCTTCTCCAGGGGATCTTCTCGACCCAGGGATTGACCTTGCATCTCCTGCCTTTCCTGAATTGGCAGGCAAGTTCTTTAGCACTGAGCCACCAGGGAAGCCCATGTCTGTCATTTCCTTTATCCTAATTGTTAATTGCTTATGGCTTCCCTGATAGCTCAGTTGGTAAAGAATCTGCCTGCAATGCAGGAGTCCCTGGTTCGATTCCTGGGTTGAGAAGATCCGCTGGGGAAGGGATAGGCTACCCACTCCAGTATTCTGGCCTGAAGAATTCCGTGGACTATATAGTCCATGGGGTCACGAAGAGTCAGATATGACTGAGTGACTTTCACTTTCTTTATGGAATTTGTTAAAGCTTGTCTGATCCATGATCTCCATTGACAATCATATATGTGTACACATGTACAGATGTGTATATTATATATATTCACACACTCATGTATACATACATGTACACGTGCAATCATATGCATGTGTATATAGGTATATGCTGACTCATGTACATGCATATATACATCTACACTCACATGTGTGTGTTTGTGTGTGTTTATTTATGTGTCCTATCATCAACACATCAGGTAATATTATATACACTTTGCAGATGTGATAACTAGGCTTGGATAGGAGGCTCCCTTACCTGGTCTAGAGTTGAATGGGAATCAGATCACAATCATTCTTATGCCCAGACTTGGGTGTGTTTCTTGTCCTCTGAGTTATCGAAAAGAAATAGAGAAAGAAGATCAGCAGACAGGCCTGCTGGCTCTTACAGTAAAATCCAAACCTGAAGACCAGCCTCTATGCTGCTGCAACCAGGGGCTCTGTTGACCAGACACGACCAAGGGCCGGGAATAGCCCGGGCGACCCCTGTCCTCATCTGCAACATCACATCCCTGCCGATGTGATGCTGAGAGGGACTGTGAGGGCATGGTTGTGATGTTGATAGCATGAGAACAATGCTTGCCTCCCTTCCAAATGGAAATTGGCAGTGCTGGGTCCTATTTTGGATTCTGCACCTCTCTTATCTGTCTCCCCAGGGCTTGGGAAAGTGAAGAAGTACTCAAGGAAATCACAGATTCCCAAGTGCGATCTTAGGAAGCCAGTGTCTGTGGCTCAGCATTCTTTGCTGTCTGTGCGACAGACCCTTTTGGCAGTCAGCCTGTGGTATCCTCAGCAAAATGTGTTTTAAATGCATAACATAAAATTAATAGGATTACAAAAGAAGCCAATTAGACTGAAATGCAGTTATCAAAATTCAAAACAAACCATTTTTGAAACGGTAAGATATGTGCATCTTTAGTAATACATTAATTAACGAGATCCGGCAAGAAGCCTAATAAGTACCATAATTGCAAAGTAGTGAAAACAGCGAATGTTATTTTGAGCTCTCTGCTACACTTACGGTGTGATATCAGAACATCTGGGATTTCTATTAATGACAAAGTCATGGGCACTATTAATACTCCTGTGGTCTGCCTGCTTTTATAATTGAAGGACATCTTATGGTCTTGGAGGACAGATGGGTTTTGGTGTGATTCAATTCCTTTGATTCATTTGAATCCCCGCTCATTGCATCCCAGTCTTGAGTAAGCCCCGCCCTGTTTCAGAGGGATGTCACCCCTCACCCACCGTCAGAGATGAAGCATCCAGTGGAAAATGGAGAGAGGAGCACTGGTAGGAGCTGAAGGCAGGGGGAGGAGTCTCATTTTCAGAAACCAGAAGATCTTTGTCCGCCCTGGTTCCCAGAGAACAGGATCATGGGGCTCCCAGGATGGTGTTTAACCCAGCCGGGCTCACAGCGGGGGTGGGTTGGCGGGGGTTTCTGGGCTTGTCCTTTGGAGGCTGTCAGCAGGGACTTTTCCAACTTCAGCGTCTGTGAGTCTGCGAACTCAACCCATCTGCTCGTTTGGGCTCCTTCTCAGCGGGGCGTTCTCGCATGTGTTGACAAAAAAATCTTTTGACATGTAGAAGGTTAGTAATTTTTAGATTTCGTGAAAAGACGCTCAAAAATCTGTCTCCCCAGCCGGTCTTCCCCTTCCCTCCTTCTCTATTGAGTCCTCCTTCACATTAATTTGGCAGCCTTGCAGTTTCTTCTCTTAATTCTTTTTAGGATTTACTTTGCAAACTTGGGAGTATGGCTCCCCATGTATCTGCAGTGCTTAGCATGACCCGTGTCTATTCAGGGTTGAGCAAACACGAACAATAACGATGGCTTGGACAGGTGTTCAAGTGGAAGGAGGGCTGGATTGAGATCAAGAGGCCCGAGTTTGAATCTGTTCCTCAAAAGCTGTGGGACTGTGGGCAAGTTGCTCAACATCTCTGAGTCCTAGTCTTTTTCACCTGTGGAAAGAGTCAGTAACATCTGCCTTAGAGGTCATAAACTTAGAAAACACAGAAGTGATGAGCATACTGCCTAGCATGTAGTAAATTTCAGTAAAGTCTCTTCCTTTAAAAAAAATACTGTTTATTCCTTTTTTGCCATCTTTAAGCCAGTTCTCTTGTATTTTCCTTCAGTCATAATTGTTGTCTCTCATTGATATGGCATGTTCATTCTGTGCTAAGAAGATGAGGAAACTGAAGGATCATTAATTAGGTACCTGCCCTGTTCCAAGCACTGTGTACATTACAGCATCTTGGTCTCATAGCACTGCTGAGCCAGGCATTACCATCCGCTGTATTTTCCTTGTCCAGACTTGACAGAGTTGAGTGATTTCACAGTCGTGTGGCTCTGCATGGCAGAATGGGATCCATCCTGGTTCTGTCTGGTTTTCTTTAACATTTTTCTTTTCTGTTTTTTTTTTTTTGTGTGGAGGGCTGTGTGATGTTTCAAAAGAAGGCAGGTGTGACCTCAACACCGAGTAGGCTAAAAATGCCTGGTGGAAGTGAGATAAGACACTCATTTTGAATCAACATGAGAAAATAGTTTTAAATGTCCATTGTGCCTTTAACCAGAACAAACTGCCTTGCTGGGGGTGCTAAAGGGGGCAGCCTGCAGGGGACTGGGCAAGGTGCTGGCTTAAAAAAAAAAAAAAAAACTGAAAATGCGCAACGTGAAAGTTAAGTTTTATTTGGGGCCAAATGAGGGCTATAGCCCAGGAGACAGCGTTTCAGTTAGCTCTGAGAAAGTGCTCCAAAGAGGTGGGGGGAAGGTCTGTATAAATGTGATTTTGGTGAAGGGGGAAGTACATGCAATCAAGCACATATTTTTGCAGAAGGTTTCTGCTAGTCATGAGGAGCACACACCACCATGAAGGAATGTAGCGCTCGTAAAATCAGCTCCTGAGAATACCTGACTATATGAAGAGCTACCTGTTCTCCAGGTTTTCCAGAGCACAGTCCCAGGTTTCTGCTCTCCACCCTAAACTCCCCTCAGGGGATGCTGGAGGTCAGCAGCTACAGCAGCCCATAATTTAATCCTTGTAGAGGTAGATGGCAAGTGCCCATGGCCAGCGCCAGTTTGTGGTTGACAGGGGCACCCAGATGCCCACTTGGCTTCCGGGTAAGGAGCGTCCATGACTGGACACTCCAGAGCTTCTGTCCGTGGCTCGGCCCTCCCCAAGTGACCTTTGCTGAGCCCCTTCCAGCTCAGGGCCTCTGCTTCCTCTTCTGTAAAATGGGTAAAGGGCGCCTGCCTGGTGCAGTGGCCGTAAGAGTCCCGTGAGCTAGACCAGGGCAGGTGCCCAGAACAATTTCTGACCTGTGGGGAGACCCAGTCAGTATAGCTTCGAACGTTATTTTCCCTCTTGTGCATAAATTAGGAAAAAAAGAAATGGGTTCTCTTACAGTTTATCTGAAGAGCAGCGTGAAATGCCAGGCCTTCTGTGGGGCGCCATCCCTCGGGCTGTTGTGTAGATGAGATGGGGTCCGTGGAATGGCTGCACCTGGTCAGTGCACTCTAAGTCACAGGTGGTGGTGGTAAGATTTTCGCTTTATTATCTGGGTTCCGTAGGTGGAGCCAAAGGGGGTTCCGGTTGTCACCAGTGAGAGCAGGTGCACACAGGGAATGTCCCATCCATCCTCCCAGCGACCCCAGACCCTGTGGGGCAAGTGCTGGGCCCGTAGGGTGGAGTCAGTGACCTTCCTGGTCTCTTCTAGGTTCCCAAGGCTGCTCAGCAAAAACCAAGGTGCCTGAAGCTCCTCGGTGTCCTCTCCTGGCTTTTCCTTCCTGCCCCTCTCCCTCTGCCCCACCCCTCTTCCCCCTCCGCCCCCCCCCCCATCTTACCCCACCGCCCCACCCAAGGGATAATGCAGTGAATTCATTGTCTGCTTTTATTTGAATTGAAAGAGCATGTAAAGAACCCGTCAATAGTAGCAATCACCCATTCACATTTGTCAGGCTTTGTAGTTGAGGAAGCATTTTCCCATAAGCCCTTTTGTCTTTTCACTGCGTCACTCAATCTGCAGATATTTATTCAGTTACTACTACGTGTTAGGAATTGTGCAGGCCCTGGGGAGGCAAAGATAAATTGGATCCTGCCCCTGCCCTCAACCAATGCCATTTCAAAGTGGGCTCATTAAAATGAAATGACTCGGACTTCCCTGGTGGTGCAGTGGTTAAGAGTCTGCCTGCCAATGCAGGAGACACAGGTTTGATTCCTGGTCTGGGAAGATTCCACATGCTGCAGGGCTACTAAGCCCATGTGCCAACAACTTCTGAGCCTGTGCTCTGGGGCTGGAGCCCAGGAGCCACAACTACTGAAGCCCTCA
Source organism: Bos indicus x Bos taurus (assembly GCF_003369695.1). Taxonomy (NCBI): domain Eukaryota; kingdom Metazoa; phylum Chordata; class Mammalia; order Artiodactyla; family Bovidae; genus Bos; species Bos indicus x Bos taurus. The sequence continues at coordinate 8,855,105 of NC_040089.1, forward strand.
CGCCCTAGAGCCTACGCTCTGCAACAAGAGAAGCCACCGCAATGAGAAACCCTCACACCGCAAATAAGTAAGTCTTGTAATGTAATTAATTTAAAAAATAAAATGAAGTGACACACGTCCTGACTCTACTTAAACGCCTCCAGCAATGACCCCCATTCTGCTCCAATTAAAGCTACACCTCTTTGGGACTTCCATAACAGTCAGCTTTGCCTTTGGTTCATTCAACAAACCAAATTTTTTCTGTAGAGAAATATCCAGTAAAAATATGCCGTGAAAAAACGCTCTGGGAAATATTTCTATAAAGATATAAATAAGTTTTTCAGACAAGAAGGCAACTACTCAACTCTGCCGTCGCATCATGAAAACAGCTGTATGCAATTCTTAAAGGAATGGGTGTGGCTGTGTTCCAATAAAACTTTATTTATAAAAGCAGACAATAAGTGGATTTGACCCACAGGCTGCAGTTGCCAGCCTCTGAGTCCTGACCTCCTTGTTTTACAGATGAGGAGACTGAGGCCCAGAGAGGCTCAATGTCTCGCCCATGGTCAGAGTTAGAAGGGAAGTGGTGCAAACTTTGTCTTTGGTTCCCCACAGCTCTTAGAAGGGTGGTCCTAGATGGGTGTGTTTGGAAAACAAAATGTCCCCGTTTCTGTGATGAAATGCCTGCGACCAGGACTCCCTGCATATGGAGATTCTCTTTCAAGCAGTTGGAAATTGGAAAATTCTTAACTTGGTATTTTTAGAAAAATGGCCTTTTCCCAACCATACGTTTTCAATCTGGCAGTGTCAATATCCATTGCCAGAGTTTTAATTGAAACATCGAGTTAAAGTTCTCTCTGATAACTTTGGCAAAGCTGCATAATAAAGTCTGCTTAATTTTTTTCCCTGAAAAATCACAGAGCTCAGAAATCTTGAACTGAAAATTGAACTGCAGGTGTTCAATCAGAAGTTGGGAAGTTTAGAGAAAGTGGTTCCTTAGATAATGTGTCACTTGGAGACAACTTGACAAAATTACCCACTTCAGAGAAGGTGATGAGTTGTAAATTCTTGGGATAGATGTGAGTTATAGAGGGAGCCCATTCTTTTGCTTTGCCTACCCCCACTCAACCTTGCCTTGACCGAATGTGCAAAATCAGAGATCCCATTTTGACAAATACTTACTGAGTCCCAGCTCTATGTCAGGATTTGCATTAGGTGGGGCTGTGATGGAGAGAGGGCAGGGGTCATGAAGAGGAGAGAAATATGCAAAAGGCACCCCACTCCAGTATTCTTGCCTGCAAAAACTCATGGACAGAGGAGCCTGGTGGGCTGCAGTCCATGTGTTTGCAGAGAGTCGGACATGACTTAGCAACTAAACAACAATAAACTCAAGAGTCTTAGAGTCTAATGGGGAAGACAAAATTTGTGCATTACTTGAGATAATTCTAGCTGCTGTAACAGGGCTTTAGCCTAAGAGGTAATTTCTCTCTGATATGAAGTGCAGCCTGCCAGGCTTCCCTGTCCGTTACAACTCCCGGAGTTTACTCAAACTCATGTCCATCAAGTCGATGATGCCATCCAACCATCTCATCCTCTGTCATCCCCTTCTTCTGCCTTCACTCTTTCCCAGCATCAGGGTCTTTTCAAATGAGTCAGTTCTTCACATCAGGTGGCCAAAGGATTGGAGTTTCAGCTTCAGCATCAGTTCTTCCAATAAATACTCAGGATTGATCTCCTTTAGAAGGGACTGGTTGGATCTCCTTGCAATCCAAGTTACTCTCAAGAGTCTTCTCCAACACCACAGTTCAAAAGCATCAATTCTTTGGTGCTCAGCTTTCTTTTCATTAAAGAGGGCCAATAATCTTCCCAAGAATTCTGACACACACTAACATTTAAAAGTTACTGATGTGGACTGTTAAAAGGGTTTAGGATTGACAAGCAGCTATGCTTGAGGTTTTGGAGAGGATTTAAGGTTATGCTGAGGAATTTAGACTTTGCTCTGTAGGGAGGCACTGAAGGTTTTGATCAGGGGAGTGACATGTTCAGTGCATTGCTTTGAGAAGGTTAACCTCCCGGCTGTGAGTGAGAAAGCCTTGCACACATCCAGGAAAGGCACGCTAGGATTCAGTGTGATAACACATGTGAAGAACTTACATGGTGTCTGGCACGGAGGAAGGGCACAGCACATTTCACTTGTGCTGTTTACTCCTGAGCTGAGATGATGCCAGTAGGAAGCAAAGGGAAGGAGTGTGGCCGAACTCCAGTAACAAAGACTGAACATAGTCTGAGACCCTGAGTGAGTGGCTGGTTTTGTTTCTTTACATGTATCCCTGATTGTGGATTACAACCACTTCTTCGCATTCAGTGGAATTTGAAGGGGGTCCTTAGTATCAGAACCACAGTCCAGTCTGCAGAAAGTGCCTTGGAGTCTTCTGATGGATCTGAGTCCTGGTATGAAACCTGGGTTCCTTATTTCCCATCCAGTAGTTTGATCCCCTTGCAGTCCAAGGAACTCTCCAGAGTCTTCTTCAGGACCACAATTCAAAAGCATCAGTTTTTCAGTGCTCAACCTTCTTTATGGTTCAACCTTCACATCTGTACATGACTACTAGAAAAACCATTGCTTTGAGTATATGGATCTTTGTTGGCAAAGTGATGTCTCTGCTTTTTTAATATGCTCTCTAGGTTTGTCATAGCTTTCCTTCCAAGAAGCAAGTGTCTTTTAATTTTATTTCACCTCTGATGCTGGGAAAAATTGAAGTCAAAAGGAGAAGGAGGCAACAGAGGATGAGATGGTTAGATAGCATCAGTGGACATGAATCTGAGCAAACTCTGGGAGATAGTGAAGGACAGAGGAGCCTGGCATGCTGGAGTCCATGGAGTCCCAAAGAGTTGGACATAACTTCATTACTGAACAACAATAACAAGCTTTTGTTTTCTTCAAATCATCCATTTCCACGTGGAGAAAACATTTTCCTTAGCCTTCCTTTCCAGTGTCCTTCTAACAGTGTTAATAAGTAAACCCTCACATTTCAGCCACAGAACACAAGATTTCAATTCAAATATTAACTCCAGAAGATGCTTTCCTCCAAATGATGATCCAGGGACCCTGGCAGTTTGCATCTTGTAGCCCTGCCTGTCATCCTCCAGAACACAGGTTCCCAGAATGTGTTCCTGGACCAGTAGCATCACCTGAGAGCTTATTAGAAAGGCAGATTCTCAGGCTTCTTGCCAGACATGCTGAGTCACAGTCTTAGGTGGGGCCTAGAAATCTGGACTTTCACACACTCTGAGGGATTCCAAAGCAACTCAAGTTTGAGAACCACCCCTGCTCGAGGCCTCAGGAGCCCTCTGTTTCTCATCTGAAGTGGGAGGCTGGGAGATGTGGGTTATTATTTTTGTTGTTTAGCCGCTCAGTCCTGTCCGACTCTATGAAACCTTATGGACTGTAACCCGTCAGTCTCCTCTGTCCATGGGATTCTCCAGGCAAGAATACTGGAGTGGGTTGCCATTTCCTCCTCCAGGGGATCTTCCCAACCCAAGGATCGAACCCGGGTCTCCTCGGCAGGCCCATTCTTTACCACTGAACCACCTGGGAATCCTGGAGCTGTGGGGAGTGGGTTTTTGCACCAGGTTCTGATGGATACAAGTCATGTTCTCTCCTGGTCCTACTGGAGAACACCTCCTGCAAAGTGGACCTGGGTTTGTAGTCTGAACATCCCAGAAGAATAAAAAACAGGTTGTGATGAAGAGCTTGCAACATGCCGCCTGTCTTCCCATCAGTAAAACAGACACAGCAATGCTGTGTCACTGAGTGACTGTGAGAATTCTTTAATAAATGTAATCTCGATTCCTGGCTCAGGAAATTTTCGTCCCCTACCCATCCCAACCCTGAGTCCCCAAGAGGATCAGGAGACATTAATTTTCCATCATTTATGCTGTTTGGGAACATGTTTGTTCTTTAAAGAACACTTCCAGAGAGATCCATCTGCCAGTCAGCTTGATCAACAAAGGCTTTGACCCTGTACGCAATGATTTGAAGGTAGCACTGAGTCCTTATTATCTGGAAGCCACTTTAGATAAATGGTGTCATTCATTGCTAACTCCGCTTTGAGACGGATGACATCTAACTCCCTTTTTGACAAAGGTGAAACCCAGGGCTCTGAGATGTAAATTGCTGGTGAAGGTGCCCAGCTGGTATGTGACAGCTGAAATGGGCCGCCTGACTTCTTCTGCTCGACCTGCTTGCCGCCTTCGGGCTGTAGGAGAGACAGGAAATTAAAAGGTGATACTTCAAACCCCAAAGAGCTCCCAGTCTAGATGATGACATCAGACAGAGACAGAAAAAGACACTGACATTAAATGTGCCAGTGTTTCATTCCTCACCTTGTTCTAGGGAGGGGAAAAAAAAATACACGGAGATTTAAGGCAGACTGACTCATAGAACTCCATTAAAAAGCCAGATGAGCTAAGCAGATGAGCGGTAGACACAGAGGCCATGGTGTGCTCTGACGTCAGTTCACACCGTTTGCGTGTGTCACAGCTGAAATCTGCCGTACTGATGCGCAGGTGTGACACACACGCTTCCGTGGGAAATGCCCCTGTCTCCATGGTGACTGACTGTGTGTCTCAGACATTGTCTAGGAATTAGGAAGACATTGGAGACCGCAAACCCTGTTGGAACAGTGGGATCTGTTAGGAATGCTATGCTTTCTTGCTCTTGCTTTGAAATTCAGTCTCCCAGGAGAGGCAGAAATAACGGATGGACTCATCACCAAGGAATTAAAGTCGTGCCATTAACACTCCTCTCCTGAGGTCCTAAGCATGCTGGTTGACAGAGGGTGGCCTTGCTATTAGGAACAAATACAAATTTCCTGTCTGGAAATGCAGAGCATCTATTTCATCCAGAGAAAGAGGATAAAAAATAAGACAATATGGCCACTCATATCTTAAAACCACCAAATTCAGTAGAAATTAGCTAAGCTCTCTAATTCCAGAATAGCTTAACAACATCAATAGGTGTGACTTGTCGAGCATCTACTTTGTGCTGGGCACTATGACAGGCCCCTGTGCCTTTATTATTACCAATCCTTTCTCCAGCCCTGCATGGTGGCTATTCCCACTTTAAAAATGAGACCATTATGGCTCAGAGAGGTTAAGTGTTTTAACCAAGGTCACACAACTCACAGCTCTGTGTAAACCCAAGCCTGAGTTCTTTCCACAAGAAGAAGAAAGAACCCTTTTTTCCCTTTTGCCACGGTTCTCAACTCTAACCTTAGGAACTTTCTAAATTTCTAGCTAATAAAGGATTATAACAACTCATCCTTACTGCATTCTTACTGAAGAATTGATGCTTTCGAACTGTGGTGCTGGAGAAGACTCTTGAGAGTCCCTTGGACAGCAGAGAGATGAAATCAGTCAATCCTAAAGGAAATCATCCCTGAATATTCATTGGAAGGAGTGATGCTAAAGTGGAAGCTCCAATACTTTGGCCACCTGGTGTGAAGAGCCGACTCATTGGAAAAGACCCTGGTGCTGGGAAAGATTGAGGGCAGGAGGAGAGGGAGGCAACAGAGGATGAGATGGTTGGATGGCATCATCGACACAGTGGACATGAGTTTGAGCAAACTCCAGGAGATAGTGAAGGATAAGAAAGCCTGGTGTGCTGCAGTCCATAGGGTCTCAAAGAATTAGACACAACTAGGCGACTGAACAGCAACTGAAGTTCAGGCTATACTCTAAGGTGACCCCAAATGTTCAGGATCTCCCATCTGGAGGGAACACACACTGTCTGGGGGATGAGGTTGGCTCTTGGCACGGGCACTGGGAGCAGTCGGCAGTGGGAGCCCATGGTGAAGTCATGGATGTGTCTAGAGGCCAGCTGAGCACTGGGACAGCTGTTCTAACCCGGGCCATTAAAGGAGACAGAGGCCATCACAACCTCAGCCTCCAATAAACAGAAGATCCCCACCCTGCCGCTTACAAAAGTCCTAAGACCTCTTCCTGACTTCATTTCTGTCTCTATTCTTGGCCTCTGTAGTCACTCGTCTCCTCCAGTCTCATCAAGATTTTCTTTGGGCCTGATGATGACTTTAACATTTACAGTGTGCGTAGGGGGACTTCGGGCTCCATCTGCCTCTGGCCACTTGAAGTAATCAGTCAGCAAACCAGCCTCAGCCCCAGGAGACCTCCTTAGCAGCAACCTGCTGGGCCATCCCCTTGAGCACAGAACTGGACAGTGTGGTGAGTCAGGGTAAAGCAGTCAAGTCAGTCTCCCTATGGGAATCCAGGGCCTTGGTCCACAGGTAGGGTTCCAACTCCAGGAAGCCAGCCCTATTCGAGAGCTGAAACAGCCAGAGTGAGTGGTTTTCTGTTACCATCTGAACTAGCAGGGAGGTTAACAGCAGACCAGCAGGATGAGGGCTTGATGCCAGCTCAGTTCTGACTCGGTGGGAGACCAGAGCAATGCTAGGAGCATCAGCTAGGGGCCAGAGAGATTAATGCCAGCTCCTCTTTGTAGTAAGTATGGGATCTTTGGCAAGTTCCTCAGCATCTCAGGACCCTTGATTAAAATGCGGACAATGATTATTGTTGTTTAGTCTAAGTCGTGTCCAAGTCTTTACAACCCATGGGCCGTAGCCCACCAGGCTCCTCTGTCCATGGGATTCTCCAGGCAAGAATACTGGAGTGGGTTGCCATTTCCTCCTCCAGGGGAACTTCCCAACCCAGGGATCAAACCCAAGTCTCCTGCATTGGCAGGTGGGTTCCTTACCACTGAGCCACCAGGGAAGCCTGGGGACAATGATTGCACCCATTCAAAGATTTGATGGCCAGATTAAATATGGCAGTGTCCCCAAAAGACTTAGGTCTTCTGTCGTAAGAACTGGATGAATGGTGTTGGTGTTTCAGTTTGAATTAGGCTCTGATGTGTAAAACCTAAGCAGTGGAATGGTGAGATGTTTCTTTTTCCCCCGTTTTAATGAAGTCTGGGTACAGCCTCTCCAAGGCTGGTGTGGCAGCTCCAAGGAATTAAAGGGAACCCGAGACACCTTCTGTCTCGGCCCTCCTTAGCATGTGCCTCCAGCCTCAACAGCACATGGTGATACAGGGATGGCTGGTAGACGACTCATCCCCTGATCACAGCCTGGTGGTTTCTGCCTCTTTAACTCTGTAGGCATCATCCTCCCTGCCTGCAAGGCCCTTTCCCCACCTAGTCATCCTGGACCTTTCAGCTCAGAGGTGACCTCCCCACAGAAGCCTTTGTTGATACCACTAAGGACTTAGACCTATCGTAACAGCCTATATCGATCTGTCCCCTGTCCATCCCTCCCCTGGCATAGCCTGACAATGAGATCCCTGAATCCTGGAGCCTTGCCAACTCCTTCCTGAGTCCGCAGTTCCTAGCACAAGGCCTGGAATAGCGAAGCTGCTCCATCAATATGGATGAGTGGAAGTTTGAATGAAGGAGGTGGGTCTTGACCACCCTGTACCTTTCTCCAGCATAAGCACTCTTGAGAAGCATGTCTGTGGGAGACACTGAATTATCCTTGTGTTCCTGATGCCCCAGAGGAGAATTTAAAGGGTTGGCGATTGCTTTGTTTTGTTGATTATTTATGCTTATTTTTTTAAATGGCCATGCAAAGTTTGTTTCCTTTAAATAAATATCGTTGAGTATAAATCTTTTAAATTTTTAATGAATTCACAGTTGTCCCTAATATTCAAAGAAAGTGCAAAGAGTAATTCAATAAACACTTATGGATCCACCGTCCAACTTGAGAAATAAATTAATATGAATGTGGAAGTAGAAGCCCCTTGTGTACCCCCGCCCCTAATCCCTCTGCAGAAGTAACTACTATTCTAAATATAGGGTTTATCACACTTATGCATTTGCTGGGACAAACAGGAGGTGAGTCAGGATGGTCAAACAGGGTTGATCCTGTCATTTAAAAGAATAAAGATTATTCATCATGGATTTTTTTTGCATTAATTTTGATTTTTAAAATATTGCATTAGATATCTTGATTGCTGAGATCTTTGACATCCCCTAACATTTTCATTGATAACAACTTTACTGAGATATTTACATAACCGTATAGTTTACCCGCATAAAGTGTGTAATTCAAAGTATTTTTAAAATGGTCATAGAGTTATGGAACCATCACCAAAATCAAATTTAGGGCATTTTAATCACCTCAAAGGAAATCTTATAACCATTAGCAGTCTTTCCTCTCTCCAAGCCCTGGTAACTGTGAATCTATTTGCTTTTTGTATGGATTTGCTCATTTTGGACATTTCATATAAATGGATATTTCATGTATCCTGGGCATAGAAATGTGTCCAGCTTCTTTCATTTATCATGGTAATTTCAGTATTCATCCATAGCATAGCATGTGTCAGTACTTCATTCCTTTTCATTGCTGAATAAGATTTCATTGCATTCATCCACCCCATTTTATTCATCCATTCAGCAGTTGGGTTGTGCCCACTTTTTGGCTGTTATGAATAATGCTGCTATGAGCATCTGTTTCACAAGCACCCCCTTAATTCTGTGTACAGGTAACTGTCATATTACCCGCACACCGCCCCCCACCTGACCCAGTCCCAGCCCTGTTACTCCGTATGAAGTTTTGTTCTGTGGCTGAAGTGAAAACCGGAAGACCAGCATAATTCCCCAGGCAGGGTGTCGACATCAGTGTCCAGGGCTGTGCAAGTGAAGGCTGGAAACAGGAACCTGGGGGGCAGCAAAATCAGCTTTGATCCCCACTCCCCGTACCCCGCCCCGGCAAGACCCCCACTGCAGTCTTTCCTGTGCTCCCAGTCACATCTGCTGCTGCCAGCTGAGTCCCCACTCGGCTTGCCACCCACACATCCTGCCACTTGCCTCTTTTCTGCAGAAAGCAGAGGGAAGACTGCACATTGCCTCTCTTCCAAGCTTCAAAACATCCTCCACCATTTGGGAAGCCTGCTGCAGAGCAGGGGGGATGAGGAGGCTGGCCAGTCAGAGAACAAAGGATGCCTGCAGGGCTGGGGGTGCACAGCCACAGCGAGAATGGGATAGCAGGTCATTTGGCGCAGGGCCATTGAGCAGAGAGAGGCTCTGCTGGGCAAGGGAGAGCAGACTTGATGAGGCAGAGTCAGCATGGGTGAAAGTGGCTACACTAGGTAGCTGGAGATTAAAAGGAGACTGCTCAGCCTTCAGGGAGAAAACTCAGACATCAACAAGGATCCATGGCTTCAGGCCATCACACCCCACTCTGAATGCAGAACTGAATTGCTGACCTCCTTAGAAGAGATTTAAATTTTAAGATTGTTGGGAATGGTGACTGTATGGGATTTCTTTTTGGAATGACAAAGTATTCTGGAAATAGATAGTGGTGATGGTTGCCCAACTTTGCAAATATGCTTAAGATCAACAAAATTTACACTTTAAAAACATGACTCCTGTGTTATGGGAATTATGTTTCAATATTAAAAGAATGAAAGAAAGGATAAATGAGAGGATGAATATGGGATTAGATGGATATATGGATGGATGGTTGGAAGGGTCAAAGGAGAAATGGGTAAGCAAAGAACTATGGAAGCTTCAAGCAGATAACATTTTTATTTTAGCTGCTGGTTTTCCAATGGTGGGAGTAGGATGGGGAGCATTCCATGGTGAAAAGCAAGAAAATATCATGGATTAAAATAATTTAATTTCCTTCTATTATTGACTATTAATGTATTATTTATTTTTATTCCATTATAGTCAAATATATTTTGTATGATTTCAACCCTTTTGAATTTTGAAACTTATTTTATGGCCTAGCAAATAGTGATCCTGGAGAATGGTCCATGTGCACATGAGAAGAATTTGCATTCTGCTTTTGTTGGAAAAAATGTTCTATAGATGTGTGTTGGGTCTGGCTGGTTTATGCTGTTGTTGACCTCCTGTATAGTTGTTCCATGAGTTCTTTGTACGTAATTAACATAGCAGACTTAACATCTTTGTCTAGTAAGTCTTGCCCCTAGGCTTCCTCAGGGACAGTTTCTACTGACTTGTTTTTCTGTTCATCAGCAATACTTTTCTTGTTTCTTTGCATGGTTTATTTTTTATTGGAAACTAGACACTTTAAATAATAAAATTTGGCAACTCTAGAAATCAGATACCCTCTCAATTTCTTGTTGCAGCTGTTTATTTTTGTTGGTATTTGTTTAGTGAGCTTCCTGAATTAATTCTGTAAAATTTATGTTCTTTTTCATGTGTGGTCATTTAAGTCTTCAGTGAGCTTGCTGCTGCTGCAGCTAAGTTGCTTCAGTCATGTCCCCACTCCAGTACTCTTGCCTGGAAAATCCCATGGACGGAGGAGGCTGGTGGGCTGCAGTCCATGGGGTCACTAAGAGTCAGATGTGACTGAGCGACTTCACTTTCCCTTTTTACTTTCATGCATTGGAGAAGGAAATGGAAACCTACTCCAGTGTTCTTGCCTGGAGAATCCCAGGGACGGCGGAGCCTGTTGGGTTGCCATCTCTGGGTCAGTGAGCTTAGTGATCAGCTAATGATTAGGCAAGGATTTTCTCAAGTTCTTGGAACCAGTAAGCTTCCCTGCATCTGTTGAGGGACTCGGATGTGTATTAGGGAGTGGCTTCATTATTCAGGCAGGCAGATTATAACTCCATCTTGGTTTCACTTTCTGCTTGTGTAGTCTCCAAATCAGCCAGAAGTGAGGACTTAGAGCTGTCTCAGACCTTTCCGGGGTGTGAGCTAGCCCGGGGCATATGTGCATCCCTATGCATGTGCTGGGTTCCCGGAAGTATTCAGGAAACCTTGTGACCCAGATTTCCCCTCTAAGGTTTATTGGTTGCATGCATGCTCAGTCACTCGGTCATGTGCAACTGTTTGTGACCCCATGGACTGTAGCCTGCCAGGCTCATCTGTCCATGGGATGTTCCTCACAAGAATACTAGAGTGGATTGCCATTTCCTTCTCCATGGGATCTTCCCGAATCCAGGGATCAAACCTGCATCTTCTGTGTCTCCTGCATTGCAGGTGAATTCTTTACCACTGAGCCACTGGGGAAGCCCCAAGGTTTTCGGTTAACTTGTTTCCCCCAACTCCTGTTACCATCTAGGTTAGCTGCAGTGTTGAACAATTTCCACTGATTGTTTTTAACAAAGCACTCTCAGAAAAAGAAAAAAAAAACCTCTTGCTGGGCGAGTTCTGAGTTAGATCCAATAAACACAGCCTTGCAATGGGATTTTTCAGGAAACTGCCAGACAGCTCATGTAAAGACCGTTGTCTGGGAACCAGGCTTTGAAGGCCCTGCAGACCCATTCTGTCCTCTCCAGAGGCTACCAGACTGATGGTTTTCACTGTGATTTGAGGCTTATTGGTTTTCAAGGCTATCATGCGGCTGGAGAGGAAGAAACGGGACTAAGGCACATTAAAATGCAATGAAGCTTGCTCTTCGTACTGAGATTCAGCTGTTTTTCTTGAATAAATACTTTGATTGCTCTAAGCCTGTGGTTAATTTCCAGAGGTCTAAAAGTACATTTTCAGAGAAGGCAATGGCACCCCACTCCAGTACTCTTGCCTGGAGAATCCCAGGGATGGGGGAGCCTGGTGGGCTGCCGTTTATGGGGTTGCACAGAGTCGGATACAACTGAAGTGATTTAGCAGCAAAAGTACATTTTGGTTTTCATTGGTTGCATGGAGGAAAGGACTTGAAGTGGTCCTCATTTTGCCATTACCTGAACAGTATTTTCCATTCATTTGTGCTTAAAACCTTTATTATCAGCCTTTTGGGAATGCAAAGAGAAATAATATGCACGTCTTGCCCTCAAGCTGGTGCACCTCATTGTCTGTATTCCTAGTTTGTGCAAGTGGTTTTTTTTAAATTGTTTATTTGTTCCTTAAAGACCCCTGTAAATTCTTTATTACTTGCTCACCCATCACTCGTTTGCTTAAAGTGGAATGCGTCTACTCTCCATCACCAGGCAGTGGAGAGGACATCCCTTCCCTGGTTTATTCCATGCATCCCACTCTCCTCTCTCTAACTGTATCCTCAGTTGTCAATGGGTACTTGAGTCTGATTCAAATGCAGATTCTAATTTAGATCTGGACTGAGTTCCAAGATTGTGTTTTTACAAGTTACCTGGTGATGATAGTCCCTGGACCACACTTTGAGGAGCAAGGTCCTAAATGTTTACCCACACTGACCACCAGAGCCCACCCCCTACATCTCCTTGATAGAATATAGCGCCCATCTGCTTTCTTCACCTGGCCTATTTATGCACTTGAACTTTCATGTGTGAGTCGCAGTGAAATCCTGTGGGGTTTCCTTTAGGGCTTTCGGAGTGGAGGAGACACTCATCTTCTACAGCAAATACTTGTGAGGTTGTGCCCAAAGGCCAGGAATAGATGGAGGGAATTTCCAGGTCACTGTAAAAATCAATCACGGTTGAATTCTCTGAGTGATGTACATTGTTAGCGTGGGTGATGCGGAAGCCAGGAGAAATCTGAATGATTCCAAATATGCCCAGTGTCTCCTAAACACCTTTTCTGAGAGAAGAAGGAGGAGGAGACATGAGTGCACAGCAGAAGAAAGGAAGGCAGAGGAAAAGGGCAAACCCATGCACTGGAGACTGTGTGTTTCAGGAGAGCATCTTGCTTCCAATTTCTGGCCTGTGTCCTCTGTGCTTCAGTGTCTTCTTTTGTAGAATGGAGATGACATTAGTACCTGCATACAACCACCTGTCCCACTGTGGGTGCTGAGCTATGATAGTTCTTGGGTTTTTTGTTTTTTTTTTTTGGCCATACTCCATGGCATGCAGGATCTTAGTTCCCCAACCAGGGATCAAACCCACACCTCCTGCAGTGGAAGCATGAAATCTTAACCACTGGACCACCAAGGAAATCCCTGTTAGCTCTTGTTTTTATCACTAGGCTCTTTGCTAGGTCCTTGCCACTCTTGACGCCATTTAATTCTTGTAACTCTCCAAGGGAAGCATTGTGACCGCAGTTTATAGACTTGGTCACCAAAACCCAGAGACGATGACCCATCCAAAGTCAACAGCTGGGATTGGAGCCAGGAGTGGGGCCCACGTCTAACTTCCAAGTCCTGCTGTTTTGCTGCTTGGGAGTGAACCCCACATTCTGCTAGGATGCAAACCTCTGGGGAGACCTTATCACCCAACACAGTGTCTGGCACACAGGTGCTGTTTCTGCTTAAACAGATGAGCAAGTCAGTCCCGGAAAGGGAAGTGTAAGAGCCTTTGTGAAATCTTTCTTTGAAGAATGGAAAGGTACTTTTCCAGAGATGATTTGTTCTACTGGTGAGGATGGCAGAATGGAGTGGCAGATCTCTTAGAAGCCAGTGACAAAGGCAAAGGGGAGACGGCAGTGTTATACCTGGAGCAGTGTCGCTCGTTAAGCTGTGATTAAAAGAGGGCCATTGGGATCCATCATATCAGAGCACACTAAGGCATGCTCCCAGGGACCTCGAGACAGAGATGAGAGATGAAGCCAACTGGGATCCCATGGAGCCTCCATGGTCCTCCCCATCAGAGAAAAACCACGTGTGCTTCTTGCCTCCTCACCATTCAGTGAAAGCAGGTTTGGGGAGAGTGGTACAAATTCACATCTTTCTGCTGATCTTATCTGGCCCGGAGGTTGATTTTGAAATATCTGGGGCAGTTGCTGAATAACAGTTCACAAGATCTCCCCTGATAAAGCTTTTCTCTGCCAAAATTTTGGGAGATAGTGAGTGGCAATGAGTTTGAGATCACTCTCCCTGAATATCCTAAGGGCAGCTATTGCATTTTTCCAGGTAGGAGTGACCTGTGGGCAGAGCTCACTGATCTTGGGGAGGACTTGGTGCCCTTTTGTGAAATAACAGGTGTCTCAAAGAGCCTGAGCCCAATTCCTAGTCTACCCACTCCTCTTGAAGACGGTGAAATGGCCCACGGATGGGCCAGATGTCTTGATCAGAGATTGTCTTTATAATCTGTTCACATTCATGTATGATTCAGCTGTTCATGCCCTCAAACCTCTACTCCATATTTTGGGTAGGTCTAACCCTATTTAAGGGCTTCGCATCTGGCTCAGTGGGAAAGAATCCACCTGCCAGTGCAGTAGGTTCAGGAGACTTGGGTTCAATCCCTGGGTCGGGAAGAACCCCAGGAGGAGGAAATGGCACCCACTCCAGTATTCTCGCCTGGAAAATCCCGTGGACAGAGGAGTCTGGTGGGCTACAGTTCATGGGGTTGCAGAGACTCAGACACAACTGAGCAGACATGCACAACCCTATTTAAGCCCACTTGAGAAACTTAACTCTATGAAATATTTTAAATATATATGATGTCCCCACCATATGAAATGATAACCACTGACTGCTACATAGTTAACTTAAGCCTAAACACATCACATTCATAGGAGATACTCCATGGGGTCATCCTTTCTGTTTCTCTTTATTAAAGAATTGCTGAAGATCCAGCCAGACTGGGTCTACAGGCTCAGATTGTGCTGCCAGGAATCCCTTTGTTTCCCTATGTCTCAGCTCTGCTTTTCTCCCTTGGAGATTCCATTCTCTGCTGGACTCTCCCTACGATGATGTCCTAGCAATGAGCCATCCTAGTGAAGAAAGATACCAATGGTTTCAGCAAACATCCATCCCTCCATTGCCTCTAATTGAACTAACTTGCCATCACAGTGACAAGATGGGGAAGGAATCAGTTGATTGCCTGGATCTGGGGTCTGTGCCCACATCTTTTGGGGGTGAGGAGGGTCCATCCCACCTGAATCACAGGGACTGATTGTATAGAAATGGAAGGATAAGTAAAGAATTCTGGGGTACCACCATCAGAGGAAAGGTCCCCACAGATCTTGTTAGAATCTGAGCTGTCTCTTCGCTTTGCCCTTGGTGATGGATGGAGTTCAGAGAGGGGCAGAGGTGGTATAGAGGGCTTCCTAGAGGCCAGTTCAAACGAGTCTTTTCTCTACTGAGTTTGTTTTTAATGGGGGTGGTGGTGTTGGTGAACCAACACAAATAGGATGGATAGTCTCTCTTTCTCCAAGTAAGCACATAAATAAGCATATGAGAATCTACATGGCTTATATATACACCAATATATAAGCATGTTCGTATTCTTATTTAAGTGCTCACTTGGAAAAAGATTACACTGTCAATCCTGTGCTGTGTCTGTATCTAATGCAGAAATGTACAGACTGGAAGAGGTCTGTGGATCAGTCTTGGGAGCGACTAACCTGGGGTCTGACATCAGAAGAGTAGGAAAACTCTGCTGTGTAGCCTTCCATAAATCGTTTAATGTCTCAGCTCCATCACTGTAGTGTAAGGATACTAGTAACACCTACTCCTGCGGGTTGCCATGCAGTGAGTTAATGTTTGTGAAGCACCTAGTAAGTGGCGTGTAAGTGTTTTCTACTGTTATTTTCATCTCCCCCTCCTTGTTCCAAACCATCATGCTGCATGGAGCACTCTCGGCCTTTTGTAACCATTTCTCTTACCCTATTCGCAAGCGCAAGTGAGGCTGGCAGTGTGAATTAGCAAATAATGACAAGGGTGTGCTGTGCACTTGGCCTCTACCTTACCTGGGGGACCTGGTGACAGCCCTCAGCCTCCTTTGAACCCCACATTCTCTCCTGTCCAAAGAAAACATAAAATGTACCCCGGTTAATGTCTAGGTTTATTGTCAGGCGAGACTGGATAAAGGAGAGAAAATGCGTGTACTCGGGCAAAAACAAGACTTTTACTGGGGTTTCATGCAGAATTTGAGGTCTCCGGGAGATCACAGCTAGATAAAAAGGCAAGTAAATATATAACTATACAATAGTGTAGCAAGAGCTACACCAGGTGATACAGAGTCTAATGACAGTTAGCATTACAGTGACTCTGATTTCTTAGGCAATGGCCATTGGCACATAATTTATGGACTTTATGAAGTAGGTGCCAATATTCTCCTTCTTTCATAAATGACCAAAGTGAGACTCAGAGTTTAAAGCAGGTGCACAGAGTTGCACTCATCCATAGGCTGGTGCTTATCACCTCCATCATGTCCTTCTCCAAGGTTCTGAATACCCCCTTGGAGGCGGGGATATTGGGCGGAGACCTGAGGGGTCTGCTTAGTTGGCTAGGAAAGACAGAGGTGAAGGAAAGCATGCCAGGTGAAAGGGGCAGTGTGAATAAAGGCAGGCAAGGGAAAGAGAACTTGCTGTCTCAACCCTGAAACGGAACACTCCGTTAAATAATCTGATGTAATGCCTGTCATGGCAAATGCACAGACTGGAACAATCGCTCCCATATCTCCAGCCTCTTGGAGGGAGGGAACAAATGAACAACGGGCATTATCAGGGCTGTGATCAGCCTTGCCTCAGCAAAGAAATTGCTCCCCTCTTGCTAAATAATGATTTAAAGTGTTGTTTATATCTCCAGCTTCATGATGGCCTCATAAAAGAAGCCAACACCCAGCAGTACCCAGAAACTGGGACGTGAAAACTGCACACTTTTCTGCAGACCTCCAATTTCTCTTAACTTTATAGCTTCTTCATCAATTTGCTACTTTGGACATAATTCCCCTCCACACTCCTTCTCACCTGGAAAGGAATGGTTTATTGGAAATATCCCATTTGGCTATTTTGAAACAACGATTTATTTATTTCCTGACTTTGTTTAAACCCCCGTTTGCCTGTGCCCAAAGGACTCTGAGCATTTGTGCAAAAACTGGAAAATGGGACAGGCAGCCTGTTACTGTAAGCAGCTGGGCTCCTCTGAAATAACCAAGGGCCCCTGGCCATGTCTCATGTGGAAAACTGCCCAGGGCCTGAATGCTCAAGGTCAGCAGATAGGGAAAGATACAGAGATCTTCTTGTCTCTCGGCCTACATTCTGGAGGGATCCTGAGTTTCTCTTCATTCACTCATTCATTCATTTCTTCCTTCCTTCCTTCATTCACCAACTGCTCACTGAGTGTTTTGTGTATAACAGACACTCTGCTAAGTTAAGTGACTACTGAGATGAATAAAATTTAGACCCTATTCTCTCACAGGTGACCAGCTTCTCTTACAAGAAACTCACAGGCTGCCAGCAAGCAAGCAGTGTTAACTGACCAGAAAAGGTAGTTCATGGTTGCAACACCATGTATGTTGGGGAACAGCTAAATAAATTGCAACAGGCTTATCCCATGGAATCTAGGCAGTAGTTATAAAGAATCAGGCAATCTGCCCTAATATGCTTAAGTATCTGAGACATGCTGAGGAGGAAAATAATACATCAAGTATAATACGGGCATGTGAAAGACATATAAACCCATGTCACTTTGATGATTAATTTGGGAGACCAGTAGTAGAAGCAACTCAGTTATTTTCTTGGTGGGCATGAGAGGGGTGGTTAAAAACTCCAGAAGTTTTTGAAGTTATCTGCAACCTTTTTAATCAGTCAGTGTTCATATATTTAGAGTCCATTTGCTAAACACAGCATTAAATGCAGGTATAGGCTACAGACATAATTCTCACAATTCCCTCCTTTTAGGAGAGAATTTCAGGGAAGTTTTCCTATAGGCGAGCACAGAATAGGGCTTTGACAAATGAATAGGAGCTTTCCAGAATGATGAATGAAACGACATGCTGACAGCCAGGAACAAACTGCAGGAGATGGCGTGAGAAAGGTGGGTGTGAATAGGCCCCTGCAGGACCGGGGTGCTGCAGGAAGATCAAGGGCTGAAGTGCTTTGAGGAAGAACCGAATTCATCTCAACCTTCAAACATCAGCCCTAGGTCCTTGCAGAGAACTCCTGACGCCTGGCCAGTTCCAGCTTTGGCCCAGGTAATGTAAACTCGGTACGAATAATATGGGAGAAACTTATGTATAGCTCCTTTTACAAGTAAGTCCCTGTTCTAAATGTTTTACGTATGTCATTTCATTGAATTCTCACAACTGCTGTATGAGTAAAATATACTAGAATTACCCCCACTTTGCAAGTGAAGAAACTGAGGGATAGAGGACTTGAAATTAATCACAGAGGAAACACATCTTTCCCAAGGCATTTTACGGACACCACACCAATTATATAGCTTGAAGTGACAGTTTACATCCTTCAGGAGAAAAAAACATTCAAGGCCAGTTGGGGGGAGTATGCATATTGTGATTGCAATTATGTAAATAAATGCATATAAGAAATACTGACAGAAGAAATAGCAACGAGATACGGTAGCGGTGAGGAACTTTTTCCTCTTTTCATTGGTTACATTCAGTGCTGTGGTTATGTTTCTTTTACAATAAAAGTCATGCTTCTATAAATAATGAAAAGACTTTTACCTCCAGGCTCCAGAGTTGCCAATAAATGATTATGGGGTGACACAGGCAGAAATGAGAGAAGTGCCATATCCAGGCTTCAGGGCAGGCTGGAGAAGCGAGCAGAGAGGATGCTGGGCTCATGTCTGTGCAGGGACTCAAGTTGAGGGTGCTCAGACCAGACCTCAGTCTCTCACGTGCACGGTGAGGGGCTGGATCTGCATTTCCCCCAACACAGATCTTGTCTATAAGATGTTTTATAAAGTGAATGGAGAAATAGGACCCTAGAGAACATCGAATCACAGAGTTAAGTTTTTCCCTTTTTATTTTTTTTCTGTCTTTCTGGTTAAAAGGAGAGAGTCTCATTTTGATAAAAGTATATTTTCAACACCACTCTATCCTTTAACTAGTTACCTTTATTTCCTTCCTTCAATTCTTCCTCTCTTTCTCCCTTCCTCCCTGCCTTCTTTTTTTCTTTCCTTCCTCTTTCTTTTTTTTCTTAAACAAATAAACAAAAAAAGAGCAAGCCCTGGGCTCAGCATGTTAGCTAGGCAACAGTGTCTGGTTCTGATTTAGTCACAGTCTTTTTGTTTATTTCATTGTACTTCTTTTTATATATTCCTTCTAATTATTGCAGGTAGTAATATACTTTCTTTTTAAAAATACATATGAAAATATCTTGTATGTGAAAAATTCAAGCTCAAGAAAAAGAGGTGATTGATGGTACAGGTGGTGAGTAAACATGGAGAAATCACGACTGAAGCTTCAGAACCTTGCAGTATCTGCTGTCTCTGCTTGTGTTCCGTTCTGAGACTCTCGGTGTTAGAGGAAGACCAAGAACCTCTGTCCTTCATCAGTCGCTCATCCATGTTTGAATCTGCACAGTGAAATCCAGGACAATCATCTTCTCCCTTAAGCTACTGCTTTCTTTCCAGCAGCTGGCATCTGACGATTCAGCTGATGCTTTTGATGAGCAGCATCTGATGAGTTGACGTCACTCATCTGCCTCAGATTTTCAGTGAAGGGTGAGCACACGGACCCAGGGCAGCAGGCATGATACCTCGATTGTAAAGGGCTTCCCTGGTGGCTCAGCGGTAAAGAATGCTCCTGCCAATGCAGGAGACTTGAGTTCAATCTCTGGGTCAGGAATATCCCCTGGAGAAGGAAATGGTAACCCACTCTTGTATTCTTGCCTGGAGAGTCTCATGGACAGAGAAGCCTGGTGGGCTATGGTCCATGAGGTCACAAAGAGTCAGACACGACTGAGCGACTAAACAACCACAACAGATTGTGAAATCCACTTATTTTCCTAGGAGCTTAGAATCTGGATACAAGGGGAAATCCTAGATGTTTCTACCCTTACAGGTTCAGTAGTGAAGGAGAGGAATAAATGGAAATGAACCGTTATTGAGTACTTGCTGTGTACATTGAAACACTGGTAACTTCATCTTGCTGTGATCCTGAGGCTCATGGAGGTTAAGTAATTTACCCAGGGACACACAGCTATGAAGCCGGGAATCGGGTTCTGACCCCAAATCTCGGACTCCAAAGCTATTGCCCTTTCCATGAAGCAGCTATTGGTCTTATTTGATGACGCTTCTGATGCAATTTTTATATATTAAAAAAAGGATTTACTTTCTATTTACTACTTTTTATCCTGCTTCCTTCTGAAACCCCTCAGAGCCCTATATGTGTTAGCTTTGGGTCCTTAAACCTTTGCTTGGAATTCCTTCCCTACTTCACTTTCCAAAGCAAAGTCAACTGCCACCTCCTCCAGGAAGCCATTGGGAACAATTCCAGATCACGTTGTTCTTTCCCCTTTCGAGACTGCCCGTGTGAGATTAGAGACTTACCAGACTCACGAGGTTGTTTCTTGTGCAGGATGTGGGGATTCAGATCCTGGCTTTGTAAGTTTGAGCAAGTCACTCACCCTTCCTGAGCCTTAGGCTGTTAATCCGTAGAATGGGCTCCATAATCTAAAGGTAAACCTCATGGCCCATTCTCAGAATGCAACTGACATTTATCAGATAGATTCTTCTCTTTCTCCCGCCTGGTATCTTCTCATCCTGATACCTTTTATCCACTACTACCAGGGTTCCTTCTAAGAATTCGATTGTTTTATTCCTCTTCAAAAATATTCAAAGACTGCCACTGTTTCCTAATGTAAAACATCACGATAGAAAGGAGGTGATATTTCAGACTCACTTTCAAAAAGCTGTTTGTCCCAGGGACTTCCCTGGTGATCCAGTGGCTAAGACTCCACACTCCCAATGCAGGGGGTGCAGATTCCATCCCTGGTCAGGGAACTAGATCCTGCATGCTGCAACTAAGACCAGATAAGTAAATAGAGCAGCCAAATAAATAAAGATTTAAGTTGTTTGTCCCAAGGCAAGTGTCTTTTCTCTCTGAGATTTATGATCTCATCTATAAAACTAGGAAAGTGAAGGCTACCCCACAGGAGTTGAGTAAACCGACTGCCTATAAATGAACGCAAACATTGTTTTTGTTCCCCATAAAATACAATGTCAGGTGTTATGATAAGCCCTGGGGATTCTAACACAAAAAAATTTGCTCAATTATTCTTTCATTCTAAATGTTCATTCTGTACATGTACCTTTGCATGGCACTGTCCTACGTGCTGGAGATCTGGCAGTGAATGAAAAAGGTACAGAATTTACATTTTTAGTGTGTCTATCTACTTGAATTTTCTGTGGTAACCCACTCCAGTATTCTTGCCTGGGAATTCCCATAGGCAGAGGAGCCTGGGGGCTATAATCCATGGGATTGCAAACGAGTTGAGTGTAACTGAGCGACTAAACAACAATCATTTATTTAGTCAAGAAAACAAAGAAACAGATCCTTATAAAACCATTCACTGTGCTGTTGGAAGTGGTGTAGTACAGAGGTTAAACTTGCTACTCTGAAATCAGAGTGATCTAGTTTCAAATTCCAGTTCTTCCATTTATAAACTGTGTGGCCTTAGCTAAGTCTCTTGACATCTCTAAGCAGAAACAGGGCCTGTATCACGAGGCTGTTCTGATCAGATGAGACAGGGTATGCAAGTCGCCAACACATCCTAGATGGTCCATGGATGTCTGTGTCCCTCCCAATTCCTATACAGAGTGGGACTGCTTTCTATCCACCTCCCCCCATAATTCCCTCCAGTGTCTTACACACAATAAGGGTTGGGTAAATGCCTGTTGATTGACTACTAAAAAGTTATTATATAGGAAGGCAGGTGCGTTAACCACCACTCAGGTCAGCATCTCGGATGTACTCACATATGGGGAATTTGCCATTCTTCATGACTCAAGTATAGATATTTCTTTCCCACTAATGCATGGAAAAAGTGAGATGAGTTTACTTCCTGTCTCGGAAGAAATTTGGTGCTTTTGTAAGTGGTTGTGCAAAGAGGAATAAGTTCTAAGCAAATTAAAATATCCTTGATCTGTTTAGATGCCCTTGACTGTATAATGCTTGCTATCCTGCTGCTGCTAAGTCGCTTCAGTCGTGTCCGACTCTGTGCGACCCCATAGACGGCAGCCCACCAGGCTCCCCCGCCCTGGGATTCTCCATGCAAGAACACTGGAGTGGGTTGCCATTTCCTTCTCCAATGCATGAAAGTGAAAAGTGAAAGTGAAGTCGCTCAGTCATGTCTGACTCTTAGCGACCCCATGGACTGCAACCTACCAGGCTCCTCCATCCATGGATTTTCCAGGCAAGAGTACTGGAGTGGGGTGCCATTGCATTCTCCAAATGCTTGCTATAGTCCTGAGTAAAGTTAGTTCAATTCCCTCTTCAGTTTCCACTTCTGTGAAACATGGAAATAATCCTTTTTCTTTCTACCACTCAGGGTTTTTCTAAAGACAGAGGGAGGTGATGGATAACAATAACTAAAATAACACAATGAAATTTAAGATAATATCATTGGATAGCCTCTTGGTAAAGCAATAAGAATTTTACGTTGTACTTAGAAACAGATGATGTGAGTTCTGGCAGCTTTCCAGCTGTGACCTTGGGCGACTTATTTAATACCACTAAGTCTATTTTCTCATCTCTGAAATGGTTAGAATTATTCTAGCAATTTCGTAGGATTGTTGTGAGAGCTAAGGAAGTTAATAGATGGAAAATCCCTGATACAATGCCTGGCACATAGTAGAGTCTTGTTCACTGATTCATTTGTTCCTTCATTTGATCAACAAATATTTATGGAGAGCTTTCTGTGTGTCAGTGCGGTGTGCCAGGCTCAAGGCTAAATGCTTGGGGTGTGTCAGAGGAGAAAACCAACAGATGTCTCTGTCCTCTTGTGGCGGGCTGGGGGGCACCAGGGCACTATTGCTTGTCAAGGGCTGTGGCCTCCTGTGATGCCCTGGCAAACAGGTAGGTATTTGATGCCTCTTTGGAGAAAAGTCTGCCTTACTTTCTGGGATTAGTACACAGAGGATGTGAGCCTGGTGAAAGAAGGAGCTGCGTGTGCGTGCCTGCTCAGTCATGTCCAACTCTTTGTGACCCCATGGACTGTAGCCCGCCAGGCTCCTCTGCCTGTGGAATTTTCCAGGCAAGAATACTGGAGTGAGTTGCCATTTCCTCCTCCAGGGGATCTTCCTGACCCAGGGCTCGAACCCGAGTCTCCTGCATTTCCTGCATTGGCAAGCCAATTCCTTACCACTGGTGCCGCCCGGGAAGCCCCCAGAAAAGGAAGAAGATGATAGGAATTAAAAATGATGGGCCACTGGTTTCCTTCTCTCAGTCTGTCTGTCTACATTAAGACAGCGTTCCTGCAGTGTTTCCCAACCCACCTGGACTTGGTACCCTAGACTCAAGCTGCAAAATTTCCTTTAGACTTGTCATTTCCAGGGTGATAAAACAAGTAAGAGAGTCAGGATTTAAATGCCGGTCTGAGAGACTCGAAGGTCATGATTTGAAAGGAAATGGGAGGAGAGAAAGCTGGCATCTATTTGATGACCTACTTCATGTCAAAGATTCTTTGTGTTATGATATCGGACCTTTAAATGTTCATGACACCTCAGGTGTTATCTTCTCAACTTAGAAAGTGAAGCTCAGAATGTTTACATGACTTGGCTCAGACCGCTCATCGATTACAGTGTGGAGCTAGGATTCAAATTCAGGAACTGCCATGTTATCTTTAACAGAGAGTTTTTTATAATCAACTTTAGCTGGTATAACTAGCCACCTATAGGGTCCAGGCAGTCATATGAGCCTGCCTTAAATGTCACATTTCACCGGAAGCCAGTGTAAGGCTCACCCATGGCTCTGGCACATCGCAGCCCTGGGCGTGATCCTTCTAGTTTCCCAATCTGTTAGTTTCATGCTAATATCCAAGGCTTCCTGGAGAACTAACAATCTCTGTCCAGCCTCCTCCTTTCTGAAATGACATTTGAGTCCCATTTCATCATCCCTGACAGCATCAGCTTCCTAAATCAGTGGTTTTCATGAAATGTGCTTTAATACTCCAAGCAATAACCTTAGAGGTACTTACAGAGGTGTTAAATTGCCTCAGTCTCTCACAAGCCTTTTATTTATTCATGGGTTAGAGTGTCGTTGATTATATCTTCCTGGATTTAGCAACTCGCCAAGAGAGGGTGTCTTTGCGGGAGTTACCAGTCCATGGAATCAAACGGAGTGTCAGGGAGGGTTGGACCAGGTCAGGGACCAGGTCACAGGGCAGCCTTCTCCTGTGTTCACGCTGCCAGGTGGCTGGACCATCCTGCTCCCTGAACCAAGCCCCTCGCTACTCGGTGAAGCCCTTGCCTGTTGCCCAGTCCAGGCTCTGGAAGATGACATGTGTACTATGTGCATGCCCAGGGCTGGGACCACGCAGACCCTGAGTCAGAATCCTGCTCTAAGGATAGAATCTTGGGCCATATTTCAAGTAAATATTCCTAACTTTCCTCAGCTGCAAATAGAGTTGAAAATACGAATTCCTGTTTCATAAATGAGACACATTTATTAGCTCACAGGTCTCTGCTTAGAGCATCACATTTACCCCTGTCTGAAATCATCTGATATACGGGTCAATGTGCCATCGTCAGCCTCTCCTCTTGACAGCTGCTCTTCAGAGTGAGGTCCACTCTGGACTCACTTAGATGCTTAGAGCATCACAGGGCTGAAATCCAGGTGCTGATCAGGTGCATCCTCACCTGGGTCTTGGGCTCCTCTTTTGAGGCCATTTCAGTTCCTATGCTTGTAGGACTGAGGTCCCTGTTGCCTTGCTGGCTGGCGGCCGGGGGCCATTCTCAGCTTTCAGGGACCACCCACATTCCTTGCCATGCAGCCCTCCTCATCTTCAAAGCCAACAAGGGAGAATCTCACTTATGCCAAATCCTTCGCAGGCTTCAGATCTCCCACTTCCTCTGACCTCTGTTTCCAGATTTAAAGGGAATCACGAAGTCAGGTCCACACAGATAATCTGCCTTTCTTAAAGTCGAGTGTGCCATATAAGATAAGCCAAGCCATCATATTCTTAGTTCCTAGGACTAAGCAGACCCCAGGGAATCTTGGGGGTCACCTTAGATTCTACATGCCATCACAGGCTTATACAGGGGTGTGTGAATAGACCTCCTCGCTTGCTACTTAGTACTGAACAGGTGCTTATTTTCTTGTTTTCATTTTCAGTGTTAATCTTGTTCTCAATCAGGCTTCTGTTTTCTCAGTATCAGCTCAGCTTTCTCACTCTTTTAAGTTACAAGAAAAGGCAGTTGAATCTCTGCAAACATCAAAGATTTATCGGTTCTTTTGTATGTTTGGATTGAATAACCTGATGGAGGTCGTGGCTAAGCTGGAACCATTTGGGAAACAGTGGTCCCATTGGAAAGATTTTCAAAATGTTCACCTCAGGCAGAATCAAATATTTTTCCAGATGAAAATAGTTTGCCCTTTGCAACTGTGATTCTGAAACTGGGCTCAGAAAATTCTTCCCAGTAGGAATGGAGGTAAAGAAAAGCTGGAGATAAATCTACCTTCTTTCTCGTTTGGCCACGTTAGTGTTGGTACATGGTGCATGGAGAAGAATTGGGCTTTTCTGATGGATTCATCCACAGAAGAATCTCATTCATCCACTGCTTCCCACCAGACCTTGGGCTGGACCACAGGGATACAGCTGTGAGGAGCCCAGAGTGGACCTCAGTCTGAAGAGCAGCTGCCAAGAGGAGAGGCTGATGATGGCACATAGACCCGTATATCAGATGATTTCAGACAGGGGTAAATGCCATCAGGAAATGAACAGGGTGGGAACTTGAATAGAATTTGTATCCTACTGTTGTGTGAAAATTGACTAAATCCTAATTATGTTGAATTGGCTCATGGTGCTTTTCAGGTCTACTATATCCTTCTACTTTTCTGTATTCATTCTATGAAGTTTTCAGAATTTGACATTGAAACTCCAACTAAAGATCTTAATTTATCTACTTAAAAAATAATTGTAATATATCATCGAACTGTATGTAAATTTGTTCTGTATTTTCCAAGTCTCCTGTCAATTTGTTATCATGCCCTCATAATTTATTTTTTAATATAAATTTATTTATTTTAATTGGAGGCTAATTACTTTATTGTAGTGTTTTTTGCCATACATTGACATGAATCAGCCATGGGTGTACATGTGTTCCCCATCTTGAACCCCCTCCTACCTCCCTCCCCATCCCATCCCTCTGGGTCATCCCAGTGCACCAGCCCGGAGCACCCAGTCTCATCCATCAAACCTGGACTAGCGATCCTTTTCACATATGATAATATACATGTTTCAATGCCATTCTCCCAAATCATCCCACCCTCACCCTCTCCCACAGAGTCCAAAAGACTGTTCTATACATCTGTGTCTCTTTTGCTGTCTCACATATAGGGTCATTGTTACCATCTTTCTAAATTCCATATATATGCGTTAGTATACTGTATTGGTGTTTCTTATTCTGGCTTGCTTCACTCTGTATAATAGGCTCCAGTTTCATCCACCTCATTAGAACTGATTCAAATGTATTCTTTTTAATGGCTGAGTAATACTCCATTGTGTATATGTACCACAGCTTTCTTATCCATTCGTCTGCTGATGGACATCTAGGTTGCTTCCATGTCCTGGCTATTATAAACAGTGCTTCGATGAACACTGGGGTACACGTGTCTCTTTCAATTCTGATTTCCTCGGTGTGTATGCCCAGCAGTGGGATTGCTGGGTCATATGGGAGTTCTATTTCCAGTTTTTTAAGGAATCTCCACACTGTTCTCCATAGTGGCTGTACTAGTTTGCATTCCCACCAACAGTGTAAGAGGGTTCCCTTTTCTCCACACCTTCTCCAGCATTTTTTGCTTGTAGACTTTTGGATTGCAGCCATTCTGACTGGCATGAAATGGTACCTCATTGTGGTTTTGATTTGCATTTCTCTGATAATGAGTGATGTTGGGCATCTTTTCATGTGCTTGTTAGCCACCTGTATTGTCTTTTTTGGAGAAATGTCTGTTTAGTTCTTTGCATGCCTTCATAATTTAAACAACAAAAAAAAGAAAGAAAAAGAAATTAACAGGGTGGTGCCTTTGGAAGTGGCTTAGAGAGATGCTAACTATTTGAGTTGGGGCTCAAGGAGGCAAATGTAAGGAAAGGCATTTTGGCTGAGATCTGAGTGATGCAAAGGAACCAGCACCACAGAGCCCAGCAGAGCATTCCAGGCAGGTGTTGAGTACATGCAAACATCTTGAACCTGGATGTAGACAGTGTTCAGGGAATGACTAGTACAGAGTGAGTGAAGGGGAGCAGGCTGGTCAAGGTGGTGGATGACTGGGCTGAGCAGCATCACTTAGGGCTTCACAGGACATCCAGGCGCTGCCTGTTTCTCCAGGGCAGTGTGATGGGCAGACGCTGGAGGGTTAAGAAGAGTGGAGTCTGACTTACTTTTTTTTCTTTTTTAGCGTGTTGTTTTGTTGGCTGTCCAGCATCTTTTACTTGTTTGTTTTTTAGATACAATTTCATACCACAACTTTTTTGTACTTCCCAGGCAGCCCTAGTGGTAAAGAACTCTCTGCTGATGCAGGAGACACAAGAGATGCAGGTTCGATCCTGGGTCAGGAAGATCCCCTAGAGAAGGGCATGGCAACCCACTCCAGTATCCTTGCCTGGAGAATGCCATGGACAGAGGAGCCTGGCGGGCTACAGTCCATGGGGTCACAGAGAGTCAGACACGACTGAAGTGGCTGAGCACACACGCGCCCCAACATGTACCTTTTTAAAGTGTACAATTGAATGATCTTTAATATTTTCACAAGAGTGTGTGACCATCACTGCTTGGTCTGATTTACTTTCTTAAATGATAGTTCTGGCTGTTGTGTGGATGGTATGGAATGAGGTGAGGAAGCTCCTTCGGGGAAAATGAATGGTAGTTAGACCAGGGCAGCAGTGATGATGGGGGAGCACAGATGTTTCTGAGGCTTCCAGTTTTCCAAATTGGACACACGCATAAGCTGTGAGGTTGGACAACCTGACTTTGGATCTGCCCCTTTCTACTTACCCTAACTATGGACAAATCACTTCATTGAGCTGAGCCTCAGCTTCCCAATCTGAAAAATGGGAACATGAATAACCACCTCGTGTGTTTACTCTGAAAACCAAAGAAGATGAAATACACACACGTCCAAGCACAGCGCCCAGGAAATGGTGTGCTCTGTGTCGGTTTTCTTTTGTTTGAGATCACTCTGTCCCACCCTCAGAAGGCAGCCCCACTTGAAGGGCGGATCTCAAGAACCCTGTTCAGGCATTCCCTGTCATTCAGTTCAGTTCAGTTCAGTCACTCAGTCGTGTCCGACTCTTTGCGACCCCGTGAATCACAGCACGCCAGGCCTCCCTGTCCATCACCACCTCCCGGAGTTCACTCAGACTCACGTCCATCGAGTCAGTGATGCCATCCAGCCATCTCATCCTCTGTCGTCCCCTTCTCCTCTTGCCCCCAATTTCTCCCAGCATCAGAGTCTTTTCCAATGAGTCAACTCTTCGCATGAAGTGGCCAAAGTACTGGAGTTTCAGCTTTAGCATCAGTCCTTCCAAAGAAATCCCAGGGCTGATCTCCTTCAGAATGGACTGGTTGGATCTCCTTGCAGTCCAAGGGACTCTCAAGAGTCTTCTCCAATACCACAGTTCAAAAGCATCAATTCTTCGGTGCTCAGCCTTCTTCACAGTCCAACTCTCACATCCATACACGACCACAGGAAAAACCATAGCCTTGACTAGACAGACCTTTGTTGGCAAAGTAATGTCTCTGCTTTTGAATATGCTATCTAGATTGGTCATAACTTTCCTTCCAAGGAGTAAGCGTCTTTTAATTTCATGGCTGCAGTCACCATCTGCAGTGATTTTGGAGCCCCCCAAAATAAAATCTAACACTGTTTCCACTGTTACCCCATCTATTTCCCATGAAGTGATGGGACCGGATGCCATGATCTTTGTTTTCTGAATGTTGAGCTTTAAGCCAACTTTTCCACTCTCCTCTTTCACTTTCATCAAGAGGCTTTTTAGTTCCTCTTCATTTTCTGCCATAAGGGTGGTGTCATCTGCATATCTGACAGAGTTAATTTCCTAAGCCTGGAGTGGGAGAACTTCTGGGGTTTCATCCACCAAGGGAAAACCATTTTTCATGGAGATGGGAGGATTGTCACCATTCTGACTCCCTTGCCCCCAGGCTGTGTGGTCTTGGGTGGGCAAGTCACAGCTCTTCTGAGACTCCGTTTTCCCATTTACAAAAGGACGTCTCTATCAGCATTCAGCTGTGGAAGCCTGGGGGAAAAACTAGAGGTGACAGTCCTTACTTGTAAGGTGACCTTATGTCCTGGTTTGTCCAGGTCTGTTCCAGTTTTCTCTCGCTGTCCCAGCATAATTATTAATAGCTCTGTCTTTCACGGTCAGAAGTGGGCTGGTTTGGACAATAAACTATTTGGTCAATCAGTTTATCCACGTCATCACTTTTCCCGCAGGTCAAGTTAGACCTTTTCCTTTATTGCTTCAGCTGAAATATTGAAAAGTGCCAGGTTCTGACAATTTAAGAGCAATTTTGGAGATCTTCCGGGTGTTTTTTAATTATTAAAAGAATATTTGCTTCTCTGCCTTTAAAATCTAGTCAGCATAAGATGTGATTCCATTGTCTATGTATAACTAACTTATGTTATATATCTGTATTACATTTCTATACATTATTAATAATAGCAAACTTTTCTCTGTGTCCTCAGGCTGAAGCTAAAGAAAATGGGTTTAGGGGGTGGGGAGCAGGGTGAATTGGTATCTCTCTTAAGCAATAAGTAAGGGTGATGTCTTCATGTGTGAGATGAATGGAAGGACACATGATGGAGGTCTCTGCTTTTTTTCTCCTACCAGAAGTCTAAATGGGGAGGGACTTCCCTGGCCATCCAGAAGGTTAAGACTGTGTTTCCACTGCATTGGGTGTGGACTTGATCCCTGGCCAGGAAACTAAGATCCCACATCCCTCATGGTGTGGCCAAAATATGAAAATAATTAACTTTAAAAACATCTCCAGTTGACTTTTTAAAAAAAGTCTAAGGGTGGAAACCAAAATTCCACTGATGCTTTTAGAGTAGGGTGTCCAGGTGATTTATTAGTTCAGGTTTGACACTTACAGGGCTTCCCTGGTGGCTCAGATGGTAATGAATCTGCCTGCAATGCAGGAGAGCTGGTTTTGATCGTTGAGTTGGGAAGATCCCCTGGAGAAGGGAATGGCTACCCACTCCAGTATTCTTGCCTGGAGAATTCCATGGACAGAGCAGCCTGCCTGACTACAGTCCATAGGGTCGCAAAGAGTGGGACAAGACTGAATCACTAACACTTTCACTTTTTTGATGCTGATACTCAGAGATAACCCAGAATGTATCCTAGATGCTCTGGGCTAGCTCACATGCCCTAGCAGAATATTGAGGTTGACCTGGCGACTCTCTGGTAAACCTAAGATTTAATGTTTTCCAGCCAGCATCTGAGTAGAAATAACTTTATGAAATGGACTCATGGAATCCGGATTAAATAGCAAAGGAAAATGAAAATAGGGAAGAAGAAGATTTACTTCTGAGAACATTCAAATCCAGTCATGGAATATGCTTCTGGTTGCTATTTGGCAGAAACTGATTTTGAAAACATGAGTTTTTTTGTTTATGTCTGATGTAGTTTTGCTTCTCATTAAAAAAAATTTTTTTTGGAATAATTTTATTTATTTGTATTTGGCTGTGCTGGGTCTGCCTTGCTGCTTGGGCTTTAGTCTAATTGCGATGAGCAGAGGCTACTCTAGTTGCAGTATGCGGGCTTCTTATTGCCGTGGCTTTTCTTATTGCAGAGCATGGGCTTTAGGGTGCAGCCATGGCTCCTGGGCGGGCTCTAGAGCACAGGATCAGAACTTGTGGTGCAGGGGGTTAGTTCTTCCCCGACAAGGATCGAACCCAGGTCTCCTGCATTGGCAGGTGGATTCCTTACCACTGAGCCACCTGGGAAGTCCCTGCTTCTCACTTTTGGACAGACTCCTGTTATCTCAACTGGTGCTGTGACTATGTTTCCACCTGGGTATGGGTAGTATTAATTGGGAACACTTCGGGTCACCAGTAAAATTGGCTTAGAGGAGAAGATTTTATTTTTCTCACATAACAAGATATATGAGGCAAGCAGCTGCTGACATTTGTTCAACAGCTTAGCAATGGCAGAGCCAGTGTCTGAATGATTGTCTTGGCTTTTACCTCTTGTTGGTTACGTAATCATCATAAAACATAGCACATACAAGCATTAAACCCTTGTTACAGGACAGAAGGAAGATACAGAAAGCCTTTTATAAGGAAAAGCCAAAAGCCTTCCTGCCTCATCTCATTGGCCAGAACTATGTCACATGACCACCCAATCTACAGGGATGCTGTAGAATTAATGGAGTTAATGTTTGAGGCTGTTCTTAATAGAATAGTGTGTCCGTTAGTAATGAAGAGAAGAGAATAAAGGCTGTTAGTTGACTCAGAACATCTGCTACAAGGGTACATGTCAGTGATGATATTGTTACTTGTTCAGTTGCTGAGTTGTGTCTGACTCTTCGTAACCCCATGGACTGCAGTATGCCAGGCTTCCTTGTCCTTCACCATCTCCCAGAGTTTGCTCAAACTCACATCCATCACATTGGTGATGCCATCCAATCATCTCATCCCCTGTCACCACGTTCTCCTCCTGCCCTCAATCCTCCCAAGCATTGGAGTCTTTTCCAATGAGTTGGCTCTTCACATCTGGTGGCCAAAGTATTGCTACTTAAGGACCGTATTTTAGCAGCTGGGGATATAAACATGTTCTGACCAAGTGCTTGCTTTGTGCCCATGGTTTTGATTGCTCAAGTCAAAATAGTAGTCAATGCTCTTAAAGAGTTTAAAATTAAGTTCTTAGTTCTTATTGTGTCCATATGACCTAGCCCAGTTCTAGAAGCATAGTAGACCCTGAAGACACGTGATGCAGAGTTTATTTGTGGAACAATTAGCAATGAAAGCATGGAACTATTGACTGTTGAGTCTGTGGTGCATAAGCCAGCATCCCCTGGGAGCTTGTCAGAAATGCAGTCTCTCAGGCCCCACAGAATCAGAGTGTGCCATTTAACAAAATCCCAAGGGATTCCTGTGCACATTAACTACTGAGATGCTCTGGGATTACAGTAATGCTCCAAGTATTGATAGCCTGATCACATTTGCGGAAACAGGAATACAGATGGACAGCTGCACAGGTAGGTTTTCCTGTGGTTCAGGGAGGCAGCAGTCACCAACTTTTTTGGCATCGGGGACCAGTTTCTCGGAAGATAATTTTTCCATGGACCAAGGTGGGACAGGGTTTCTGGATGATTCAAGTGCATTACATTTATTGTACACTTTATTGCTAATCTAATGCCTCCACTGATCTGACAGGAGGTACTGGTCCACGGCCCACAGTTTGGGAACCCCTGCAGGGAGGAATAAGCATATGCTAAGGAGTCGTTTGTCTATGCTTTAGACCCACACCTTTCCACGTCCTGGTTGGAAAACCTTCACTGACTTC
The DNA here is from genome assembly GCF_003369695.1 of Bos indicus x Bos taurus. Classification (NCBI taxonomy): domain Eukaryota; kingdom Metazoa; phylum Chordata; class Mammalia; order Artiodactyla; family Bovidae; genus Bos; species Bos indicus x Bos taurus. The sequence continues at coordinate 8,887,413 of NC_040089.1, forward strand.
CTGGTGTCTGAAACTCCATCTCACCTGCTGGAAATTATTGGAATGGTTATTATTTCCCACAAGGAGGTTGTAAGGGATGGGACATCCCAAGTGTTGAGCACCGTGTTTTATATGTTATGGGAGCCCAGTCAATGCAAATTTCCTTTTGAAAAATGTTCAAAGTTAGAACTGTCATGCGACCCTCAGGATCATTGCCACTGAGGACTGAGGGAAGGAGCTGAGGACCACTGTGGCTTCAAACCATAAAGCAGAATGTGATGGAACAATGGAAGGTGCCCTGGAATATGGGAGAGAGTTGGAGAGGACATCACACATCGAAGGAAAGGTTTAAACACATCTGCAGAGGGACCCAGCTGTCTAAGTGCACGAGTTTCCCAGGGCTGCCGTAGCCAAGCACCATGCATGCGTGGAGAACAACATATCCCCTCCCGCACGGGTCTGGAGACCAAAGGTCCAAAGTCCAGGTGTCGGCCGCGCCATGCTTTCTTGGAAGGCTCGAAGGAGGAACCTGCCTTGCTGCTTCTAGCTCCTGGGGTTTCCTGGCCATTCCTGGAGTTCCTTCTGTGGCTTGTAGATTCGTCACCCTGGTGTCCTGGCCATCTGCTCCCTGCATGTCTTCACCTCTTCTTCCCTCTGGGCGTGTCTGTCTTTGTGTCCAGATTCTCCTTTTTTATAGTGAAACCAGTCCTATTGGGTTAGGGCCCACCCTAATGACTTCATTTTAACTTTATCTCCAGGAAGACCCAATTTCCAAATAAGGTCACATATTGGGGTAGTGGGGATTGGGACCCGACATATCTTTTATTGTTGTTTGGTCGCTAAGTCACATCCGACTCTCCACAACCACGTGGACTGCAGCACGCCAGGCTCCCATCCTTCACTGTCCCTGGGGTTTGCTCAAATTCACGTTCATCTTTTAATGGGGGACAAAGTTCCACCCAGACTACTAAACAAGGATTCTTGGTGAGAAGTGGATGCAATTCTAGAGGGGATAGGGGTGGTTGAGGCTATACAACCTAGTATTGCCTATAGGACCACAGCATAACGTTAAAAAAGAAAATGAAGGGGATTTCACTGACAATTTGGTGGTTAAGACTCCATGCTTCCAGTGCAGGGGGTGAGACTGATCCCCGGTGGGGGAACTAAGATCCCATGTGCCACATGGCACACCCCCCTTAAAAATGTATAAGAGTATCAATAAATAATAAAAGAAAACCAGATTTGAAAACCACCAGAAAAATGTAGTGCTTTTTTTTTAAACCAAAGACTAGCGTGGCCATGATTTTTAGGAATCGTGTCTTCCCATTGCTCTGGTGCCTGGTATGCCTATGTGTGTGCTCAGTTGTATCTGACTCTTTGTGACCCCCTGGACTGTAGCCCACCAGGCTCCTCTGTCCATGGGATTTCCCAAGCAAGAATACTGGAGTGGGTGGCCATTTCCTCCTCCAGGGGATCTTCCCCACCTAGGGATGGAACCTGTGTCTCTTGCATCGCCTACATTGGCAGGCAGATTCTTTACCACTGCGCCACCTGGGGAGCCCCTGGTGCCTGAGGCTTGAGATGAATTGTCATCTCTCTGCTTTCAAAATAATGTCACAGGGACCTCCCTGAGTGAGTGGCAGGAAGACACACTGTAAGAAAATCTCCTGTGACTTAATATGGAGAGAGATTGGAGGGTTGTTGTGTTTTGTGTGTGTGTGTGTGTGTTTCTCTTCTGTCTGTGGTGGCGGCAGCAGCTGTATCTTTCTCAGCGGTGACAGGCTGAGAAATTGGAAGATGAATTTCGGCTGGGCGCGTGGGTGTGATTTCTCTTTTCTCGGGGGCGGGGAGGGGGGCCCTTCATCCTGGAAGGTACAGAGCTGTTTTTATCCTGGCCTGGGAAATTGAAGAAGCAACTGCCAGTGTGCAAATGAGAGCTTTGCAGCAGCCTCCAGAGGTCCTTCCTGCTGGCAGCCCTGGGGAGGTGCCAATTTGAGTACTGATTGGATCCCCTGCCCCCGAGGGGGGCAGCCTTGGGGGAAAGTGGGGAGGGGCCTTTGGTCTTGTCACCTGTAAACAGGTGAGACAGATCCATCATGGCCCTGAGGCAGAGAAGCAAACAAGTTTGTTACTGACAAACCTGGCTTCCCAGATGGAAAGTGAGTAATCAGACCCCATCCTGCCCTTCCCAGAGCCTGCAGCTCTTCTGCATTGGAGTGTTCTGTGAAAGATGCCAATTATGTGCATTAGTATACTCACCAGCTCCCTCCCTGCAAGTCTCCTTATAGGAGATGGTGGCATATCCTTAGTCTTAATGCAGTCAGCCTAAGGCTTCTGTCTACCCTGCCATGTTTCGTCCTGGGGCAATACTGTATTTCCTTCCTTATGCAATATATTTAGTGACAAGAACATGCCTCTTGGAAGATCTAGGCGTGTCCCTTCCCGCCCCCTCCATCCACCCACCACCACCCTCTGCTCTTCCTGAATGCTCCTTTCAGTCCTGTTCATTCCCATGGCTTAACTGACCTCCTGCTAGCTCTCGACTTTCAAATTTCTAGCTCCAAACCAGATTCCCTTAGAAATTCCAGCGTGTGTTTGCTGACTAGCCAACACCCCCTGAAAGCTGCCCCACAGGCACCTCAGACACAGTCTTCAAAATTAGTCTCATTACCTTTCTTCCAAAGTTTCTTCTGTACCAAAACCCTGCAGTAAAAAGCAATGCCATCTTATCCATGCTCTCCTCCACACCCTGCGGCCTCTGTTGCTCCATACTTTTTACTGAAGCTGTGAAGTCATGTTAGCTTTAAGTCTTCCATGTATTTTGCGTTGGCCTCCTCTTCCTGCCATTGCCGCTGGCTTGGTTGAGTCCTTCATCAGTATTCTCCTGGGAAAATCTGTACCAGCAGCACCTTTCATGCTGTTCTTCACCCCACATTGAGAAAGATCTTTATGAAACAGGAATGTGATCATAATTGCATGTAAAATGCTTTGTCAGGGAGGAAAAACTTTTCCTATATCCTCTCAGTTTCTGTACTTAGGACCTGCAAATTAAACTGACAGATGACAGATTAGCAGGAAAAAAGGCAGACTTCATTAACATAAGATCACAGGCGCTTGCAGAAAATGTGGCTCAAAGAAGTGATTAAAATGGAGGGCTTATACACCAAGTTAATAGGAAAAGGATAAGGGAAGAAAATGGGTTTCCCTACTAGCTGAGGTGGTAAAGAATCTGCCTACAATGCAGGAGACCCAGGTTCAATCCCTGGGTCAGGAAGATCCCCTGGAGAAGGTAATGGCTACCCACTCCTGTATTCTTGCCTAGAGAATTCCATGGACAGACCATGGGGTTGCAAAGAATCAGACATGACTGAGTGACTAACACATTACACAAAGGGGAGAAAGGATACTTACTTTAAAAAGTATGACTTTGGAGAAAGAAACGGGGGAGCCTGGTGGGCTGCCGTCTATGGGGTTGCACAGAGTCGGACATGACTGAAGCGACTTAGCAGCAGCAGCAGTAGCAGCAGCAGGAGAATAGATGGGAGTTGTGACAGTTTTGTGACAATGTTTGTTTATGCAGTTTCTCATCCCAATACTGATTTCTAGTCTCTGGTGATAGGAATCAGTCTTCCCCTGGTATAGGAAACCTCCTTTGAAAAGGGGAACTTAGGGCATCTGTATTCTTCTGGAAGACTCTGCTTTTAGGTAGATGAGGGTGGGGAGTTCAGACAAAGCCCTTATTGCATCTTTTGATTCTCAAATGTCTTCAGCCTAAAATAATTTTGAATGCCTCCGTGTACATTCTGGCACCTTCATTGTCAATGGCTCTCTATTATCTGCAAGATAAATGCTCAGCTCCCTAACAGGATGTATCAAGCTGGCTAGGATTTGACCTCCATTCCTGTGGTTCCTTTTCACAGAAGTCCTTTCCTGTCTCCTCTGCCTGCCTCTCTTTCTTTCCTTTTAAGAGTCTGCTGAGGGCTATCTGTGGAAAGACCCTTCCAGGCCTTCTCAGGCTGGGGAAGGTGCCTCTCCTCAGCTGTACCCTAAGGCTCTCTCATCCTCAGCTTTGACCACAGTGGACCGAAAATATGTCTGTTTATCAGATAACAGTAAAAATGAGCGCTACCCTTTCCGCATGTTCACTGTCTATACGCTTTTTTGAGTGTTCCCATGAAGTAATTGATTTACAATTCACAACAGCTCTCTGACACGGATACTAGGTTGTGAGCTTCTCGAAAGAAAGGGCTGTTGCTTTTGAGATTGTGTGTCCTCTGTGACCGGTTCTACACCAGGCACATAATAGGTGCTCAGTAAACATTTTCTTTCATAAATGAGTGAACAGATGGGTGGATAAGTGAATTCTGTGTTACATGGTGTCTCTTTGTCCATATTCTTTAATAAAATTCATCGTTTGTCCCTCTGAGGCCTGAGTAGTTTGAGCTCTTGAGGAAAAAAAGCCCACTAGGTTAGAAATCACGTGAACTTGATTTGTGTAAATCAAATCAGTTTCCCCAGAGGCAAAACTGCCTGGGTTTTAACTAAATGTATGACAACTTAACGGAAGCTCCCTCTGACTAATTGCCATAGCTTTGGTTTTTTCAACACTATTTTACACCAGCGGAGTTTTCATCAAAATTAGCTTACTCACTGTTGGAGGAACTAAACACAGTCTTCTTGGATTTAGTATTTTTGTTGTTTTTGTTAACTTCTGTGTGAACTCAGTCCTGCTTCTTAATTTCTCACCTTCTCCGAGTCTGAGCAATATCTACAGTTTATGCAACACGGAAAACTCTGCTAGACAGAGGGTGATGGGCTTGTAGTCTTCTTATGGGCAAATGGATGAACTGGAATGCCCATGTAATCTGCTATCCATAATATAAAGTCTCCCACAAAACCACAGGTGATGCGGGTCGGGAAAAGAGGAATTCCCTTCTAATATCAAAACCCTTTTGTAAATAAAGGTTTGTATAAAGTCAGTGATTTTGATCACTCTGAGAGTGTTTCCAAAAGGTGGACCCAGAATCGTATCCTCCGTATGGAGTTCACTTTCACTGATTTGATCTGGTCCGGATCAACAGTGGAATCTGTTTTCCTCTGTTTGGTCATAGACTCAGCTCCAGGAGAACATTCATACTTGATACCCCTCTGGATTTCTCAGGTGATCAGCCTCAGCCTGTCTCTGTAGACCCTTCTGCAAAATGGTACTGTCTGTAATAGCTACCACTCTAGTTAATTTTTAAGAACACCATGCCTAGTGTGGTGTTCTTAAATTGGACACAAAATTGGAGCATTCTGGCTCTGTGCTTCTTGGAAGTTACTCTAATTTGGGCCTTGACCACTTGTCAATTTATTACTTTAATATTGATTTATTTATTCTTGGCTGCACTGGGTCTTCCTTGCGCACGCAAGCTACTCTCTAGCTGTGGTGTGCAGGCGTCTCATTGTGATGTTTCTCTTGTCGGGGAGCATGGGCTGTAGGCTCTGCAGGCTCACTGGTCATTGCACACAGGCTTATTGCTCTATGGCATGTGCGATCTTCTCAGACCAGGGATGGACCCCATGCTCCCTGCTTTGGCAGGTGGATTCTGAACCACTGGACCACCAGGGAAGTTCCTGTTACCACTAAGCCATGATTTCCTAACCTGCCTCTGCACTTGTAGACACACACATACACGTTCTTGTCTACCAGCAATGGATGAAAACACCCCATAATATGGTATTCCAACTCACCACTGCATTCTTAAGAATACCTCTCCGACTACTTCTAGCACAGGAAAGCAGATCCCCAGGGTAGGAAGAAGCCTCGACATCACTTGTTCTAGGCCCCCACGTGCCAGTTGAATCTCCTTGCTGATGTCCATGGAGGGTAATACCTTACTTCCAAGGCGGTCAGTGCTCCCAGGGGTCAGCTCCAGCTCTAAATTCCTCGTTTCATGCAAATCCCTTCGGCCTGGACTTAGGCTCATAACCAGTGGCCTGCTGGTAAATATTTCAAAACTTCTCTTAAAGAAAAACACTTTTTGTAGCATTTGCCATTTTCGATGGTGTTGATACTCCCACTGTGGCCAGGTTCAGGCGACCAATGTAAAGTATCAAATCAGAGTTGAGAAGTGAAGTGAAAATTGTTCAGTCGTGTCCAGCTCTTTTCGACCCCATGGAGTATAGCCTGCTAGGCTCCTCTGTCCATGGGATTCTCCAGGCAAGAATACTTCAGGCAAGAATGGGTAGTCATTCTCTTCTCCAGAGGATCTTCCCAATCCAAGGATCAAATGCAAATCTCCTGCATTTCTTTACCACTAAGCCACCAGGGGAGTTGGGAAGGACTGCACATAATTGGCTCTTGCAAAGCAGTGTGAAGAGGCCCCAGGACACCACTGCTACCCAGTTGGCATCACATGTAAGTGGAGTAAATATCTGCTGTAGCATCCCAGGTCTCCGATGTGAAGCCCATGCATTCACCTCCCTGTCTTCTCTGTATCCTAAATTGCATCCAATCCTACTTGCTCCTGATGAGTTTTTAGCAGCACCTAAGGCTCTGCATTGCCTTCCCAGCCACCAGTTCCCTTTTGCTCCCAGAATATGAGTCCAGTGATCTTTCTAGACTGACCACCTGACTTCCTCTGGCATGTTTCCATTCTGGCTCCAGTTCACAGAGGGACACAGCACTAGTTACTTCTATCTTTATCTCATTCCATCCCTATTAGAGATGTGAAGATATTTTAAAAGTTCTTTTCATTTGGACACAATATTCCTGGCTGTGACTTCTACCAACAAAGCGTATTTATTTTTTCCTCCTGGGTGCTCACACAGAACAAGCCCTGCTGTGGCTCATCACTTCCTGATTTGCAGATGGGACAAACTGGGGATCTATTCTGTCTTAACTTTAGCATGAATACTTTATTAATGCAGCCTCCTCTTTTCAATTGTAAACCCAGAGAGGACCCATGTCCACTCTATTTATCATCATATTAGTGCCTGGCATAATGCTGGAAATATTGAAGATAGTCCATAATGAGAACTGCCCATTCCTTCAGGCCTTCATTCATTCATTCATTCTGCCAGTTGATGGCAATGGCACCCCACTCCAGTACTCTTGCTTGGAAAATGCCATGGATGGAGGAGCCTGGTAGGCTGCAGTCCATGGGGTCGCTAAGAGACGGACACGACTGAGCGACTTCACTTTCACTTTTCACTTTCACGCATTGAAGAAGGAAATGGCAACCCACTCCAGTATTTTTGCCTGGAGAATCCCAGGGACGGGGAAGCCTACTGGGCTGCTGTCTATGGGGTCGCACAGAGCTGGACATGACTAAAGCAACTTAGCAGCAGCAGCAGCAGCCAATTGATGGAATTACCATTATGCACAGTAGGTGACTATAAGCAGAATGGAAAGTTAAGACAGAGCATTGTTGAAAACTCAAAAAATATCTGCATCCACTTGTTACTGACATGTACACACTGCTATATTTAAAATGGATAACCAACAAGGACCTCTTGTATAGCGCATGGAACTCTACTCAGTGTTATGTGGCAACCTGGATGGGAGGGGGATTTGGGGGAGACTGAATACATGAGAAATGCTGGACTGGAAGAAACACAAGCTGGAATCAAGATTGCCAGGAGAAATATCAATAACCTCAGATATGCAGATGACACCAACCTTATGGCAGAAAGTGAAGAGGAACTAAAAAGCCTCTTGATGAAAGTGAAAGTGGAGAGTGAAAAAGTTGGCTTAAAGCTCAACATTCAGAAAACGAAGATCATGGCATCCAGTCCCATCACTTCATGGGAAATAGATGGGGAAACAGTGGAAACAGTGTCAGACTATTTTTTTGGGCTCCAAAATCACTGCAGATGGTGACTGCAGCCATGAAATTAAAAGACGCTTACTCCTTGGAAGGAAAGTTATGACCAACCTAGATAGCATATTGAAAAGCAGAGACATTACTTTGCCAACAAAGGTCCGTCTAGTAAAGGCTATGGTTTTTCCAGTGGTCATGTATGGATGTGAGAGTTGGACTGTGAAGAAGGCTGAGCGCCCAAGAATTGATGCTTTTGAACTGTGGTGTTGGATAAGACTCTTGAGAGTCCCTTGGACTGCAAGGAGATCCAACCAGTCCATGCTGAAGGAGATCAGCCCTGGGATTTCTTTGGAGGGAATGATGCTGAAGCTGAAACACCAGTACTTTGGCCACCTCATGCGAAGAGTTGACTCATTGGAAAAGACTCTGATGCTGGGAGGGATTGGGGGCAGGAGGAGAAGGGGACGACAGAGGATGAGATGGCTGGATGGCATCACTGACTTGATGGACGTGGGTCTGAGTGAACTCCGGGAGTTGGTGATGGACAGGGAGGCCTGAGGTGCTGCGATTCCTGGGGTCACGAAGAGTCAGACACGACTGAGTGACTGAACTGAACTGAACTGAATACATGTATATGTATGGTTTCAGTCCCACCTGAAACTATCACAACATTGTTAATCAGCTATACCCCAATACAAAATTAAAAGTTTTGTGTTTTTTGTTTTTTAGAAAAAAGTATCCAAGTTAAGGTATTTGAGTGGCGCATGGACTGGGGACTGGCTCATTTTTCAGCTACTTAGAGAAAGGATTGTTCTGTTCCCTTTGGATCAATTAGCCATAATGAATCTAAATTTAACATTTTTCAGAGCTGGAGAAAATGGCAAAATGAGAAGTTTTGCCTTGAGTTTGGTTCTTGAGGGTACGGTATGTTCCTGCTGATTGACAAACTGGTGCATCGGACTCCATTAATTGAGACCGATTAGTTGGTGGACGGGGCGCAGGTGAGAATTAGAGAGAAGCAAGGAAGAATGCTCTTCAGAAGGATGTCGCCTCACGTTCAAGGGCATCCAGACTCTCAGAGTCTCCACCACATGAAGGGAGGCCCAACAGCCACCAGCCTGAGCCTGGGCTAATCAATCCATCAAATTAAATTTTAAAAAGCGGTTAATCCTGTTTATATTTGTGTGTCTGAATTTTAATTATAGGCCATCTCCATGACTTTCTGGAAGGGTACAAGTGTAAATTTTGAGTCTATAAGTTAAATCTTTTAGAAAATGAAATATTATTCTGGAGCTCAGAATTGTTATTAGATTTTAATAATTTATTTTGTATGTGCGTTTACCAAACATGTATTCAAGGCTTGCTGTATGCCAGGCATTGTGCTCAATACTAAGGTGTCAAAAGTAAATAAGTTTCCTGCCTTCTGTAATTAGCCTCTCAAAGCATATCCCGACTACATCCACATCTCCCAGGCTTTATTAAAATATCAGATTAACCCAGTCACATTCCACACATACTAATATCAGAGCCTATCTGGGGAGTCTCAAAATGTGCATTTTAAAATACGTTCTGCAGGTCATTCTCATGCATTCTAAAGTTTGATGTCATTCATTACAGTAAATGGGGGCTGGTGGTTCAGAAGGTAAAGAATCTGCCTGAAACGCAGGAGACCAGGGTTTGATCCCTGGGTCGGGAAGATCTGCTGGAGAAGGGAATGGCTACCACTCCAGTATTCTTGCCTGGGAAATCCCATGGACAGAGGAACCTGGCGGGCTATGGTCCATGGGGTCACAAAGAGTTGAACATGACTGAGACCGAGCCATGACTGTAAACACAATGGTAATAGTTTGCATTTATGCTTTTTTTTTTTTTAATGATTGCAGTATCTTGGGATTCCTACACTAAAATTCCTCCAACACCTTAATTGTAAGTAACAGAAGAGATAGCACATCTGGCCAAGGTGCTGAACTCCTCTCCCACCAGCTCTTCCTGCTGCCCCTGCTCTAAGGGCTCCTACACACTCTTCTACTTTGTACACATCTCCATGAAAGTACTTCTCATGTGAGATTACAGTTCATGTCCGTAGTCACCTGCCTCCCTGCTGGACAGTAGGCTCCTTGAAAATGAATAGTGTCTTGTTTCTGAAATCTGAATCCCCAGGCCTCCCACATTGTTTGGTTCTTCAGTTCAGTTCAGTCGCTCAGTCATGTCCAACTCTTTGCAACCCCACGGACTGCAGCATGCCAGGCCTCCCTGACCATCACCAACTCCCAGAGTGTACTTGTTAGGTAGTTAGAACAGGAAAAAGGAGTCCAGAATGGCGATGGCTAAGAGACAAGGGAAAAGCCCAGGGCACCATAGATGTCAGGGGAGTGTGATCTCCTCGATTGTCACAGCTCTCGGACAGTCATGTTATAGTTCTTGGACAGATCAATTTTATTTAGAAAATAAAGGAAAATACATCCTCCAGGCATGAGGGCATGCCGACCCAAAAGATGCGAAGAGACAGAGAGAGAGAGCATGCGGGGGAGAGAGACAGAGACCCCTGGCCCTTTGGCTCCTCTGTTTGTATGTTTTTCTCCTCCCCTGGGCCTGCCCTATGTAAATTGGGCCAGCCAGGAGTGCTGTTTGTTCTACCTGAGGTCCTCACTCAGGTCTTCGGACCTTCCTTTGTTCTATTTTCAAGGGCTTTTCCCTTGTCTCTTAGCCACCGCCATTCTGGACTCCTTTTCCCTGTTCTAACTACCTAACATTCTCAAACTCACATCCATTGAGTTGGTGATGCCAGCAGGTCCTTAAAAGTACTATCTCCTTCCCTTCCTTCCTGTCTGAGAAGTGAGTTTCTCACCATTGTCTGTAGTATCTCATGTAATGCGTTTTGTTGAATGTGTGGATTTTCATGTTTGTGAATGAACAAACGAGATCGACAAAGCACCATAACACACAGTATGCCCTTTGATGAGATAGCCAACAATGATCACTGATATCAATATGCGGCTTTCACCAAGTGTTTGTCAATTACCAATCACTCCTGTTCACGTTCATGACTTTTATCACATCCAAGCTGGTATTCATTTAATATTTTCCTCTTGAGGTAAACTCATTGGTTCTTGCTCCCATATTCTTTTGGGCTCCAAAATCACTGCAGATGGTGACTTCAGCCTGAAATTAAAAGACCCTTACTCCTTGGAAGGAAAGTTATGACCAACCTAGATAGCATATTCAAAAGCAGAGACATTACTTTGCCAACAAAGGCTCATCTAGTCAAGGCTATGGTTTTTCCTGTGGTCATGTATGGGTGTGAGAGTTGGACTGTGAAGAAGGCTGAGCGCTGAAGAATTGATGCTTTTGAACTGTGGTGTTGGAGAAGACTCTTGAGAGTCCCTTGGACTGCAAGGAGATCCAACCAGTCCATGCTGAAGGAGATCAGACCTCAGATTTCTTTGGAAGGAATGATGCTGAAGCTGAAACTCCAGTACTTTGGCCACGTCATGAGAAGAGTTGACTCGTTGGAAAAGACTCTGATGCTGGGAGGGATTGGGGGCAGGAGGAGAAGGGGACGACAGAGGATGAGATGGCTGGATGGCATCACTGACTTGATGGATGTGGGTCTGAGTGAACTCCGGGAGTTGGTGATGGACAGGGAGGCCTGGTGTGCTGTGATTCATGGGGTCACAAAGAGTCCGACATGACTGAGCGACTAAACTGAACTGAACTGAAGCAGTAGTGTCTGTGAAGTTATGCACCTGATGTGCGCAGTTATGTTCTTTTCAGATCCACATTAAGTACATAACTCAACCGACATTGCAGAAAGGTCCCTCGTATGCCACCCACAGGTACATTCCACACAGTAGAGAAGCCTTCCTGTGGCTGACTGCACCAGAGTTCCTGGTTCAGATGTTAAGCCATTCTACATGTGACTCTGATCTCTGGTGGCCTTGGCTTGAATGGCTTGGAGCGGGGCTTGGGTTCTCAGCCAGAGCCTGGGCTGGGTCACAGCAGTGAGAGCACCAGATCTTAGCCAGTAGACCAGTGGTCAGTGACAAGGGCCCTGGCCTTCGACTTTGCAGAAAAGAATTTCCACAAAGATAAAGAGTAGTGAAGCAAGTGAACTATTTAAGAGGAAAAAAGAATAGTGTATGTGTGGGTAGACACACAGGCGGACCCAGGGGGAGAGACAGTTGCTGAGTCTCGCCCTTGTGGCAGTTTGGATTACTTTTCTGCGACATTTCTTCCGGGTTTCCTTTGGCCGATCAGGCTGATTTGCCTGCTTCACAGTCCATACTTGGTATATCTCAGGATCCTCCCATGTGTGAGCACGCATCTCTTAGCCAGGATGGATCTTACTGAAAAGGCTTATAGGTATGGAACATCCCTTGACATGACTCCAAGGAGCCTTTTCTGTGCATATGTGGTCGGGGAGGTCTCCTGACTTCAAGAAAAGAAATATGTGGTGTGGGCAGGACCCAGCTTCCTCCCTTAATTGTTCTGCTATTCTCATGTTGGAGTTTCAATCCATGAGGAATGAATCCCTGATTGTTTTACCCTGGGTGCAGGCAGGTTGGTGGGGGGGGTAGAGTAAGGGTTGGGGGTATATGGGGGGGGTGGGGGTGGGGGGTGGGTTGGGGGCTGCGCAGGGGGTGGAATCTGCCTCCTACCTCAGCACTTGGCTTTCTCCTCTACTATATCCAGGAAACAAGACACATCTCCCTGCCTCCAGACTTTGCTTCTCTCGGAGTGCTCCTGAATGCTCTCTCCCCCTCCAACCCAAAGCCCACTCAGAGTACCTTCCCTTGCTCTTAGCCCACCCTGACCTCTCCCATCTTTGAGTCTAACAAGACCTTTCAACTCACAAGCAGTGATATACCAAGTATTTATTTCCCCTGCAAACAGTAGGCTTCATCACATGCTTATTCACCCAAGGAATATTTGGGGTTTTTTAATATTTATTTTTTGTTTATTTATTTGGCTGTGCAGGGTCTTAGTTGTGGCACGTGGGATCTTTGTGATCCTTTTAGTTGCGTGCGGCATTTGGGATCTAGTTCCCTGAGCAGGAATCGAACCCAGGCCCCCTGCTTTGGGAGCACAGAGTCTTAGCCACTGGACCACCAGGGAAGTTCCCACGAGGACTATTTATTAACTTGCTATGAATATGGTATCCTGTAGAAATTAACTAATTTTAGGGAGCATTGTTTGCTTGTATGGATTTGGTCATCAAGGGCTTTTTGGGGTGGACTTTTTGACCAGAGGAGGAATTTCCTTCATCATAAAATATCCTTGATGTTTTTTAAAAGAGTAATACTTTAGGAAAGAAAAGTCCATCAGCTCAGGTCCCAGAGTACTTATTTCAGTCTGCTTCTGCGTTCACTTTGTCATGTCCCGAGAGTCAGCTTACCTTAGCCATGGTATTTTATGAATGCCTTGAAGATTCCTTCCTTCAGTTTTGGGAAGGAGGTGGTGGCTCTGGTCATTGTTGCTTATTTATCCCTAACTGTCCCCAGACCTTGGATCTCATGACCAAGCAGTCAGTCTAGGCTGCACAGGGCTGCTTACGAAAATAAATTCAGGGTCTGCCCATCTTTCTGCTTTTCCTTAGGCCTTGAATGGCAGGGGGCAGGTTTGGAGAAGGCATTGCAGACCTGAGTGTTTTGCTCTCAGTCAATAAACGAGCTCATCAAGTGGATCTTAGAAAAGCAGTATCTGGTGAAAAACAGAAATGTATTTGTGAGGGGGAGCGTGGTACAATGGAAAGAACCAGAAAACCAAGGAAAACACCAACAGGGTCTTGATTCTTGGGCCAGAACCCCAGGTATCCTCCTGGGCGACTTCAGGCAAAGGGCTGGACCTCTCTGGGACTGGCTCTCTTCATCTGTAAAATGCAAGAAATACATTGGATCAGTCAGGGAGATTCTTGCTTTTCTTTAGCAGCAAAATCCTTCATTCTGTTTTTAATTACATTTTGTGTTGAGCCACAGTATCCATAAGCAGATAAAAAGTAAAATGCTCTGGTTTAAGAGAATTTAGGCCAGGGCAGGGAGTTAGTGTCTTTCCCTTTCTCAAAGGAATCCAAGAACCAGAATGATGTCATCAGATTTCCATTTACGTAGCTTACTATGATTATTTTATGGAAAACAGTTTCAGGGCGCCAAGACTGCAGGCTCAGGGACCATTTGTATGAGGTAGTTGTCGTGTATAGGCAAAGAGGGAAGAGATGGGAAGTAATGCAGCTCCAGTGTAAACAGCGCTATTGCCCAGAGATGGAATGGATGTACGCGGAGGAAGCCACCCAGGCTCCCGGGGAACAGACTGCTGCCCACCCCCCAGCCCTGTCAGGTCCCCAGTGTGGCTGATGAACCAAAACGTCACCAAGATGAAAGGAAGGACTGAGAAGCAACCCAGAACAACAGGATAGGGCTTCCCTTGTGGCTCAGCTGGTAAAGAATCCGCCTGCAATGCAGGAGACCTGGGTTCAGTCCCTGGGTTGGGAAGATCCCCTGGAGATTAACCTGGGAAGATCCCCTGGAGAAGGGAAAGATTACCCTCTCCAGTATTCTGGCCTGGAGAATTCCATGGACTGTATAGTCCATGGGGTCACAGAGAGTCAGACTTGACTGAGCAACTTGAAATGTAAAAAAAAAAAACAACCCAACAGGATAAGTTGGTAATTGAACAGTTGCCCTCTGAACCTTCTCATCAGATGCGGCCTGAGATTTTGGCATCACCTGGGAGCTTGTCAGGCCCCACCCTAGACCTGCGGGATCAAAATAGTTAGTAAGGTCCTCGCAATGGCACCCCACTCCAGTACTCTTTCCTGGAAAATCCCATGGACGGAGGAGCCTGGTGGGCTGCAGTCCATGGGGTCGCTGAGGGTTGGACACGACTGAGCAACTTCACTTTCATGCATTGGAGAAGGAAATGGCAACCCACTCCAGTGTTCTTGCCTGGAGAATCCCAGGGACGGGGGAGCCTTGGTGGGCTACCGTCTATGGGGTCACACAGAGTCAGACACAACTGAAGTGACTTAGCAGCAGCAGCAAGTAATTCCTACGCACACAAGAGTCTGAGAAAGCCGTTAGTGGAAAACCATTTCCGGGACAGATGAGCCTGCGCTAGCTTCCCGGATGTTCCATTTGCTGGTATTGACTTCAGGCAAATCGGCCGTTTCTGAATTGTCTCATCCACATCATAGAGGCAATGATATTCCCTTCACAGAGAGTTTTGTAGGACAGACACGCTGTAAAGTAGAGTTTAGCCCTCAGCTTACTACTGGAGCAAAAGTTGATGGTCAAGAAAATAAAGGAAAACGATAATCACACACACACACACACCCATTCCTCCATGGTCCAGGACTGAAGAAAGGAGTTAAGAAAGAGGTGCTGGGCCACTATTGTGTCTCTGGTGTGAGTTTTCTGTTTTCTCTCTTCTCCAGTGAGGGAAATTCATCATACTTTCTGAGGACAAGGGAAATGTTTTTAAAAAATTATTTCCAGGAAAATTGTCTCCGTTTCATAATACATAGAACAAGCATGGATTTTGAATGGAAACATTTGGATTTTGACCTCCCTCTGTGCTTCCTGCCTGTGAGGAAGGAAGGGCGTGCACTGATTCACCTTAGTTTTTCTCATCTGTAAAATGGGGAGAATAAAACCTTACAAGGAGTAAATGAGATAGGATGTGAAAGGAGTCTAACTCTTTTTATAAATAGCCCTTTCTCCCTCGTTTTCTTCCATGATTGTCTTCTGTCTATTATTAGAGGACCCATTTTATAAAAACTGTGGTTACAATTGTGGCATGGGAGCATGCATTCATTTAACAAAAATTTACTGGATGTTCGCCATGTGCCACATGCTATTATAGATGCTACAAATGCAACACAACTAGGTCTGTTCGTCTTTCTAGTGTATGCCTCACCTGGGGTTTACACCTGTGCTAGACACTATCTTGGGCACTAGGCAGGCGTGTGCCTGGAGCTTATTCATTTTTCTGTTTCCTTCCCCATCCTGTAGATTACACCAGGGCTATCTGAATGGGACAGAGATTTATTCTCTCCAGGAAGTAGGCAAAAGTCTGTGGTCATTTTGATGGCATTCACAAAACCTCCCTCATGTAGGTTTCAGGGATAAGATTCATTTAGCAAGGTCTTTGCATCCTCTATTGAAAATGCACCCACAACCACACACTTGGCTAGGCAAATTAATAACACAAACTAGACTGAAAATATTTAACCTCCTTAGGAGAACAAGCTGTTTTTCAAGGAGACTGGCAGGTCCATTTGCATGCAAACATTTAATGGGCTGCTTTTAAATGATCCTTATCTATTTATTGAAGCAGGTCTGGCCAGACCTCTCCTTGGCATCTCCTTGTTAGCTGTGAGTTGGAGCCTCCACCGCACACGATCTGGAAATCATCAAAATGCACTTAAATGGAAGATGCTCAATACTTGGAACTTTCAGTGTTTTTACTTGGACCTTTGCCCCCAAATCGCTCAGTCAGTCAGCTTTGACTGAGCTCACCGTTACAGCCAACCATGAAGAAATTGTCATTACGTGTATGTTGCACATAGTAGGTGATCAATAAGCAGCGTTAGATGAATGAACGAAATCATTAGGTTTATTTCTTCTTCACCCTGTCTGAACACTCTCAGGATTCCTCTCCAGTGGTATGCTGCTGAATGTTTAACAAGCAACCCCAAGCAGGGGCCCCATTTTGCAGCGTTTGCTGGTTTCTGTGGTGGAAATAATCCTGCTCTGATACATTTCAGACTACCAGCATGACATCACTGAACACAGAGAAGGGGTGGGCACCCTTATGGACTAGTTCTACCAGACAGAAAAAAAAGATGTAAATAACCTCAAGGGCATAGATAGTGAGTGAAATATAAAATAATTTGCTAGTGATGAGTTTTGAGCATTTATTACCTTTTTAGTACAGTTCATGGGAAAAGGCAATGGCACCCCACTCCAGCACTCTTGCCTGGAAAATCCCATGGATAGAGGAGCCTGGTGGGCCATAGTCCATGGGGTCGCTAAGAGTTGGACAGGACTGAGAGACTTCACTTTCACTTTTCACTTTCGTGCATTGGAGAAGGAAATGGCAACCCACTCCAGTGTTCTTGCCTGGAGAATCCCAGGGACGGGGGAGCCTGGTGGGCTGCCGTCCATGGGGTCGCACAGAGTCGGACACGACTGAAGCGACTTAGCAGCAGCAGCAGCAGTACAGTTTATTTCACTGTAAGCGTGTATAGTTTTTAATAACAGCGGAGTTAACCATGGCTTGAAAAATTACTGAGAATTTGACCATCGGCTCTCAGGAATCTCATGAAGTGGGCCAAATGCTCCCTGTTTCTTACTCGTTCCACATGTGCAAGCTCTGGAGTGACAGCTCCTCTTCCCTCTCCGTGCTGTCTGGGAGAACCGGGAACTACTAAGTGGTTCATAAGATGCAAATAACCAGGTGATGGGTGTGCCCTCTCTCTGCTGAAGCTCCAAAAGCACTCTGCTTGCACCCCATTGGAGGCGTTTTCCACCTGCTTCTGTTTGTGTTAGGAGCTATTTGTGTACTTATCCCTTTCACTGAGGTCTATGCAATCAACAGTGTGTGAAACCTGGACGTCAACTGAAGTTCCCTGTCCTTTGGGATCCAAGTGGAACTGATTCTAACACTCTCGCACCCAGGTGGGAGCCTGCTTCCCTTCACCCAGTCTTATTAAGTGCTGAGCTGTGTGTATGTTGGCCTGTGGTCCTCTGGCTTAGAAATCTGCATGTGTGCATGTGCGCTAAGTCGCTGCAGTCGTGTCCAATTCTGTATAGCCCTATGGACTGCAGCCCGCCAGGCGCCTCTGTCCATGGGATTCTCCAGGCAAGAATACTGGAGTGGGTTGCCACAGCCTCCTCCGGGGGATCTTCCTGACCCAGAGATAGAAGCCACATCTCCCGCATTGGTAGGCAGGTTCTTTTACCACTAGCACCACCCGGGAAGCCTAAAAATGTGCACAGATAGCATTCCGTGAAGGGCTCAGTACTTCTTCATTGACACGTGTAGCGTCTCAGCGACCTGGAACACAGCCCCTTTCCCTGGATGTCCTTCTGAATACTATGCACATGAGGCAGTTGTACACATAGCAGACCCCCTCCAAGCTTCTGGGCTGTATCCGAGTTGTGTTTTGTTATTGCTGATGTTGTTGTTGTCATTGTTTTACATTTTCATGGGATTCGGCCCTCTGGCCCTCTTCCCCTTAAAGCTTCCCATCTCTCCCTTCTCTATCTGACAACTCTTTCTTGAAATGCTACTTCTCTCCATGGATCATGTAAGGAGTTTATTATGTGGAGAAATGTGGCTATGTATACTTTTTTGCATATCTTCAGACTCACGTTTACTGAGAATCATGGACCCCCTTTTACAAGCCTCCCCTTTGTCTCACACTGGGTTCTCTAGAACCTGACTAAGCTGTAGAATACAAGTGAATAGGTGATTTCAGCAAAGTCCAAGGAGGGCAGCCTCCACCTGATTCCACAGTGAGCCCAGGGATGTGAGTTACAGCTCAACATTGTCCTGACCCAAGACCCATCAGTCATTGGCTAAACCCCACTCCACCCACCTGGCCACTACATTCTGCCTTCTGCTTCTGGCCACAGGTAAAGCATTTCCAGCAGCCCATGGGCAACTTCCTCCAAGACAAATAGCAGATAAGACTTGTTGGATGCAGAAAACTGAGAAGGAGTAGGAGGCCCGTGGTTAGAGGATCTGGGTATGGACAATGTCTGCTACAATCTTTTAGGGCAAAACAGAACTGCCCAAGCTTTAGCATTCCTGTCTTGGTTTCTCTTTCCTATAAAGAGAAGAAGGCAGACTACAGATTTATTTCCCTCATCTATGAATCATGGACAATCCTTGGATATTATTGCTGTTGTTCGGGAAATGTGGGGGAGATAAGCATGTCCAACCAAAAATTTTAATTCACAGGGTGATGTTTGCAATTGATCATATGTTTCCAAGAAAGGGACCTCAGTGCCTGTGAACCAAAAGAGGTCAAAAGGGCTTGGAGCCCTGATTTTGGCAAGGATTCATTGATGAAGGTCAGCAAGTCATACTCCCATTCATTCAACAACTTTTCCCAGAGGGAATTCCCTGGTGGCCCACTGATTAAAAATTCACCTGCCAGGCTTCCTTGCTGGCTCAGTGGTAAAAAAAATTTGCCCACCAATGCAGGACACACCAGTTCGAGATTCAATCACTGATGGGGGAAGATTCCGCATTCCACAGAGCAACTAAGCCCATGTGCCACAAGGACTGAGCCTGTGCACGAGAGCCCGGGAACTGCAACTACTGAGCCCTGGAGTCACAGCTGCTGAAGCCTGCACACTTAGAGCCAGCACTCTGGAACAAGAGAAGCCCGCGCACCACAAATGAAGGGTAGCCCCTGCTCCCACAACTAGAGAAAGCTCGCGAAGCAGCGAAGACCCAGCACAGCCAAAAGTAAATGATGAATAAAATAAATTATTTAAAAAAGAGAACTGTTCCCATAAGACCAGCTGTGCCCCAGGTACCACCCCCAGGTGTTTGGGGGTACAGTTCAGTTCCATTCCCTCAGTCGTGTCTGTCTCTTTGCGACCCCATGGACTGCAGTACACCAGGCCTCCCTGTCCATCACCAACTCCCAGAGTTTACCCAAACTCATGTCCATTGAGTCGGTGATACCATCCAACCATCTCATCCTCTGTCGTCCCCTTCTCCTCCTGCCCTCAATCTTTCCCAGCATCAGGGTCTTTTCAAATAAGTCAGCTCTTTGCATCAGGGTACAGGGAGATGACCAAGAATGACACGTTCCACCTCTCGTCCATCTCAGCTCAGTCTTCTCTCCTGTGGCATGGGGTAAATCACCCATCCTGGCAGATTTGTAGGGAAGAGGGATGAGGTAATGACAGGAAAGTGCTTTGGTAGCCCACATGTGGCTGAGTCATTTTTGCTTTCCCAGGTATAGCATTCATCAAAACAAGGACTCTTTCCAGTAAGGTGATAGTTTAATTCAGTGCATCACAAATGGTGCCAATCACATGTGTACAGGGGGAAGGGAGGGGATACTGCCAAGGCTGGGCAGACATCCCTCCCCATAAAGCCACTCTTGTTTTTGCAGTTAGGTATTTGACTTCTGCATGAGTTTTTTTTTTTCTTAAGTATAGCCTAGGGTTTCCCAGGTAGCTCAGATGATAAAGAATATGCCCACAGTGCAGGAGACCCGGGTTCGATCCCTAGGTTGGGAAGATTCCCCTGGAGAAGGGAATGGTAACCCTCCCGGCAAGTTCTTGCCTGGAGAATTCCATGGACAGAAGAGCCTGATGGGCTACAGTCCATGTGGTCCCAACGGGTTGGACATGACTGAGTGACTAACACACACACACACACACATAAAGTTGATTTACTATATTGTGTTAGTTTCATTTGTGTAGCAAGATGATTCAGTTCTGTATATTTATGTATATATATAGTACATAAGTAATATATATACACACATATATTTTCAGATTCTTTTCCATTATAGGCTATTACAAAATACTGAATATAGTTCCCTTGCTTATAGTAAAACCTTGTTGCTTATCTATTTTATATACAGCAGTGTGTATCTGTTAATCCCAAATTCTGAATTTATCCCTCCTCACCTTTCTCCTTTGGTAACCACATGTTTTCTTCTATGTCTGTGAGTCTGTTTCTCTTTTGTCAATAAATTAATTTGTATTATTATCTAGATTCTACCTATAAATGACACCACATATGATATTTGTCTTTCTTTGACGTACTTCACTTAGTCTGATAATCTCTAGGAACATTCACGTTGCTGCAAGTGGCATTATTTCATTCTTTTTATGGCCGAGTCATATTCCATTTTGTGCATATACCACGCCTTCTTTGTCCATCATTTATTCATGGACACTTCGGTTGCTTCTGTGTCTTGGCTATTGTAAGTAGTGCTGCTGTGAACATTGGGTTGCACGTGTCTTTTCGAATTAGAGTTTTTGTCTTCTCTGGATACGTGTCCAGGAGTGGGATCATGTGGCAGCTCCATTTTTCATTCTTTAAGGAACAACCACACTGTTCTCCATAGTGACTGTACCAATTTGCATGCCCACCAGTAGTGTAGGAAGGTTCTGTTTTCTCCACACCCTCTCCAGCATTTCTTCTTTGTAGACATTTTGAGGGCAGCCATTCTGACCAATGTGAAATGATACCTCATTGTAATTTTGAAGACTTGTTTTTAAAGAATTCTACTCCTAAAGGAAGAAAAGATGAGAAGGAGGGAGGGAGTGAAGGAGGAGAGAGAAAAATAGAGATATTGGCCTGGCTTATTTAAAGTCTACTTCAATTGAGGGGCACAAAAGTCTACCACATATTTTTAGGAGCACATGAGTGGTAAGTTGCTTCAGTCATGTCCAACTCTTTGCAAACCTATGGACTGTAACCCACCAGGCTCCTCTGTCCATGAGATTCTCCAGGCAAGAATACTGGAGTAGGTTGCCATGCCTTCCTCCAGGGACTCTTCCTGACCCAGGGATCAAGCCCAGGTCTCTTATGTCTCCTGTATTGGCAGATTCTTTACCACTGAGCCACTTGGAAAGCCCTTCAGGGGCACATCTATTGCTTAAATGATGGTCTGTGTCTTAGTATTAGAATAGGAAAGGATCCGCAGAAATTCTTCAGTTTCTAGGACCATGTTGTCACTCAGGAAATGTGACTTGCCCTAGGTCACCCAAGTGGTTGGGGTAGAGCCAGGACTGGAACCCAAGCTCTTGACTCCAGAGTGAGGTCTTTTCACCACCGCTTCCCTCCATACCTTGCTTTATCTTTAGTGAGGACAACTCCACAATCTTCCAATGCATTAGCAAGGTACCTTGGTTCTGAATCATTCTGCATCTCTTTCCTTCTCTCTGTGCGTTTTTTTTCCTTGTCCTCGTTTCAAGGAAAAAACTTGGTATCCTCATCTTTAAAGAGAGAGAGAGAAAAGAATCCCATTTGAAGTGTCACACATGACACATTTCCCACATCATCCCATAGCTCGGACTCCAGCAGCATTGATTGCTCAGTCCCCATCAGAGCCCTGTGGGGTCACGGGGACCTTGATAAATGCATCTGGGGTCCTCGTTACTGTGGCCAGGATGGTTTTGGAAACCAGAACTCTCAATGGCCTACCAAGGAGGCCAGCCCACGAAGGACACCATCTCTCTCTCCACATCCTCTGAGTCAGTGGCCTGTGCATAAGAAAGGGACACACCAGGGATGAGCTTTGCCAGCATCTCAGGGTTGGAAGGGATGACATATGCCTGGCAGGAGTTGAGTGTACCAGTTGTGGGTTTGGGTCTTTGAGTCCTGATGTTGGCATGATAGCAGCAGCTGTTCTCAGATACGGAAAGATGAAAAGGCCAAATTGGCATGCTTTCCCCAGGATATGGGCTCCCGGGGATAGGGGAGTGGGAACCCTAAGCCAGAATTCCTTACTGTCCCCCAGAGAGGGGTGGAGTAGGGGGGGTGGAGGAAGTTGTGGAAGGAAGAGTGGCTCCTCCATCAGTGAGGTCCATGTGCCACGGGTAGGACTATCAGGCATTCAGATGGCAAAGCTGGAAGGAATAGTTAATGCTCCAGCAGTGGAACTCAGTTTCCAAGATGATCACAGCAGCTTGAGATACAGGCTGAGTCTCAGAAGATGACATTGAACAAAGACAAATGTAAAGCCTGTACTTATGTCTGAGGTCAATCACACAAGCACGGATAGATGATCTGTTGTTGTTCAGTCGCTCAGTCGTGTCCAACTCTTTGCAACCCCACGGACTGCAGCGCGCCAGGCTTCCCTGTCCATCATGATCTCCAACGTTTGCTCAAACTCATGTCCATTGAGTCGGTAATGCCATCCAACCACCTCATCCTCTGTCACCCCCTTCTCCTCCAGCCCTCAATCTTTCCCAGCATCAGGATCATTTCCAGTGAGTCAGTTCTTCACATCAGGTGGCCAAAGTATTGGAGCTTCAGCTTCAGCATCAGTCCTTCCAATGAATATTCAGGGTTGATTTCCTTTAGGATTGACTGGTTGGATCTCCTTGCAGTCCAAGGGACTCTCAAGAGTCTTCTTCAGCGCCACAGTACAAAAGTATCAATTCTTCAATGCTCAGTCTTCTTTATGGTCCAACTCTCACATCCATACATGACCACAGGAAAAACCATAGCTTTGACTATGCGGACTTTTGTCAGCAAAGTGTTGTCTCTGTCTTTTAATTGTCCGTCTAGGTTTGTCATTTGATCTATGATTTTATAATAAATGTGCAAAAGTTCTTAAAATGAGATTTCCTACCTTAGTTTTTCTTCTCTTACACATCCAAATACATGCAATGTGTGTCTCCCTTTCTCAGCCTTCCCCCCCAGATAAATGTTATGCCTTAACTTGCAAAGCTTGATGCTGGCTCTAGAAGTTGGGAACACTAGAGACAGTGAGCCCAAGCTTGAGGTTACTCCTAACACTCAAGGCTAGTGAATGGTCTTGCATCTTTCCCTTCAATGACTGACCTTAGAAATAGGTGAGAGGAAGGTGGTCTCAAAGCCCCAGGATGCTGTTGAGTGTAAAATTTGCAGCTAATAAGCTGAAGCCCCTGAAAACTTATTAGGGTGCCCTTGACTGCCCTCAGTCGCTACGGAGTGGTGCATGCACTTGGCCACCTCAGTGCCCAGCACGGTCCACTAGAATAATTAGTTCCCTGATGATGCTTTAAGCATCTGGGGGGCAGACCTGATTCTTGGGCCACCTCTGTACCTTGACACGAGACTCAGTACAGAGGAATTGCTCAGTAAACATGTATTGGAAGAAGGACCGAGTGAGTGAATATAAAATCCAGGAGCGTTTAAGGATGAACATGAAGCCCAGGGAAGGAAGGAAATTGCTCAAACAATCAGCCGTGATGGCTGTTGTTTCTACAAGTGCAGCTGGGCAAACAGATGCGTCTCCCCATGCTAACGCCTGCATGGGCACTCTCTCTGTCTCTCTTTTTTAATCTCTCCCCTTTTGGAAACTTGAAGCCACTAAATGTTTCCATTCTAACGAGATTTTCAAAAAGAGAGAGGAAAAAATGTCTAGAATAATCAGGGCTTGTGGCATGCTTGGGGGGAAACAGCAGGGGCCCGGGTCTTGCTTTGTGTCTCAGTGTTTGGGTCTCAAACACTGGAGCCATTTGTAGGAAGGTGCTAATGGAATAAGAAAATATAAGTTGTTTACACCTTTTGGTTTGGGTTTGAGAGGACTGATTTTTATCTCTAAATAAGAAAGGTTTCCAGGGCATGGTTAGAAAAGTAAGTAATATGCCAGTGACACGCTGGCATTCTTCCCACTATCTTTAGCCTGAAGGTGGGTGAAAGGTTGGCTTGGCCACCATCTAGGTGAGGAAGGTGAAAGTGAAAGCGTTAGTCACACAACTTTTTTGCACCCCATAGACTGTAGCCCGCCAGGCTCCTCTGTCCATGGGATTTCCCAGATAAGAACACTTGAGCGGGTTGCCATTCTCTTCTCCAAGGGATCTTCCTGACCCAGGGATTGAACCCAGGTCTCCTGCATCGCAGGCAGATTCTTTACCAGCTGAGCCACCAGGAAAGCCCTTGTAGGTGGGAAAGGTGAATGCCTCCTTGGGATGATTTCACAGCTGCTGGGAAGACTTGCTCCCTTTTCTCCTAGAACCTCCAGCTGGAGGTCTCACAAGAAGTAACTTAATCCTCAGGTGCTGCATGCTAAGTCTCTTCAGTCACGCCCAACTCTGTGACACTGGACCGTAGCCCACCGCTCCTTGGTCCGTGGGATTCTCCAGGCAAGAATACTGGAGTGGGTTGCCATTTCCTTCTCTAGGGGATCTTCCCGAGCCAGGGATCGAACCTGAGTCCATGAAGTCTCCGGTTTGGTAGCTGAATTCTTGACCACTGGTGCCACCTGTACAAGCCTTTATCCCCCTTTCAAATGCAAATTTCAGGTGCCACTTTATACCTATCAAATTAGCAAGTCAACCAACAAACTGTAATTAATAGCCAATGCTGGCAAAATTGGGTAACAATGGATGCTGTGTGTTCCTGGGGACAAAGTGAGCAACCCTTCAGAAAAGTAGCCTGGCAGAATATTTCAAGAATCAATTCAGATATTTGAAGCCCAGATAGTCTAGAGATTATTATGAGGAATTGATCCTAAAGAAGGAAAAGCTTTATGCATAAAAACATATACCATCGTATAACTTAAAATAACACAGAATTGGTAGCACCCTGAATCTGAATATCCAGCAATAAGAGGATGGTTGTATATATTTCAGTGCACTGATGTCATAGAAAGTGCCTCTTCCATTAAACATGATTGTTTGAATATTTTAGAGCCAAGTGGAAGAATATTTATACTTTAATAAGCTAAAAATGCAGACTATACTGTTGAGACAAAGCGAATATTGAAAATTGTGTATGCCTATGTCCTTGGGCTGCAAAAGGGACAGGAGAAAATGAAAACAGCTGATTTATTAGGCTTCGAATTGAATATGGTGATTCTTTTATTTTGGTTTCCATTGTGTGCTCTAGAATGTCTTCTATGAAATGGGTCTTAAAAGCCAGGAAGACCAGAGCTGCACAGGTGAAGGTGTCTGACGGCAGGCACACACAGTGACCAAGAATCCGTGAGGGGATGGAATGTGTTGGACCTGCAGGGAGAAATGCAGACACAAAGGTTGACAGCAGCAGCGGAGGTTGGAAGACCACGGGAACAGGGGTGACTTGGAGGGGAAGGAAAGGAATGCCCCAGAGCACGGGCTTAGATGCTAGGCTCTGGATTCAAGCCCCAGCCAAGTCCTTACCAGGATTCCTTATGGCCAGACGAAAGAGGGTGAGGAGGGTCTGGACAGAAAATGCTGCCATCCACTGTGAGCCTGTGAAGACATGCCCTCTCCTCCTGGAAGGAGGGAGGGGTGGAGGGAAACTGTGGAGCCTGTCTGCCACTTGTCCCCTCACCTTCTCACCTTCCACCTCCTGCACCATGGGGCCCCTCCCGCAGGCATAGGGAGGCACAGCTGAGGAGCCTTTGCTGGCCCTTCCCATGCCTCTGGATGAGAGAGAGCTCACCCTCCACCTCGTGACATCTATGAACATGGCGATTCTAGATAGCTCCTGCTCTGGCCTTCCTGGAAGCAGATGCTGTGTCTGATCCCAGCAGTCTTGGCAACATTACCATGGGCCACGCGGACTCTCCGCTATAGCCTCGCAAGGTGGACTTTGGTGTTACTGATGCACAAGAACAGAAGTTAAGATAAACAGCTCTGCCTGGGCCATGAAGAGGGCATGGCAATCCACTCCAGTGTTCTTGCCTGGAGACTCCCATAGACAGAGGAGCCTGGCGGTCTATAGTCCATGGGGTCGCAAAGAGTCAGACAAGACTGAGCGACTAAGCACAGCACAGCCTGGGCCATAAACACATGAAGAGGAGCGGCTGGGGATGAAGTACTGTGTTTGATTCTGAAATGCATGCTTTTTGCCCTGCTGCACACAACCTGTAGATCAGGGCTTTGTACACAGTTGTCGTTTAGTCAATAAGTCGTCTCCAACTCTTTGCAACCCCATGGACTGTAGCCCGCCAGGCTCCTCCATCCATGGAATTTCCCAGACAAGAATTCCCCAGGCAGGTTGCCATTTCCTTCTCCAGGGCATCTTCCTGATCCAGGGATCGAACCTGAGTCTCTTGCATTGGCAGTGGGTTCTTTGCCATTGAACTACCTGGGAAACTCATTGTAGACAGTAGGTGCTTCCAAAATGGTCATGTAAGAGTTCTGCACTCCCAAGTCCGACTTGTTCTCTGATGGGGGACAGTTTCCCCACACCAAATAATTATCTGACATCAACCGAATGTCCTATAATTTAACTCAGTTCTGACACTGTCTACCTGGAGAGAAATCAGATTTCACAAGTTAAGGGCTCATCCTGACAAGACTGCCCCCCATCCCTCAGCCCCACTTCAGATGCCAGTGGCAAGTTAGGTGGCCACCTGTGCTTCTGGCCGACAGGTTATAAACTGGAGATTCCCACGACCTGCTCCTTGTGTTTGATTCACTGACTAGAGTGACTCACAGAACTCAGAGAAACATGTGACTTATTTTAAGATCATCTGTTTATTATAAAAGGATTTAAGTCAGGCACAGACCATGGAAGAGATGCATAGGGCAATGTGTGGGGTAAGGGCTTCCCTGGTGGCTCCAATGATAAAGAACCATGTGAGAGACCCAGGTTGGATCCCTGCGTAGGGAAGATCTCCTGAGGGAGGGAATGGCAACCCATTCCAGTATTCTTGCCTGGAGAATTCCATGGACAGAGGAGCCTCGTAAGCTACTGACCATTGGATCGCAAAGAGGCAGACTCAACTGAGTGAATAACACATATATACATACATGTACAGGGTAAGGCTGTGGAGCTTCCATGGGCCTCCAGGAACTACTCTCTCCACATCTCCATGTGTTCCAACCCTGAAGCTCTTTCAACCCAGTGCTCTTGCGTTTTTATGGAATCTTCACTACATAGACATGAGTGATTAAATCAGTGGCCATTGGTGATGGAGCTCAAGCTCCAGGCCCTCTGCCCTCCCCAGAAGTCGGGGAATTGGGACCCGTAGTTCCCACCCTCTAATCACTTGATTTCTTCTCCTGGCAACAGCTCCCATCCGGAGGCGCTTCCCAACAGGCACCTTGCTGACATCACAAAAGACACCCTGATTGTGCTCCCCACTAAGGAAGTTCCAAGGGTTTTATGAACTCCATACCAGAAACTGGGATATGACCACATACATATTTCTCATTATAAATCACAATCTCACAGCATAGTCGGTGCTTTGCAGGGGTTTGATAAAATTAAGCATCCTCTTAAGGTTTAGCATCATTTCAGTGCCCATGCAGGGGTCTATGGAAGGATGGATTTAGACCTTAAAAATACCACCCCGGGTGTGAAACAAGGAAGATTTTGTTCACAAAGCTGACTGGACTTTTAGTTGAGGTTTATGAATTTTTAATTATGCCTTTGTTTTTCTTAACCCTGTAATGTCATGCCAAGGGCTTCCCAGTGGCTCAGTGGTAAAGAATCCGCCTGCCAGGGCAGGAGACATGGGTTGTCTCTAGTCAGGGAAGATCCCACATCCCACAGAGCAACTAAGCCTGTGAGCCGCAGCTACTGAAGCCCGTGCACCCTAGACCCGGTGCTCTGCCGCAAGGGAAGCCGCCGCAGTGGGAAGCCCGCGCACCCTAGACCCCATGCTCTGCCGCAAGGGAAGCCACTGCAGTGGGAAGCCCGTGCACCACAGCCAGAGAGGAGCCTCCGCTCGCCACAACCAGAGAACAGCCTGCAAAGCAAAGAGGACCCGGCACAGCCAAACATAAATAAATAAAAAAAATTATATTTAAAAAAGCCATTAGTGGGCAGACAAGACACACAAGAAGAAATGCCTGGTAACATACCAAGAAACTTCAATAGATGTTTCCAGAGACAGATTCACCATGAAACTAATGAAATTTAAGCTGTAACTCCGGTTCTTATTTTTTTAATCATATTTATCTTCTTTTCCCTAAACTTTTACTTCTTTTCTTCCACAAATGACCCTATTTTATTCCTTTATTAAATACTGTGATATCTATCTCAACAACAATAAGATGGAGTCCCATACTTTTAAGTTTTAAATATTTTTTTCTGCACTGCATGAGACACGTCAGACATCTTCAGGTGGTACCAACTGAGTTCCATTGCCCTGGGCTCTTACTTTAAATCAAAAGTTGGGAAACTTTTTCTTTAAAAGTCAAATAGTAAATATTTTAGGCCTTTGGGCCAGATAGACTCAGCTGCAGTTACTCAGCTCTCCTATTGCCTCACAAAAACAGCCACGGACCATATATAAACAAAGGAGTGTGGCTATGGTATAAAAATTTATTTATAAAAATGGCAGCTGCCTAGATTTGGCCTGAGGGACACAGTTTGCACACATCTGTGGATCCAGAGGTTGATCAGTTCAGTTTAGTTGCTCAGTTGTGTCCGACTCTTTGCGACCCTATGGACTGCAGCACACCAGGCCTCCCTGTCCATCACCGACTCCCGGAGCTTACTCAAACTCATGTCCATTGAGTTGGTGATGCCATCCAACCATCTCATCCTCTGTCATCCCTTCTCCCACCTTCAATCTTTCCCAGCATCAGGGTCTTTTCCAATGAGTTGGAAACTTATCCAGAGTTTCATAGGGACAGAATATAGATAGATCAAGATATAGATATCGATTTCTGTGATTTTTTGTGATTATGATATTCTTGCTTAATTTCAAGGACAAGGAAGGTTTTTAAACACAAAATTATTTTTTCTATATTCCAGTAAAGCCACTTTTTTGACCCTATGAACAGAAGACTATAGGGAAAGAGGTGAAAAGCTTGCATCTGAATGCCTGCTATTTGCCTGGATTCATAGCAGTTTATGTATATGGTTCTCTTTTTATTTACATGACCATCCCATAAGGTAGGTTTAGAGGGTCCCTAATTCCACAATTAATAGTAATCAGTGAATATCTACTTAAAGGGTATCTGCTGAAAATGGGTACTAAACTTCATACTAAACAGTGAAGAAAATTTCTCATTAGTATGTGATCACAAAAATATAATTAAAATACAAAAATGTGTTTATTGTATCTCAGGTCACAAAATTTAAATTATAATTGCAACTATGCTCTAATTTTTACAATGCACAAAGACTCAGTTGAGTGTTAATTTGAGGTTATATTTTCTTTGCCAAAACTTGATGATAATACAACATGACTTCACATTTTATTCTCTCAACATTTGGGGGGAAGGATTGTATGGTGTTTTTCACCCTTTGAAATATCATTTGATCTGTCTTTAATTGTTCTAGTAAGCTTGTCGCTTGTTAACGGTTTTGCTGTATTTAGAACAGCTCTTCATCATCATATCCATCAACTTCACAAAATCCTGCATCCTTTGTAAGCTCTGCCTTTTCTTTTTGCAAATGGTCCATACTCTACTGTTGGATGATGTCCCTGATGGAGAGACAGAGGCTGAACTGCAAGGCCATGATGTGCAGGATACAGGCTTCTGTTAGACCGTCAAGGATGTTTGCACGGAGACTTCCTTAGAGAGGTGGTTTTTAGTTATGAGAGTTTTTGCTGCCCTGTGCAATCTCTGAGCTACAAAGACTGGGATAAGGAATAAGATAAAGAAAATCCCTTGATTTGTCACTTGCGTGTTCTAAATGAGAAACTGAGGTTCAAAAAAGTAAACCTGCCCTGGGTCATCTGATTTCTAGGTGGTGAGCCAAGATTCAGATCCTTTGGAGCCTGACTACAAGCATTCCCGTTTAATGGCAGACAGATGGGAACTGAAAGGAGAAGAGTCCATGCTTTCTTCCCTCAATCTAGGACCTTGGCGAGCTACCTGGCTCTTGAAATATGCCTACGGGGAGCAGGGGCCATCAGGGGTCTTGGGGAACTGCCTAGAGATGGAACCAAGTTTTTCTCCCCAAAACTGGAGACCAGAGGAGAGGGAAGCTGAACTCTCAGTGCACCCCCCAACCCCACCCCACCCCCAGCTCTCCAGCTGGCCCTGCCCTGGCCCCGTTCCCTGCAGAACCTCACTCCAAGCCCCATGGTCATTCTCAAAACAGCGTCGGTCCTAGCATCTCTGCCCCCTCCTCCTGTGGTGACCCCACTGCCTGAGCCTGAAGGCTGTGGTCCTCATCTGTAAAACGGGGCAGGGATATAGCGGTGACAGTGTCCCCTCCTGGCACTGCTGCTCTCCAGAGTACAGGAGAAAATGACACGCCAAAAAAAATCACCAGGTAAATCCTAGAGTTTTCACTCTCTTGGGTTCCCCTTGAATGAAGTCCTTGAGGAGATATTTGTCATGATTTCCGGTGGGTCCGGCTTTGTTCCTACGAAGGGAGGCCAGGCTCGGGTGGGAAGAGGCAGGTAGGAGATGGTGTCTGGTTTGAGGGCATGTCAAGACCCTTGACCTCAACTGGTTTTATTTGGAAAGACGGTCGGGACCCTGCAGACAGAAGGGCAGCTGTTGACTCTCCCCAAGCCTCCAGCAAGAGAGAAGAGAGAGAGAAAAGTGGCGTAAAGGATGTTGTTGTTGTTCAGTCGCTCAATTGTGTCGAGCTCTTTGCAACCCCATGGACTGCAGCACGTCAGGCCTCCCTGTCCTTCGCTATCTCTCAGAGTTTGCTCAAACTCAAGTCCATTGAGTTGGTGATGCCATCCAGCCATCTCATCCTCTGTCGTCCCCTTCTCCTCCCACCTTCAATCTCTCCCACCATCAGGGACTTTTCCAATGAGTCAGTTCTTCGCATCAGGTAGCCAAAGTATAGGAGTTTCAGCTTCAACATCGGTCCTTCTAATGAATATTCAGGACTGATTTCCTTTAGGATTGATTGATTTGACTGGTTTGATTGCTGTCCAAGGGACTCTAAAGAATCTTCAGCACCACAGTTTGAAAGCATCAGTTCTTCAGCAGTCAGCCTTCTTTATGGTCCAACTCTCATATCTGTACATGACTACTGGAAAAATCATAGCTTTGACTATGCGGACCTTTGTCAGCAAACTGATGTCTCTAATACAGAGAAGAAACTCACATGATGGAGGAAGTAAAAGAATAATTGGTTTCCTGAGATGGCTGAAAGGGAGGTTGGTGTGCTGAGCCACTGGCATTAGAATAAACAGATAAAATGATCCTAGGATATTTTCTTCAGATGATCCTTAACTGCAGCCCCTCCCCCAATTGCACGTACAACCTCTACATATATTTATATGATGGTTCTGACTGTTTCACACTGTGTTATGATTTGTCTGTGTTACTCACAGTTACATAGGGATATGTACCCTGTGTGGAGTATATGTTAAGAATACTTGTTGAATGAATAAATTAATTTTGAAATACTTAAAAAAAAATCGGTGAGGCATGGAGAGAGAGAGAGACAAAACAGAAAGAGAAGGGAAGAACCCGTCTAGCCACTCCTCTCTGTCTTACATCCGTGAGACTGATAATTCCACCCATGAGTCTGGAATCCAGTTCATATCTTCAGCATAAAGTGCAATGTGCAGGAGACCAAAGAGTGCATCCCCTTCTCAGGTAAAGGAGGGCTTCCTTGGTGCTTTCCGCTTTATAAATTAATGATTGTTTTCAAATCTCAGCAAGTAAATTCCCCAGGTTGCCGGTACTTTTCAATCCCTGGAGATGCAAGAAAATACCAACTTCCGACGAGTGTTTGCTGCCCCCTGCTGGCTAAAGCCTGGTTCTCCACGCCCCCCTGCGAATGGGAACCAGGCTGAAACTGCGTATTGGTGACCGGTTAAGGTCGAGTTGTCCCCTCACCTGGCTCTGAAATCACAATTAGAGCTTAAAGGGACTTAAGTACCTAGCTCCGACCTCTCCTCTAAACTTTAGACTTGAATTTCGATCAGCTTACTGGATATTCCCACTTGGACCTCAAACAGTAGGTCCACAGCATGATTTATCTTTGCTGGCTTGTTGGCTTCTGTATACATACTCCTGAAGCCTTTGAAAACCACGTTGTCCACCCTCTCACCTCCCCGCATTGAGTCTCCTCTAGCTTGGCCTCCCTGTCTCATTGGTGGAGATGCAAGGCCACAAACTTCATTTTAGCCAGGCTTGTTCTTAACAACCCCTCAGCATGCCGTATCTTCTCCTCTTTGTCATTCTCAGCCCTCGAGACCTACCCCATCTCCAACTTCTGGCTGCTTTCTATTGCTGGGAAGTTTAGCAGTCTCATGCCTTGAGGGTTGCAACTTCCACCTCAACTGGATTTGTAAGATATTTCACTAGACAGGCAGTGCCTGCCTTGGGACGAGTTCTCATGCTGGGTGTTAAGATGGTGCGCTGTATTTATGACACGGGGCAAGCAGTGATTACAATATGATAACAGGCTGTGATCAGTGCTGGAATAGAAATGCCTCTGGGTGTTCTGTGATCCCAAGGGAGGGGTCACATGAGGAATTGTGCAGGCAGTAGCTGGGAGGCTCTAGACGCAAGGTGTGCCCGGTACTGTTAAGGTGTTGAAAGTTAAATCACTCAGTCGTGTCCGACTCTTTGCAACCCCATGGACTGTAGCCCAGCAGGCTCCTCTGTCCATGGGATTCTCCAGGCAAGAATACTGGAGTGGGTTGCCATTTCCTTCTCCAGGGGATCTTCCTGACCCAGGGAT
This sequence comes from Bos indicus x Bos taurus, assembly GCF_003369695.1. Taxonomy (NCBI): domain Eukaryota; kingdom Metazoa; phylum Chordata; class Mammalia; order Artiodactyla; family Bovidae; genus Bos; species Bos indicus x Bos taurus. The sequence goes on from NC_040089.1 coordinate 8,920,439, forward strand.
TGAACCCAGGTCTTCCGCATTTAGAGGCAGATGCTTTAAACTCTGAGCCACCAGGGAAGCCCTGGTGTTAGCAGGGAAGTCAAGGTGCTAGCAGGAGGTAAAGGGGCACATCGGGGGAGTGGGCAGGGAAGAGGAGCATTGAGAAGAGGGCTTGAGGAAGCACAGTGATTCTGGGGGTGGGGAAGCAAGAGGGGCTGGGGAAGGTCGGATCATAAAAGGCTCGCACCCCTTACTGAAGGAGAAGATTGAGTGGGGTTTAGTATCCTTGAACTCTCTGCACATGTACATGTTGTTCACATTGCCTAGGGGTCCGTGCTGCTGGTCAACACACACAAAATGGAGAATGTCCTGGATAAACTGGGACATATGATCCACGCTAGCTAAGACTCAGAGAGCCTTCCAACCCACTGACCACAGCCTCTGGGGTACTTCCTGCGTTGTTTTCCCAAAGCCTGTGGACACTCAGATGATAACTTCAGCCAGACTCTCATGGGGTCATTTGTCCTGTTTCCCCCACTGGGCTAGGAAGTCCTTGAAAATGAGGGCTAAGTTTTTCATTCATGTGTGTATAAAATGCTCCTGCAGTGCAGAAGTTGCAGAAGACGCAGGTTCGATCCCTGGGTCCGGAAGATCTCTGTAGTCTTTTTACTGACGACACAGTTATCCTGCTAGTGATGCTTCCTTCTGATGAATTTCTTTATCGGTATAACGGGAATGATCATATCTACCTTGGGAGAAGGTTGTGAGGATAAATGAGCTGATAGGTGTAAGGTGGCAGATGGTATGTGCTCACTAAAGAGTGGTGTTGGGTGTTGAGATTGTTACCATCATCATCGTCATCATCATCGCCAGAGACTTGAATGAAGAGGAAGCAGGTTCCACACATGTCATGAATTTAAAATGACCAAACAGGAGGGAGCTGAAAATCTCATTTGGGTTCCTAGACAGGGTTGGAGACAGAGTCAGATCTGCAGGTCAGCAGGACTGTTGATCAGAAAATGCAATCAAGATCATCAAGGGGTGGGACCAGCACTCCGGGCCAAGCCAGCTCCAGGAGCAGACATCTCCAAACCTCCTTGTATCATGGTCCTCACCATCACACCATGAGTTGGTTTTCTGTTTGTCAGGACCGTCAGCTCAGGAGGACAGATCCAGCTTGTTCATCATTGAATTCCAGCTCTGCCTCCCCCAGTGCCTACCATATACATATTCAACGGATGGATGGATGAATGAATGCACGAGTTGGGTACCCACTTACATAAACAAACCGAAAAGGCATGGATGGGGGCCTAGCAGGACAGAGCGCCGGATTACACGGAGCAGGAGAACTTGGAGTCTATGGCACCAAGACTCCCGCAGGCATTAGTTTCCCTCTTAGACACCAGGGTTTCCCCCGTGGTTCAGATGGTGAAGAATCTGCCTGCAGTGCTGGAGACCTATGTTCAATCCCTAGGTTAGAAAGATCCCCTGGAGAAGGGAATCTTACCCACTCCAGTATTCATGCCTGGAGAATTCCATGGACAGAGGAACCTGGCAGTCTATAGTTCATGGAGTTACAAAAAGCAGGGTCACGATGGAGCACCTAACACTTTCACTTAGACACCCAGAGAACCTGATGCTGACCATTGAACCAGAGTCCCCACCAAGAGGGACGGAGAACCTCTTTTCTTTGCTGAAATGATGAAGCGCACGCGCGCGCGCACACACACACACACACACACACACACACTGTCTCTCCACCACCCTCACTCTCTCACACACAGGGAGTTTATAAATACAATCATCTCAGAGGATTGTTTGCAGTTAGCTTCTGCCTGAGGCAGGGGCATGAACCAGATGAGCTCCCAGTGACTTTTCAGCAAGCAGCTCTGCATCACGGTGGCTTGGATTCTTTGTAGCATGAAACACACTTGATAATTTTAGAAACGATTCTGAAGATCCCCCAATTGAAAGAGATTATTTCCTTTAGTAACTACTGACTGTAAAAAATAATAATAATAATAATAATCTGAAGATAATGGTAACAGAGACTTTCATTGAATTTATCAATCTTCAGATGAATTTGTTTTTATTCTAAGAATATTTTCATATGTTTGAAGGTCATAGTCCTGTGTGTGCAGGACCCGTTATTAACGTAGTCACATTCCAGTTGATCGACCAAAGCTTGCGGTAACTTTGGTTTGTCAGGCAATCTGTAGTCCTCTAGGGCTGGAACCAGATGCTGTAACTCAAATTTTCACTGTTTCCACTAACTTGCTGGTAAAGTTATGCATGTTGCTCTCTCAAACCTGGTTTCCATAACTGTAGCATCAATTCCTAACTGCCTCACAGCTGTGTCACGAGGTTAAATGGGATAATGTAACAAGTCCACTCCTATGTCCGATGGATGCTGTAGCTTCATCCTGGCTATTACCCTTCTGCCTAGCCTCGGCACAGTCCAGAACAAGGCAGTTCCTTAGTTTCTTTTTCCTTCCCTTCTAGGTTCCTGATTGTCCTGGGGTGCTTGATTCTGGCTGTCCTGACCACCTTCAGGGAGTACGAGACTGTTTCGGGGGACTGGCTCCTGCTGCTGGTGAGATGTGCACCCAGCGTGGTGCTGTGCTTCTGGGGCAGACGCTCTGGTGGGCCCTTCAGCGGTGAGGACAAGGAGGCCCTTGGGTGCAGTTTCCCCACAACTGCCTTTGGTTTCCTGGAGTCTCTGGCCAAGTCCAGAAGTAAGAAAAAGCAATGACAAATCGGTTGATGAAGCCTTCCCGGTGCACAGGTGGAGCAGGGAGCTAATGGCCATGTGTTATTCCAGATTAGAGAACAGGGGGCACGAACAAAGTCAAAGCAGAAACCAAGACCCAATGGCTAAACGATAACACCTTCTGATATGTAACGCAAAGGCGTGTTCGGTTCCAAACCCTGCCTCTGCTTTTCCTCCTTAAACCCTGAGGACCTCTTCCTTCAAGGCCAAGTACCAAATCCCATTTCTACATGAAAACTCCAAGGCCTTCCTTCTGGGCCCCTGCCCGTTTTCACCGTCCAGTCTGTATCCCGCATGTGGTGGACAGCGTGTAGGCAGCAGTCTTGGGCAGATTACCTAACACCTTTGACTCAATTTCCTCCCATCCTTACCCACGGTATGTAAAAATGTAACGCAAGGAGCACAGACCAATGGGCTGAGTGCAGCATCCATGCCCAGCCGGGAGGTGGCTTCCAGGAAGAGCTGGTTCCTGCTATGACCCCGAACAGCACTGGCCAGCTGACCCTTTGAATGACCATGCCTTGGATAGGATCAGCCCACCTGTTTAGGGTGAGGCCCTGCCCTCTGCACAAGGGAAGGATGCCAACCACCCCCCCGCCCCCAATTAGGGGGATCTTGCTATTTCATAAACACTAATCTGGTGAGCTAAGCGTGATGCCCGTGGTATCTGAAACATCAGGTTCCTTTTCAGGGCAGGTCTGGAGCTGAGACCCGAGCAGGTGACTCCTGGGAAGCCACCCAGTTCCAGGAACTAAGTTTCAAGGATTGTTGCAACTCCCCAAGAGCCCCAGGGAAGTCACCAAACAGAAGGAGCAAAGTGTCTCTGTCTGATCAGCAAGGGAGGCCTGGGAGGGATGGAGCAGTCTCTGTGTCCCAGGGGAGTAGAGTAGCACAGTAACACCCTGATGGGCGTGAGCTCTGAGCCTGATGATCTGCCTGGAATTCCTTCTTGGCCACTTTTGGCCTTGAAACATTTATTCAGCCACTCCTTCCCTGGCCTTGGTTTCTCAAAATATAAGCTGAGGGTAATATTATAAAATACCTCTGTGATTCCTGACCCCGGAGCTGCGCTCAATAACCACTGGCCACACTTAGCAATACCAGGGGCCAGACAACTCGTGGACAATTCCATCAATTCCTTTCCTTTCAACTCAACTGAACTTCTTAGGGGCTTTTTAGTATATTAAAGGAATTTGTAAGAAACGATCCATTAGGGGAAAAAAAGCATAGAAAAAAAGGCTTAATGTTCGGGACAGCCAGCTAGTGAAGATAGGAGCTGCCCCGCACTGAATGGGGGTGGTCAGCCTGTCCTAACCCCTCCGCCCACCAAACCGGCAACCATAGAAATCCAACTCTTCAGAACTTCAGAACAGAAATCGCTGGTTCCGGACAACTGGGTCCGAGCTAATCAGCGTCTCTCCATATGTTCTTGCACACAGGAAACATTTGCTATTTTCATCTTCGGAGCCGAGTTTGCTTTGAGGATCTGGGCTGCCGGCTGTTGCTGCCGATACAAAGGCTGGCGGGGACGACTGAAGTTTGCCAGGAAGCCCTTGTGCATGTTGGGTGAGCCCTGAGCCCGGGCCCAGGGGCTCCTCGGCCCCCTCTTTGGGTGCATTGCTTCTCGGAAGCAATTTTAAGCAGACACAATTCGTCTGGGAAACCCTACACATGGTGGGGGCCGGCCTTGCCTCTCACGCTCCCTTCAACCCTCCAGCAGGTACTGAGTACCTGCCCCTGTGGCTTCTTTTTAGAATGAGTCCGCAGGGCAGGGATTCTTCATGGGAGTTGGGATCGGGGGGTACTCTCGGCGTTTGGAATGCAAAGGTGCAGCCATTGTAGGACTCTGAACATCCCCAGTCCCTGTGAAGCCACAGTTGCCAATTGCCTTCCAGTTGGCTGCAGTGGAGTTAGAAGGTGTGGCACGTCCATCGCTGGTTGGGAGTTACTTCTGTAGGATCACATGATGTCCATTTTACAGAGGTGGAAACTGAGGCTCACGGTTCTGAGGCATTCTCCAGTCACACAGGGAGTAAGCAGCGGATTCCATCCTAACACCCAGGTCTGCAAGAATCTACCACTTTGCCCTCCCAAGGGAGGGCAACACCACATTGCTGTGTCCTGACCCAAAAGTTGCTCTGGGGATGTGTCACGGATACCCCTCCATCCGGATATAGGCATTTTCATAGCAGAGATGGTGGAAGCTCTCACACACTCCTATTGGTGCAGGATAGAACCCACCTCCACCCCTAGCCCACCTAGGGGGAACCCCTAGGTTCCCATCTGAAGATCCTACCAAAATCATAGAGAGACAGGATGAAATCTGCCTGCAGTGATGCTTAGGAATCTTGGAGCTTTGAATTCCTAGAAGTAGTTAAAGTTAGAGGATCATAGAATATCAGGGCTGGAAGGAACCTTCAGGAGCATTTGGCTGAACATGCCTTCCTGTCTGCTGCTCCAGCTCCTTTCATAGCAGCCTTTATGTCGTTCCCCCAGATTTTACTTGCATACCTCCAGTCACAGGGCACTCACCACCTCTCAAGGTTATTCATTCCATCTTAACTCCTCGGACTCTCTTCAGATGTTTGAGCTCAGCCATTCTGTCCCTGCTCCAGCAATCTCTGTCCTCAGGAAAAATGTGCTTCATGGCTTCAACTCCATCTTACATCCCATCTTGTTAGCATCACAGACCCTCCCCTCTGAGCTGCTGCTTCTTCTTCCCTGCCCTTTTGAAAACTGACCCCCAGGACAGAATACAGCCCTGTTTGGTATGAATGGCCAGCCCAGGGAGGAAGAGCTTGACCATTGCTCTGTCCTGGCTGCCAGTTTCCCTCCGTATCACCTGGGACTAAGTTGCCAGGTTTGCAGGTTGCCTCACACCGAGGACAGTACCACCCTCACCATTAGCTGAAGCCCTTTTTCTTCTTCCCATCTGCTGCTGAGGCTGGAAAGCTGAGGTTTTTGTCTAGTGCTCAGAATTTCGAATGTAGGCAGGGTGTGTGTGTGTGTGTGTGTATGCATGCACACACGTGCAGTTTTGGAGAACTTTTCAGTTACTTAATTTTTTCCACATTTTTTCCTCTCTTCCTCTGTCCTCCTTCCCTGTCTACCTGTGTCTTAGTCTGTTCAAGCTGCTTTAACAGAATACCACACAGAGTAGCTTATAAATAACGGAAATTTATTCCTTACAGTTCTGGAGGCTGAAAGTCTGAGGCTGGGGTGCCAGCGGGGTCAGCTTCTGGTGAGAGTTCTCTTCCTGGTTCATAGACACTGTCTTCTTGCTGTGCCCTCACGAGGAGGAAGGGGCTCTCCAGAGTCTCTTTCTTCCTTAAGGGCACTTATCCCATTCATGAGGGCTCCACCTCCATGACCTAATCACCTCCCAGAGGCGCCCCCCCCGCCAGCACCATCACACCAAGAGACAGGACTCAATATATGAATTTGAAAGGAAACAAACGTTTGGTCTTTCAAAACCCCCAACTTTCCTTTGCCTTCCTCTTTCCTTCCCTATCCTTCACATCTTAATTCATTATTGACCAGGGGATTTTTGGAGAAACTAATGGCGCTTTTATTCTGGCCAGCCAAAATTAATTGTTATTTCACCAACACTTTGTGCATCGTTATACTCAACAGTTACACTTGACACACCTGTGAAGTCTTCCAGTGTTTGTGAAATGTTGTCTTCAGTCTACTCTTGAGTGGAAGCAAAGGCGCATTCTCCAGCACTGTGAGTTTCATTTTCACTTTCTGTATCAGAATCAATCACTGAGGTTTTCTTGTCTTTTGTTGGTCTGCTGTTCACATCACCTGAATCAGAGCTACATTCTGAAGAACTATCATCTTCTGAGACACTGGTATATATGTCACTCTGATATTCAGAGAAAGTATCTGCATAAAATTCACCAAAAAATTCTTCTTCACCCAAAATTTCACGGTGCATCATTTTTAAAAACTTTATGGTAATAAATTTGCATTTGTAATATACACAGGGTTGGAACAAAAACCTAATGGAGCAAAATGTGAATGATAATGACAATATAAGTTGTATAATGAAAGCTTGATCAATTTTAAGCTCTAACAACTTTACACAGTGATGTTAATTGTTTCCCTCTTTAAGAGCATATTGATAACATCTCCGATCAATAATGTTCAGATCACAAAAGATGTGTTAATACGTCTCTGGTCAATAATGTGTTAAGCTGACTTCTTTTTCGTCTTTGGAGTGACCTCTCCAGTGCTGACCAGAAGTCTTTGTGTGTGTGTGTGTGTGTGTGTGTGTGTATTTTAGCAGGGCATGGAGGGGGTGACTTTGAGATTGACGGTGCCCAAATTCTGAGGTCTCTGCCAACTTAGAGCAGTCCTAGTATAGGGAGCCCCACTGGAACAGGAGGGTTTCCAGCAGAATAGTCTCACGACTCTAGGATCATAAGGGAGCTCCAGCTTTTGTTCTCCTCCTGTCCCTTCTGGAGAGATGAGACTGGCCCTCAGCCTCCACCATCCTGGCTGGCTTCTTTCCTGATGTTGTTGCATTTTCTCTTCTGCTCATCTAACTTCTCCCATAACGTGGCCCTCATAGGTAGAGTTGTTTTGCTCTGTTTGACCAGAGGGTGGCTATCCTGTGCACGTGCATCATGTCCTCCTCATTTGAAACAGCCTCAGACCCTGCCCTGTCACTGTGGCTGAGTCTCTCTGGGCTGAGATTTGCTGCCCTAGTGTCAGAGTGTCATAGACTCATGTCACATTTACCCTGCGTCTAGGTTTTGTTTTATTTTCTGCAAACCTGAAAAGTGGATATCTTTACACAGACAGAGAAGCCCAACCAAGGATATAGATATACTGGTATCCAGATGTCTGACCCCTAGTTTTCCCCAGAGTTTAGGCATATATGGGAGACACTTTCACATGGTCGAAAGGATGCCAGCTTTTTTGGGCAGACATACTTGGTGTGGATTTAGGAACCTAATCCGAGCAGGGTAGCCGGCACAAACAAAGGTACGGAGATGTGAGAGACCACAGTGAACCCAGAAAACCACACGTGCTTCTAGAAGGTTCCCTAGGGCCAGGTCACAGAGGGTTTTCAGAAGCTTGGACTTGGCCCATTGGATAAACATTCCAAGTGTCTTCCTTGTACCCTGATGCCCTTGCAAAAACAAACCAACTAAACAGTTCTGTGGTTGACATCTTTTGAGAAAGGCTAGACTTCATTGGTAAAAGTGACAGCCCCAGGACATAATAGTACATTAAAGGCCCTGAGAGTCCTGCAGTAGTAAAACCTGTTTAATTGATTCTTTTTCTAATTTACTGGATCACGGGATCCTTTGTGCTTGCTAGTCCCCTGCAGTGCAGTGGGGACATAATAGATCCTGGAGCTGGGGGGAGGAACATTGAAGGGAATGCGAACGAGACCAGGGCCCTCTTCCTTCCATCTTTGACCGTTTACCTTCAGGAGCCAGCTTGGCCCTTTGAGAACTGCCTCACCCCCTTGGCCTCTGCTTGCAGCTCTGGTGGACATTTCTGGGTCTCCTCCTGACAGCAGCCCCCCATGTCTGGGGCGGGTCCCATGCTTTCCTGCACCCTACCCCAGGGTCTTCTCTGAAACTGAGAGAGGTCACTGGGCAGTGCAGCTCAGAAGTGTGGGCATGTTGATGACGCCCTCGGCCAGCAGGGGGCGGGAGCCTGTGGACAGAGACCCCAGCTCCCATCTTTCAGAGGGATGATGGTGGGAGGTGTTCTGCCTACAGCTCTGAGGTTCCAGCAGCAGCAGCAGCCCCCACAAGACCTCTGCCCTGGCCTTTCCCCTGCCTCCCTCTCCCCTCCCTTCTGCTTCCCGAGTTCACCTCCCTTTCAGTCACCCGCAGCCAGGACCCTCTCAAAGCTTGCTTGCAGGGGAAAGTGAAAGTGAAGTCTCTCAGTTGTGTCGGACTCTTTGTGACCCCATGGACTATAGTCCGCCAGTGTCCTCTGTCCATGGGCTTTTTCCAGGCAAGAATATTGGAGTGGGTTGCCATGCCCTGCTCCAGGGGATCTTCCCGACCCAGGGATCGAACCCCAGTCTCCCACATTGCAGGCAGATGCCTTACCGTCTGAGCCACCAGGGAAAGGGGAAACCCACAGTTAAACAGCATCTGAGCTTCAGACCACCTCTCCACCACCTGGGCAGCCCCAATCCCCTCTCAGCCAGAGAGGGACCCCCCAAGGACCACCGCTGGAGGGTCTTGGAGCATCACTTCCCTGGGATTGGAGTGAGCGCTGGCATCCTGCATCCAGTCCCAACTCGGCCACATCTGGCTGCAGGGCCCTGGAAAGGGGTTCACACTCAGAGCTCCTGTTTCCTCACTCATCGCAGAAGAACACGTATCCCACGGGTATCACGATTTAACACGGCACCTGCCCGTCTGTGGCCAACAGTGCAGTGACGGCTCCCACGCTCTGGCCTGACCTCCTTCCCCCCTCTTCCCTGCCACCCTCCACCCTCTTTCCAGACATCTTTGTGCTGATCGCGTCCGTGCCTGTGGTTGCCGTGGGAAACCAGGGCAACGTCCTGGCCACGTCCCTGCGGAGCCTGCGCTTCCTGCAGATCCTTCGGATGCTGCGAATGGACCGGAGGGGCGGCACCTGGAAGCTCCTGGGCTCGGCCATCTGCGCCCACAGCAAAGTAAGTGCCGCCGAGAAGCCGCTGGACCACCGCGCTTGCTTCCTTCCTACCCCCATCCGGTCCACGGCATCCCCTCCCAGACGGTGTCCCCGGGGGGTCCTGCCACCACTGATGGTGGTGGGAAGGAGGAACGTAGACACAGGTAGACCAGATTCAAACAACACTGGCCACGTCACTCAACCCTCTTTGACCGCAGTTTTCCTCTTTCCAAACACAGGGATGATAATGCCGGGGCCCCTAATGCAAAGCAGTGTGGGGTGGAAGGATGTCACCCGGGCGGGTTGGAATCCAGACTCTATTGGTATGACTCTGGAGACTTCCTGTAACCCCTCTAGGCTTCCCTGGTAGCTCAGATGGTAAAGAATCTGCCTGCACTTCAGGAGATCCTGGTTCAATTCCTGGGTCAGGAAGATCCCCTGGAGAAGGAAAATGGCAACCCACTCCAGTATTCCTGCCTGGAGAATCCCCTGGACAGAGGAGCCTGGCGGGCTGCAGTCCATGGGGTCGCAGAGAGTCGGACATGACTGAGCCACTGACACACACTGTAATCACTCTGGGTCTTCTCTCCTGTGTTTATAAAACAGAAATGATATGCACTCACCTCGTAGGGTGAAAAGACTTAGAATACACTCAGTTCATAGATATGGTGGCTCAGCTGCTGTTGTTATTATGTAGTCAGAAGCACAGTGCCTGGACTTGGTATTTGATACAGATTAGCTCACCCCAGGATCAGCACTGTTCTTATCTCAGTTCAGGGATAAGGAAGCAGATACGGAAAGAGAAAGTGAGCTGCCCAGGCTGTCTGGCTTCAGAGCCTGTGTTCAGTGGCTTGCTAGTGGTAGCTCTTGCCTCTACAAGGCAGATGAGAAGCTAAGACCAAGAGGCCAATGTATCTGGAGCTGCCATGCTCTGCATTTCTCTCCTATGGTTAGCCCAAACCTTTGGTACCACTTTCTTTTAACATCCCTGCCTTGGCTGGACCCTGGAGAAATGAAGGAAAACCTTTGAGTGGCAGGAAAAAAACACAACACACTCAGAAGCCAGTTCGGGAGAGATCAGAGCAAAGGGCTCCTGAGATGTGTGTTCCTTAGAGCAGCAGTCTCCAGCTTTTTTGGCACCAGGGACCAGTTTTGTGGAAGACCATTTTTCTATGGACCGGGAGTGGGGGTGGTTTGGGGAGGATTCAAGTGCATTACCATTTAGCCTGTGCTTTATTTCTATTATTATTAAATCATCAGCTCCACCTCATATCATCAGGCATTAGATCCTGGAGCTTGGGGACCCCTGCTTTAGGGGATAAAGTGAAAGCTGCCTTCACTGAGAAGAGAGCATCTTCTTGTGCCAATCTTGGTGGGTACAGTGTACACGGTTGGCACCTGGAGCAGACCCCCGTTCCTGGGAGGATGTGCTCAGCCCTTTAACTGCTCTGAGAGTTGGCTGCCAATGTTCCCAGCTGTCCCTTCCCTGGAAAAGCACAGGAGAGCTGCCCGGCCCAGGAGCTTATATTGTTCTCAGCTTCCGCCTCCCCCATCAGGGCGGCCCACAGCCAGTGACTCACTGACACCAGGATCCAGCCCTGTGGGGCTGCTCATGCTGCAGAGCTTCCCGTGGAATCAGGCTGAGGGAGGCTCCAGCATGGAGCACACCCTCGCTGAGCTCTTTCTTCTGCCCTGCCCGGCTTCTCTCATTCCCTCTGTTCCAAGACCCTCCCTCAATCATCATGCTTGTTGTTTAGTCACTCACTCATGTCTGACTCTTTTGTGACCTCTTTGACTTTAGCCTGCCAGACTCCTCTGTCCATGGGATTCTCCAGACAAGAACACTGGAGTGGGTTGCCATTTCCTTCTCCAAGGAATCTTCCTAACCCAGGGATCGAACCTGCATCTCCTGGCAGGTGGATTCTTTACCATCTGAGCCACCAGGGCAGCCCTCACACGCTCCTAAATCTCCATCTCAAACTTTGCTTCTGGGGAACTACACCAAAAGCAGGGAGCCCGGGCCGAGTTGCCATTGAGGAGCTCAGAGTTTTCCTTATAAATCTTAACGTCATCTGCCACCCAACCTGGGCAAGCCCAGAATGCCCCTGCAAAGCTCCTGGATTCCTCCCGTTCAGGTACACACCCAGATATGTCAGCATCTCATAGTAGAATGAATAGAAGCTTAAGAGTCAGACAGCAGCTCAGTGCAAATTGCAGCTCTGCCACCTTCGAGCCGTAAGACTTTAAGAATGCTGCTCTCTTTTCATGAGAGCTTCCTCAGTGGTTAAAATGTGAATACTTCCGGCTGCTCACATGAGCCAAGGTACGTGTCAGTACCTGGCGAATAATTAGTGCTATTAGTAGTAGCATGTATTATTCCAAACAGTACAAACAAATAACAGAAAGAAAATGAAATACTAATTTAAAACACTTAGAGTCTCACATCTGAAAACGCAGTTTCTTCCCATACATGTTTTATTCCCTGTCTGCTCCACTTCTGGCCACAGGCTCAGGGAGACAGGGCTTTTTTTTTTTTTTTTTTTTTTTGAGAGAGAGTTCTTTCTTTCTTTCTTTTTTTCTCTTTTTTTTTCTTTCTTTCTTTCTTCACCTGAACTATTTTATTATTTTATTGTTATTATTACTATTTGGCCATGCCGCGTGGTGTATGGGACCCTAGTTCCCCAACCAGGGATCCAACACACGCCCCCGGCATTGGAAGCATGGAATCTCAATCAGTAGACCACCAGGGAAGTCCCTATTTTATCTGTTATCAGAGGACGTGTTAGCAACACCTAAGCTGGTGTCCATGCAGCTGAACTGATTCACGGCTCTGGTGGAAATCAGGACTGAAAATGGCTGGGTAAGGCCCTCGTCCTGTGTTCCTTCAGATTAGAATATACGACAGTTGGCTGTTTGCCATGAATACCTGAGAAAAGATGGTCCACGCTGCCGGACCCCACACCTGCAGCTTAGCAGGTGGAATCAGGACAGAATCACAGGTCTGCAGCCGGAGACCAAAGGCAGACGGAGCAACTGCTTGGCCAGCTCCGTGCCCCATCTTTCCCCCAGCAGTCCCGGCTTGACGAGCCCTCAGCCTTTCACTGTCCCTGAGCTCCAGCGTGGCTGCAGGCCTGGCCTTCACTTCCAGAGCAGGCAGTGTATTCAGAAAGTATAAGCGCTTACCTGGATTTGAGTCCAGCATTTACTAACTGCAGGAGCTTAGACCTGTTCCTTCTCTGAACCTGGTGAACAAACACCACTTCATTTCTTCATTCATTCATTCAAAAAAAAGTGTTCTCTGGGCCAAGTTCCATGCTGGACACTCCTGGGAACTCAGAGATGAAGAGGGAGAGCCCCACAGGGTAGGACTTTAATGCTCTTACTAAAGTTGGGATCGGCCAGACTCTGCTTCCAGAACAAATAAGCCCTGGAGTCTCTGTTCAGTTCAGTTCAGTTCAGTTGCTCAGTCGTGTCCGACTCTTTGCGACCCCATGAATCTCAGCACGCCAGGCCTCCCTGTCCATCACCAACTCCCGGAGTTCACTCAAACTCAGGTCCATCGAGTCGGTGATGCCATCCAGCCATCTCATCCTCTGTCGTCCCCTTCTCCTCCTGCTCCCAATCTTTCCCAGCATCAGGGTCTTTTCCAATGAGTCAACTCTTCTCATGAGGTGGCCAAAGTATTGGAGTTTCAGCTTTGGCACCAGTCCTTCCAATGAACACCCAGGGCTGATCTCCTTTAGGATGGACTGGTTGGATCTCCTTGCAGTCCAAGGGACTCTCAAGAGTCTTCATGCCTTAACACAAAAATGTGGGTGTCTTCTCATGCACACTGTGTCTGATGTGGGTCGAGTGGCCTTGGCTTGTCTTGGAAATGAGCCTTGAGTCACTGAGGCAAGGGAAGGGGGCCTGCGAGCATCCTCTAGAATGGACCTAACACAGGAAGTAGTTCCCATCATTTCCACGGGCTGGAACCCAGACCCTCGGCTGCCACTTGACTGCTGGGGGGCTCAGGCGTGTGCAGGAGCCTGCGGACGTCGGGGGGCAGCCACTGCCACGGAGCGGCTGGCGAACATTGCATCAAGTCAGAATTACCTTGAATGGCCTTTGAGGGACTGCAAGGCACAGTGGGGACTCATTTCCCTCCCCAGTGACCACTGTGCCAGCTCTTCATCCCACACAGCCGGGACTTCCATACGCACACGGACAGCTGTTTCTCTGGTTCAGCATTTGGAGGCAGAGAGTATGAAAGAATGTAGTCACACTGGAATCACACTCAACAGGGTGAAAGGTTCGTGACTAGGGAAGGACCATCCACTTCGTCCTTTCCTTCTCAAACCCCGGTGGAGTGGACACTCACGGAGGGGAAGGGCTGCTGGATTGCCTGCAGCATCTCAACCAACCTCTGTCTGCTGTGAACTCACACGAGGGCACCAGGCACCTGATGCTGTGGCAAAGGTCAGACCTATAAGCGAATGAGCATAACAGAGACCTAACATCTGTTTAGAAAATGGTGAAGACGTAGAAGGGAAAAAAAAGCTGGAAATGAAAGCTCGCTCTAGTTGGGGGAGCAAACATCCAGAAAGCTCTCATAATGGAGATGACACGAGTCTTAGGTGCCCCAGTGCTCTCGGGTTGGGCCCCCGGGGAGGGGCCCGGAGGACAGAGGACCAGTGTGAGCAAAGGCTCAGAGAGATACGATGGACCCAGGAGGCCCGCTGATTGGCCACGGACGGTCGGATAGATGAACTCTGTCCATGTGAACGGCTTCATTCTCCGTGATGACTTAGCAGGAACGTCAGGCCTCATCTCCAGACTGTGTTTGCCCATGACCTTGACTTTCATCTGTCCAACCTACCAGGGTAACCCTTGGAGGTGGAATAGAATGAGAAGGATAGGAAGCACCTCAGGGATCATCATGGTCAGGGTGTTTGAAACTTCAGTGGTTTGCCCATCTTTGTCATGTCTCTGTACCACCCTTACCATTACCACTCCTAACATTTTTTCTTTACATCAGCTCTGTCTTGTTTTCGAGGATACCCCAGTCTATCATGCGATCGTACCCACGAAATAATGGTTTTATGTTTAATTTATGCTAACATGGTTTAAATCGGTATGTGATTCAGTTCAGTTCAGTTCAGTCGCTCAGTCGTGTCCGACTCTTTGCAACCCCATGAATCCCAGCACGCCAGGCCTCCCTGTCCATCACCAACTCCCGGAGTTCACTCAAACTCAGGTCCATCGAGTCGGTGATGCCATCCAGCCATCTCATCCTCTGTCGTCCCCTTCTCCTCCTGCTCCCAATCTTTCCCAGCATCAGGGTCTTTTCCAATGAGTCAACTCTTCGCATGAGGTGGCCAAAGTACTGGAGTTTCAGCTTTAGCATCATTCCTTCCAAAGAAATCCCAGAGCTGATCTCCTTTAGAATGGACTGGTTGGATCTCCTTGCAGTCCAAGGGACTCTCAAGAGTCTTCTCCAACACCACAGTTCAAAAGCATCAATTCTTCGGTTACTTCTTATTAAAAAATGCCTATCTGTATTTGAAGCATCTGTGGCACTTTTTGAAACTCTGTGGTTCAGTCCCTTCATTTTAAAAATGAAAAAACTGAGGCTGGGGAGGAGAGGTCATCTGCCCAGAGTCACACAGTCAGTTAGTGGCTGGGCTGGGCTCCCATCCACACCTCTGTCCCCTCTGCCAGGATAATTCCCCCTCGCTGTCTGCCACTTTCCAAGTGGAAAGAGCTTTATCGTTGTTCTGCCCAATCCTGCATAGAATAGGGTCTCCTGAGTCCCGAGCCTTGTCTCCGAGGGAGCGACCCATCCCTCCTGCCTTCTTGCCTCCCCATGAAGCCTCTTGAGCGTGATTAAGTGACCATAGAGCTCTCCCTCTCCTTCTAGAGCCATCCCCTCATTTTGTTAATGATGAAAACAATGACCCCCATTTCCCAGTGATGGGAGGTGAGGATCAGAGAAGGTGAGTAACTGGCCCATGTCCCAGAGCTGGTAAACCTGCACTCCAGCTCCAGTGTGTCTGCCTGCAACCTCCTCCCAGCCTCCACGCAGTGACCCCTTCCCTGTCCACTGCTTGCTGTCCCAGGAGCTCATCACCGCCTGGTACATCGGGTTCCTGACGCTCATCCTGTCTTCATTTCTCGTCTACCTGGTTGAGAAAGATGTGCCGGAGGTGGATGCCCAAGGAGAAGAGATGAAAGAGGAATTTGAGACCTACGCAGATGCCCTGTGGTGGGGCCTGGTGAGTTACCACCTTGAAGGCTGCCCTGTGGGGGTCAGTTGGAAGGTGGGAAGGGTGTGGAGGGCGTGATGTGAACATGTGGGGTTGGGCAGTTGCATTCTTCAGCACAGGGAAGAGGAGGGCGCCTCCATTTAGGAACCCCCCCGGGAGACGTACCCAGCAGGGTGGGGCCCTTGGAAGGAGGGCTTTTCCCTAGAAGTCAGGGCTCTGATGAGTCTCATCCCATGGTCACTCAGGGACCTTACCTGTCATTAGCCAGGCTGGGCTGTGCAGACTCAGTGGCAGATGCAGACGTGTATACCCAGACCCTCAAGCACACCTAGAGACACATGGCCCCACCCTCATCGGGCATGTGGTATTAAAGCATTGTTTAAGCACTTTACATTTATAAACACATTTTAAGTGCAAATAACTCCTATTATTAGCTCTCTGGTGGTTCAAACAGTAAAGAATCCACCTGCAGTGCAGGAGACCGGGGTTCAATCCCTGGGTTGGGAAGATCCCCTGGAGAAGGGAATGGCTACCCACTCCAGTATTCTTGCCTGGAGAATTCCTTGGACAGAGGAGCCTGGCGGGCTACAGTCTATCGGATGGCAAGGAGTTGGACATGGCTGAGCTACTATAACACTTTCACTTTTTCAAATTCGAGAACCTGAGGCTTGAAGGGGTTGAGTCACTAATTCAAAGCTCTCTGAGCCAAGTTAGTGCTTAACCTGGGATTTGAGCTCAAGCATTTGAGTTCCAGAGGCCACACTCTTAACTACTCCTGTAGCCTGCCTTCTCTGTTCATAAGTAGACGTTTGCTGATAACCTACAAGTGTAAATTCACAGAGGAATATTCAACATACACCTGGACAGACACGGGCCCAGACATTAGACACGCACACCTATATACACAGTACACATAAATACATGCACAAGAGCACATACATTCAGAATCATGGCTATATACAAAGTCATGCATTTGCAAACATACACATGAATATATATGCACATATACATGTTTGCAATTCTTGAAGTACCTGTTGACTGATTGACTATAGGGAAGAAATCCTTAGCTTAGAAACAGATGTGGTCTCAAGGCTCCTATATAAGATTGCTGGTCATTAGCACCTTCTCTCCCACGGGAGTGCTATTCTAAATGGGACAGTGCCGCAGTCAGTACAAAGGCTTATGGGTAAAGCTCGGCTGATACATCACTGACCTCCTCCCCGCTGGGAAGCCCCGTGTCTAAACGCTTCTCTTTTCAGATCACACTGGCCACCATTGGCTACGGAGACAAGACGCCCAAAACGTGGGAAGGCCGTCTGATCGCAGCCACCTTTTCCTTAATCGGAGTCTCCTTTTTTGCCCTGCCAGCCGTGAGTGCTCTTACTGTTCTCCCTCGATGATGGGCAGGATCTGTCACTGCCTGGCCCCAGCTCAGCCATCCAGACTCATCTTCCACCTTCTCGTATCCTGATTTCCAGCCCCATCAACTCAATAGCTGTCCTGTCTCTGCCACAGGCTGTGTGGCTCTCTTTGCCAGGAGTGATCCCCCCAAACACCTACTCCTCTTTCAAGACTCAGTTTCCTTTAAAAAAAAAAAAATTATTGAACTATAGTTGATTTACAGTGTTGTGAACATCTGCTGTATAGCGAAGTGACATATCTACATATAGGCATTCTTTATTTAAAAGTTGGGGTATAATTGCTTTATAATGCTGCGTTACTTTCTGCTATACAGCTAAGTGAATTGGCCATATGTTTACATATATCCCCTCCTTCTTGGACCTCCCTCCCATCCCGCCCTTCTAGGTCATCACAGAGCACCAAGCTGAGCTCATATTGTTTTTTAAAGCATTCTTTTCTATTATGGCTTATCGCAGGATATTGGATATAGTTCCCTGTGTTATACAGGGACATGTTGTTTATCCTCCAGACCCAGTTCAATGCTGCCTTCTTTAGGCTGAGTTCAGCACTCCCTCCTCTGGGTATCGCTCTGTAAAAGCATTTCTGAGTCCACCTGGGATTTCAGATTCCAAATCTGCTTCCCCGGGAGAATGTGAGCCCCGTGGGGGTTTGATTATGTCTTTCACCCCATATTCCGTGCACATAGCGAGCCCTTTATATTTGTGAGTTCCCTTCTCTGCCCTGTCATCTTCTAGTTTGTGTAAAAAAATGCATTTCCCTCAAACTCTTGATCCCTGGTAGAATAACTTCCCCAAAGCCCAGTGCCCAACGGCGTCATAACAACAGTAATAATATACAGCATTGTTGAACTTGCTGTGAACTAGATTCACGCCACGTGCTTCCCCTACACTGTCTCATTTAATCTTTGTAAAAACATTTGGAGTTTGGTGTGCATCTCTCCCCATTTTCCAGATGAGGAGACAGGCTTCACTGGGTCAGTTAGGTTTCCATAGTCACAGGGCTATTGGGTTGTAGAGCCAGGCCTGCTCCTTCAAGCGTGGCTCTTAATCACAAAGCTTGCAAAGAACCTTCCGGTGTAACAACCCCTCTTCCTTGCCCTTCATCTCCCATCCTTTTGATACTGAGGCTCTTTGTCCATGGCAGCCCTCCCTTCGTCCATTGCAGCCATCCAGTGTTTTTTCCTAAGATGTTTGACCTTGGGAAGATGACCTTTCTGACTCTCAGTTTCTTTATCTATAAAAGATAAGGGGCTGTGGGCATGGGACATGGTCTCTCAACTTGAAAGGGGTGTGCCCCCCCACCCCACCCCCCTCACGTGAGAGTTTGACCTAGAAATCAAAACAGATCACAATTCGGAGAAATGCCAGCCAGAGTAAAAGTCTCACGTGACAATTCAAGCAACTGAAATATTTTTTAAATTCCACTAATATTAACTGGGAATCTGTTGCGCCTCCTACTCCTTACTAGGCAGTCCCTGTTACGTCATCTCATTTTTTCCTCACATAACTGTGAGGTGGGTGCTGCTATCTGACTTCCCTGTGGAAGAACCTGAGATGCAGCAGAGAAGAGGCTGGCCAGGGCCTCCCTGCTGGGAGTGGCAGAGTCGGGGATTGAACACTGACTTCCAGGCCCCACTTAACCCGGCCCCCACTACCTGGAAAACGAAGACGGGATCTTTTCTTCTCCCCTTCGCTCGGTGTCATCACTGGGGCCTGAGAGTCGGGGTGGGGCTCCAGGAGAGGCTTGGGGGAGCTGACCTCAGGGCCTGACCTCTCCCTTCAGGGCATCCTGGGGTCCGGGCTCGCGCTCAAGGTGCAGGAACAGCACCGCCAGAAGCACTTTGAGAAAAGGAGGAAGCCCGCTGCTGAGCTCATCCAGGTCTGTCTGCCTGGGGCTGAATTGGACGGGGCCACGCATCTGGGCATGTGTCTGTGTGACTATGTCTGTGTGTGTGTGTCTATGTGTATGTGTGTGTGTCTGTGTCTGTCTGTGTCTGTGTGTATGTGTGTGCATGTGTCTGTGTGTGTGTGTGTGTGCGTGCACGCACATCCGTATGATTCTAAAGGAGTGGGCATACCGTGATCTGGGATAGACCCAGGACCAAGCCTGCTTGCCACAACTCTGGATATTGCTATGGTTTATCTCTATGACTAGTCACTCTGTGTGTCCTGAAAGTGACCATCCCATCACTCTCCCATCCAAGTTCTAAGCCAGTCAAAGACTAGACACAGGACTTAGACAGGCGCCCGCCCACCAGCTGCTTCACCCTTGACGGGTGAACTTGGCCTGGACTTGGGTCCACACTAGCTTTTCTCCCCTTCTATTCTCACCAGTCTTGAACGGGGAACCCACAAGGAAGAGTCAGCCTAGAGCACAGGTGCGTGGCCAATCCGCTGCAAGGAGATGTGGGCCCTTACCTCTGCTCGTGATAGAGAGCTGATAAGTCCAGAGAGGGAGAGATGCCCGCGTGTGCACAGTGCCGACCAGTTCACCGTTTACCCCCAGCCAGCAGACGGCCAGCGTGCGGGTGCGGTCTCCTGGGCTGGGAGCTGGGACAATAGTGAGAGATGACAGGAGGGGCAGAGTGCTCCCTCTTCTCCTTCAGAGAGAGTTCTTGCTTCGTGGTTTTACAGGCTGCTGGGAGCAGAGAGAACAGGAAGGGAGAGTGTTCTGGCTCTGGCTGGCTGCCTGGGACAGACCGTCCGCATGGCCTCCCATGACACTGCCTCCAGTTGTAGTGAGTGTCCCTGCGGGGCTGATGCAGGATGGTGCACAGTGTTATCTTGCAGCTTGTAGTTTCTAAGGCAGTTCTGGTCTCCAAGAGTCTGCCCTGTTATCCTCCCCGCCCCCAAACCATCACGGTATACAGAAGATCTAGTGCGTTAGAATCAAAACCTTACCTGCCAGACTGTCTTTTGCACCCAGAAGTGGCACAAAAGACTGTTTGTCTTCCCACCTTCTTGAGAAATCTCAAGGAATCCTGCAACAGCAGGAATCCCTGCTCCTTTCAGGGCTCTTAAACCCAGATTCCCCTCTCCACGGTAATTCACTTCTCTACCCTACCCGCTACTACGTCGATTTTCTCCATCTGAGATGATAAGGTCAAGGAGGTTTTTCTTCCCATAGGAGCTACAAAAGGCCAAGAATCTGGCTTCCCTGGGTATGACCTCAGTGTGCACTGAACCCTGAGGTGTCCAGGGCTGACTGTTTCAAAGTTGTGGGATTCTGAGTGACCTTCTGGGTGACACCAGCTCATTCCCACCCCTCGTATCTCCTCCCCAGGCCGCCTGGAGGTACTATGCTACCAACCCCAACAGGATTGATCTCGTGGCGACGTGGAGGTTCTATGAATCAGTCGTCTCTTTTCCATTCTTCAGGCAAGTGGCCACTCAGCTGAACGCTCAGGGCATGACTCACCACCCTCTCCGTGGGTCTGTATGTGTGCTTGTGGCCTTCATGGTTCCTGGAAGACATCCTGGAGGGCGGTGGTTCTCAGTCTGGGCCTCATGTTAGACTCATTAGAGCTTAAAATATCCCAATGCCCAGACCATCCCCAGGCTGATTAAATCATAATCCCAAGGGGAGGAGGCAGGTACGGGGGTGCAGCCCAGTATTTTTTGAGGCTCCCCAGATGACCTCAGGATGTTGCCCAGGGTTTCCAGTGTGGAGTGGCTGAAAGAAGGTCCGGTCAATGTTGGAGCAGGGTCAGTGGCTGAGGAAGTGAGGAGTGGGTGCAATGGGCTACCCTGGCCATCCTGGAGGCCAGGATAGTCGTGCCTTTCACCCTCAGACCAGAAAAGGGCAGGGGAAGAAGCATCTGGGGGAGTCCTCTGGGGGCCCAGAGATGTTTTGTATTCTCAGAAGTGAGAAATTAAATGAGAGTCTTCAGGGAAAAAAAATTACATTCCATTTCCAATGGCCAGCGCCTATGAAAAGGGAAGGGAAATGAATATTTATGGACATCCAGTATGCTCCTGGAATACAAGTTGACGTTGATTTAATACTCACAGGCACCCTGTGAAATAAGTCAGAGGTTCTCAGATGTTAAGATGGGTTATAATCAGTGGGGGATGTGGACATGCGGATCCTGCATCCTTCAGCGGTTTTGTGCTGTGTGCTTAGTCGCATCAGTCGTGTCTGACTCTTTGTGATCCCATGGACTGTAGCCCACCAGGCTCCTCTGTCCAAGGGATTTTCCTGGCAAGAATACTAGAGTGGGTTGCCACTTCCTCCTCCAGGGGGTCTCCCCAACCCAGGGATCGAACCCAGGTCTCCTGTGTCTCCCACATTGCAAGCAGATTTTTTTACCTCTGAGCCACCAGGGAAGCCCTCAACAAGTTTTAATGGCATTGGAATAGTTGAAGCCTCTCAAACAGGCATCCCTGGTGATTTTAACACAGGAGCCCTTGGAGACAGGCTGGGTGGTTGGTGTCACCAGGCTCCTTTTGCAAATGAGCCAACTGGAGCTTAGAAACTTTGGTCATTTTGGCCAATATCAGCCACATCTAGGTCCTCCAAGCCTGTGGTCACTACTTGGGTTTCTGAAACAGACTGCACCTTGCAAGGTTTTAGATCCTGAGCTCAGAGTTTTAAGTGTGTGAATGGAAGGCTGGACTGCTAGGACCCTTGAGCTGGTAGGAGAAGTAGAGGGACGCTCAGACT
Organism: Bos indicus x Bos taurus; assembly: GCF_003369695.1. NCBI lineage: Eukaryota > Metazoa > Chordata > Mammalia > Artiodactyla > Bovidae > Bos > Bos indicus x Bos taurus. The sequence continues at coordinate 8,942,150 of NC_040089.1, forward strand.
CATACCTGGAGTGGGAACCCCCACGCTCTGCAGCATGTTTCTGCCATACGTCTGGGTTCACAGACCATGACATGACCCAATGCTGGACTAGTGACTCCCTCCCACCTCCCTTTACTCTCATTATGGGACTTGTGACCAGTCTCTGAACTCGGCCTCAGTATTCCCTCCACCTCCATCACCAGATTGCGGTGAAGATTTAAGGACACTGAGGACATCGAGGTCTATTGACTCATTTCCCCAGCATAAAACCTTCCAGTGGGTAACCATGACAAAGAGAAGAGGATCCAAAACCTGACCGTGACCCACAGGGCCCCAGAACCTCAGGGCCATGCTTCCCTCCCCAGCTCAGGGGCTATGGTGCTGTCCCAAGAGGGTCTAGTGGTACATGGCACCTTCTAGTCCAGGCATTCAGCCTAGCAGTATTTTTGAGCTCCTTGTATATGCTAAGGTTGGGCCAGACCATGAAGGTCACACATGACTCATGAAGGACTCTCACCTTGATCCGGAAAGGGAAGAGAAGCCACTGAAGGCAGAGAATGACATGATCAGATATGTGTTTCAGGAAAAAGACGAGAAGGGATGTGGAGGACGGATTGGACAGGCCCAGGATCAGGAGATCAGCTAACAAATGATTGCAGGATTCAAGGGAAGAGGAAATGAGGGCTTACAGGAAGGTAATAGCAGTAAGAAGAGAGAATGGAGGGAGGACCTGAAAGGGAATAAGCAGAGGCAAAGAAATTCAAGGAGTGATGAATTGTAGAGCTAAGGAGATGAGAGAAAACAAGATTCCATAGTGGAATGGTAGAGTTGGGTTTACTTTATCTTCTTACTTGTAATTAGATTTACTTACCCTGAAGATGGGCTTCCCAGGTGGCGCTAGTGGTACAGGACCTGCCTGCCAATGCAGGGGACCTAAAAGAGACAGATTTGATCCCTGGGCCAGGAAGGTCCCTTAAAGAAGGGCATGGCAACCCGCTCCAGTATTCTTGCCAGGAGAATCCCATGGACAGAGGAGCTTGGCAGGCCACAGTCCACGGGGCCACAAAGAGTCGGACACAACTTAGCATGCAGGTATGCGCCCTGAAGATGCTTTCTGTGATTCCTTCTGATTCTAGAATTCTATTCTGTGTGTGTATGAATTGGTCAGTCATGTCCAGCTCTTTGCGACTCCATGGACTGTAGCCCACCAGGCTCCTCTGTCCAGGGAATTCTCCAGGCAAGAATACTGGAGTATTCTTGGGTAGTATTCTGGGGTGGGTAGCCATTCCCTTCTCCAGGGGATCTTCCTGACCCAGGGATCAAATTTGAGTCTCCGACATTGCAGGCAGATTCCTATTGTAGCTATAATCATTTCGAGTTTGGGGTAGTATCAAAATTCCTTAGGAGAGCAAGAGTCTTAGAATGGGCCAGTCGCTTCTCCTGAAGAGAACAGATTGACCTTGAACTCCAAAACCAGAGCTTGTGAACCACACTGAATGCTGAATCAAGATGATTTCTGTTTGCTTTGCATCCCGTGGTCTTGGCAATAGGCCCATTCTTTTGGGTTGATTTATTATAAATAAGGCATTGTCCTAGCTGTCAGAGACTCGGAGGAATACTTTGTGCTGTAGACAGCTGCTGTGATATGGGAATGGCTTTTAGACTAGAAGGGAACATTTCTTTCTTTTTTTCAAGGACAAAAGTATAAAGCCACTAGAGAATTCACTTGGCAACCATTCTGAAACAAGGCAGTCCCTTGAGAAAAGAATGTTCCCCATATTCCAACCCATTCCATAGGTTTCACAGCAAAATAAAAAGTAGCTGATGGTACACTGGTATGTCTTCACCTGCTTCCTAAAGGTTTTTTATTTGATTTATTTTTAAAAAGACTTTATTGAAATAGACTTCATATACTACAAAAGGATTTCACATACCATAAAAGATACCCATTTAAAGTAACAGCTCGGTGGGTTTCAAAACATATTCACAGAGTTGGGTATTGGTCACCACAGTCTAATTCCTGGACATTTTCATTATCCCCCAAAAGAAACCCAGTGCCCTTTAGCAGTCACCCCTGGTTCCCTCTTTTACTGCAGCTCCTGTAACCACTCATTTATTTTCTCACTCTATTCTGCCTATTCTGGATATTTCATATAAAAAATAAAATCTTGGGACTTCTCTGGTGGTCCAGTGGCTAGATTCTGTGCTCCTAATACAGTGGGCCTGAGTTCGATCCCTGGTCAGGGAACTAGAACCCACATGCCATGGCCAAATAAATAAATATAATAAATAAATAAAATGTTATGATTTCTTTTACCTAGCATAATATTTTCAAGTTTCGTCTATGTTGTCTTGTGTATCAGAACTTTGTTGCTTTTATGGAATAATATTTCACAATATTGACCCCATTTTATTTATCCATTCATCAGCTGATACACACTTGTGCTCTTTCTACTTTTGGGCTGTTATACCCCCATGAACATTCAAGTACCAGTTTGTGGATATGTGTTTTCAGTTCTGTTGGATGTATACCTAGGAGTGGAATAGCTAACTCTATATTGACTTTTTGAGAAGTCGTCAGACTGTTTTCCACAGTGGCTGCGTGATTTTGTGATCCTCCAAAAGATCTTGAAGGATGCAGTTATGTAGCCCATTTCTAAAAGTAGTGTCATATCCATTTCCAGCAAGTGTAGTTCTTTGTTACTTTGCAAGAATATGTGTGTATGTATACACACAAGTACATATTGATATGCGTATGTATATATTTGTATGTTTTGGGCTACCAGTGATGAATGATGGTATGCCTTTTTTGTTTTGTTTTTATGATTACTTAGAATTATATACTCATTACTTTTGAATTTCAAAGAACCTTAGAGACTTTGAAGTCCAACCCCAATTTTGGATAAGAAGAAACAGAAGCCTCCAGCTCAGGAACTTGCTCAAGGTCACACATGATGCTGGGCACAGGAGAGACCAAACCCAGGTCTTCTGATTTGCTGGCCTATGGAGATGGAGGCTTCCCAGGTGGTGCTAGGGGTAAAGAACCCGCCTGCCAGTGCAGGAGATGTAAGAGACTCTGGGTTCAATCTCTGGGTCAGGAAGATCCCCTGGAGGAGGGCATGGCAACCCACTCCAGTATTTTTGCCTGGAGTATCCCATGGACAGAAGAGCCTGGACGGCTGCAGTCCATAGGGTCGCAAAGAGTCAGACACAACTGAAGCAACTTAGCCCAGATAATGGTAGACCTAGTAGAAATGAAGTGAAGTGAAGTCGCTCAGTCGTGTCTGACTCGTAGCGACCCCATGGACTGCAGCCTACCAAGCTCCTCCGTCCATGGGATTTTCTAGGCAGAAGTACTGGCGTGGGTTGCCATTTCCTTCTCCAGGGGATCTTCCCCATCCAGGGATGAAACCCGGGTCTCCTGCATTGTAGACAGATGCTTTACCGTCTGAGCCACCAGGGAAGTTCCAGTAGAAGTAGGTGGTGGGAGGCTAAGGTACAGGAAGAATCTGGGGAGTAGGAGGGGGGCAGAAAGTAAGTTACACATTCTCATGTACAAGCAGAGAAGTGGGCAGATGTTAAAAATCGGATGTTGTTTACCGTCAACAATAACGAAAAAATCCATGCACACTTACCAGTTCCCTAAAAGTGATATCAATAACAGAATTGTCTGTAGCTGCACTGCCCTACATGGTAACTACTTATCACAGGTGGCTGTCTAGTATCTATGGCTAGTGCAACCAAGAAACAGAATTTTTCATCTTCTTTCATTTTAATTTCAATGACCATCTGTGATTAGTGTCTGTCGTTGCAGCTCTGGAATCATTAGATAGACAAAAATGGAGATGAAACAAAGGCCCAAGAAACAGAAGTTGCCTGACCAAAAAGACTCAGTTAATTTACTGTATAAACAGAACTTGTTTTTTTATGAGCAGGGTCAAGATTGTTGGAGTTCTTAGAAATGGAGAAGAAGGACAATATGCAGTACTCTTTCTCTAGGGCTGAATAACGTTAGACCCGTTTTCATAAGTGCTGTGTGCACGTGTGCACATGCTAAGTCGCTTCAGTCGTGTCCAATTCTTGGAGACCCCATGGACCGTAGCCCGCCAGGCTTCTCTGCCCATGGAATTCTCCAGGCAAGGTACTGGAGTGTGTTGCCATGCCCTCCTCCAGGGGATCTTCCCAACCCAGGAATTGGTCTCTTAGGTCTCCTTCATTGGAGGCAGGTGCTTTACCACTAGCACCACCTGGGAAGCCCTTTATATGTACTATCTCATTTAATCCTTGGTTCCCTGATCTGTCCCCACCACCTAACAGGTCACCTAAACCCAGCACAAGGTGTGGCACAGAGTAGGTGCTCAGGAACCATTTTTGGATGAATAAATCAGTAGTCCCCATCCTTTTGGGCACCAGAGACAGGTTACGTGGAAGACAATTTTTCCCCAGACTGGGTGGTGGGGTGGGGGTGGTTTCAGAATGATTTAAGCACATTATATTTTTCGCGCACTTTATTTTTAATCTAATGCCACCACTCATTTGACAGGAGGTACCAGTCCGTGGGCCCGAGGATGGGGAACTCTGGAATAAATGAATGAATGGCTGAGAGGGATCTTGGAATTCAGAACCAGGCCCGTTAGGTTGCAGGAGGGGTCTAGGGTCTGCCTGGGGAACCCCAACTCATTCATGGGTCCCCCTCTATATGTGCCATTTTGCCTTGCTCCTGCATCTTCAGCAAAGGAAGCTTGCAAACAGATTTTGGGGAGAGGAGAAGCAGTTGCATGTAATTTATGCTTTATTTTTTTCTCCTCATAGGAAAGAACAGCTGGATCCAGCAGCCAGGTACGTTTGTGATCATGAATCCTCTTCTTCCCATCACTGTGTCGGGACAGAGGGTCCAGTTGTGTATGGCCTGGGGCCCCTGGGCAGTTGTGCTGGTCATGAGATAGAGTTCTGGGGTTCGCTGCAGTTGCTGGACACCATTTTCCTCTGCCAATTTCATGTAAATTTGCTCAAGAACAACTTAATTGTGATCATAGCGGTAGCCACCTTTTGGGTGTTTCTCCTCTGGGCAGTGCCTGGAGTCCTACATGTGTGGTCTCACATGGTCCTCACGTCACCAGTGAAAAATCGACTCTCATGCTTTCATTTATGGGTTGAGGAGGTTGGGTGTTAGAGAGGTTGAGTTACTCACCTCCTGAGTCACACAGCTACTGAGTAGTAAGACCAAAATTCAAACTCAGGTCTGAATATTCAGACCACGTTATTTCCACTATAACTTGCTTCATTTGCTTCTTGGGCTCAAAAAGTGTGAAAGTGTTAGTCTTTCCGTCATGCCTGATTCTTTGTGACCCCATGGATTGTAGCCCTCGAGGCTCCTCTGTCCTGGAACTCTCCAGGAATGGAGTGGGTAGCCATTCCCTTCTCCAGGGGATCTTCCTGACCCAGGAATCGAACCTGAGTCCCCTTCATTGCATGCAGATTCTTTACTATCTGAGCCACCAGGGAAGCCCTCAAAAAGTAAATCACAACTGTAATTCACAATCCCCAGTAAACCATGCTCACCACAGGCTGCGGCAGAGACAGAGGGAGCTCAGCCGTCTTCTTTCTGGTTCCTTTTCAAAAATATGTCACAATATCAGAGGAGCTATGGCTCCTACTGGAAGTTATAAAGAAAGACCACCTCTTGGAAACAGTTGAACTGTTTGCATACATGTCATCCCTTGGTATCTGCAAGGGATTTATTCCAGGACCCCTCTGTGGATACCAAAATCCATGGATGCCCAAGTGCCTTGTATCAGAAGCCACAATATTTGCATATAATCTTTACGTGCAACCCACTCCAGTATTCTTGCCTAGAGAATCCCATGGACAGAGGAGCTTGGCGGGCTACAGTCCATGGGGTTGAAAAGAGTCGGATACAGCTGAGCAACTAACACTTTATATGAATCCTCCTGTGTACTTAAATCATCTCCAGATTAGTTAGTGCAAGCACTCTATCAATAGTAAAAACAATGTAAATGCTATGTAAAGAGTTGCCCAAGTGTGGCAAATTCAACTTTTGCACTTTGAAACTTTCTGGAATTTTTTCCCAAATGTTCTTGAGCCACACTTGGTTGAATCTGTGAATGCAGAACCTGCAGCTATGGAAAGCTGTATGGAATACAGCTATTCTGTATTTATAAAACAGAAATAATGATAAATGTAAATATGCATAGTATATTTTTAAAATATGTATTGAAACTGTTATTGTGGCAAACTACTTGTAAGGCCTCTCAGTCCATCTCCTGGACACCAGCTCAATCTCCAGAGCTGACAGAATTTGGGCAGAAGTGGTGGTAGCACCCCAGACCAACTTGTATGGGAGCCACTTGAGGACAGTGACCCTTGGGAATCTGGATCAAGTGGCCTTGAATGGGGCCCACGATGCCTCATCACACACATAATCCCACATGAAAGAAATGATTATAGACAGCGCCAGCTTGCTCACAGACACAGACACGGCTTGGACTCTGCCTCCTTCACGCAGGTTTTCAAATGGAAGGAGTATTTCTTGCCTGGAACCAGTCTGGACTGTAGTGGGTATTTGGGTGTAGAGGAGGGGGCTGGACAGCTGACAGAGTCAGGGTGCATTTGCTAGAGAACTTGCAGCCATTTTGTGTCTCAGAGGCAGAGCAGGAAGATAGCTCAGCGATCCTCTTCTAGATACTTTTTCAAGAGGACAGGCTCACCCCAAGTTCCAAAACTCACGAGCAACCAGGAGTTATACAACCTTAAGACTCTTCAACAGGGCTCCCTGCTCCCTCCCCTCTTGTGATCAACAGGGTTTCAGATCATGCAGGTGAATTACTCACTACAAGTGAATTATTCAATCTACCATTACTGCCTTTCCTATGCAGACACGAATAGAATTCAGCCAGACTGGAACATACGTGTGGAATATTGTTGCACCCTAGACTAGGAACTTCAGTTTATTTGGGGCTCAGATAGATGCTTTTTGCCACATTGCTGGGCATGCTTCTCCCATGATTGAAAATCTGAAATCATAATGCCATCTGTAGAAGGCCCGTCAAGTTCCAGGCCACTCCACTTTCATTGTCATCTAATTCCCAATTAAGACTTCTCGTTTTTATGAAAAAAGAGCACAGGCGAGATAAACTTTCGTTCACAGTTTTCCCCCCGCTCGGAGAGAAAACAAGGTATCAAAGCCGCAAAGATTTGGCACATGAATGATGACAGTTATTTATAGAACTGACAGTTGCCTTCTCTGCCTTTCTCAGGATAGCCCGTAGTGCCAGAGGCGCCTTCTAAGGGGGGCCACTGCACTTGTGTAGGGCCCCCTTCTCCCATGTCTAAAGATGGAAGGAAGAAATAATGAAAAAATAAGAGACAAAATAAAGATTTTAAGCCCTTGTAGGTGGAATTGACTTGCTCTATGCAGATTACAAGCCTGTGTTCATTGAGCTCACAACAAACAGAACAAAACAGATTGACCACTTCTTCAAAAGACTTTTCTCTTGCCTGCAATGCAACTGTACTCTTGGTTTATCCATCACTCATCTGAAATCTCCATCCATTCATCATCTGTCCATCTGTCCATTCCACCCATCTATCACTCACAATCCATCATGCATCTATCCATCATCTATCATCCATCAACCATCCATCATCCATCCATCCGTCCATCCATCCATCATCCATCCATCTGTTCACCCATCCATCTGCTTATTCAATGAATATTTATTAAGACCTCCTGTGTACCAGAAACCCTTTTAGGGAATATGGCTATAAACAAGAAAGACAAGGTCCCCAATTATTTACTTGACAGGGTGCCTCTCCGTTTTCCTGAAAGTGACATGTCCCAAACTCAACTTGTGTTCTTTTGTTTTTTTAATTTTTGTTAGTTTATCCAGGACACACATGCCCACCAAAGATGGCATGAGGAAGCTAGAGAATGTAGTCAAGTTAGTCCCAAGCAAAGCTGTTTACTAAGTACTGTTTGCCTTTGGTATTCTTTAACCTCATCTATTACGTTGTCTATCTTCAAGTTCTCTGTGGTATCACAGCTTCCATGACACCACATCCCCATGACCTCATCTTATTTTTGTACCCTTGATGGGAGGGGCAGGATTTGCATTTAAAAGTACCACTCCTAGGATTCTGTTTGTCTTTTGTTCATATGAACACTTTTGTGAGTTTTAATGTGCAAAAAAATGGACCCAGAGCTAAGCTTGAAAGTAGAGACAAAAGAGATTTTAATTGAATTGAAAATGAGAAAAATCTAGACTGGAGCAGAAAAGGACTCAACGCTGGAAGGAGTATATAAGGAGGAGAAATGGGAAGAGAGAGGATTCAGAACCTGGCTGGATGGTATAACCACTGAGAATTTTTCCCAATGGAGAGAGTCTAAATGACTTTTTAATTTTAATTTTTAAGTTTTCTTTAAAAAACATATACATGGTTCATAAGTCAAAGTATTGTAGAAGTAGGGACTTCCCTGCCAGTCCAGCGATTAAGACTCCATGCTTCCAATGGCTTCCCATGTAGCTCAGTTGATAAAGAATCCTCCCTCAATGTGGGAAACCCCAGTTCAATTCCTGGGTTGGGAAGATCCCCTGGAGAAGGGATAGGATACCCACTCCAGTATTCTTGGGCTTCCCTTGTGGCTCAGTTGGTGAAGAATCCGCCTGCAATGTGGGAGACCTGGGTTCGGTCCCTGGGTTAGGAAGATCCCCTGGAGAAGGGAAAGGCTACCCACTCCAGTATTCTGGCCTGGAGAATTCCATGGACTGTGTAGTCCATGGGGTCACAAAGAGTTGGACATGAGCGACCTTCACGTTGACTTCCAATGCATGGGACCTGGGTTCCATCCTTAGTTGGAGAACTAATATCCCACATGCCATGCAGCATGACCAAGATAAAATGAAATACACAGTTTAATAAATAATAATAATATAGAGGCAAACCATGAAATGTCTTAGTACAACTTCTGTCCCTCTCCACCCTATTCCACTGTCCACTCCCCATAAATAATTTCTTTTTCATTTTTAGGTATCTTTCCAGTGTTTCTTCAGCAAACACAAACCAAAATTTATATTTTTATATTCCAACTTCCAAAAGTACTTTAATAATGATACTCAATTTAAGTTATTTGAGCTGTGAGGCAGATCCTCACCATTTACTAAAATCCACTTCATGCCACAGTCTTGTATGAAGTGTGTGTGTGTGTGTGTGTGTGTATCAAGGAAAGGGACTGCCACAGTCCCTTAGATTTCTTCTCCAAACCTGTTTTGTCCCATTTGCTCAACTGAAAATAAATGGCGTCCCCATAAAAATAAACGGCGTCCCCACCCACCCGTTCTGTATACAGCCAGAAACTTTCTCTTTCCCTCGCGGCCACACAGAACCCATGGAGGAAGACGGGCGTGGCTCTTCTCCAAAATAAATGTCCGAGTTCTGGTCTCCTCTTGCTCCTCAGTGCAGTCTCCCTGGTCCAGACCACCAGCATCTCTTGCCTGGAAAACATAAGGCTTCTTCATTGCTCTTTCAGTTTTTCCTTACTCCCCTCCAATCCATTCTCCATGGAGAGGCCACTGTGTTTCCCTTTGCGGGGAAAAATGTATTTTACTGTGGTAACACACACATAAAATTTGCTGTCTTAACCATTTTTAAATGTCCGTTTAGGAAGTCTCCAGTATATTCACGTTGTCATGCAACCAGTCTCGGTACTTCTCAGTCTTACAAAACTGAGACTCTGTGCCCATTAAACACCTGCTCCTCATTTTTCCCTCCCTCTAGCCCCTGACAATCACCATTCTCTTATACTTTCTGGGTTTGACTTCTTTAGAATCCTCGTGTGAGTGAAATCATATAGTGTTTGTCCTTCTGTGATGGGTTTACTTCACTTGTGGCATAATGTCCTCAGGGGTCATCCATGCTGTAGCTGGCATCAGAGTTTCCTTCCTTTGAAGGCTCCAGTGAATGTCTATACTGCATTTTATTGACCCGTTTATCCATCCATGGACATTTGGGTGGTTCCCACCCTCTGGCTGTTGTGGATAATGCTGCTATGAACATGTATGTGTATATTTTTAATGTAAAGTTGATATACTCTTTCCTTCTTAAAACTCTTTTGGTGTCTCCAGGTAGGCTTAGAATGATAGAAATTCCTATTTTCTCTTTATATTTTAGAATCTTATTTTCTTTTTTCTTTGGCTGCACCCTCTGACTTGCAAGATCTTAGTTCTCTGACCAGGTATCAAACCCACAGCCCTTGCAGTAGAAGGGCAGAGTCCCAACCACTGGACTACCAGAACTGTCCCCTGCAGTGGCTGATCTTGATGGCAGGCATCCTGTTTCTATCCTAAGTTCCCTCAGGGCTCACCATCTGGGGTGGCTCTAATGTAATGGTTTGATGGCTGCAGCATCCTTTGTTAACTGCTAGAGCAGGTAGCATTTTTTTTTCATTGATGCTGGTCAGGTTTCTAGCAATACATGTATCTGTTTGCCTGTCACGTGACTTCTTGACCTTATTGTAAGCTAACTGGAGGCCGAAAATCATACCTACTTTGGTCACTACTGTAACCTCAGCAAATTACCAAGAGTCTAGCATTTTCAAGGTGCAGAACACATTTTTGTTGGGTAAATAAGTGACATGAGCTCTGTTTTACAGGTGAAGATAAAACCTGAATCAGAGTTAATGCCTTACCCAGGTTGAAATATTAACCACAGAGCAGCTATTTGAACTCAGTTCTCTTCCTCCAGAGGCAGCGCGCTTTCCACTCTACAGCAGCTCCTTTATCAGCTGAGGTTGGATGCATCTTGTTAATCAGAAGCTCCAGTGTTGTTTTTTCTTCCTTCCTTCAGTCAACATCATAATGATGCTGTAAGGGCTTGCTATGTGCCAGGCACTGTGTTAGGTGCTGGATAACTAGACAAAGGGCAGTTTCTGAACAAATAGCTTACCCTTTTCATGTCTTAATGGCAGCTCCATTGACTTTTGGGTGGGATAAGCCTTTGTTGTGGGGGCTGCCCTGGGTGCATTATAGGAAGTTTAACAACATCCCTGGCCTTGACCCACTAGAAACCAGGAGCACCACCCCCCCAAGTTATGTCAATCAAATATGATTCCAGACTTCACCACGAGTCCCCTGGGGGCAAAATCACCGCTAGTTGAGAGCCACTGCTACAGTGAGAGAGTTCCTCGTAAGGTGAAGATTTCATTATGATGGCCAAGTGCCGTGGTTGAGAAAAGCCTCAAAACAATGCACAGTGAATGGTTATCTCGTTGACCCAAAAGTGGAAGCGTGCCTGGGGACTGCTGCTTGGACCAGGTTTCCAGCAAAATCAGTTATTTGGATAAAAGATAGGATGAACGTTTTCCCAGGCACAGGTCACAGCTTGTGCTGAGGCTGGGAAGCATGAATAGGGGAATGCACAGAGTTTAACACAACTTAAATTCCGTGTAGTCAAAGCTATGGTTTCTCCAGTAGTCATGTGCAGATGTGCGAGTTGGACCATAAAGAGTGCTGGGCGCTGAAGAATTGGTGCTTTTGAACTGTGCTGCTGGAGAAGACTCTTGAAAGTCCCTTGGACAGAAAGGAGATCAAACCAGTCAATCCTAAAGCAAATCAACCCTGAAGACTCACTGGAAGAACTGATGCTGAAGCTGAAGCTCCAATAGTTTGGCCAACTGATGCAAAGAGCCTGGGTGCTGGGAAAGACCCTGATGCTGGGAAATATTGAAGGCAGGAGCAGAAGAGGATGACAGAGAATGAGATGGTTGGATGGCATCATCAAACTCAATGGACATGAGTTTGAGCAAGCTCTGGGAGATGGTGAAGGATAGGAAAGCCTGGTGTGCTACAGTCCATGGGGTTGAAAACTGTCAGACACGACTTAGCAACTTAACAAAGAGTTCCCAGAGCAATAGCCCAGGGCAAGGACTGTATAATCTTGCCAGGAAAGAAAAACCTCCGTCTCTAGTCTGTATTTCCAGTTTTCCCAACTCACGTTTGGAAATTGTTTGTCGGCCCTTAACAAATCAGAGACCTTAGCTTTCCAAGGAAATCTGATGTCAGCTTCATGGAGAGCTTTTCTTGTAAGATCTGCAAGCCTTCAAATACAAGGCCTGAAATATGCACTAGAAATCCATACAGAGAAGGGCCGAGGTGGGTTTTGAGTTTCAGGGATGAACTTGGCCTTGCATTTGATTATCCTTTAGGGTCTTGGGTTTCAGGCAACACAATTAAAAGTAAGCTGATCACCCACTTTGCTGGAGGAAGAATTCCATAAGCCTCTTAGGTGTTATGGCTGTGAGTAACTCAGAGCTGAGATTTCTGACCTATGGCTAACGCATCTGGATTCGTAATACTATTGGAATTTGTCTCATAAACTGACCTCTGTGACCAATGGGGTATTAAGTGAACATGGCCAAAGCAACTCAGACTGTTAGAGATAGAAGTGAAGCATTTAAATGCCAGATAAGTGAATTCTCAGTACTCACAGAGACAGAACCAAGCAATCTCTTTCATTATCTAATAGTCAGCACCTACGCTGAGATTCAAATCAGGACAGAGTGATGGCCATTACTTTTGTCTCGCTTAGTTTTTCTGGAATTAAGCTCCTCATATATTGATACTTATCTCCTGCTGTGGTCAAACTCAGTGACGGTGGTGAATGTTTCAGACTACCATTAAGTACAGTAAAATTATATATATATACATATATCCTGAGAACTCACCTCAGTTCATTAAAAAAAAACCCACTATTTTTTTTTGTGGCTTAGGAAATATTATCCATCCTTTTTACACATGTCATTAGCCCCCTGCTGTTTCTGTGGGAAGAGGATTATTTACCGAGATAACGATGACAGCCAGCATTTATTGAAAGCATCTCTCGACCGTCCGCCTCCCAGACAGTCAGCTAAGCACTTTACGTGCATTCCCTCATTTAACCCTTACGCAACCGTGTGTAACGCGGGCTGATCCCCATTCTTGTGCACGAGGAAGCTGGGACCCAGACAGCATGAGTTCTGTGTCCTAGGTCACCTGTTTTTTCAAGACGTTTCCCCCCAGGTCAGTTTTGCCCCAAAGCCCCGAACATCAGGATGTACTGAGCAGGGGTGTGGGTGGGTTCAGAGATAAGCAGGCAGAATCCTTGCTTTTCCAGGGCTGCACAAGCCAGTGGGGCAGGCGGGCATGGGCATGTAGAGCCTTGACACTGTATTAAACCCAGAGACAAACACAGCCTGTCTCGGAAGCGTATGGGGAGTAGTTTCCAAGAAGGGACACTTGGGCAGTTTTAAAGGGCTGATGGGAATGAGGTCAGCTGAGAAGGGAAGAAAGAGCATGGCTGAGTGCACCAAGGCATGCAGGAGGGGACTTGGGGATGGGCAAGGGGTCTGATGCGGATGGAATAATGGATCTGCTTGGTATAGCAAAGACAGGTAGGCAGGGGCCAGGAAGCAGGGGGCCTGAGCAGTGACTGTCCTAACCTCCCTCTTCTTAGTTCATGGCTGGGAAAGCCTTCTGTGTGTCTTCAGCGATTTCCTGCCTTGTTCTGTATTTTTAGCCTCCGGATGCTGATTTCGTCTCCATTAGTCATAACCTAGTGCTGGTCAGGAAAGCCACTCTGAAAAATCTGGACCGGCTCAGGAAAGATGGAGCCATCTGAATTTATCCTGATGGGTGGGTTATTAATGTAACAGTGTTGTGGGACAGAGAACAGTCAGACAGAGTCAGGAGTAACAATGACTCATCCATATATTCATTCATTCTTTCATGAATCAAATATTTCTTAGTGCCTTCTCTGTGCCAAGCTGAAGGCAAGAAGCATCTTGGACAGTATCACGTGCAGTGGTCCCCAGATCTCTCCTAAGCAGGGTGTGGTTAGGCTCACTTAACCATGAGAACCAGGTGTTCAGAGAGCACAGGGCACCCGCTCAACAAGAGATGTTCCCACCTCTGCAGTCCCAAGGCCAGGACCACCTCACTACACCAAGCTGCAAAGATGGCAGCAGCTTCTGGTGTGAGGCACGTGACTGTCATAACCAGACATCAACGTTAGAAATACTCAGTTATCTCAGGCTGATGAAAAGCTGATTTGACAACCCACATTCATATTCATTCGTTCACTCACTTCTCCACAAGTACACACACACTTGCTGGGTGCCAATTCCCGTGCGGGTGATGAGGAGAAAGAAGCTGAACTGAGTGTATCGATGTGTGACACACACTAGGGCTCTTTCTGGTCTGTGCTGCACCAAAGGACATCATTCCTGTGTCCACTCGGGTGAGAGGCAGAGGTTAAGAAACGGAAGGAGAAATTGCTGTTTATAGGGCACCTGTGTGCTGGGCTCTATGCCAAATCCTTGACAAACAGCATCCCATAGCAACCACGTCAGGTGGGACATGCTTATCCCTATTTTAAAGATGAGGTAATTGAGGTTTGAGAAGGTCACAGATTTGCCCAAGGACACGGAGATGGTTTTTGCACCAGGACAACTTTCTATTGGATTTATTGGCTTTTTTCTTGTGCCTAGAAGACTTTCAGCTGTATGCTGAAGTTCCCTGACCCTTTCTCAGAATAATAACTTTGAATTTACAACTAAAATGCAGACAGTTACAAAAGAAGCTGATTATGTTGAAATGTAATTATCAAAATAAACTTTTGAGATGCAGTCAATACGTGTGTTTCTTTGTGATGAATCTAATGATGTGATATCGTGGCACGTAGAATAATTCTGTAATTTTGATGCAGTGATGAGCATAGCAATACGTGAAGGTAATAGGATATAAGATGATCTGTAATTTCTTATAGAAAGTCACAGGATACGGCTGGGGCATTGTGGGTATTACTGGGGTTCATTCATACATTCATAATTGAAAGACATGCTAAACTTCGTTTTGAGATTCTTGAATGAAAATCTAATTAGTAAATTTAAAATGCAGTGCTTTTCCCATCCAAGCTCATGGACCCCACCCCCCAAAAAGCTCTGTCCATGGTGAGGGGGAGGTGTCTATGGACACCAGGTTAGGGTACCTGCTTTGTGTCATTTACGTCATTCAGTTCTGTTTAAGGAACACTTGATAAGGCTTAGCCTCTGTGGGTCACCATCTGGGCACCATGGAGTGGTACCGAGGAAGTTGCTGATGCAGAGGAGGTGGGAGTGGAGGAGGACCAAAGCTTTGCTGCCTGCTACCAGGAGCTGGCGTTTTATATCCTGGATCTCATTTAAGCTGCACTTAAGCATATGAGGAAACAAATTCAGAGAAACACACCAGAGATGCACTAGCTAGTCAGTTGCCGAGCTATCATCTGAAGCAAGCCGTGTCCCTTTCCAAGCAGCTCAGTCAGATTGAGCATCGGAGGCGCAGGTCCTATTCCCGCGCGGAGGAGGATGTATACGTCATGATGGAGAGGGACGGGAGATTACGAAAGCCTGCACTCAAGGAGGAAAATTGTTCACTTTTGCTTATTTTGTAGCCAAAAGCTGGGTCTCTTGGATCGGGTTCGCCTTTCTAATCCTCGTGGTAGCAATACTAAAGGAAAGCTATTTACCCCTCTGAATGTAGATGCCATAGAAGAAAGTCCTTCTAAAGAACCAAAGCCTGTTGGCTCAAACAATAAAGAGCGTTTCCGCACCGCCTTCCGCATGAAAGCATACGCTTTCTGGCAGAGCTCTGAAGGTAACCCCTTCCTCTTCCTAACCCTGTGTCCTCCACGTCTTCCCCCTCCGTACCCTGCGGAAGAATCCTGCAGTCTACATAATAGCCGGCTCCTGCTGCCCTGAACCAGCTTCTGGCTTGTTTTATTCTCGGCCCCGGGGCTGTGATAGGTTCCTGCCCTCACCCTGGGCGCAGAGGGCCCACGTTAGCTGTCCCTCCGGGCCAGGGTCACCATGTGTGCCTGCCCAACCCCTGCAGGGATCCTTGAGACACACCGCATGGTTCCTAAGGGTGGCCTGTGATGAGCGCATTGCTAAGAAGGTCACGTTGAAGGATGGAGGGGGCCAGGGCAGAGTAGTCTGGACACCTGGGGACCTCCACATCCCAAGGGGGTGGGGAGAGATATGGGAGAAGTGTCTTGTGGGGGCTGTTGGAGCGAGTGCCCCTTTCACTTACCAAAAGGGAGGATGAGCAGGGCTCAGAAAGTGACCTCCCAGCTCACGGTCACAAGGATAAAGTCTGACAGAGCCAGAGTCTGAACTCAGGTGTGTGACAAACACCTACGTGCATGCCCTTGGCTGCCTCCAAAGGGGCCACTTGGGAACCCTGGAACACACACCACCCTCCCCGCCTTCTCCCCCAGGCAGCCGTCCAACACAGCAGGCACTTACCAGGCTTCTGGATTATGGGAGGGAGATGCTGAGAAAGTCTGAGTGACGTCACCCCTGGAGAGCACATCGGGGGTTCTGAAATGGAAATAGAGGCTTGGGAGGCTGAGTTTGAAGGGCTCTGTTGAAGTGGTGGCCTGCCGTTGATATGGGTGTCTCCCTCTCAGATGCCGGGACAGGGGACCCCACAGCGGAAGACAGGGGCTACGGGAATGACTTCCTCATCGAAGACATGATCCCCACCCTGAAGGCTGCCATCCGAGCCGTCAGGTAAGCACCTCCTCCCACTTTAGGCCTCCCAGGCCCCAGCTCCTCTCCTCCAGGTAATGGCTTTGTAAAGTGGTCTTGGGCTTTGGGAAGGTGGGCAGGAAATTTCTCAACCCCTGGGTCAAGTTCAGAGAGTATGTCAGTTCTCTAAGTGGGGGGTGCTGCCGAAAGAAAAGTGATGACGACATTAGCAGGTCATTAGCAGGTTGGAGACACTGGTGATCCTCTTGTCTGCCTTTGCCACTGCTCATTTTATTTTTAAACATTCCTATGGGAGTGTGGTTACTTTGGGCTTCTGTGGTGGCTCAGCGGTAAAGAACCCGCCTGCCAGTGCAGGAGCCACAGGAGACGGGGGCTCGATCCCTGGGTCAGGAAGATCCCCTGGAGGAGGGCATGACAACCCACTCCAGTGTTCTTGCCTGGAGAATCCCATGGACAGAGGAGTCCAGCGGGCTGCAGTCCATGGGGTCTCAAAGAGTCGGACATGACTGAAAACTTAGCACACATGTGGTTGCTTTACAGTGTTGGGTTAATTTATTTTAAATGCTGTTGGTGAGGGAGGGTGTGTTGACATGAAGTTTTCTTCTTTTATAGGCTTCTGACTCAAAATAGCTTTTCTCCCATCTGTCTTCATTCATTTAGTTCTTTTTAATTAGCATTTTCAACATGATAATCAATTATAGGATTTTTTAGTCTGTTTCAGACGAGACTTATAATTCACCCTGGCTATTTCTATGTTGCTTGAAATGCCATAAGAAAATTAAGAAAATATGTTACAACTTCAAGAAAACTTTGGAATGTGAGTTTATAAGCACTCCACCATGATGGTAGTGAATTCTAGAAACTAAGTCAGAGTCACTAAGAACTAGTTATGGTATTTTCAGATTTTCAGTCCAATAGAGCAGGAAGGACAAAAGTTTATAATATGTGGCCCTCAGCAAAGCTGTTGACATGGTTCTTCATGACATCACTCTGTACAATGTGCCAGAAGTATGGCTGGATAAGAAACACAACTTCCTGGATTCTTAACTGGTTGAATGATCTTATTCAAAGAAAACCAATGAATGAGTCTGTCAGGCTCAAAGGAGGTCTCTGCTGAGATGCTTCCTGGTCTGGCTTCTGCTCCATCCTTTGGAGTACTCTCATTGATGCCCTAGTTCAGAGGTTGGCAGACATTTTTTTGTGAAGAGTCAGATATGTAGTAAATATGTCAGCCTTTATGATCCCTAGGTCTCTGTCGTGTTTAACTTTGATCTTGAAGTGCAAAGGAAGCCATAGACAGTATATAAACGAATCACTGAGGCTGTATTCCAACACAGCTCTATTTTCAAACACAGGCAGTGGGCCAGACTTGGCTGCAAGCCACAGTTCCTGACACCCACCTTAGGTAGAGCTGTGTAATGGGCAGGCTTAGAAAGTGACATAGAATTGGAAAGGTTAGTGACTTGAATGGTACAATTGATAGATCAAAATAGTGTTTAGAGGCTGAAGTCATGGACTATGACAAACAAAATGAGTCTTGAATGCACCATTAAAAAAAGCTTATACAAGTATGAGATGGGAGGACCTGGGTTGTGATTCGGTGTTTTAAATTGACACTATGTTCAGCAAGAGTTGACCTCGTGAGGGAGATTTCAAGAAGATTAATCACCTAAGGTGACTTTATTGATTCCCAGGAAGATGGAGGTGAGGATTCCAAGTTCTGGGTGCCCCACTTTATTAACAGCCTGAAAAAACTTGAGGAACCAAAGCTAGCTTTTCTCTTCCAGGAGCTGATAAGCCAAAGGATTAAGGAGGCTATTGAGGAAGAGATATGTCAGCTTTCCTCAAATAGGAAGCAGTGTGACGCAGCTGTTAGGACCATGAGCCTTGTCCCCATACAACCCTGGGTTTCAGGGAAACTCTGACATTATCAGCAAAATGGCCCTGGGAAGAGGCTGAAGTTCCCTCGGCCACAGTTCCATCATCTGTGAATCGATTTATTAGCAAATTATCAAAAATGAATCTAGCCCAGTGTCTGGCATGTAGTGAAAGGTGAAAGTGTTAGTTGCTCAGTCATGTCAGACTCTTTGAGACTCTGTGGACTGTAGCCCATCAGGCTCCTCTATCCATGGGATTCTCCAGGCAAAAATATTGGAGTGGGTTGCCATTCCTTTCTCCAGGGGATCTTCCAGACCCAAGAATCAAATCCAGGTCTCATGTACTGTGGGCAGATTCTTTATCATCTGAGCCACCGGGGAAGCCCAATGTGTAATAAATGTTAGCTTTTATTGTCACTGTGAATTCCTTATTATTCATATGAGTGAAAGGGATAGTCATGAAGAAGAGACACCAGCCAGCCTAACTCAGTGTGGTTCCAAGAGGTGGAACCAGGACCAGGAGCAGGGACTTCTCATCGAGTCGTGTCTTTCTGGTTCTTTTATTCCCACCACCACCCCCCACCCCACCCCAGAATTTGTTCATCTTATATCATAAGTTCCTTCACTCTCCACTCCTGATGCACAAATGTCTCTACTTTGCCTGGCAGAATTCTACAATTCCGTCTCTATAAAAAAAAGTTCAAGGAGACTTTGAGGCCTTATGACGTGAAGGACGTGATTGAACAGTATTCTGCAGGGCATCTCGACATGCTTTCCCGAATCAAGTACCTTCAGACAAGGTAAGGCAGCATGCCTGGAAGGGTGGTGCCCTCCTGGCTGCTGAAGAATCGGCCAGGGAGACCGCAGAGCTGAGGGCAAAAGGCATCCACGAATCCGCAATGCAGGGGAGAAATGTTAAGAACAAAAACACTCATCAAATAGAGACATCAAGGCCAACCAACGTGAGATCGAATGAGCTGGGAAGAATTTCTGTGAAATTGACATGGCTAAGATTAACAGTCTGATCAGGCCTCAGGGAGAGAAAAAGCATGTGTCTTACTTATCCCTAACTCTGATCCTTTGTATATGCCAAAAAAATTCAGATTATCTAAAATGAGTCTAGTTGGCTAGTTCCAAATATAAATTTTTACTCAATTAAAAGTTCGTCAAGAGTTAGTTGTAACAGTGAACGTATGGAAACAGCATTGATTCCTAGCTAATAATTATCACCCTTTTTGTTGATCACCTGGGCATTTCACATGTATGTCTCCAATCCCTTATAACCCCCTAAGGTTTTGCATTAGAGCTGCCATATATCAATGAGAAGACCAAGATTTACAGGACAATGATCTTGCCCAAAACTACCCAGCTAGTAGGTGGCAAAGCTGGAAGTGAAACCAGATCCACCTGGGTACAAAACTCCTGTCCTCTGTAACATACCTCCATTATATAAATAGTGATTAAGAAAAGAATGGTACCTGATCTCATTAAAAAGTTACGCCACCATCAAATGATATTTTTACAGTCTATATAGTAAGATAAAAATTATGTGATCTATAGTGGATATATATGCATAATATGATTACTAATAGCACATTCAGAAATGTATACATACTTGTACATATTTATATACTTTGGCCACCTCATGCGAAGAGTTGACTCATTGGAAAAGACTCTGATGCTGGGAGGGATTGGGGGCAGGAGGAGAAGGGGACGACAGAGGATGAGATGGCTGGATGGCATCATCGACTCGATGGACATGAGTCTGAGTGAACTCCAGGAGTTGGTGATGGACAGGGAGGCCTGGCGTGCTGCGATTCATGGGGTGGCAAAGAGTCGGACACGACTGAGCAACTGAACTGAACTGAACTGAACTGAGATACATATATCGTGGAGGAGGGCATGGCAACCCACTCCAGTATTCTTGCCTGGAGAATCCCATAGTTAAAGGACCCAGGCCGGCTACAGTCTATAGGGTTGCAAAGAGTCGGACACAACTCAAGTGACTTAGCACACACGCATGCACAGGGTCAGTGGAGGAGCAGTTGGGTTTGCAGAAGGACGTAGAGAGGCATGGCTCCTTCTGAGTGCCACGGTCCTGGGCTTGTGATAAGCCTCCCAGGCTGTTTCCATTGAGCACGGGGCACCGTAGCTCAGTGCCGGGTGGGGGGATGGTATTTGTCTTCTGTTGTGCTCAGGGTGACATTGATGGGGGGGCTATAGGAGCTACTATTAAATTCATCCCTCTAGTAGCTGGAGGAGCCTGCCAAGCTGCAGGGAAAAGAGGGCACAGCTGAAAACAGAGCCTAGGGCTTAGCAGGAAGACCTCCCTGACTAGAGGTTTTGGGTGAAATGAAAGAGCTGGAAGACCAGACCTGCTGCAGCATACCTGACATTTTCTGTAAGAAGGAACAGGAGGCAGCTGTCACCCTGTCTCTGTGGTTCGATTGCCTCTCTCCTCTGGGATGGAGAGATGCTCTTGGTACACTGGGCCAAAAGAAAAAAAAAATGATGATGCATTAAATTAGAAAGTCTCTCTCCAGTGTCTCGTTTGCTGTCGGCAGTGTGGAGGGAAGTGTCTTCCTTCGTAGGCGGGAGGAAGGGACCAGCAATTAAAAAAAAATAAATAAATAAATAAATTAGAAAGTCTTTCTCCTTTCCTCTGTCTTTCTCTTTATGCTCTTCTCTTTTATTTTCCAAACTCGCAGCTGATGACAGAAGAAAGAGAATACATTGCTTTCCTCTCTTTTCATACAAAGCTCTCTGTCATTTAATCCCCCCTCTTTGTGTGCTCTCTTTCAGAATAGATATGATTTTCACCCCTGGACCTCCATCTACTCCAAAACATAAGAAGTCTCAGAGAGGAGCCGCCTTCACCTACCCATCCCAGCAGTCTCCCAGGTGGGGCCCGGGGGCATTGACTGATGGGCTGTGTGGTTCCGGAGCCCACACCGCATTCCCATGCCCAAATCCCCATGCCCAAGTCTCAGCTGGGTTCCTTTACCGTGGGGGTGAGGTTGCCATTCCCCCAAATAAGATGAAGAGAAAGAGCCTGCAGCCTATTCCGGCCTGTGGCCGTTTGAGAGGTTTCTGAATGAAAGCCTTGCAGCCACACTCCTTTGTATGGCTGCTGAAAATGCAACTGACGGTTTCCTAGTTAGAAAATAAAAAGAGACTTGTGAGGTTTTTTTTTTTTTTGGAACCGAAAGAATACTTCATGTTAGCAGAGCCCAAGGCATTCCTCCTGGCCAGCTGTTTTGGCTTTTTTTAAACTTTCATCAGCCCCAGAGACTGAGAAGGAAATCAGCTGTCCAGCCCCAGAGCAGCTCTGCTCTCTCTGAAAAACTGTCTGAAAATTGTCCTTTTATAGGTGATGAGCCAGGATCCTTTAGAAAGCCCGCTGCCTGCATTTACACTTCCTTATTCCCCAGTATCTTCAAGGCAAGTATCAATAACATAAATGAGTGAAGGGAGGTAGGTGTAAGAAATACCATGCAATGTATAATAATAAGGCTCTTTATCATTAAGGAAGGAAGAGTGTAAGGCGGGCGAACAGAGCATCTAATCTTGGCTTCAGTTCTGGGGCTAGGCAAGGGGTGAACCACAGGGCCCTGAAGAACCTCAGGTCTGCTCTTGCTAATTTTAAGAAAGAAGATCCTCTGTTTCCAGATACTCTAGTTTCTCAAGAAAAGCTGAATATTCAGATCTGATGTGCAATCCTCCACTTTTGAATGGCTCCAATGTTTAAAACCCTGTGCAAGCCAAGGAAAGCACTGGTGGGCTGGATTCAGCACAGAGGCCACTGGTTTTTGACATCTGATTTAATTCAAGACTGCTCCAGGACCTCCCTGGCTGTCCAGTGGTTAACACTTCACACTTCCAATGCAGAGGGTGCAGGTTCGATCCCTGGTCAGGGAACTAAGATCCCACATGCCGTGCAACACAGCCAAAGATTGGAAAAAAAAAAAGAAACACTGTTTTACCCAAACCTGGCCAGGGACCTAGAAGGAGTAAGTAGCCTAGAGAAAAAACAATTGCCTAGAAAGTACCAAGCATGAATGGTTTCAAGCAGTAGCTAGACTCCCTGAAAGTTCTCGTCTACATAGGACAATATTGAAACAAACTGGAATTTAGGCAGATGTGAACTGTGGTTGGCCAAGGAGCAAATGCAGCATGTCTCAATCCTGTTCCCTACGAATATCATCTTTGGCATCATTTTCCAGATTTTGCATCTGTTTTCCAGTATTAGCTAAATGGAACAGATGAAATATTGGTTTCCAAGATGAGACAACCATGCTCCATCATCAACCAGTGTCTGTGACGGAAAGGCCAAGGAACATAATTTAAAGCAATCAAGCACTCTGGGCACAGTTAAGTGGTGTATTAAGTTAAGCTTGACACAGAGCTTCCTAAGAACAGCGTAATAGTCAGCTTCACATTTTCCTACAGTCAACATGGTAAGTATGAGACATCCCTGGTGAAGGTAGGAAACGCTGGCCTTTCCCAATGCCCGTGGGCTGCAGAGTTCCATGGGCTCTTCCAGACTCTGTAAGCCTGAGCACAAGCAGGGTAGTCCCAGGGACCACGGCCCACCTAGCTGAAGTGACCTTGCAGAGCAAAAATAGGTATCATGATCTTACAGCATTATGGGCTCTTTCCTAGGAATGAACCCTATGTAGCCAGACCATCCACATCAGAAACTGAAGACCAAAGCATGATGGGGAAGTTTGTGAAAGTCGAAAGGCAGGTAGGTCCTTCCTTTCTCCCACCAAGAACAAGTATGTGGAATTTATTTTCAAATGTCATTTTTTTTCATAGGGAGATAACAGACTTGAGTATCTACCATTCATCAAGGAATCTGGAAATAAAATCATTGATTTAGCACTTTACTGGCTGGGTGATCACTTGCAAGTGAATGAATTGTTCTGAGCCTCAGTTTCTTCATCTGTATAATGGGGATGTTAACACCTCATGAGG
Organism: Bos indicus x Bos taurus; assembly: GCF_003369695.1. Taxonomy (NCBI): domain Eukaryota; kingdom Metazoa; phylum Chordata; class Mammalia; order Artiodactyla; family Bovidae; genus Bos; species Bos indicus x Bos taurus. The sequence goes on from NC_040089.1 coordinate 8,965,565, forward strand.
TTGCTTTGAAGATTAAATCAATTGATACCTGTAAATTACCTAGAATAGTAGCTGGCACACAGTAAATGCTCAACAAATGGTAGCTACTATGATCATGAACTTCATGGTGTTTAGGAACGTTAGTGCCCTTCTCCACATTTTCGGTATTTTTCTGCATTTGTTATCCTCCTTCCGTGAAAACCTGGGTCAGTGTGTGGCCTGTGTGAAGGGGCCCGGAGGAGGGCAGGCTATGGGTGGGGTTCATTCAGGGCAGAAAGAAACCCATTCAGTTACAGCATCCCAGGAAGTCCACCTCTCTTTTCTTCAGTGAAGTGGCTTGTATTTTAGCATTGTTTGGCCAACTTTACCTGGGAAGCCCACCTTCCTGGTAAAAAAAATCTGCCGGCAATGCCTGAGGCCTAGGTTTGATCCCTGGGTCAGGAAGGTCCCCTGGAGAAGAAAATGGCAACCCAGTCCAGTATCCTTGCCTGGGAAATCCCATGGCAAGGCAGGCTACAGTCCATGGGGTCACAAAGAGTTGGACATGACTTAGCGACTAAACACACAATACACCCAACTGCACTAGATAAATAGCACCGTCAATTTTCTTTAGGATTCCTATCAACCCTTTTATTTTATTCATAACCCAAAATTGGATATGTGCAGAAGAGATAAGAGAAAATTTGAATAATTACCCTTTTTTAGTGTGTCAAGAATATCCTTTTCTGCTGTTAAATTTTAATTTGTCATCTCAGCTCTTCCGTTTACCTACTCTGATGTTTGATGAGTTACTTCATCTCTCTGTGCCTCTATTTCCTCAACTGAAAAACAGAATAATAGTATCCACCTCATAGGGCTGTTGTGAAAATTAAATAAGTTAAATAAGAAAGTTAATATGAAAAATTAAATAACTTTAAAGTGCATAGTAACTGCTAGAGAAGGATTAGTTATTATTAAGACTTGGGTACCAACTCAGCCATGACCTTGCTCTATGCTTTGTGTCGTCAACTATAAGAGGGAATGGTAGACCTGCCTTCAGTCCTTCCTGGTGAGTTGTGAACTGTCAGAGAACATCCCATGCACACGTGCATGTACACTTGTGTCTGTACACGCATGATGATTTTAATATGTTCTCAATTTTGTAGGTAGGAGCAGGTAGATGCAGCTGATCTCAGCATACCTTCTACTGGCCTCCAAGGCCCCTAGGGAGCATCTCTAGTTCTGAGAAGCAGAATTCTTGCTAACCACTGCCCTTGTACCCGTGGGGCTTACGTCCCCAGGTAGGGGGAATGTGCGCAGACAATATAGATGCTTCTTTAAGGGAATGTTTACAAATCAAGAACTCCTCCTCCTGGATCCAAACAGGAGCAGCAAGGCCACCTTCTCCTTGGGTAAAACTTATCCTCACACCATGTCTCTTGCTTCCAGGTTTCTGGAAAGCCCTTACCCTGTTTTTTTAGATTAGCAGAAATCCGTGCAGGCTTCACAGGTGGCACAGTGGTGAAGAATCTGCCTGCCAATGCAAGAGACACAGAAGACATGGGTTCAGTCCCTGGGCCAGGAAGATCCCCTGGAGAAGGAAATGGCAACCCACTCCAGTGTTCTTGCCTGGAGAATCCCTTGGACAGAAGAGCCTGGCACAGAGTTGGACATGACTGAACGACTGAGCACACATGCACGCATCCATGCACAAAGCTCAAAATCAAGAGATACAAAACAGTTAACTGTTATGATGATTATGCTTTATGGCAGGAACCGTCTTCCTTTCTGGAAAGTAAATGCTATGGTTTTTCCTCACCACCAATAACAAGTGCCCGCCGGCCTGGAGAAAGCAGTAATGCCCAATTCCTTGTGTTTTCCAGGTTCACGACATGGGGAAGAAACTGGATTTCCTGGTGGACATGCATCTGCAGCATATGGAGCGGCTCCAGGTGCACGTCGCCGGCTTCTCCCCGAGCAAGGGGGCCTCCTCGCCTGCCGAGGCCGAGCAGAAGGAGGACCGCAGGGATGCGGATTTGAAAACCATCATCTGTAACTATTCCGAAACGGGAGCCCCCGATGCCCCCTACAGCTTCCACCAGGTGCCCGTCGACAAAGTCGGCCCCTATGGGTTTTTTGCCCACGACCCCGTGAACCTGCCCCTAGGGGGACCCAGTTCTGGAAAGGGTCATGCGACCCCCTATGCGGAAAGGCCCACCGTCCTGCCTATCTTGACGCTTCTCGACTCCCGAGGGAGCTACCACTCCCAGGCGGAACTGCACGGCCCCTGTTCGGACCGAGTCTCCCCCCGGCAAAGGTGCAGCATCACCCGGGACAGCGACACGCCCCTGTCCCTGATGTCAGTCAACCACGAGGAGCTGGAACGCTCGCCCAGTGGCTTCAGCATCTCCCAGGACAGAGACGATTATGCGTTTGGCCCGAGCGGGGGATCGAGCTGGATGAGGGAGAAACGGTACCTGGCCGAGGGTGAGACGGACACGGACACCGAGCCCTTCACACCCAGTGGCTCCCTGCCTCTGTCGTCCACGGGGGACGGCATTTCTGATTCGATATGGACCCCTTCCGGCAAGCCCACTTAAAAAAGGGGTCGTGGGCTGGCTCCTCCTTGTAATGTAGACAGACTTTGTATAGCTCACTTGCTCTCACACCCGCCACATCCCCGTGAGATCACCAGGGGCTGCATCACACGCATGCATGTGCGTGGTGGCCCCACCTGGGCGGGGGCTTGTCGTGGCCTTTTATGTCCCCCGGTCACCACAGTGAAGCCGCTTCCTTTCAAGCATGGTTTGCATGACTTTACACTATATAAAATGGTACCGCTAACCTCTTTAGGATACACATTTATCCGCTGTTCTTACTTTGAATCATGACTGGACCAGTACAGGGAGAAATTATGGATGAGCCGTGCCGTGTGTCTGTGTGGTTGGCTGCTTTGGGTTTTGGTTTGGTAAGCAGAGAAAGTCGTTTCCGTTGCTTCTCACATCACCGCCCCTTTGTGTAAAACACTCCAATGATTAGTTGTTTTCTTCAACAAGCCAATAGTTCCCTCAACAAAAAAGCATCATGTACCAAGGAGGTTGCCTCTTGAGCTAAAATGTGAGGGCAGGAATGAGATAGCATCATATCTGCCAAACTAAGAATTACAAAATTATTTTATTAAGGAAAAGCTGGGAAAACCTTCCAAAGGCTCTCAGAGGGACCTCACTTGGTCTGTCGTTGTCAACTCTCATGCCCCAGTTTCCTCATCTATCAAAGGTGGTGGCAAGTGTAACATTTCGGATGAGTTGTGAATAGGCAGGGAGAAAGCAGGCACACACACGCACATTAAATAGTTCCCAACTTATGTAGCCAAAGATAACAAAATGTGTCAGCAGTGGGGCGCCCCTCGGGGCAGGAGTTAAGTTCAGGGCCTTCAACACGAGGTTCCAATTCACATTCCTCCCTGTGACACTCATACAAGATGTCCGAGTCACATAGGAACTGGAGTCAAGAGGGCACACAAATTATCTGGTCCAGGACTTTCCTTGTAAAAATGAGAAACCGCAGGCCAGGTAAAGAGAGATGACTGGGATGTCCCCAGCATCCCCCAGGAGAGCTGGCTCAGTCAGCTGGCTCTCTCCAGGCCCTGGTCCCCTCCTGCCGACACTGCCCTGCAGTTTACACAGTGGGACCAAGATGCTGGTACCCTGTGTTGTGTAGAAAGTGCTCATGAGACTGTTTATCCAAGTGGGAGGGAATGTCTGCTTTTATTGCAAAACATGTTTGATGCTTTGCATTCTGGATCCAGAAAAAAAATCAGTACCAGGAAACTACAACATTTTTGACATGCAAAGAGGCAAAATTTCCAGAACCATCCAGTTTGACCCCTCTAGATATTTGAAACCACATGTAGCCATAAGACTAGCTAAAGTGTAAGCAGACAAGCTGAAGTGCACTGACCTCCTGTATAAGTATCAATATGAAGCAGAAGCCATCCTGTTAGGAGATGTCGCTGCTCTCTGAAACACGTTGATGGGAAAGAGTTCCGTTAGGCTTGGGCTAATTAGCTAAACGACTCCACCGCAGTGTTATTGTCTCACTCTTCACAAGTCTAAGGGCCGTTGTAGATGGTTGCCATGGTGACCATCAAACCGATTGACGTGGAATGTCTGCATCCCACCAGTATTCTCCCTCGCATTGTTGTCGAGAGCCAGAGTGGCTGTGGCAGGTTGACGTCAACAAGGTTGACAGTTTCATCATTACCTAATGCAAGGATTTTGCACTATATTGGAGAGAGGAGCTTCTTCCTCAGAAGTGGGTTTCTTTCAACCACATGTCAACAGGTATCTCGTAAAAAGCTCAGAGTACAGTGATAATGAAGGGTCAGCCCCTGACTTTAGGACTTACAACCAAAGCCTGAAGTCCTTGGCATTGTGAATGGTAGAAAGGAAGTTGTATGTGAAGAGTCCCATGAATAGATGGGTGTTGACCTTGAAGTCCCAGGTAGGAAATACAGAACAATGAACACATACATCAGACATGAAGCCCCCTCCCCTAAGGTTTGCTATTGGACTTTCTGGCCATTTGAAGGGCAAAGGGCGTGGGTCATTCGATCCTTCTTCTGGCCCCTATAATATGGCTGCAAGTGCCACTGGAGTGCATGACCCAATAAGCCTTATGTTCCTTCCTTAGGGCTTGGTTCTTGATTCTGATATTCCTGAAATCTTTCATCAAAAATGACTGAGCCATCTAACATGCCAATTATTTTTCTAACTTATTAATACCCCTTCAGAACATACTGGTCTCAGTATCGTACAAGTAGAGGCATTTTCCAAGAACTCAATGGAGTTCCCAACTGGAAAAGTGAGACTTTCTCATCCTCATGTTAAAAATAGTCATCATGGATCCAAAGTTAGATGATTTCCTTAGGTTCTTTTAGTAACTGACAAAGGACTGGAATTTGTATTTTGTTCCAAACCATAAGAAGGCATTTAGCTTTCCTGCTGAGTCATAAGGCCAGGATGGCAGAGATTGGATTTGTGTTGATTATATAGCCCCAATGCAGTATCAGGGTAGACAAAGGCAAATTAATCTTCATGAATGAATAAATGATAAGAATCTTAAGAGCTATTTTTCCCATCTAAGAAAACAAAAAAAGAAAAAATTATTTTCTGGATTATTCTGCTTTGCTATTCTCTTAAAAAAAAAAAATCCAGAAATGCAAACCAAACCCTATTCAAGTTGCCTGCCCACAGACGACATCATCAACATGGCTGTCATTGATGAAGTAGAAATTCAGGGTCTAGGATTAAACATAGGTTATAGGGAGAAACAGTATGTGCTTCCACAAACATCTTTTTGTCAAACCAAGAAGCAGAATGCTGGAATAATCCAACAGAACTGGTAAATAACCATTACCAAGATTACTGGTAAATTGAGATTATTCTACCAAGATTATTCTACTTCACATATACCAGTGGTTTATCTGAGATTATTCTACCTCGGATATACCAGTGGTTCTGAAGAAACTACAATGGTTCAGCCAAACTTCATGAAATAATGACAAATTAATTCCATTGTAAGAATTAAGTATGACTTTCTCAAGGGAAACTGTGCAGCATGTGCATTCAATCTCTGTATGTTACAACATGATATATGCAAATTTTAACGTCCTCTTTTAGTAGTATCAAAATTAATTAGATAAATCCACTTTCCAAATGTTAGATTAAAGGTGATCCTATTGGCTGAGAAGAAAGTACTAGAGATCACTTTTGAGTTTGGAGTATCAAAGACTAGCACACAAGCAAATTCTGGATGTATTTTTATTTTTAATTGTGAGAGGAAAAGGAGGGGGGGAACATCAAATTGAGAAAGTTCTATTTACTAATTGTGTTTGTTCTGGAAGCTGAGAGGTCAGATTTATTAGATATAGCATTGATGTTATAAAGCTCTAATTGTCATGAAAACAGAGCCAGACGATCCCAAGGTATACTATAGGTCAGTGAGTCCATTAATCAACAATATGCATCGAATGCTTATTTTGTGTAAGGCAGTTAGTTCCTAAGACACTGTGAGTTGAAAGAATAATTACTTATAGACATTATTAATTGTTAATGCTAATATAACAGGAGCTGCTCATAACTGGCCAAGATCATTGTCATAATTCTATGCCACTCAAATAAGCGTGATAAAAACACTAATTTGTTTGTTCATTGCCAAGATTTATTAAGCACCACTGTCTTCTAGGCACTGCACAATGCACCAGAAATTCGAGATAAGAAAAACATCAAAATCTAGGACTCTAGTGGCCTTGAATTATTAAAGGTCCCTTCAGACTGTGTCTACCAAAAGTGGAAAGAACCTCATTTCATCCCTGCAGACAATTGTATATAGACAGGAATGCTTCCACGGTTGGAATCAGTGAGAGCTTGAACATGGAAGAATGTGAAAGTAAAAACTGCATCGAAGTGGTAATGACCCCATCAGCTCAGGAAAGGCCAAATGGGTCCTACGGGGACTTTAAGTTCCATGCTTTGGACTTTATGGCTCCAGATAAGCTGTGGAAGGAGAGTTTTTAGAGCATCTGAGAAGGTTCTTGGAGAAGCCTTCCTCACCAGATTGCTGCCATAATGGACCCCAGGCAAGGAACTGAGGCAGTTCCATTTCGTTGTGTTGACTGAGAGATGCTTATCGTAAGGACCGATATACAGCATCTATTTCAAGAGAAAAGCTTCTAGAAACCTACAGACCAGGTTCTTCTGGGCCAAGAGAAGAACTGTGTCCAGTGTCCTAAGATGTCAACTGAATTTTGAACAGTCTGCCATTCTCAACCCAGGCTTCCTCCAGAAGATGCCAAGTAACTGCTCTTGGTTTTCCTAGAATCCACACACAAGAAACCTAGAACCACAAGGACTTTCTTTGCTTTCTGAACCCCAGGCACTCCGAGGAATCGGCCCCACTGCCCTCACTTGTCTTCCAAGGCATGTTTGTTTCAGGATAAACTTTTGAACAGACTGTAAATCCTTTCTTTGTATTGAAATCAACCCAAAGTTCTTGTGTTACTGATACTACACTATTTAAACCTGAGCCTAAATCAGGTAGCAGGTAGCACAGTGCCCAGGTCAGAGGCAGATACTGTCTGCATAGACTTAGTGCTTTAGGAAACAGGAGTGGAAAATGCCAAGAGCTTGGGAGGATATAGAGATGCCCTGGATGAAAATTTGAGTCATATTCAAACATGGCTTTTCTGGCAAATTTTTATTTTCAAAAGAGCTAATTCACATAGATAAAACCCTTAGTACAGAGACTGCCATATGCGGGTGACTACCATTCATGTTCATCTTTTTACAGTATATGTGGATTCCATTGCCTGAGTCTTTGGTGTAACTCACGAACTCTAAACTTACGCTAGAAGATCTTTTTCCGAAAAACAGTGGTGAAGATACAACACCAATTTGTACACGACAGGATCAAGCGCTTTCACAATTGCCATTTAAATAAGGACATCTCTAGAAATAAAAATGCTTCCTTTCTCCATCAAAATAAGGAAGAGCAGGAATGTCAGAAGGAGGAGACCAGGACTGTTGGATCCCAGTGTTCGGGTCATGGAAGTTCCCTGGAACACACTGTTTGTAGGCCGTAAAGTCAAATAGGAATAATTAAATATAAAGAGATGAGTGGTTTCAACAAGGAAAGTCAATTGTGCCATGATATTTGTGAGACAAATGCTAGAAATGAGTGGAGAGCATCCAAGAAAGAGTTTAAATTTGCTGAAACCCTCCCCAGGGGGCTTTGTTCTCAGCTTTGAACAGTCTCAGCTCCAGCATGCCTGCAGGGAAACTGTGACTAGTATTTTCCTCTATTATCATAGATGCAGGAAAGTAGAATTTCATAGACTTCTAGATGCTCAGAATGAGAAGAGACCTCAATTACCCAGAAAAACCACTTCTCTTTTTGTATCAGGAAGCAGAGGCTCAGAGCCAAGGAAATCACATTTACTTGATCAGTGACTAAATGAGTGATCGTGTCACAGAATCTGGAACTCAGATCTCCTACCTCCTAGACCAGATGTCAGAGATCAAAAACTAAGAGTAAAATACCCAGTGAGAAGAGAGCATTGCTCTTGAGCCCAGGAGATGAGAGAAAACTTCCCGGTCCACTGGAGCAAATGCAAAAGTAGACACATGTTCGAGACATCTTCCCGTCTCGAATATGACTGAGGATCCCATGCCTTGAAAGATGACATCATTCCTTCTTCCAAAACCCTGCTGTCGTCAAAGGCATAGAAATACCACTGCTGCTGTGAGCAGTTGAGGAAAGGAAAGAAGAGCCCTCCTCCCTTCCCCTCCCCGACCGCTCCCACTTTATCCCCTCTGTGTCCTGCCACGCATAGACCGGTTCATCTCTTTGGTGCATCGCTTAGACCCATTCAGCTTCAGAGTCATGTCTCAGACTGCATCCTTATCTATAAACCCATTTACCAGGATTTCTCCTCGGGAAAAAAAAAAAAAAAAATTATCGAGTTTAAGAAATGGGATGTGATTTCTTTGGGCAACTATTTACCCCAAGTCACCAGGTCTGCTAAAATTGTCCCTTTGCATGGGGCTCTCTGGGTCTCTCCTGGGCACAGCCTGTTTGCTCTTGCTTTGCCCAGAATGTCTGTCTTGTTCATATCACAGCCTAGTATTCTGGTGTCTTCACCTAGACTACAAAGAAGCAAACAGGATTTAACTGCAAATGTCTTATGTTCCTGTAACTAGAAAATTGTTTTAGGAAATGAACAAGGCTCTGTCGGCTCAAAGGAGGATTTCTGTAGTGATTTCCACTCAAGCTGTGCTTGGGATAGATTTTCCAGAATTCAGCAGGGCTGCCCCACAGCCCTTGTTAAACCCAGTAGCAGGATATTCATTTCTCCTGAATCAGGCAGAACCAGGAGCTCCTAAGAGATAGAAAGAAAGATGGTCAAGCTCTTGGATGGCAATAGGTGACCCAGTGTTTTTAAAGACTGTCTGGGGTTGAAATAAGTTCCAGAGAGAAATAAATCAAAAATGGGCTCTTTGTAAGAATAACCTGACTTATAATTGAGCAATCAAAAGCCTTTCCCACAGATTAGGAATATATCTGTAATTCCTCTTAGACTTGTCAAATGGACTATACAATTTGACATCCCAGAGTAAGACAAAATGAGAGCATGTTTTCTTTCAACGTTCTATTCTCTTCCTCTGCCCACAAGACTGTGGTCAGGGAAGGGGGAGAGGGGAACGTGCCCTGATCTCTCACTTGGGGTAGCATGGGACATCACAGTTCTCTCTCTTGAGTTCCTGCAATCCTCATCACAATCCCGCCGGAGAAGTGTTACCATTTCCAATGGTAGAAGTGTTACCATCTACGATGGTAGATGAGCAAGCTGAAGCTGAGAATGAGAAGCCCTCAACAAAATCCATGTACCTGCAAAGCCCGTTGTTTCTCCCCATCCCAAGTCTCCCAGGTCAATGGAAATGCTCTCAGACAGGCCCTGGGATCTTCCACAAATCCTTGCCCTCCTCCACCCTGTCACCTTTCCAGTTGAATGATTGCAGTCCCGTTGGGTCTCTAGAGAGAGGAGTGATTCTTGCCTTGACTGTTCTCCTTGCTTTTTTGTGGTCCCCCCTGTTCTTTTGAGCGGTTTTACATTCCAGCTGTCGGCGGGAGAAAATAATGCCACATAAATTGTCTGTCTGGTTCATGTTGGAATCCACTAGCTCCTGGAGTTTGGTATGGCTACAGATAATCCCACAAGTTCCCCTTGTTCTTTATCCCCAAGGATCTCCTTTCATTGTTTTAACCAAACAAGTTCAAATGTCCCTCCCTCCTGACTCTGGTCTTCTGTCTCTAGACTGCCCCTTTATTCCAGGGCTTTGAAATCCTGCAGAAACAGTTGGGTCTTCAGAAACACTCTCTGGGATGCCAAACGCTCAGAACAGTTTTTCTTTCTCCATATGAAAAGATCAAGGTTCCCGGGGGGAAGCCAACCTGATCTGATAATTGAGCTCTTATTTTCCCTCTGAATCCTGTTCTAAGGGACGGGAGGATAGCTTCACCCTCCAGAGTTCCTCTGAGGGTTCAGAGTCCGGGTGGGAGGCCAAGTTCCCAGACTGGGGGCCACTATCTTGTCGGGTGTCAGAGGCTTTGCTGTTAGAAATGTGAGGTAGGCTCTGACGCATCTTGAACATCACCTTAGAAAGATGCGCTGGCTTCATCAGACCTGTCAATCCTTCCCCATTTTAAAGGCAAATGCTTTCCGCATTGCTTCCAGTGCGATATGGCTCTTCTTGTACTTTTTCCTCTTCGTAATGTAGGAGTGATGGAAAATGCCAGTCTTTGAGGAGCACATGGAGGTTTCCAGCGACATGAATCCACTGGATCTGATTTTGGATTGTACTTTCTTTAACCCCCTTTTACGGCATAGAATTCTGGTGCCTTGCTCCCTGAATTTGTCTCCATGCTAACAAGTAGGCTTTCTTCACATCCTGGCTTACACGGGAACACAACTCTTCCACAAGTGGCCTTTAGTGCTCTTTATAATATGATTTCCTGTAATTTTTAAACTGTATGTGTAATTTATATTCTGGCTGTGTCCAATCTTTGAACAACTTTACTAGGTTGATTTCCATATATATTATGCAAACAATTCTTACCTGATTTTTTATGTTCTATCTTAAATAAATACTGCACCACTTATTAATAAATAGACATTTCAATGACCGTGTGGCATAATGTTCTTTGCTTCATTAATGACACAGAGTGACAAATGAGGACAGTTCTTTGTTTTGGGTTTTTTTTTTTTAGTATTTATTTATTTATTTGGCTGTGCCAGGTCTTAGTTGCGGCACACAGGATCTTTGATCTTCCTTGCAGTATTTGGGTAATTTAGTTGCGGCATGAGAACTCTTAATTGCAGCTTGTAGGATCTAGTTCCTTGACCAGGGATCGAACCTGGGCACCTTACATGGAGAGTGGAGAGTCTTAGCCACTGGACCACCAGGGAAGTCTCAAGACAGTTCTCCTTTGGAGAAGTTTCACCTCCTAGACCATGTGGAAGGAAGACCATGCAGGCGACTCAGAGAGACTGTAAGTCGATGGAGGGGAAATGAGTGAAGCTCATGTCAGATTGTCTTCCTCTATCGTCAGTACAGCTGGAAGGGATGATTTCTCTTGAGAGACAGGGTGTTGGAGCAGGGAACTTTGGGGGCATTACTTACCATTTTTCTGTCTTGGTTTATCATCTGTAAAGTGAGGAGGAAAATGTGTGCCTTGAGGGGTCATTATCCTCCTGAAGGATCAAGCACTCAGCAAGTCTTCCATGAGTGAAAGGTTTTGACTCTATCTTATAGTTGCCTCCCTGGCTGCCTTAATTGGGTTTCCATAAGAATAGAGACAGGATATTGGGTGCAAGTAGTTTATTTGGGAAAAGTGGAGAGACAGGAACAGAGGGAGAATGGTCAGTAAAGAATGTACTCCCCTGTGGGTAACTGGGCTCATTTCCTCTAGGAACTCCCTGTGAACCCACGTGAAGTGTCCCAAAGAATTGTTCCACCTGAAGACAGGCGTATGGGCATTCATCCACCGAGCCCTGTTCTTCCCTGGTGGAGGGTTGCCCCGGGGCATTAAATGCCCTCCTCTGTCAGTTTCCTGGGCTACAGCTGAGCAAGCTCCCCAGGGCAAAATCTCAAAGGCAAAGGAGCAGAGACGCAACCAGCGGAGGTGATGAGCTGTCTGAGTGCTGTGACCACAGGGCAGAAAATAGGCAGGGCGACCTCAGCATGTGGCACCTAAGTCTGCCTGAAGACCCTCCATACACACAGGGAAGCAAAAACCCAGCCAGGTTGCCACAAACCACTCTAAGTCAGAGGACAATGTTGGCGAACACTGGGCAAGCTGGTCATGGCGGCCACGAACTTATTCATTGTTAAAACAATGCCTGTAACTTCTAGGAAGCAGGTATAAGTTCTACTAGAAGGTCATCCTTCAGTTCCAAGGTCCACATTTGTTATCACGAAGGCCTGAGACTGACCTTGCAGTTGAGAAGAACATCCAGTCTGCAAACATGTGTCCCTCCCGCAGTGAAACATACCCACCTCCGGTCTCAGGTGACTGTATGACAGTCAGAGAAAGAGCCTAAAAATTATATCCCTGAGAAAATCCCTTTCCATCTGCACACATGGAGCAAAAGCCCATTCACAGCCTTGCATCCCAGGTCCGCCCCGGAGCCAGTTATTGTTCCTAACAATGTGGGCTTCCAACAATGAGCTCAGGCAACTGGCAGACCCGGGACCCAGTGGCCTCCCCACACTGAAGATGTGTAAGAGGTCTCCCCTGAGAAAAGTCCAATTGTCCTTGTATCCTGCCTCCACATCAAGTATGAAAACATCCCCAGCAATTTATCTTCTGGTTCCGGGCAGGTCAGCCCCAGGCCAGCAGACGGAAAGGGGGGTTAGCAGAGGGAAATAGAGAAATAATAGAGATCAAATCATGGACAGCCTCCTGGGCCATTATAAGGACACTTGCTTTTACTCTGAAAGTAAAAGACAGGAAGTTAGTGCAGGACTTTGAGTAGAGGGATGACAAGATTTGACGGATGCTAAGTAGGGCTTCTCTAGGTGCTGTATTGAGAATACACTGAATGAGGCAGGGGCAGAGGCAAGGAGCTTAATCAAGAGCAATCCTAGCTTAGCAATAATCCAGGCGAGAGCCAAGCATGGCTTGGACCAGAGTGATGGAGGTGGGAAGAATGCATTTTAAGTGTAGAAATGACAGGATTTGCTGATAGAGTGAATGTAAGGTGTAGAAGAAGGAGAAGAAGCCAGGGAGATTATATAGATTTTATCTGAGTGCCTGGAAGAATGAAGATATCATTAATTGAGATGGGAGTAGATTAGAGAAGAGGCTAGTTCTTGCAAATGGCCTTTTGCATATTAAATCTGAGCTACATACAAGGCATCTAGTGATATGTTCAGTAGATAGTTGAGCATGTAGTTAAGGGGTTTATTTAGGGTTGAAGGTTATCAATCTACCTATCCATCAACTTGACAATTTACATATACCATTTGAAACCATGAAACAAGGTGCTAGCTCCTTGTGAACAAGTATAGAGACAAGCAGACACCTAAGGACTGTACCTACAACATCAAGAGCTCAGGGAGACGAGGAGAAGAGGCTGAGCAGAAGCAGATGACGAAATAGAAGACAGGAGACTGTGGTGTTGGGATGCCAAGGGCAGACTCATCTCACGGAGACAATGACCTACTGCTGCCACCGAGTGCCACTGAGAGGCAGTGAGCGGAGGGCTTAGCTGTGCAGGAGTCACAGAGACCTCGACAAAGGCAGTTTGGGTGGGGTGCTGGTGTGATGTCTGATTGACACGGCGTTGAGAGAGAGGAGAGGAGAGGTGATGGGGGTGTTGAATAGGGTCAGCTCATAGTGACCACCGTAAGCATACACTTCCATGGTATTAAATAAATTCATGATGGCGTGCAACTATCACCACCTCCCATCTCCATAATTCTTTCCATTTTATAAAACTGAACCTCTACACCCATTCAAGAGTAACTCCCTTTTCTCCCTCTCTCCAGTCCCTGGCAACCACCAGTCTACTCTCTATCTCTCTGATTTTGACTATTAGTACCTCATACAAGTGAAAGCCAAAAGCATTTGTCTATTTGTGCCTGCATTTTTAAGTCTGGGGAAAATGAGAGTCAGAGACTTCAAGCAGTTTGCCCAAGGCCACACAGCTAGTTAATCACTGAAGCAGAATCAAGGTTGTGTTTCTTCCTGTTGCTTCAGCCAGAAATGTTATTGTTAGCAACGTAGGTGTGTTTCACAGGAATCAACCAAAACTTCAGAAATGCAAGCTTTCTAGGCAGATACTGGGTAACAGTTCTCAAAGGTCTACCATGAACCAGAGGCTGTGAGCACCTTCTCAATGACCATTCAGTCCTTCTGACTGCTGTCTGCAGTGGCTACTGTTGTAATCCTCATTTCGTAGATGAGAAACCTAACTTTGAGTTAACTGATGTCCCTAAACTGAAATGTGCAGTCCAGGAGGGCAGAGATCCCAACCAGCTTTTTTGGAGCGCTCACGCCAACACCCTGAAAAGGCCTGACACATAAATGGCACTCTCGCACTATTCTGTAGACATCATTCGTCCCCCAGCCGGCCTGAACAACTGTGGGTGCTGGGTTGCAGGATGCTCTAGGTACACAGTACCTGCTCTGCAAATACAAAAGACTAATACAAAAACTCTCTTTCCTTAGGGGAAAGAGGATATCAGAGTAGACTTTCTGGTGATGGGTGTGTTTGAAGGGAGATTAAAAGGATCAAGTAGGGACTTCCCCAGTCACGAGATACCTGGAGTAACAGGCAAGGACTGATGCTAAAGCTGAAGCTCCAATACTTTGGCCACCTGATGCAAAGAGCTGACTTATTGGAAAAGACCCTGATGCTGGGAAAGATTGAGGGCAGAGGAGAAGAGGGTGACAGAGGATGAAATGGTTGGATGGCATATTAACTCAATGGACATGCTGCTGCTGCTGCTGCTAAGTCACTTCAGTTGTGTCCGACTCTGTGCGACCCCATAGATGGCAGCCCACTAGGCTCCACCGTCCCTGGGATTCTCCAGGCAAGAACACTGGAGTGGGTTGCCATTTCCTTCTCCAATGCGTGAAAGTGAAAAGTTAAAGTGAAGTCGCTCAGTGGTGTCTGACTCTTCACGATCCCATGGACTGCAGCCTTCCAGGCTCCTCCATCCATGGGATTTTCCAGGCAAGAGTACAGGAGTGGGGTGCTATTACCTTCTCCACAATGGATATGAGTCTGAGCAAACTCTGGGAGATGGTGAAGGACAAGGGAAGCCTGGCATGCTGCAGTTCATGGGATCACAAAGAGTTGGATGTGACTGAGCAACAGCAAGGGCCTTCCCTGGTGGTTCAGTGGCTAAGACTCCATGTTCCCAATGCAGGGGCCCTGGGTTCCATCCCTGCTCAGGGAACTAGATCCCACATGCCCCAACTAAAAGATCCTGCAGTCCTCAATGAAGATTGAGTGTGACTAATATGTGGTACAGCCAAATAAATACTTTTTTAAAAGGATCAGGTAAAGTTTGGGGTGTGGGTAGGTGAAAAGAGCTTATAACAATCAAAGAGCTCTTCACATGTGGAAGCTGAAATCCGAATTTATATCATTTTTACACATGAGTATGCTTCTTATTTTGCTTGTTTTCAACCATTTTAAAAATGTAAAATCATTTTTTTTGTTGTTCAAGTCACTCAGTTGCATCCTACTCTGTGACCCCGTGAACTGCAGCATGCCAAGCTTCCCTATTCAAGCTGGTTTTAGATGTTCAAGCTTATTTTAAAAAAGGCAGAGAAACCAGAGATCAAGTTGCAAACCTCCACTGGATCACTGAAAAAAGCAAGAGAGTTCCAGAAAAACATCTATTTCTGCTTTATTGACTATGCCAAAGCCTTTGACTGTGTGGATCACAATAAACTGTGGAAAATTCTGAAAGAAATGGGAATACCAGACCACCTGACCTGCCTCTTGAGAAACCTGTATGCAGGTCAGGAAACAATAGTTAGAACTGGATATGGAACAACAGACTGGTTCCAAATAGGAAAAGGAGTATGTCAAGGCTGCATATTGTCACCCTGCTTATTTAAATTATATGCAAAGTACATCATGAGAAACGCTGGGCTGGATGAAGCACAAGCTGGAATCAAGATTGCCAGGAGAAATATCAATAACCTCAGATATGCAGATGACACCACCCTTATGGCAGAAAGTGAAGAGGAACTAAAAAGCCTCTTGATGAAAGTGAAAGAGGAGAGTGAAAAAGTTGGCTTAAAATTCAACATTCAGAAAACTGAGATCATGGCATCCTGTCCCATCACTTCATGGCAAATAGATGGGGAAACAATGGAAACAGTGGCAGACTTTATTTTGGGGGGCTCCAAAATCACTGCAGATGGTGACTGCAACCATGAAATTAAAAGATGCTTACTCCTTAGAAGGAAAGTTATGATCAACCTAGACAGCATATTAAAAAGCAGAGACATTACTTTGCCAACGAAGGTCCATTTAGTCAAAGCTATGGTTTTTCCAGTAGTCATGTATCGATGTGAGAGTAAAGAAGTACTGTGTGTAAAGAAGCACTGAAGAACTGATGCTTTTGAACTGTGGTGTTGAAGAAGACTCTTGAGAGTCCCTTGGACTGCAAGGAGATCCAACCAGTCCATCCTAAAGGAAATCAGTCTTGAATATTCATTGGAATGACTGATGTTGAAGGCTGAAAATCCAATACTTTGGCCACGATGCAAAGAACTGACTCATTTGAAAAGACCCTGATGCTGGGAAAGATTGATGGAGGCCCAGGGTGCTGCAGCCCATGGGGTCGAAAAGAGTTGGACACGACTGAGTGACTGAACTGAACTGAAGCTTCCCTGTCTTTCACTATCTCCCAGAGTTTGTTCAGACTCATGTCCAAAACCATTTTAGTGTTTATAAAAATAAGCAGAGGGGCTAGGCTTGCACTACAAAATTCACAAGCAACATCTAGCTGTTTCCTTAGAAGACTTCCGCTGGCCCACAGGACAGATGATGCTTGGCTTGCAGATCTTAATGGCAGGAAGGGGGAGTCTTCTGTTCTGCTCCTTCAATGCACGTAATTACTGTCAGAAGAGGTTTCCTATCCGACCCTGAATCAGTGCTTTGTCATTCCCCTCACGGGGTCTATTCAGCCCATAGCACGGGTATTTTTCTCCAATGGAGCTGATCCTGTTTCACCATCCTGACTTTTTGGTAGGATTTTTATTCTTTTTTTTTTTTTTCTTTCCCTCTAGAGAATTCAAAGCAAAGTTATCAAGCCTTTCCCCACCCTGACCCTCTGTATCTTTCACTAAAAATTCATATAAATCCCACTGCTCCGATTTAGCTGTTAATCTTGCAGGCTGCTTAATGTCTCTGAAGTCACTTATCCTGTTTGGGAGACAGGTAAGTCATCTACTGTAGAGATTTGAAAACCTTTCGCTTCCCTCTGCTCCCCAAAGCACTAAGCCAGATAAGAAATGCGTCTGCTCTAATTCCTTGGCTTCGGGCTCCTGGGGCCTGAATGATAGGCGAATAGTGTCTATGACCCAGCCCCTATGCTGCACTTAAGCTAAGGCTCACAGCTGATCACAGTCAGTTTCTTTCTATTTTTTCCCTTAAGCTAGTGATTAGCATCTTAATGCAGTTACCAGCTTGGAGGATGGCTTGTCCTCACATCCATGATAAAGAAAAGGTATCTTTAATCCAAAGAATTGGAAGGAGAAGAAAAGAATCCACTGGAAAATGGCTGGTGGCAGCGAGGCCGCAGCTCAGAAACTATTTTCTTATGTGTGTTAGTCGCTCAGTCGTGTCTAACTCTTTGCAATCCCATGGACTGTAGCCCACAGGGCTCCTGTGTCGAAAGGATTTCCCAGGCAAGAATAGTGCAGTGGGTTGCCATTTCCTCCTCCAGAAGATCTTCCCGACCCAGGGATCAAACCTGGGTCTCTTATGTGTCCTGCAGTGGCAGGCGGGTTCTTTACCACTAGTGCCACCTGGGAAGCCCCAGGAATTGTACTTGGAAAAGATTATCCCTTCCACTAGACTCCCAAGCAAGCAAAACTTTTTATTAAAAGAGAGAGCAAGCTGCTTTCATAACTGTACGGAGGGCAGGTCTCACGGTCACTGGTCATTTCCAGAAATTGCCAAACTTCTTTGATCATCAGTAGGTGGTTCCATGGTAGCTGTCAGGAATAGAGAGTGTTTGGGTGAGGGAAAAAGAATGTAGGAGAATTTTCTGCAAGAAAGCCCCAGAATAGATGAAGTTAAAATTGGTACTTGAGCTTTGTGTGTTGTGGCAACTTCTTGTGAGTGTTAGCGGAGATAAAGTTAATACTTTATTCCTGTGAGCCTGGTTTTGGTCTCTCAAGGCTTGGATCTTTAGCTTCCAAGGCCTGTTTCCTCAAGGGTGTTCTTGGCCCTTTTCCAAAATGGCTGTACTCCTGTCTTGCCATATCAAATGGACTGTCCTAATGTACTGAGAACATGCTGCTCCCTGTGTGGCCTGCCCAAATGAGATGGAACGTGAGTTTTCACCTTGACACTGACATTGTCATCATTCTGTATCTGACTGGGCATCTTTTGGCTGTCAAGTCCAGTGAGAAAGGTTGGTTTCCTTGGCGGGCTGAACTAACCTTGGTTGATTGGTGATCCTTGCTAATCGGAAGTAACGCAGTATTTAATTAAGATTCCAGCAGCTTCATTCTTGGCTCTCTTGTTTCCAGTTACAGGGCTAGAGCCAATAAAACAAATAACTTGAATTCATTTCACAGCTGTTTTGGGCAGATTCACGGATCATGGATCCCAAAAACTCTTCTCAGTGCTTCTCCCAGGAGTGTGACTGGACTTACAATGCTTCTGCCCGCCAAAATGCTTTGACATAATCAGCAGTTCTGTTTGTTTCCAACCTCAGCCCCTTTTCTGGCACTCTGGGCTGGTATTCTGAAGGGCGGGGAAGAGAGCAGAATGTGGAGGAAAACAACACAAACGTAGACCCCAGTTCTCTCGCTTTGAGCCGTGGGACCATGAGTAGGGAGCTCCCCCTCTGATCCCTGGGCCTTCTCTTGTTTAACTGGAGTATCAGTGTCTCCCTCATGGGACGTTTGAGAAGGCAAAATAGCGGAGATGAGAGTCAAAAGTGGAGGCTCAATAAATTCTGCTGTTGGAAAGGAAAAGAAAGGAAAACCGTCTTCTTTACCCTCTTAGGTTCCTAATCTGGGGCTCTGCAAATTAAAATGACAAAAAAATTAACAAGAGGAAAGGTCTATTTCATACACACATCGCAGGCGGGGGATGGGAGTGGGCTCATAGAAATCAATGAAAACCTCCAAGAGGTGGTCAGACCCTGAGGCTTCTATATCATTTTAACAGAAGGAAGTTAAGTTACGGGGGAAGTGGCAAGAAAAGGAAAAATGTTTTGAGTTTCTAGGGTGCTAAACTGTAGGAAGGTAGGTACATACAGAAACTAGGTAAGTGTTATTTTAGTAAGATTTTTGCAGATCCATCTCTTAAAAAAATATTTATTTATGTATTTGGCTGCACTGGGTCTTAGCTGCTGCATGTGGGACCTTTGATGTTCACTGGGTCATGCAGGATCTTTAGTTGTGGCATGCGGGATCTCATTCCCTGACCAGGGATCGAACCCAGGCCCCCTGTATTGGAAGCATATAATCTTAGCCACTGCACGACTAGGGAAGTCCCTGTGCAGGCCTGTCTTGATGGTAACTTTCCATTCTCTTCATGGCCATCCAACTCCCCCAGGAGAGGGAATTTATGGCAGACTTTCTTCCTTTAGTCATAGAGGGGAGACTCAAAAAGGCTTCTTTCTGCACCTGTTGATTCTCCATGGACTTTAGCTCAAAATAATCCATATGCCCAAGTGGCTTATTTTGAAGTCACATATTCTGACCCTCTTCAGGACATTACTATTGTCATCATATCATTACACGACTAGCTTTCAGGCCAGTGCCACTGAGGAAACATTGATTGATTATCCAAAACTAGCCATGGGAAACAACAAAGTCCTACTGCACAGTACGAGAAACTGTACTCAATATCCTCTGATAAAACGCGATGGAAAGGAAGATGAAAAAGAATGTACATACGTATAATTAAATCACTTTACATCAGAAATTAACACAATACTGCAATCAAGTATACTTCAAAAAAAAAGGGGGGGGGAAGAATTTCAAAAAAAAGCAATAGGGAATGCAGCAAAATAATGATGACCCAGTTTTATGGTAAATTTCTGGATATCTGAGCCAGTCTTTGTATAATATAACTTTGAGGAGTGTAATTCTATTCGCATGGGGGATACTGTCTTTCTTACTATTAGAGTACCACCATCTTTTTGAAAAGTTTTATCTTTATTTATTTGCTGCTGCTGCTGTTGTTGTTTTTGACCCTATCACTACGAGACATGTGGGATCTTAGTTCCACGACCAAGGATCAAACCCATGCCCTTACATTGGAAGTGCAGCATCTTAACCACTGGACCACCAGGGACGTCCCCCACCATCTGTTGAAGTAACCAACACTTTTATTTATTTGTTAAGCATTTACCTAGCCCTTGCTCTGCACCATACATCATTCATTGCATGTTACAAATACAACATGTTTGAGCCCCCATGGCAGCCGAAGGGTGAGGAAACAGAAGCAGACAGAGGTTTAATAACTTGCACGGTGGGAGTGACAGAGCCAGGAAGCCAAGTCAGGCAGCTGGGCTCCAGGGTCTGTGCTTGCAACACCCATGCCATGAGCTCCATGAGGTTTTTTGAGTGAGTGAAGGTGAAGTATCTTGACCCAGATGACACTTGCCAACTCAAGATGCAAGTCAAGTCTGCGTTACCTTAACCCTTGCGCCTCCCTCTGCTCCGGTATCCCCTGGTGGCACAGGCTCTCAAGGTGGGAGGCAGGCTGGGGGGTTGACCTCCTGAGTGTGACTGAGAGGCGAAATCCAGCCAGTTCTGCTGGTGTGAGCTAAAAAGTGGGCAGAACCTCCCCAGCCCCCACCAACCACTCACGCTGCCCCCATCTCCCTCCAATTTCTCAGTTTTCCTCTCCAGGGCTGAATGGGAGTGAGAGCAAAAAAAAGGAGCCGCTTAGGGACTTCCCTGGTGGTCCATGGGTTAGAGTTTCCAGTGCAGGGGGTGTGGGTTTGACCCCTGGTGGGGGATCTAATATCCCACATGCAGTCAAGAAAATAAACACACATTAAAAATTAAAATAATTCATTCATCCATTTAATTTTTCTTAAAAATTAAGTATATATATTTTTTAAAAAGGAGCAGTTTATTGGGACCCTCAGCAATGTGAAAATACTTTAAAAAGGAGAAAGAACCATCTGAAGGCTACATGGTGAGACTCCCACCTCATGTGTTGAATCCACAGATTCTGTTTAATTCAGCAGAGAATTCACGGAGCAGCCACTCCAGGGCCAGCTCCACAAGTCTATGTTAAAAGCAACTTTCCTTTTATAAAAAACATCTCCCCATCTCCAAACTAGGGTAATTCCAAATCTTACATGAGATACGCTGAGGAATGAGTCACAGTTTCTCTAAAACTGAAATTTAACTGAGCGTCCTGTATTTTTATTTGATAAATCTGACAACCCTACTCCAAATGCGTAATTTGGTCAATGACAAAGAATAAAAAACTAGACAGAAGAAAAAATGCATTTTTCTCACAGCAGGATCAATAGAAATTGTCATCTTAAAGTTATAAATGTTACTATGTTTACTCTTAATAAATGGGAAAGAGCAGTTCACACAATGAAACAGGAGTCAACCGAAAAGCGAAAGAGAAGTGTCTATTATACAGATGTGGATAATTATTTTTCTATTACGAGAAATAGAATGTCCATTTATTTATGTCTACTCACTCTGTATGTTTCTGGTATGATGTGGGGACCTGGGATGGACAAGGAGGAGGAAGCAGGAAAGGAGGGGAAAAGAGAAGAGAAGAGAACGAGAAAGGAATTAAACTTCCGAAGTTTTCACTATGTGTCAGAGGTTGCACTTGATCCCATATTTCATGATCTGATTTAACCTCCACAAAGTATCTCCAAGGTTGCTATGACTCTGTTTTACACACGAGGCTCAGAGAGGTGAAGGACTACTTTCGCAGTAGCTGAAGCACCAGAGAAAAGACTCTCCATCTAGTTTGTCATATTGTCCACCCACCCCTATCTCCTTTAATGGAGAAAATTATATGTCCTGGACTCACCAGTCTCTCTCGTCCCCTTTGTCAATTTGTCTATGCAGAATGTACCACAGTTGACCTTGAGTGTGAATTAGCGTGAATTAGTTACTCGTGTGCCCATCTCCTCCAAGTTACTGAACAGCTTTAGGCAAGTGGCATGTCTGATCTGTTCCTGTGTCACCAGCCTGCCCAAGATGACTGGCATATGTATAGAGAGCCTCTATGTGCCAGACACTGGGTTAAATACTTGAGATTCATATCTTAAATTGTCACAAAGATCTTCTGGGCTAAATTGTCACGAAGACCTTCTCTCTTATCCCCATTTTGCAGATAAGGAAAACTGAGCTTCAAAGAATAGACAGATTTAATAGACTAAAAGGACTCTAAGGAGTCCCTTGCTCCTTTTAAGGCCTGTCTCTGTCCAAGCTGACATCCAAAGGAAATACCACTAAAGTATCTACCAATAATTAGAAAGCAATTTAGAGGACTTCCCTCTAAATTGGTGGTCCAGTGGTTAAGAGGCTGTACTTCCACCTCAGGGGGTGTGAGTTCCATCCCTCTGCAGGGAACTAAGATCCCACATGTGTGGCCAAAATGTAATATAAATTAATTAATTTAATTAAATAAAAAACAAGGTCCCCAGGTGTTGTTCTCTCTTAAAAAAAAAAAAAAAAGGCAATTTAAATGTTTACAAGAATCTTTCAAGAAAATTCCAAAGGAGGTGTTTCCATCAATAGACAACTAAACTTCTTAAAACAGAATTTGCCGTGAAGATTCTTAATTCCTGAGGCAATTTCCCCAAACCTGGTGCACTTTCTCTTGACTTTTCTCCCCTTCCCCAATTCACCTACCAGCTCTATTCTATTCTTCGCCTCTAGCAAATGGCTTCTTTTTTCAAATCAAGTCTGTACAGCCCATATGAAAGGGTAATACATTCGTACCTACACATGCAGATTGTGTAGTCGTGAAGTGATAAGATGCGTCAAGCAGCATTCTGTGTGGTGTCTGGCACAGAGAAAGCACTCAATAAATTTTCACCATCCTTTCTATTAGTCTCAGCTTTGCAGGTTTAACTGTCATATGATTCTGCATAGCAAATTCCCTGATGAATGGCTGGCACACAGTGCTACAGAAAAAGAAAGAGAGTGTGAACACTCATATGGACATGTGTATTAATACAATTTTCCTATTTATAAGCTGCAGTGATGCTGTATTTGAAGGGTATTTCCCATCTATGTGCTACGTGCTGAGTCACTTCAGTCATGTCCGACTCTTTGAGATCCTATGAACTCTAGCCCTCCAGGTTCCTCCATCCATGGAGATTCTCCAGGCAAAAATACTGGAGTGGGTTGCCATGTCCTCCTCCAGGGGATCTTCCTGATCCAGGGGATCTTCCTGATCCGCATCTCTTATGTCTCCTGCTTTGGTGGGCATGTTCTTTACCACTAGCACCACCTGGCAAGCTCATTTCGCATCTAAACAGTCAGAGAACCCAAGGAAGAGACACTGATTCTCCCTAAATATGCATGCATCCCCTGCTCCGTGTTCCCAGACTTCCTGCAGTTATGCAGGACCACACGAGCAATTCTGGTGGAAAGCTGTCAATAAAAGCGAGCATGTCACTTCCTGCCAGAGCATTTAGGAGTCGGGGTGTAATCCTCCAACTCTCTCTTCCACTGCCACCGTGAGTCAATGACTAAGGCGGCCACAGGGATGGAGAATGTCCAGAAGGTGAAGCCTCCACTATCCGGGGCACCTGAGTGACCCTGCAGAACCAACTTCCCCACCGATGTGCAGCAAGTGCAGACTGTAAACAAGAAATCAACTTTTGTGGTTGATTTCAGCCAGTGAGGTTGTGGAGTTAATTTGTTACCTCTGCATAACCTCACCAGTCAGAACCATAAGTGCCTTTTATAGATTGTTATTTCTAGTGATGCCCCATGCAGTGTTCTCAATATTACTTCCCTGGTGGATATTCTGCACCAAGGTGGTTAGTAATTCAGCTGGTTTCCTCCACGTGCTTGTGTTGCTTGCTTCCAGGTGGGCCAGAGTATCACAAACATGCCAGGCTTCCTGCTACGTGGTCCTCTGGTGAGGCTGTGCCTGGATCTCACTTGTGTCCTGTCCCTTTTCAACACAGGTGGGTCTAGTCAAAGGTCAAATGTCTTGGTCCATAAACTCTGTTTGAATATTCATTGTTCTTTAGAGAATTGTAGCATCCAGTGTTTCAGCCCAGAATCTTAAATGATCAAATTTACTACTGCCATTAATCAAAATGACAATAGCAAATCCCCCATTTCTGATTTTGTCCCTCGTCTCATTTATTCTGTTGCATTCGAGTCCCATTTATGCAACAGAATGCTCTTCCCCTCCACAGTGACCACTCTTGTCCAAAGCATCATCTTCCCTTTGCTGGAGCTTCCAAAACCAGCTCCCTGCTTTTCCTCTTCCTCTCGTCTCTCCATATACCATTCTCCACTCACCAGCCTAAGGCATTCTCTCAGACATTTCATTAAGCCACTTCCCCAGTTCATCCTTCATTTTTTCCTCCTCCTCCCAAAAAGTATTCAATGACTTTCTACTTCTTCTCTTTGGGTAGCTTCCTCAGTCCTTACATGCTCTACATGATCCAGACTACTTCCCCGGCTCCAGTTCCTACAATCCCTTGTCTCCAACCTTTCTGCTCCATCATGTTGGCCTTCTTCCAGTCTGTAAAATAATACTTTTGCCCATCTCAGACCCTGGGCTCAGACTGTCATCTATACACTGACTAACCCTTGAGCCAGCTTTGTCTCTGCTCTAATATGCTCACCTTTCAGATCTCAGTGGAGCATCGTCTCCCAGGGATGGCTTTCAGATCACTGAGATTAGATCAGGCTCCCTGTTCCATGCGCTCCGAATGCCCTTCAGCATAACTAGCGTTGTCTGAAATGACATCCCTGGGTCTTCCTTTCCTTCACGTCTGCCCTCCCTACTAGACTATAAATTCCGTAAGGATGGACTCTGTGTCTATCTGTTCCATCATACTCTCCCAGTATCTAATACACACAATGTCTATTAAAATCTAGATGCTTAATGGCATGATGAACTATTAGCATTGCTATAGTTAATCCATAAATATTTAATGACTAAATTAGTGAATGAATGAGCCAAGTACATGTTGGATTTTAAGCAAGTCCACAATGCAATTTTCTCATCTTTAAAAGGCTTATTTTGGATTAAATTTTCTCTGATATTATGTCTGTGTTATAATTTCTCTGATGAAATCTTTTTGTTTGACTTTAGTGTCTTCCTTTAGAGGAGAAGCTGAGAAGGAAAATGTCATGACTTTCCTACCTACAACAGGTAAATGAACAGGTGTTCCTTCCTAGGACAAATACAGCATGATGCTGCTCCTACAAGGAATCTAAAATCGTCAGACTTAAAGGAGCAGAGATAAGAAAGGTGGTTGCCAGAATCTGGGGTGAGGAGTGGAGATGGGAATAGGATGACTGGCCAGAGGTGGGATTTAGGCACATCACTTAACATTTCTGGACTTCAATTCCTCATCCTTCAAAGGGAGTGATGGATAAGATGACTTTTAAGGATGTTATAAATTTCTGGGGCTGTGCTTCCACAATACCATTTTACTCATGAAAACTTTTATTCCAGCATCTGGAAATAAACAAGTTAAGAAGGAAAAAGATGGGACTTGGCTTGGTGCAACAGGTAACTAGACCAGTCCTAAAGCCTGACTCATGCTGTAACACAATGACCCATTTTCCAGTTTCTCTGTGCCTTGGTTTTTCCATCTATAAAATGGGCACAAAGCACCTGTCCATTGGAATGTGACATGAAAAGTAATCATTGCAACAATAGTAGTAAATGATGCAGTATGATTAAGTGGCATCTAGTCCAAAACAGCTGACCTCTCAGGTCTCGGCTTTGCAGGGATGTCTCCTCCATCCCAGAGAACAGGTTGGGTTCTCTGATAGAGGTGTTCCTAGCATCTTGATATTCCCTGTTTGACTCTTCTCACATGGGATGACACGTGAGTGTCTCTCCTCCCTCTAAACCACAGACAATAGGCTCTGCAGACACGGAGACAGGGTCCTTTCTCATTGACTTATTTATACCAAACACCTAGCATTCTGCTTGGCCCTAGGTGAATGTTTATTGAAAGAATAAAGAATGAATGAATGCCTTTGGTATTTCAAGATTTCCTTTGACATTCTCTTCTTTGGCAGCATGAAATTTGCTGAGTGGGCAAGTGACTCCCTCTTCTGGAAGTAGGTTCTGACTCTTTATTACCAGGGCTTGGTTGAGCAAATTTAAGCAAGTTTCTTCTGCTCTCTGAGCCTCAGTTTCCCATCCCAGTGAAGAGAAGGGGTGGATTAGATGCCCTGCATGGGAATCAGCTTGTCTATTGATTAAAATGTGCATTTCTAGAGCACGTCCTGGAGAAGGCAATGGCACCCCACTCCAGTACTCTTGCTTGGAAAATCCCATGGATGGAGGAGCCTGGAAGGCTGCAGTCCATGGGGTCGCTGAGGGTCGGACACAACTGAGCAACTTCACTTTCACTTTTCACTCTCATGCATTGGAGAAGGAAATGGCAACCCACTCCAGTGTTCTTGCCTGGAGAATCCCAGGGACGGGGGAGCCTGGTGGGCTGCCGTCTATGGGATAGCACAGAGTCAGACACGACTGAAGTGACTCAGCAGAGCACGTCCAGTTCAAGGAGACTAGAAGCCCAGGGGTGGGGGAGGGATTGCAGTGCATTCAGCGATGCTGACCTTCACGACGTCAGAGGGCAGTTATAGTACAGACCTCTGAGGCCTCTCCAGCAGCGTGGGGTTGGGGTTGAATGCTCCATTTTTCTCCTGAAGGCTTTTCTCTTCCCAGTGTCCAGCCTCAGAGAAGAAGAGAGGAGAGAAAAGGGGATCGTTTTTCTTGACACTACAGGTGAGTACTCCCTCCTCACACACAGCCCAGTGCTCCATGAGAGGCCTGGACCACTGAGATCACTTCTCCCACCATTGGATGCCTCCCCATTTCCAACCCCCAATACCAGGGATTCCCTGGTGGCTCAGATGGTAAAGAATCCGCTTGCAATGCAGGAGACCCAGGTTAGATCCCTGGGTTGGGAAGATCCACTGGAGAAGGAAATGGCATTGTGCTTTAGTATGTTGGCCTGGAGAATTCCGTGGACAGAGGAGCCAGGTGGGCTACAATCCATGGGGTTGCAAAGAGTCAGACACGACTCTTTTAGTGAACGACTAACACTTTCACTTTCACTTCTCAACCCCCACAACAGGGCTGCAGTCTCTCTCCAATCCTCAGATCACTTTAGCCACAATTATTTGAACATTAAGTAAAAGTTGAAAAAGACACTGTTTGCAAAAACATAAAAAGCAGCATTGAGCACTATTTCTACCTTGTCACATCTCTCCACTTGGCTGCACGCTATCAATATGTGGGCAATTGGTGGATGGATGGATGGATGGATTTAGGGGCTGATGTCCATGCTGTGTGTGCAGTGCAAAGTCGCTTCAGTCATGTCCAACTTTTTGCGACCCTATGGACAGTAGCCCGCCAGTCTCCTCTGTCAGTGGGACTCTCCAAGCAAGAATACTGGAGTGGGTTGCCTTTGCTTTCTCCAGGGGATCTTCCCATCCCAGGGATCGAACCCAGGTTTCTTAGTTTCCTGCACTGGCAGGCGAGGAGCAACCCCATGTCCAAGGGAGAAATATCAGTAACCTCAGATATGCAGATGACACCACCCTTATGGCAGAAAGTGAAGAAGAACTAAAAAGCCTCTTGTTGAAAGTGAAAGGGGAGAGTGAAAAAGTTGGCTTAAAGCTCAACATTCAGAAAACTAAGGTCTTGGCATCTGGTCCCATCACTTCATGGCAAATAGATGAGGAAACAGTGGGAACAGTGGCTGACTTTATTTTTTTGGGCTCCAAAATCACTGCAGATGCTGATTGTAGCCATGAAATTAAAAGACGCTTACTCCTTGGAAGGAAAGTTATGACCAACTTAGATAGCATATTGAAAAGCAGAGACATTACTTTGCCAACAAAGGTCCGTCTAGTCAAGGCTATGGTTTTTCCAGTGGTCATGTATGGATGTGAGAGTTGGACTGTGAAGAAAACTGAGTGCTGAAGAATTGATGCTTTTGAACTGTTGGAGAAGACTCATGAGAGTCCCTTGGACTGCAAGGAGATCCAACCAGTCCATTCTAAAGGAGATCAGTCCTGGGTGTTCATTGGAAGGACTGATGCTAAAGCTAAAACTCAAATACTTTGGCCACCTGATGTGAAAGGCTGACTCATTGGAAAAGACCCTGATGCTGGGAGGGATTAGGGGCAGGAGGAGAAGGGGATGACAGAGGATGAGATGGCTGGATGGCATCTCCGACTCGATGGACATGAATTTGAGTAAACTCCGAGAGTTGATGATGGACAGGGAGGCCTGGCGTGCTGCAGTTCATGGGGTCACAAAGAGTCGGACATGACTGAGTGACTGAACTGACTGACTGCATTGGCAGGTAGATTCTTTACCAGTAGCGCGAGCTGAGAAGCCACTGATGTCTGGGAACTATTAAATCTGAATCTCTGAGGATGAAATCCAAGCATCAGAATTCTAGAATTGAAAACAAAGTCTTTCTGGTGAGGCCAAAGGTCAGCCAGGATCCAAGCCTCTCTGTTAGACAATGTCATTATTTGTATTATATAGGACATTGAGAACTCCTGCAGTTTCCTGGAGCTGATATACACGAGCCTCCCCTGCCAATCTCTACTCTCTCCACATGCAGAGATAAACTATTCCCTAAAATAAGTGTTCCTTGTATTTTACCCAGACTTCTCCTTTCTACTCTTGCTTGTCCCTGTGTATGTCCTTAGCTGTCACAGGAACTGCCTTTTAGCTTCCAAATCCTTGTGCCCAACACAGAGTGTGAGTTCATGTCCAAACAGGAGGCGCATCTGCCTGAATGCTGGAAATGAGGAACTTTTTCTGTTGCCAAGAAAGGCCTGCTGGTGACATTATCTTTGAATCTCTTTCAGAACTGCCTGCAAGGTCAGTCGATCTGTCTGCACTTAACCTCACCGAGCTGGTGAATGGGATGCTGAATAGAGCTTTAAAAGGTAACCATTTTTTTCTTTTTTAAGCACAATCCAGGTCCATTTTTGTTTTCTTCCTGCCTCACTTCTGGACTCTCCATGACCTGGGCAAGACCCATGCTGTTTCTGCGTATCTCAACTCCCTTGTGTTCTGAGTGGAGGATGTGTGTCCTACTTAACTCATGATGAGATTGAAAACATCCAAATGAAGTAGGAGGCCTGCCAGCATTTTGAGAGCAAGATGAGTTCCAAACACAGCACCTGTGTAGTCATCGCTAATCATAGCTATATTGTGAGAGAATTGCCAGTTTAAAGATAGATCAAGAAATTTAGTCAAGGGACATGTATTTTTGCATTTTGGGGTTTGCTTTGATTTTTATTATTTTCAATGTTCATTATTTTATTTTTATTTGTTCATTGTGTTGTTAAACCTCTATAATCGATTTAGTAATTTCTATTACTGTTCAGTGTTGTTGGTGGGCATTTGCTCTTTCTTTATCTTGGTATCTTTGGCAGATAGCAAGAACTTCTTCTCATTGTTGAGTGTCACTTCCTACAGTTCATTTGCCTTCCACAAGTTTTCTGTGGCCATTTATAACAGTAAGTGCTGCCGGCTCTTCTTTTATTTTTAATTTATTTTATTGAAGTATAGTTGATTTACAGTGTTAATTTCTGCTATATAGCAAAATGATTCAGATATATAGATGTATATGTACATTCTTTTTCACATTCTTTTCCATTATGGTTTATCACACAGTATTGAATATAGTTCCCTGTGCTCTACAGTAAGACCTTGTTGTTTATCCATTCCATATTAATAGTTTACTTCTGCCAATCCCAAAGTCCCAATCCATCCTTCCCTTCTCCCCTTGCCAAGTTCTTCTTGGTGTTAAGAATGGTAAGCGATGGACAGGCAGGGCCAGGCTATGTGTCAGGGTTGCTGTGTACTTCGTTTCTCTTCACAGTTTCCAACCTGAAGACTGTGGATCCAGCCAACTTCCCCACGAGGTACTGCTACTGCTTAAACAACCGAACCAACGATTTGTCAGGTTGGTACAACTCATCATGAGGCTTGCAACTGATTTTGCTTGTTCCCTTTTCTATAAGTAGAATTTTTTTCTCCTTTGACTAAAATAAGAAAATGCCATGATATCTATTATGCTTAAATACATGCACATTCATTGTCCCAGAGATTTCCTTTCTTGGTTTCCTACCAAGAAATAGTTCTGTCTGTGCAGAAAGGCAAGAACAAAATGTATCATTGTTTAAGAGCAAAATCTGAGAATGATCTAAACACCCATCATCAGGAAAATGGTTGAATAGTCTGCTGTATAATTAAATCTTGGAAAGCAGCCATAGACAGTACATAAATATGTGCATGTGACCAGATTTGGTCTGTGTATGGAAATATTTCCATGACATTTCCAATTAGAGAAAGGAACTTGCAAAATAAATAAATTGAGTAAAATAGCACTGATGAAAAAATATATGCCTATCTGAACACCGGGTGGGTGATTACCTCCAAAAAGAAGATTAGAGTCTGGGTTTGAAATAGAAGAGTGTTGATTAAGGGAACCTGGTATTGTCTGATTTTTTTTTTCAAAGGCAGTATATTTATGTATTTACCATGTTTTCTATGATGTTTTATAATCTTATTTAAACTAATCAGCAGGTCTTAAAAAACATTCTATTCCAATGAATATAAATATGAATTTTCTTTCATATGAATTCATAATATTCATTGAAAAAAAGTACCATAATTTATTTATCTCCTCCTGATGCAAATTTTTTTTACAGTTCTCAACAATGCTGTGATGAGTACCTGTGTACAATCACTTGGAGTATTTGTCCAATTATTCCTATACGATAAAGTCTTCAAAATAGAATTGTTGTCTGACAGGAAGGGGGTCTTGTGATGATTCACATCACTAAACATTCCTCTAGAAATCTTGCATAAGTTTACACTTTTATCAGTAATGTTTGAAAGTGTGTGCTTTTCCTCATCCTTGTCGACACTGAGTACTGAGACATTCATAAGTCATCACCAATTAGAGAGACAAAAAGGAATTTCCCCCTACTTCCTATTACATATGAAAGTAGTCGATATCATTCATCTACATGTTGTTAATCAATCAGATAATTCAAATTTTCACCGAAACAAAGAATGTCTTCGAGTCAGTGATAACTGATTTTCTTCCAAGGCTAGGACCTGATTGTGGGAGCAGCTCTAAAAGGAGAGTTGACAAGTGTATTGAGTAAGAGATGTGTATGAGCAGTGGTAGAAATTTTCAGAAGAGCTGGTGCTTTAGCACAAGGCAGGCCTCAGCTCGAATTCAAGCCCTGCCACATACTCTAAGACCTTGGGAAATTTCCTCATCTCTCTGAAGCTTGCACAGAATTTGAACTCCATCCTTGGTGTCTGGGCTCCAAAGCCATGCTCATAGCTTCTATGTGATATTAGTGTTGTTGTTGTTCAGTCGCCAAGTATTGTCTGACTTCGTGACCCGACGGACTTCAGCATGCCAGGCTTCCCTGTCCCTCACCATCTCCCGGAATTTGCCCAAGTTCATGTCCATTGGTGATGCCATCCAACCATCTCATCCTCTATCACCCTCTTCTTCTTCTGCCTTCAGTCTTTGCCAGCATCAGGGTCTTTTCCAATGAGTCACCTGTTTACATCAGGTGACCAAAGTATTGGAGCTTCAGCTTCAGCATCAGTCCTTCCAAAGAGTACTCGGGTCAATTTCCTTTAAGATTAACTGGTTTGAGCTCCTTGCTTTCCAAGGAACTCTCATTATATGATGTATGTGCTATTAATAGTGGACTGAAATTGTGGATTGCAGTTTCTTGGTCTGTTTATGAGTCTCTCTCCCCCACTAATCTCAGCTCCTGATGGGCAGAGATGGGGTCTTACACAGTCCTCCAGTGCCTCAGTGATGTCTGGCACATGGTAGACACTCAGTGAATGTTAGACGAATGAATTAATAGCAATGGAGACTTTTGAGAAATAGAAAATAGATGGCATGAGAAATGAAGTACTTCCCCTCTTCAGTTTTTACGTTTACCAATGTGACTAGGGACAGACTGGTCTAAACAGACATCACGAAGGAGGCCTACCTTCTTCATGGCCAAGTGTCCACACTATGTAGGTGCACCACGGCAGCACCCTCCAGGAGACCAACCGTGAACCCATGAGGCATGGTGATGACATGGCACCGAGACTCTAGCTCGGAGGGTAGCACCCGCCTCCCACTGGCCTCACATGATACATACATTTCACCAGTTGTCACATTTCCTTTTCATACCTCTCTGAGTTCCATATTTTCAATGCTCTGGGTTCTATATTTTCAAAGCTCGCCCCCAACCCCAGCTCATAGCCCTATTACTGAAAACAATCATTTATGCAAGGCATGATGGGAAACTATCCACGGGACCTCAGAAGTGTCTTTCAAAATTCACTGTTTGGGGCTCCTAGAATAAATACTCCTTGCTGTAGAAGCCAAAACCTAGCTGGGTCCTGGAAAGCGATAAATGGACAGCAGAGGAGGAGGCAGCTGTATGCGTAACGGGAACTTTCATCGGTCAGTGGCTCCCGCCACATTAAGACTTGCTCAGGATACACTCAGAGAGAGATTTTATAGCTTGAAATGTGGTAAGATTGTCTCAGTCTCCTCCCATCAGACTTTTTAACACGGAGGGCAGCAGAAGAGCTTCCTTGGTCTATTTTGTGTAGAGTTCTTGTCTCCTTTGGTAGTCTGCCATTTATAATCCACCACTAGATTTGATACCGTTTTGAAAATCTGAAGTTACTTAAATTTACATCCCATGTCTGCAGAACTGCTTCCTATCCAGTGAATTTGGTGTTCTAAATCAATGAGATGAAATCGTGAGGTATAAGGGAAACAAATCAGAAAAATTACTGATCTTTTCATTACTCAATACTCTGGTCTTGCACAGCTCTTTGGTACTGGCAGAGAAGGGTTTGGATGGTGGGGGGCAGGAGGGAAAGGGGGTGCGGTGCAGGCAGGGAGGGAAATGGGAGAAGAAAGGAGATTACAGTGGTAGATCCAGAAGTTTTCTGCCTGACTAAAATTAAGACTTAAAAAGAAACTGGTAATATTAAAAATGGTTGTTAGTATTCCTCAATACACTGAACTAAATCAAACTTGTTAAATTTACTTTGAAAAATCCACATACAATGTACTTTTCCTCTCACGTCTCTGAAACTTAAACCGAGCTTCAGAAATGCAACCTTGCTCAATCTGTCTTGCAGATTTCACCGCCCTCCTGGTGGACATCATTGGAAATTCCAGCAGCCACCTCACAGAGATGTTTAAGTCAGCTTCCATCCTCTCAGGTCTGCTCGTCTTGAAAATGCTCGGCAAATACTGAGATGTGGCACTCAGCATGGAATACGAAAAATCAGGGCTCCCAAATCAGGAGTTAGCCTTGTCTTCCTGTAACAACTGGAGCTAGAAATTTCCAACTTAACTTTCATTTCAACCAAAGACTTAACAGCTTCAGGCCCATTGCTAAGTCCTGCTGTGTCCTGGTCTGTCTTGCAGTGAGTCAAACGAATGAATCCGACTGCATCTTCATCTGCATGATGACAGGAAAGTCAGGTGAACCACCGGCAGCCATTCTTTGACCAGCTCTCTAAGCTGAGAATTACACGCAAACTCTCTAACAGGTAAGCCCAAGATTTGACCCTGTTGCTGTGGTTTCTGCAGGACGGAATCTTTCTGACTTCTGGGAGCTGGTGGAAAAGTCCCCTGTTATCAATTACACATTTACCAGCAACATATCTGGTGTTCTGGGTGAGTGTAACCCTCCCAAACTCCTACAATAGAGTCTCCAGACCAAGGTCCCAGCTAGCAAGCTGAAGATTGAACGCTGCCCTCAGGTATTTTATTTAGCTGTGTTGTGTTAAAATCAGAGGATTTTGTCACTGAAATTTTTTTGGATTTCTAGATTTTTTTTTTTGTCAAAAGACCTGGCAGCCCTGGGTCCTCCCTCTCACCCCTGGCAGCCAGCAAATGGAGTTGACCTGCCATCCTTTCTGTTAGGAGAGACGCTTTTCTCTTCTTTTCCATAGCCCTCACCTCTCCCTGTTGGCTTGCACTTCTTTTCTCATATAAAGTACCTGACTTTTGTACATATTTGAATTTGTGACCCTATTGTAAACACTGCCACTCCATAATACCCAGATGCCATCCAGATACAAGATACCATCCAATCCCAGATACCATCTTCTGCCCCTCCATACTCACACCTCCCCATCTTCCTGCATTTTCTCTGGCACCAGGTGGCATTTTGGGTCACCTTAAAGCTTTCTCTTCTACACTTAGCTGTCATTTCTAGCTGAATAACGTTTCTGCAATGTGGCTGATCTTCCAAGACTATTTTCTACTGCTCTGATGATCTTAGTTCAAGTTCTCATCATCTACCTTTACTATAGCAGCCCCTGAACCAATCTCCTTTGACCCAGTCTCTTATTTCTCTGCAATATCCATCCATTCCCAAAATAGTTATAATATAATTGGGTTATATCTTTCTACTGCTCAGAACTCCTAATTCAGCAGCAGAGGATCCGAAATCCTTAGCAAGGAGTATACATTTCTCTATCATCAAGCCCACACTCATCTACTCTCTTTACATAAATCTCTTGCTAAAACTCTATTGAAACCCCTGCCTCTTCTTGCAGATGGCATACATTTCCACACCTTTGGAATTTTGCTGTTATCCCAGAATGGAACTTCCCTACTTTTCCGTATTTCAGAATCCAATTTGTCTGTCAATGGCTAACTCAGCTACTGACTCTTCTTTCCAACAAAATCACCTAACCAAAATTAGTCTTCTGTCCTCTGTAATCCTACAACACTCATTTGGACTCTGTTACTCCAGGTTGAGTCACAGACGACTTTATCTGTGTGTCTCCTCAAGG
This sequence comes from Bos indicus x Bos taurus, assembly GCF_003369695.1. Lineage (NCBI taxonomy): Eukaryota > Metazoa > Chordata > Mammalia > Artiodactyla > Bovidae > Bos > Bos indicus x Bos taurus. The sequence goes on from NC_040089.1 coordinate 9,000,393, forward strand.
ACTGACACTTGAGGGCGAGGCTGAGCCTCCTTCAGCTCCGCGTCTGCCTTCCTCTTGATGCCTCACAGTGCTCTTTGTGCACAGTAGGTTCTTCATCAGTGTCCTTGGAGTGAAATGAAGTTTGCAGTCAACCTCCAATTCCACTTCACAAGGCTGCCTTGATTGGTATTTATTGTAGGTAGGGTGTGAGGCTGTGCTAAGTCACTGCAGCCATGTCCAACTCTTTTATGACCCCATGCCCTGTAGCCCACCAGACTCCTCTGTCCCTGGGATTCTCCAGGCAAGAATACTTGAGTGGATTGCCATGCCCTCCTCCAGGGGCTCTTCCTGACCCAGGGATCAAACCCACGTCTCATGTCTCCTGCATTGGCAGGGGGGTTCTTTACCATTAGTGCAACCTGGGAACCCGTTATTAAAGGGCATCTCTTAATTATGGAAGTTATCAACTTGTGCTTGATAAAGAGATGCAATGGGCCATTGGCAGGTTCCTTTCAATTCTGAGAACAGATCTGAGGGTTATGCCAATCTCACTTCTTCAGAGAGTCCTTCCATGACTTTCCACTCCCTGTCTCAATTAGGTCTCCCCTTTTGTGCTCTTTCTGTAAATTTTCCAAGCAACAGCTGCTTGGGAAGAGAGACTGTGTTGACCCAAAGTTGATGTGCTTGACAGCAGTCACCTGTCTCAGTGATGGTTTGATTGGCAGGTACTCATCCCCATGTCCATTCATCTGGGAGCAAGGGCCAGGCTTCTGGTGCATGTGGAGTGATGCTGAGCCCAGAAGTAAGGCAGGAGAGAGGAAATAAGGTTGCAGGGCCACCTTCTGCAATTGCAGTGGTTGTGCCCAACACATAGCTGCCTGCCAGACAGGCAACTAGGGGCTGAAACCCCACCTGTCTGCAGGCCAGCCTTCGTCTACCCAGAGGATGAGATCTTATGGGCTACTGGGAGCCTGTCCTGTTCTGACATGGGCCCCCATTCCCTAAGCCACCCTTTCACCGAGGGTGAACACTTGAGTCTCTTCCTCCTTCTCTTCATGGAGCATCCAAGGACACTGGGGGGAGGGGTTCTTCCTCTGAATGAAGCCTTCCTTCTGTCTTTGTAGGGGGCTTCTTGAGTGGCTCAGTGAGTAAAGAATCCACCTGCCAATGCAGGAGATGCAGGTTCGATCCCTGGGTCGGGAAGATCCCCTGGAGGAGGGCATGACAATCTACTCCAGTATTCTTGCCTGGAAAATTCCATGGACAGAGGAGCCTGGGGAACTACAGTCCATGGGGTCACAAAGAGTTGGACATGACTGAACTGGCATGCACGCACATGCTGTCTTTGTGGGAGCCCATCTTTCAAGTGGTTTCTGCCTGAGAACCCCTAGTTCCCAGATTTCACCCCTGGCCCCTAGTTATACCCCCAGGGCACTTAAGCAAACCTAAGCACTCTTCCAGGGACCAGCGTCAGAGCCACGGAGGAGCAAAGGGCTGCCAGGTGGGCAAGGACTCTGACGGGAGTCAGGTTCTGTTCAGGAAACATGTCAAGTGTCTGATGCTTTTGGGTCTGACAGCTTTGCATTTTGTGCACAGGGCTTTTTCCTGCAGTGTTTTCAGAGCTTGATATTTCAGCTTAGTTTCAGCTCACTGAAGGAGAAACCCTCTTCTTGGTGATGTCAGGTACTGTTCTGAGTGATTTTGAACCTCTGTACTGTGTATTTACCGTCCAATGATCTTCCAGTGGCTCGACAATTCTTTGTGTCCAAAATATCAGCATAGTAAAGCTACTCTTGAGTGTCTCCTTAAATGTGCAGCTACCACGGCGTCGGCCCCGACTTCACAGCTCACATCCACAAGCCAGCAAACACTACCGAGGACAAGCCCCCCACGTGAAGCCCAGAGGGCTGGAGTGTCCGCTCTGAGGACCTCTTCTGGGACAGACACAACGCCTCCTTCAGAGGCAGAGCAGACCTTGAAGACAAACGTGCTTCCTGAGCGTCACAGCAGAGCCACAACCAAGGCCACGGCCAGAGCCACAGCCACCCTGGACATGCCCTCTCCCACCCTCCCAGCCTCCAGTAAGATTTCTCACCCTTTCCTCTCCTGTCTTGTTTGCCCGCCCACCCCAGTTCCCTCTGGGCTCAGATAAATAAGTGAAATCCTTCCTTTATCTCTTCTCTACTAACCCCTTTCTTTAGCATCCCTTAAATAAGAGATGTGAACCAGTCTGGGTCTAATTCTTATAAGCAAAAGTGACGAATATCGCTGGCATAATGTCTTTCTAATGTTTACTTTTATAACTTTTAAAATTTTGAAGTAGTTCAACATTCACAGTTGCAAAAATAGTACAGAAGTTTCCTGGTGCACTTCATGCAAGCATCCTCCAATAGTAATATCTTACATAATTGTATTATATTGTAACATCAGGTATTTTTATTTCAGCAAAGTGGTTGGGAATATCTCTCCTGAAATTCACACACTAATGAAATGAAGTGAACTCAATATTTTATGGTAGGCAGGGTTAGGCTGGATAATGATGCCAAGAATATGTTAATGACTTGATGTCAGTGTAGAAAGCTGCTGCCAATGACTTGCTGAGAAGTTCTTCCTTTCCCATCACGTCTGTGGACACTGATCAGTGGTATTACCACTAAAAATGTAAAAGGCACGCTAATCTTATTTGGAATAAGATACAACTGAGATAACTCTTTCATTAAAAGACAGTTATGTCTCAATGAGCTCCAATACTGGACCAGAGTCACCAGAATTCATTCATTCATTTACTTGTCAATGCATGTGTTTAATATCAGACCCCAGGCTAGCTGTTAAAAAGAACCCCACAGCTCTATCAATGTTCTCTTTCTTTCCTGACCTCTCAGACCTGGGAGAGAGGCATAGGCAAGCAGACTGATTAGTTGTTATTCAGCCTACAAAGAGCTATTATTCTAGAGAACCCAGAGAGAGGCTCCCCTGAGAAGGATGAGAATTGATAAAAGTCAGGCAGGCAGGGAAACAAAAATGAGGAAAAGGAATCAGCTTCACTAACTAGAAAAGTTTGTAGTAATATATCTGCACCTAGACAGTTATACAAAAGAAGAAAACTTTCTGGTATAACATGAAAAAAGATGTGATTACAGGTGGCAAGGGAAATCATAAAATACCTAGCTATCACCCTAACAGGGAAAGTGCTAGTTTTATGTAAGAAAAACTACCTAAAACTTTAACAAGAGTAATAAAAGCATGTTTAAATAAAGTGATATATCATGTTCTGGATGAGAAATCTGAATATTTTTAAAATGCCAACTGTTTCCAACTTAAATTATAGAGTTAAGATACTCCCAGGAGTTTAGTTTTGTAAAAACTTGAAAAAAAACTTTTTTGATTCCTACCATGGGAATTAGCAAGTGAAAACCATCTGACGAGTTTTGTTTAAAAGACCAACAAGAGAAGGCTTGTCTTAATAACCATCCTGTGATATTGTCAGGCTGCCATCATCACCACCATCACCTCCATTTTAATGGTAAAGCTAAAAAGAGTTTGGTAACTTGCCCCAAAGTTCACAGCACAGAGGAGTTGGGGACAGAATTTACATCTCCAGGTCTCCTCACCTTAAACCTTGTAACCTTTCCACTATGCCATATGATTAGAAATGTATTGCTTACATTTCACAGAGTCCACCATCCCCCAAACACACACTCTAGCTGATTGTTTAGTGACCTAGGAATTTGGAGAATTTTTTTCTTGATTGGTACTTAGGAAAACGAAGTTTAGTTTGGTCCCCTTATTCCAGTTCAGGACAGAGCTGAAGTCCCTGGATAATCTATATTATGCGTGCACATTGCATATACCCTTTGATTATATGTCAATGTCTTGTCAATTTTACATCTGAATCAAGGCAGTCAAGCATGTACATGCCCTGTTACCCTGCAGCTACTAGGAAGGTGGCCAGAACTCCAAGGGTCACGGCCCACAGACAGGCACAGGCTTCCACTCTACCCACGCCCTGGGCTCAGGTCACCAGCGAGAAAACTCCTGGAGGGCCTCCCTGGGAGACCCTTGCCTCCTTGCCTACATCTCCTAAGGCCGAGGAGACGATGAACACAAGGAGCCTTTCCCAGCCTCCTGCCGGGACAGCAGCCGCAGTTGGCAGCCCGATCCAGACCAGCCCGACCTCAGGTAAGACAGATTGCTCACTCCTGCCTCCACTGTTGTTGTCGTTTAGTTGCTGAGTCATGTCCGACTCTTTTGTGACCCCATAGACCGTAGCCCGCTAGTCTCTGTCAGATTCCTCTGTCCACCTGTCCATAGGATATCCCAGGCAAGAATACTGGAGTGGGTTGCCATTTCTTTCTCCAGGGGATCTTCTCTACCCAGGGATCAAACCTGTGTCTCCTTCATTGGCAGGTAGATTATTTACCACTGAGCCACCAGGGAAGCCCCCTACCTCTATTAATTACATATAAATATAATGATATGCACATTAAAATATAATCACAATATGAGGATGGCCTGAAACTTTGTTGTCTGATTCCAATTATGTGTTTCTTTATGTATTTATGTGTGTATGCATGTGTGTGTAATAAATATACACAGAAAATTAAAAATAGACCAAAATAAGACTGAAAAGAAATTCACAACATGTTAACCTTGACTGTATCTGGGAAGCAGAGAGGATTTTGATTTTTCATCACTGCAGTGTCATGAATTTTCCATATTTTCTACTCCTGTAACCAGACAAAAGTGGTTTCTGTGCTTTCTAAAATTCTGTTTATTTGTTTTTGGCTGTACTGGATCTTTGTTGCGGCTCGGGCTTCTCTCCAGTTGCATGTGGTACGTAGTCTCACTGCAGTGGCTTCTCTTGTGGAGCTAGGGCACGGGTGTGCTTGGGCCTCAGTAGCTGCAGCTCCCAGGCTCCAGAGCTCGGACTCAGTAGTTTTGGCTCACGGGCTTGGTTGCTCTTGGCATGTGGGATCTTCCAGAATCAGGGATTGAATTCACATCTCCTGCATTGGCAGGCAGGTTCTTTACCCCTGAGCCACCGGCGAAGCCTGGTTTGTGAGTTTTTAAAATGACTTCTTCTGATCCCTGTAGCCAGATGCCCTTGTTATAGGCAACTGTGTTCAGTGGATTGTAGCATTCTTCACAGCTGTGCTATTTCTAACTGACTTTTGCATCCTCAGCATCCTACCAGACACCTGGCTTGACAGGCAGCAGGGGATGAACAGGGCAGGACTGGTGTCAGGGCACCACTTCTGCTCAGGCATCCTTAGAAGACAGCCAAGCTCACCTCTCTCTCTTCTCATCCCAGGTCCATCCACCCCTGGCACACAGACTCCAAGTCCTACCAAGGCTCCAGCCCCCAAATATCCACAGGCAGGTAAGAATGTGGCCTTGCAAAGGGCAATGCTATACCCCAGGTGGGAAGCGTAGTTTAAGGGCAGTGGCATGAGGTGATGGGGGTGTCTGCAGGCAGACCAGGCTTGCTATTGCACTTTACTGGTTCTAGAAGGAAAACAGGCAAGAGAACGAAGTCTTGCTGTGCTGTTAAATGACCCTGTAATCTTCACAAATCACTTCCTCTTTGTTGACTACAATTTCTCTCTAGATTTGAGAGTTCCTTAAGATGCCATGATTCTCTGGTTGTCTGTATAACCCAAGACCATTTCATTTTGACCTTTGTGAGGCCCTTGTCACCTATGCAGGTGACCTCCCTGCCGTGTGGACCTTTATACCTGGTGAAGAGTCAGCCTTGATCCCAGGAACCCACCAGTTTTCAAGTATGTACCAGCACCTGTCACTCCTCTAGCTCTTGTTTGTTTTGGGTGAAGCTGTGTACTATAATAAAAAGAGGTTTGTTTGATAAATTTAGATTCAGACTGCTGGGATTAAATCCTAGCTCTGCTATTTACTGGTGAGGTATCCTCCTGCACTCAATTTCCAGAATTCAGTTTTCTCTGCTGTAAAGCGAGAATGATAATAATTATTGTGGGCACTAAAAATGTCTTTCCTCTGCAGGGTTTTGTATTGAGTAAGATAATGTGTGTGGAAGTGATTTGGAACCGGACAGCACCATATAACTTAATTCAAACAACTTTTATTGAATGAACGCCCATTGAAAAAGTGCTGTACGCTTTGCAAATGGAAGCCATTCTGACAATGAGCATGATGTTAGCAGAAAGAGAGGAAGGAGGAAAGGATGACTCCAAAATTCAACCCCTGGGGCTTCCCTGACAGTCCACTGGTTAAGACTATGCTTTTCCAAAGCAGGGATGCAGAGGGCGTGGGTTCGATCCCTGGTCGGAGAACTAAGATCCCACATGCTGCATGGTGCTGCCCCCCCAAAAAATAAGTTATATTACTAGGATCATACAATATGTAACCCTTAATGCAATTATACCTCACTTAAAAAGAAAGAAAGAACTGGGATAACTTTAACAATAAAAAGAAAAAAGTGGGAATTCCCTGGTGGTCCAGTGGCTAAGACTCCTTGCTCCCAACGCAGGGAGCTTGAGTTTGATCCTTGATCGGGGAACTAGATTCCACATGCTGAGGCTAAGACCTGGTGCAGCCAAATAAAAAAATAATTTGTTTTAAAAGACTGTTACAGTTACTTAAAGAAATTGACAATCATTATTATCAAATAAAATAACCCAAGGATTTTCATCTGAAAAAAATTAAATAAAATGACCCTTAGAAGCTCTTTTACAGCCCATGCAAACTAGAAAAACTTATATTGGTGTCATCAAGCCCTATTATCATTTTTTATTTTTCATGTTTTAATCTTATTTTTATATCTTTTGAAACATGTTTTTTTTAATGTAGGCAATACATGCAGATAGAATAAAATTTTTTTAATTTTTAATTGAAGTATAGTTGGCTTGCAATGTCACATTAATCACTGCTCTAAGGCAAAGTGGTTCAGTTACATACAAATATGCAATATATATATTTTGTAATATTCCTTTCCATTATGGTTATCATAAGATATCAAATATAGTTGTCTGTGCTATAAAGTAGGTCCTTATTTTTTATCCATTTTATATATAAAAACTTACATCTGTCAAGCCCTAAAAAAAAGAAATATTCGACTCCCAGCTGTTGAGTGTCATTAACTTCTGTTCTGTTTGAAAGGCCATCCCTGTATGCACACTTCTTTTGTTTGTTTTTTTTAACTTTTTATTTTGTATTGGAATGTAGCAGATTAACAATATTGTCACAGTTTCAGGTGAACTGTGAAGGGACTCAACCATAAGTATGCATGTATCCATCGTCCTCCATACTCCCCTCCCACCCAGGCTGCCATGCAACACTGAGCAGAGTCTTCTGTGCTCTACAGTAGGCCCTTGTTGGTGTGTACTTCATTCTTACGGAATTCAAGAGAAAACCCTGTTCTGGGATTGCATGTGGGTTTTCAGGACTCCTGACAGAGGTTCAGAACTTGGGGTTTCTGTGGTCTGTGCTACATTTTCCCAACTTTTGAAGGTCCAGCTCTCTCCTTTGTTTCCATGGAGCCAGATAGAAATGGATACAAAGTGAGTCTTTCAAAGGCTGAGTTCTCAGGTCCCTCCTGCTCCTGGATGCCTTTCAAGACTACTTTCCTGAATGTTCCCGGACCATCCAGTCATATGTCAACACGGTATTATTAAATTGCTGGACCGTGCATGTCTCCTTTTTCATATCACCTAAGATCTGCCTTGGCCCTGCTCTAAACCTGCAGTGAATGGTGAATGGGCCTTTCAGACAAAGATTTGATTATGCTACCATAGGAACTTACAGCCCTTTTTTCTCCAGGTTCTAAAGAAATGCACGAGAGGTGCGGATGGGGGCAATGGTCGGACTGAATTTTAGAAAATGTGTTGGCTGTATCTCTCTGGATCTATCCCTGGAGAAGGAAATGGCACCCCACCCCAGTATCCTTGCCTGGAGAATTCCACGGACAGAGGAACTTGGCAGACTACAGCCCATGGGGTCACAAAGAGCTGGACCTGTCTTAGTGACTGAACAATAACAGTCTGGATCTATATCTGTATCTGTTGTTGTTCTTTAGTCATTAAGTCATGTCCGACTCTTTTGTGACCACATGGACTGTAGCCCACCAGGCTCCTCTGTCCATGGGATTTTCAGGCAAGGATACTGGAGTGGGTTGCCATTTCCTTCTCTAAGGGATCTTTCCAAACCAGGGATTGAGCCCTCGTCTTCTGAATTGGCAGGTGGAGTCTTTACCTCTGAGCCACCTGGAAAGCCCATCTCTACCCATATTATCTATCTCTATATAGCTCTAGCTACCCATCATCCCACCCATCTAATGAGGAAGGTAAAGTTTCTCGAGGAATTTTCAGGAAAGCATCTCTGATTTCCTCCAGGAATCGGTCCCTCACCTTTCTTCCTCTCTAGGATCTCTCACAGCAGCTTTGATAGTCACGGTGAAGCAAGGCCATGTTCACCTGTTGGTCCAGAGCTACCTGAGACCAGGGGCGAGACAATATTCACCCAGCACAGACCCTAACAAAGGGAAGAGAAGTGAAGTGAAAGTCGCTCAGTCGTGTCCAACTCTTTGCGACCCCGTGGACTGTAGTCCATGGAATTGTCCAGGCCAGAATACTGGAGTGGGTAGCCTTTCCCTTCTCCAGGGGATCTTCCCAATCCAGGGATCAAACCCAGGTCTCCCGCATTGCAGGCAGATTCTTTACCAGCTGAGCCACAATGGAAGCCCAAGAATACTGGAGTGGGTAGCCTATCCCTTCTCCAGGGTATCTTCCCAACTCAGGAATCCAACCGGGATCTCCTGCATTGCAGGGAAGATGCATGCTAAATGCTTGTTGATGTGACTGGTCTGGGATTGCATCTTCCAGGGTGTCCTGAGCCGCTCCCTAAGGAGGGGGCTATGACTGCTGCTCCCCTTGCGCTGACAGTGCAGAAGCTCAACCCTTGTCTGATGGAGCTGTGCCGCTTCTTCCAGCAATGCCTCTGCACGAGCCAGAAGAGAGAGCCCAGGATGGAGGCTGGGAGGTATTCTTTGCATCCAGTACTTACAGGCTTCTAACTCTGCTCGGCTCCTCTGCAGGCTACTAGGTGGCCAGGCGTTAAATAACTAACACACAGGTGACAGCAGTACCTTGAGGAATGCACTCCCCAGTAGGTCTTCTGCTGTATTGTCACCTCCTTGAGAGCCAGAATGGAACCCCATTCATTTCTGGGTCCCCAGAGCCAAGGCGGGTGGCCATGCCACAGTGCAGTCAAGTGTTGTCAAGTTGACTTGCTGCATCTGCTGTTACAAATCTGCTGGAATTGTGTTACATTGTGTTACATCTGCTGGAATAATTACAGAGGACTTTGAGTGGCCCTGAGCCCCAATGCCCTCAGTTCAGTTCAGTTCAGTTGCTCACTCGTGGCTGACTCTTTGCAGCCCCATGAACCACAGCACACCAGGCCTCCCTGTCCATCACTAACTCCTGGAGTTTACCCAAACTCATGTCCATCGAGTTGGTGATGCCATACAACCATTTCATCCTCTGTTGTCCCCTTCTCCTCCTGCCCTCAACCTTTCCCAGCATCAGGGTCTTTTCAAATGAGTCAGCCCTTCACATCAGGTGGCCAAAGTATTGGAGTTTCAGCTTCAACATAAGTCTTTCCAATGAATATTTGGAACTGATTTCCTTTAGGATGGACTGGTTGGATCTCCTTGCAGTCCAGCGGACTCTCAAGAGTCTTCTCCAACACCACAGTTCAAAAGCATCAATTCTTCAGCACTCAGCTTTCTTTATAGTCCAACTCTCACATCCATACATGACCACTGGAAAAACCATAGCCTTGACTAGATGGACCTTTGTTGACAAAGTAATGTCTCTGCTTTTTAATATGCTATCTAGATTGGTCATAGCTTTTCTCCTAAGGAGTAAACATCTTTTAATTTCAGGGCTGCAATCACCATCTGTAGTGATTTTGGAGCCCAAGAAAATACAGTCAGCCACTGTTTCCACTGTTTCCCCATCTATTTGCCATGAAGTGATGGGACCAGATGCCATGATCTTAGTTTTCTGAATGTTGAGCTTTAAGCCAATGCCTTCAGCCTGGTATGATTTATTAGAAGAGAATAATCAGAGCATTTTGTCTATTGTTTAGTCACTAAGTCATGTCTGGCTCTTTTGTCCTGGCTTTTCTGTCCATGGAATTTCCCAGGGATTTTCCTTTCCCAGGTAAATTGAAGGTGATAGAACCTGGGAAATCTTTATTGCCAAGCTCTACATGAGCAATTGCTGCTCCCCAGAAGCTTCCCAGATGGCACTAGTGGTAAAGACTTCCCCGTCCCAGTTCAGGAGACATAAGAGATGCAAGTTCAATCCCTGGATCAAGAAGATCCCCTGGAGGAGGGCATGATAACCCACTCCAGTATTCTTGCCTGGAGAATCCCATGGACAGAGGAGCCTGGTGGGCTACAGTCCACGGGGATGCAAAGAGTTGGACACAACTGAGGCAACTTAGCACAGTACAGAAAACACTAGAATCACAGAATGATAGAAATCGAAGCAATTAGAGAATGTTTAGCCCAGCCTCCTTGTATATCAGGTGAAGGATTGACAGGGAAGTAGATTCCCAGAGTCCGACATCGAGCCAGTGATACAACTTGCACAGAAAACTCTTCTTCCTAATGATATGTGTGACCTTTTCACTGAAGCCCTTTGAAACAATTTCTATAGTCACCAGCCAAGAGCAGGATGTTGTCTTGCTAGGTATTGGCTGCATGGTTAACTCTAACAGCCCTGTACTCTGACCACCTCACACAAAAATAGATGATATTCATCACTGATGGTACCATTACCATCACTAATGGTAATTCTGGCACCATTGCGGAACTTTGCAAACAGTGTCTCCTGTCTTCCACAAGATACCCTAAGAGTTTAGATTCTATTATTGTCTTTTGTTTATGTATGAAAAAACTAAGGCTCAAAGAATTAAGTAATCAGCCTGAAGTCACATGTCCTGGCAAGTCCTGATGGTAGAAGAATAAGTCTTTCTGACTCAAAGTCTGAACTTTTTCTTGTGAAGACTCATTCTCTACCTTTCCTCCCACAGCCTATAAAGATGGAGAGAGAGAATTTTTTGTTGTGAATAATTAGCCATTGTGACTTTCTTTTTTAGATGGTTCTCTTCTAATATCCACAAAGGGTAATAATTATTCTCGACTGTGATTTCGATCTTTAGGTATTGTCTTGACTACTATTCCTGGTTTCTGAAGAATGCAACATACATCTGTCAGAGGGTGAAAAGGGTGTTCCATTCACACAGTAAGTATACAGCCAGACTATTTTACGAAAAAGGTCTAGAACTCTGCCTTAGCACAGGATCAGTAGGAGGAGGTGTAACTCATTTAGCGATCATGAATCCTAGACAAAAAGTCTAGGGTATTTCTGAGTTCCCTTCGCCTAACAGTTTGAAAAAAAAAAAAAAAGCAGGAGTCAGCCCAGCAAAGCATTGTGTCTTTCTGTGTGCTCTTGGGCAAGCTTCTTCCCCTCTCTGAGTCTCCCTGTAAGCTCTAAAGACAAAGACAAATGAAACAGAAGAGAATCGCCATGTAAGCACTCAAATGCCTGACCAGAGCAAAGTGTATACACATGATTCAAGAAAAAGAAGCAGCCTGACCTGCTGCAAGCGGGGTGTAGGGCACCTCCATCCTTGTCCTCAGGCATCCTCAGAGGCCAGACGTCTTCATTTTAATTTTCACTCCTGCTGACAAAAGTGGCTGATGTAGTTTGTCTGTTCCCCAAAGCAACAGTGTGGCCATTTTATTGTTCCGTCTTTCTGAACTGTCTGGTCAAGGGAATCTGGCTTCCTAAAAATCACGGAACCAAGTTGAACTCTGAAAAACCCCTGCGAAATGTAATTCAAATATAAGCCGAGTGGCCATATGGCCGTGCATTATATTACAACAGTCAAACAAAATACAATGCAGTCCTCCAGTCCTCCCTTGTGGCTTTTATTTAACTAATTAATTTATATTTGGCTGTGCTGGGTCCTCATTGCTGTACAGGCTTTTCCCTAGCTGCAGAGAGCAGGGCTACTCTCCAGCTGCAGTGCGCAGGCTTCTCATTGCAGTGGCTTCTCTTGTGGATCTCAGGCTCTAGGGCACACGGGCTTCCATGGTTGCGGTTCCCGGGCTCTAAGGACACAGGCTCAGTAGTTGTTGCACATGGGCTTAGTTGCTCCGTGACACGTGAAATCCACCCGGACCAGGGATCGAACCCATGTCTCCTGCTTTGCCAGGGAGATTCTTTATCACTGAGCCAGCAGGGAAGACTGGAAAGTGGAGTCTTGATCACTGGACTGCCAGTCCTTGCACGAGCTCCTTCATTCTCTGACATTGACTCTGAGTGATGCCCTGTCCAGCGCACTGCCACATACTGGCCCTCTAGGAACAGTCTGAGCCAGAATTTATTTCTCTGTAGCATTCCCTTCTCTCTCTCTCTCTTTTTTCTTCCAGCCTTAAAACAAAAATGCCTTGAGAACATCTGCAAGTCTGTTTGAGGTTTTGAAAAAACAACAGGGTCTCACAATACCCTGGGCGACCTCTGTTCACCCCGGGCCCTGGCCCAGGCTGGCAGCATTTGCAGAATTCACCCAGGCTCCAGCTCCAGATCATCAATTAATTGAACACGGGTCTTTTTGGAAGCAGCATCTCTCTCTCTCCTGTGTAAGGTATTGAAGGTAGAAGAGCATGTGTTAGAGCTCTCATAGTCAGGGAAGTGAGGCCAGCCTCCTTGCCTGCCCTAGTAGCAGCGCTCAAGGAGCTTGTGAAAGTCATGGAAGCCTAGTAGCTGTGCTCAAGGAGCTCCCACGATGACTGAGACTGAAGAGATGGTGTGCAGTGTGTGAGACTAGCACGAGCAAACCAGCCCAGGCACCGAGGCTCTCAGTACCCAAAGGGACTTAAACCTGGGGCTTCAGGAAGACAACAAGCACAGATGAGGAAGAATGAACCCATCCTCTGGAGAGAGTCACATATGATCTCTCTGTGCAGTTTATCCAAACAGCTAATCTACAACTAATCGGACTTGCTGTACTATGAATCCAGTTAATCCTCCAAGCCCCTTAAGTAGGAGGTGATGAGAACCTTCCCTCAGGAGGAGATGAAAGCGTTGTTTTGTGGATGTCTTGTCTTGATTTATCTTCTGTGCATCCCCAAGGCTACTCTCAGACTGGATGATGCACTAATGGGACTCACAGAAGTCAGAAAAGCTGGTATAGTCACCCTTCCCACTGATGCCAGCAAAAAGAGATTAAGGTCAGCTAAGGGAAAAGGCACAGAGGGCAGAGCCCAGACACAAGCTTCCAGCTGTCCTCTCCAAGTGGAGTCACATAGACCACACGGAACTCTTCCAGCAATGATATATGGGATCATTCATGGAATCTTGTCAACCAGGAAACTCATCCCAGCCATGGAGTCCAGGGTTTTTACTGGAGTAACTCTCATGTGGGAACATGAAGAGCCCATGTTACTCAGGCTCCAGCTCCTCCATGCATCAGGCTAACACTGTCTGACCCAAGGCCTCTGCTATAAATCACCCTGTGAGCTTAGACTACCTGGCATGATCTAAAGTCCCAGGTAGAAAAAAATACTCTTTTTAAAATCTTTTTAGTTTTGTATTTGGGATACAGCCAATTGACAACGTTGAGATAGTTTCAGGTGGACAGCAAAGGGACTCAGCCGTACATACACATGTATCCACTCTCCCCCAAACTTCCCTTCCATCCAGGCTGCCACATAACATAGAGCAGAGTTCCCTGTGCTACACAATGGGGCCTTGTTGGTCATCCATTTTATATATAGCAGTGTGTACATGTTGATTCCAAACTCCCTAAGTATCCATTCCCCCCATCTCCCTCCCCTGGTAACCATGAATTTTTTTCTCTAAGTCTGTGAGTCCATTTGGAATATTACTCAGCCATTAAAAAGAAAGAGATAATGTTATTTGCAGCAACATGGATGGACCTAGAGATTCATATGGAGTGAAGTAAGTCAGACAGAGGAGGAGAAATGTTGTATGACATCCTTTGTATGCAGAATGTAAAAAGAAATGATACAAATATACAAAGATACTCTTGCTGCTGCTGCTGCTAAATCGCTTCAGTAGTGTCCGACTCTGTGCGACCCCATAGACGGCAGCCCACCAGGCTCCCCCGTCCCCGGGATTCTCCAGGCAAGAACACTGGAGTGGGTTGCCATTTCCTTCTCCAATGCATGAAAGTGAAAAGTGAAAGCAAAGTCGCTCAGTCATGTCCAACTCTTAGCGACCCCATGGACTGCAGCCCACCAGGCTCGCTCCTCCGTCCATGGGATTTTCCAGGCTAGAGTACACCAGGTGGTATATTTCAAGGGTTAAAGGTTGTCTTTTCAAGGACCAGACCTTTCTTTGGAAGATGCTTGGTTTGAATGCCCTCTTGCATCAACCCTCTACTGCAACTCACACAATGAATCATCTCTTTCTTTGGATCAAATCCCTGTATGCAATTTCCACGTCCATTATCCCAGTAAATGTCAAGTGTTTCTGCAGAACATTACTAAGCTCTCTCCAGTGGCCTTGCCTGGACCCCTTCATTCCTCACTGTGGAGACAGCTTCCCTCCACCCACTCACCCTGGATGCTGCTGATCATCAGTTCTCCCTTCTTTATGATCTATGCCCGCCCTTCAGTGAGAAGTCACTTTTCATGTAGCATCCAAGTGGAGACAGTTCTTCCCCATCTGAAGACCCTCGAGTACCCTTGCACGACCAGTGAACAGTATGTTCTTTAGGGATAAAAGCAGACAGATGCTTTCCTGTCTGGACAAACACAAAAAGTTTTACTTTTAATTCTCAGGACACTTGAGGGATCCTCAAAGTCATTCAGATGTCAAACTCAGAAATGGCTGTGGTCAGGACTCCTGGAGCCTACAAAGGTCCCTTTGTTTGCAAAGCTGATGATGATGCAATAAATGTACTAAAACAAAGGTGCACATGCCTGGATAGGAATTAAAAAAACAACAAAACACAGCACCACTCATTCTGTGTGGGTGAATCTGACCTGATCCTCTGATGGATCAAGTTGATATTAATTAGGGACCTTTAACAAGAAAGGATCCCTGAGGTTCCCCAAAGAGTTATTTATCATAAGGGAAAGGACCTGGACCAGAGGGCCAGGAGGGGCCAGGATGTCAGACCATCTCGCCTCTGCCTCCCCCACAACCCCCAGGAGAGGAGGGTGAGGATGACTGGGAATCCGAGTGGCTCAGTTCCTCCTCCCCTCAAACCCCCGACTGTATCGCGCCCACAAACAGCACTGCAGGACAGGCTCCTCTTGGGGAGGGGGATTGCGGAGGACTGTCCAGCTCTGTTTCTTGGACCTTCCTCCAGGAGCTGGGAGGATGCCTGCTAAGGGGGACACAGGAGGGTCCTCTGCCTCTGCTCCCCCCAACCCCCTTCACCAGCATGCGCTCCTCTTCCCTAAGGAGACTTCGCTGTGAAACAGTGCATGAGTCAATGAAGTATGATGTAAGAAGCGAAAGAAAAAATAAGAGGATGGAGCAATGAATGACTTCATTCCCACACCTGGGCTATCTGCTTGTGGGGAAACTCCATGTGGAACCCATTACCCCAACCTCTAGGGATGGTGACTACGGTTGACCACAACCCTTAAAAGTCCAAGCATGGGGGACCTCTGAGGCCCATGCAGGGGGGACAAAGCTCAGAGGGCTAGTTTGCTAGGGTCACACCTTCTCACAACAGCAGCCGCTGCAGGAAGTAAAGGGGGCCCAAGGGACACTGACCAGAGCCTAGAGTCCACGGTCTCCTGGAGGTTAAGGGGAGGTTCAACCCTCCCTGGCTGAATAAGCCCAGGTGTGGGGGGTGCTTAGGGCAATGGGGGAGCCCAGGGGAGTGCACCTCCATACATGTGCGGCTACCAGAGGTTTGAAAGTGAAAGTGAAAGTCACTCAGTTGTGTCTGACTCTTTGCCACCCCATGGACTATACAGTCTATGGCTCTCCAGACCAGAATACTGAAGTGGGTAGCCTTTCCCTTCTCCAGGGGATCTTCCCAATTCAAGGATCGAACCTAGGTCTCCCGCATTGCTGGTGGATTCTTTACCAGCTGAGCCACAAGAGAAGCCTGAGCATACTGGCACGGGTAGCATATCCCATCTCCAGCGGATCTTCCCAAACCAGGAATCCAACCGGGGGCTCCTGCATTGCAGGTGGATTCTTTACCAACTGAGCTCTCAGGGAAACCAGAGGTTTTCTGATGAGATAAAAGAATGGGACAGTTACTGTGCCCTAGCCAATGAAGGAGACGGTGAAGCTACACAAGGAATATTGCTAACCAGGATTCTTTTTTTTTCAGTACATTAAATTTACTCAGAAACACCTTCTAAAAATGTACAATTTTTCCTTTTTTAACAAAGTATAATAAATTATTTTAAAATCCCAAAACAGAATACCTGACATATAAAATTCAAAATCAAATTAGCAGAATATTAAACATTTACAAAAGGATATCTTTAAAAAATATTTATAGTTATATGCAATTATGTAGAATTCACATATAAAAAATGGCTCAAAATGGAAGAATTTTCCTTCATTCCTGAAAAGAAAATACATCCAAGAGAAGCTGTGAAAAGGCAAAGCACAAGTACATTTCCATGTATTCCACCCATGCCTGAAAGACTAGCAACAGAAAAAAAGAAAGGTGGAGGAAGGGGGATGAGCTTCCCTGGAGGCTCAGTGGGAAAGAACCTGCCTGCCAAAGCAAGAGACATGGGGCTTGGTCCCTGGGTTGGGAAGATGCCCTGGAGAAGGAAAAGGCAACCCACTCCAATATTCTTGCCTGGAGAATCCCATGGACAGAGGAGCCTGGTGGGCTACATTCCATGATGTTGCAGAGCTGGACAGGACCAAGCAACTAAACAACAGAAACAAGGCGAGGGGGAGAGGAGTGTGTGTGCGTGTGGCTTAGTCCACCAATTTCGGAACAGGTGCCCTCTGCGGGGGCCTCATGTGAGCGAGGAAATTGGGTGCTATATTAATCTTTAAGCTCCCATTCAGTTCAGTTCAGTCGCTTAGTCGTGTCCGACTCTTTGCAATCCCAGCACATCAGGGACTGTAGCACATCAGGTTTCCCTGCCTTCACCAACTCCCGGAGCTTGCTCAAACTCAAGTCCTTTGAGTCGGTGATGCCATCCAACCATCTCATCCTCTGGTGTCCCCTTCTCCTCTTGCCTTCAATCTTTCCCAGCATCAGGGTCTTTTCCCATTAGTCAGCTTTTCACATCAGGTGGCCAAAGTATTGGAGTTTCAGCTTCAACAACAGTCCTTCCAATGAATATTCAAAACTGATTTCCTTTAGTATGGACTCGTTGGATCTCCTTGCAGTCCAAGGGACTCTCAAGAGTCTTCTCCAATACCACAGTTCAAAAGCATCAATTCTTTGGCACTCAGCTTTTTTTATAGTCCAACTCTCACATCCATACATGACCACTGGAAAAACCATAGCTTTGACTAGACAGACCTTTGTTGACAAAGTAATGTGTCTGCTTTTTAATATGCTGTCTAGGTTGGTCATAGCTTTTCTTCCAAGGAGCAAGCGTCTTTTAATTTCAGGGCTGCAGTCACCATCTGCAGTGATTTTGGAGCCCCAAAATATAAAATCTGTCTCTGTTTCCACATCTATTTGCCATGAAGTAATGGGACCAGATGCCATGATCTTAGTCTTCTGAATGTTGAGTCTTAAGCCAACTTTTTCACTTTCCTCTTTCACTTTCATCAAGAGGCTCTTTAGTTCTTCTTCACTTTCTGCCATAAGGATGGTGTCATCTGCATATCTGAGGTTATTGATACTTCTCCCATCAATCTTATTTCCAGCTGTGCTTCATCCAGCCTGGCATTTAGCATGATGTATTCTGCATGTTATATAAGCAGAGTGGCAATATACAGCCTTGACATACTCTTTTCCCGATTTGGAACCAGTCTGTTGTTCTATGTCCAGCTCTAACTGTTGCTTCTTGACCTGCATACAGATTTCTCAGGAGGCAGGTTAGGTGGTCTGGTATTCCCATCTCTTGAAGAACTTTCCACAGTTTGTTTTGATCCATACAATCAAAGGCTTCAGCGTAGTCGATAAAGCAGAAGTATATGTTTTTCTGGAACTCTCTTGCTTTTTTGATGATCCAGCAGATGTTGGCAATTTGCTCTCTGCTTCCTCTGCCTTTTCTAAATCCAGCTTGAACATCTGGAAGTTCACAGTTCACATACTGCTGAAGCCTGTCTTGGAGAATTTTGAGCATTACTTTGCTAGCATGTGAGGTGAGTGCAGTTGTGCGGTAGTTTGAACGTTCTTTGGCATTGCCTTTCTTTCTGTTGTAGGCTCCCATCCAATAGCCTTTTCCTTCTTATGCCTGAGTTCTGGAGAAAACTTTGCTTTTCACCCTTTTCCACCAACAGAGAAGGGAAAGGCCAAGGATCCAGGGAAATTGTAGGCCAGTGAACCTTAATCAGGGGTGATTTGGACCCACAGGGAGGTTTGTTTGGCAATGTCTAGAGACGTTTTTGTCTGTCACAACTTGGGGAGGGGAACTGCTACTGGTTTCTCATAGGTAGAGGCCCAGGGATTCAAGCAAGACACGCTATGATGCACAGGACACCCGCACAACAGAAAATCATTTGATCCAAAATATCCGTAGTGCTAAATTGAGATACCCTGTTATTGGCTATGGGAAGAAAATGAGCTTCTCAAATCCCAGGAAAAGTCCAGAAGAACACCTATGGTGACTGTCATTATGCCTTGCCCCTAAGCAGTGGTTATGCTCTGGAGATGCTGAAAAGGTGAATTTTTGCCACACTGATCCATCGACTCCCATCGTTTTATTAGAGATGGAGTGTCTTCTGTGCTAGTAAGAAAGGATGGGCACCACACAGCTTCATTCCTCTGTGCACATGAGACGCTGAGCAATAATTGACAATCTATAAAGAAAAGCTTCAGTGCACAAGGACAACTGCTTATGTGAAGAAGCCCTCAGTGGGTTTTGTAAAGGCTCAGTTCTTCCCAGATTAGACTGTTGGACAGGCCCTGGTTCTCCAGGAGGTAGTGATGGAGGGAACAGCTTACGGGGTTTGCAGCCAGGCTCACCTGGATGCCAAGAATAATCCCATCGTACTTGAACACAGACTAATGCATTCACTGTTCATCCCATCTGTAAAACAGAGCTAGTGCTGCATCCCACTGCTATTGGGATGAAAAAGACAAAATCTTGTAAAAAATACTTGCAGTACGTAATAGGCACTCAGTAAATGTTATTGTTCCTTGTTAAATCTGGAAAGGAAACAATTCCCAACAGGGCTATGAAGGAAAGAGAAGGAACTAGGATGTAATGGGCTCTGTTACCATCCACTCACTGTACCTGGCTCACCTCATCGTCATGCTCCTGGTAGGATTATTCCCCCATGGATGCAGAGCCAAGGCTGAGCAGTAACAAGCTCCATGCCCTACTCCGAATGAGTAAGCAGAGCGGGCAGGGAACCTAGGATGTCTGATTATGAAGCCTCATCTTGCCCTACCCCACCGCTTGCGCAGAAAACCCCTAAAGGTATCATATTCCCAGGCCCGAGGCCAGAAACACAGAAGAAGAATCACCCCAGAGATCCTCTCACTGGGAAATTAACTAGAGCAGACAAAGCAGGCCCTTCTCCTGAAGGAGGGCCCGTGTGAGTTTCATCAGAGCTCTCCTGATGACCCCAAGACATAATCTCTGGGCCTCCAAGCCTTTGAGGTGAGCTGGGGGGCGTGGAACAGGGGAGTCATTGTTCTCTAATTAGAGCCTGGGTCTCTTCTGAGGCTCGGGGTGGGCCCCTTAATATGGAGCCTTCACCTGGTCCAAGCCAGGGCATTATAATTCCTCCTCCCCCACAGAGGCAGCCCACCTGCCAGGTTCATGAAAGGCTGTCCTCTTGATGTGAGGAGGGGGAGGAGGGTTGCATGACGAAGGGTCTTTCCCTGGGGTATAAAGGACTCAGTCCCCATCCTGTTCAAAGCCAGGCGTCATTCGTTCAGCGGCTTTCCAGTGGGACCTTCACGGTAGGCAGCCCCTTCTCCTGATGGTGTAGTGGAGGGAGAGAGGGAGGAAGGGAGGAAGGGAGGGAGGGGGGAAGAGGGTTAGGGATGGAAGAAGAGAGGGAAGGATGTAGGAAGGAGGGGAGGGTGAGGATGGAGGAAGAGAGGGAGGAAGGAGATGCTCTCAAGGGATGTCTGAGACCTGAGACCTGGATGCTACTCCAAGATGTAGGTAGCATCTCCAAGGCACCCTGAACCCTTGTACAAAGAGATGCAATGCCAGAGAACATCTGGTGAATTCACCTGGGGGAAAAAAATCCAGCACAACATTGGTGAGAGTCCAACAAATCTGTGTGGACTGTCCCTCCCTAGGGCAGCTGATGTGGAAATAAAATAAGCATTAATCCCAGGCCAGCCTTACTGAGCACCCAGTTCGTGGCCAGGTATGTCCCTACTTGACAAGGATGACTTCATTCAATCCTAACCATGCCCTGAGGAAGATGTATGACCATCTTACTGTGCAGGAAGATGAGCACAGGCAGCTTCAGTGTCAGGCCCAGGGCACTCATGAAGGGAGAGGCAGAGCTGGAGCCCCACCTGCCAGCTCCATCCCAGGTCTGTCTGGCTAGAAAGGCTTGCTCTTAGACACATTCTAGAGGGGTGGCATCAGTCTGCAGGGGACATTTTGGTGAGTCGGGCCTCCAGTGCATGCAGACCAACAGTCCCACAGGATGCTATGGCCCTGGGGTCACTGACAGGAAAGCCCAGAGGCTTTCTTGGGCAAACTAAGAAAAGGCAGTTCTCCTCCAGGTGAACTCAGTGGGGTGAACTCATTCCACCCCCAAGGGCACCTGCCTCTGCCAGCTGAAGGAGGCTGGATTCCAGCAGGAAGATACTGGATTTCCGCAGCGGCCCTGAGCCGTCGCACCCCCAGATCCAAATGTGCGTGTCCCCCCCACCCCCACATTTCAAGCCCCCTCCCTGTTGCTCAGGGCCATCACCTCTAGGCACACCACGGTTTCCCTTTTTTAGGCCCCCAGTTGGGGGCCGTCAGCTGCAGTGTCACACCACACTCTGGCTAGTAGCTGCCACTCTGGGGGCCTCCCAAGCTACTATTGTCAAAAGCTTCGACAGTTATACAGTGAACAAAATGACAAGGCTGCTTATTTGGGATTTAATGACCGGGATCACAGTTTAGGGGGAAACACCTGGACCAAAGACAAGTTGGACTGGCTGGCCTCAGTTTGATTCTTGCCTCTGGTGTTGCCCTGGTGCCCCTGCAGGGGTGCCTTTTGGCAAAGGCGGCCTTGGCAAGTTCCTGGGCCTCTCTGAGCCTTGGTTCCCCACCTAGAAAGTTCTAGCATTGGAATTGTTTTAGCTCTCTGGAAATCTGACTTCCAAAGGAATGTGAGATGGATGGTTGACTTACGCATATTCTGCATGTCATGTTCTTAGGACTAAGTTTGAATGATAATACAGAGTGGTCATGCTACCCCAGTGGCACACACAGGGTGGCCAGGTACTGCTGTACGCATTGTGCACTGTGCAAGGGTGGTGTGTGTGCCGATGGGGCAAGTAGAGGCTGACACGCAGCCAGGGCTCAACGCCAAGCTTAGTGTTGATGGAGACCCAGCACAAAGAATGACCCAGTCGATGAAACGTGGCGTTTAAAGGAATGAGGTGCTGGGGTCTATAACTTTGTTTTTAATTGTAGTAAAACATACGTAACATATAATTTACCATTTTAACCATTTTTAAGTGCATTCACATTGTTGTGTGAACATTAACTCCATCATCTCCAGAATTTCCAGCTTCCCCAACGGAAACTCTGTCCCATTAAACACCAACACCCTGTTGCCCCAACCATAACCTACTTTAAAAAATCTTAGAGCTGAGTCATGGTTATGTCTGTAATAAGGTCATTTCTGCTCATTTGTAGTCTAATAAAATACATGCTTGAAAATCCAATAAATATAGCTGCAGTTCCAATAAAAATCACCCTCGGCCTGTTCTCTGAGTGTCAGGACTACTCAGGAGGCTATCTCCCTGAAATGAGTGTCACAAGAGAAGAAAACAACATCCATGGTGTTAAGCGGACCCCCTCCTGCATTTCACCAAACAGGGGTTTCTACTCCAACGGGGAATTGGAACCTTCATTGCAATAGGTATTTCTTGAGCCTTTCTGGTGCTGGACGCCATCGTTGTGATTACTGATGATTTGGGGCCATTTCTCTCCATCAGGCACTTATAAGTGTCGTGCATGGTCATGGATTAACTTATTCACTCCTTACAACACCTCCTGAGTGATATTGTTAATATAATGAGCCCTGGATCTGGGAAGTGGAACGTTTTTTACCATAAACGGCCAGTCTTGAAGTCTCACTGATCTCATCTATAAAAAGAAAGTTCGGACTACATGATTCCACCTCCTCTTCTGAGCTCAAATCTTTGGCATCCTCTTGCTGGGTGATGGTAACAATTACAAATCAGACTCAGTAAGTGCCTGGTAGTGTGACATCAACACCATCAGCCTCGGTCATGTGGGTATGACTTTATGGGTCCCAGAAATGCTTTTAGCTGCCACCCACAGAGTTTCCAGGGCATACCACTTTCTAGCAGAAGAGCCAGTGCAATCTGAGGGTCTGTCCAACCTTGAAAGTTAACCTGCTATAAGAACTTAACTGGTTAAAAAAGATTATAAGCAGAGAATTGTGTCTGACAGATAAGAAGCAGAATATTAGAGAATGCTTCAGTTGAGTGTGAATCTCAAAGAACTCTCACCCTCTCCTTCTACATTTATTCAGCAAACATTTATCTTACAGCCAGCAGAGGCTGTGCTGGGGGTCCTGGAGCAAGTTCACAGAGTAGAGATCCTCTGGCCTACAAATGTCTTCTCCTCTAGGACACCTTCCCCAATACCAAGGCCTGCCCACAAGTAGGGTGGTTCACCACGGCCCTAGGTACCTATGCTAGGCCACCAGGACACGGGGCAGCCTTTGCCTCTGGGAGAATAAATTGCAGAAAGTGTCCCTTCCTCCAGGCTGACGCAGCTCGGCAGAAGGCAAGCTTGGGAGTTGAGCCCTGGCTGCATTTCAACCCCTCCTTATCCCGTCGGCACACACAACTCCTTGGCACAGTGTGCAACACGCACAATCATATTTAGCAGCCCCTTGTGTGCCCCTGGGGTAGCGTGATCACTCTGTATTACCGTTCAAACTTTGTCCTAAAAACATGTTCTACAGACTTTTGGACTCTGTGGGAGAAGGCAAGGGTGGGATGATGTGAGAGGATAGCGTTGAAACATGTATATTACCATATGTGAAAGAGATGACCAGTCCAAGTTTGATGCATGAAACAGGGCACTCAAAGCTGGAGCACGGGGACAACCCAGAGGGGTGGGATGGGGAGGGAGGTGGGAGGGGATTCAGGATGGGGGACATATGTTCACCCGTGGCTGATTCATGTCAATGTATGGCAAAATCCACCACGATATTGTAAAGTGATTAGCCTCCAATTAAAATAAATAAATAAAAATCATGTTCTAAAGCAGAATATGTATAAGTCACAATCCTTTGGGAGTTAGATTCCCAGGGAGCTAAAATCATCCTAAATTCCCCTGGCCTTTAAATTGTTCCTTCCCTATTAAACAATAGTTGACCCAGGTGAGTCAATAGGCAGTGAGTGACTACTGAAGTACATTTACTGCTCAGATCACAGGGCAGCTAGAGCTGAAATATGGCAGCTTCCTGAACCCACCCGTACTTTTTTCCAAGAAGTGTTCAAATGACTCAGAAGCCAAAGGGAAGAAAGATGGAGCTGCTGCAGGAAAAGCACTGTTTGCTAAAGGGCAGTGCCACTGTGGCCAGATTTATCCCGTGATGTTGGTACGAAGGTTCAGAGTCATCCTGCTGAAAAATATCCCATGATATCACTTATATGTGGAATCTTAAAAGATTATATAAATGACCTTATTTACAAAGCCAAAACAGACCCACAGACATAGAGAACAAACTTGTGGTTACCAAAGGAGATTGGTGGGAAGAGATAAATTAGGAATTTGGGATTAACAGATACACACTACTATATATAAAATAGATAAACAAAAACCTACTGTATAGCATAGGGAACCATATGCAATATCTTATAATAGCCTATAAATGGAAAAGAATCTGAAAATATATGTATATTATAAATCACTGAGTCATTTTGCTGTACACCCAAAACTAAAATAATATTGTAAACTACCTATACTTCAACTTAAAAATGGATTAAGAAGTTAAAAAAAAAATACTGCTGAGAATGCTGCTGGACACACACATGGGTTCCTCAAAACTCAGTTTACAAAAGTCAAACTATAGTGCTTGTTAAATTGCTGCCTTTCCCCAAAGTCCATGAGCCACTCACAGGTAAGGTGTGTTTTCTTCACTTTGCTTTCCTGCATCCTTGCTACGTGCCTGGCACATAACAAATGACCATCGATTTAGTGAATAAATAAATGAGAGCAGAACTATGTCCTCAAGGAGTGTACGGTGACATTTCCATTTTACAGATGGATAAACTGAGTTTCAAAGAGGGAATGTGATCTCTTTACCGTCATATTGTTACAGACTAGGGTTCTTCGCCTTCCCCAATCAATAGAAATTGAATAGAGGCTAAACAAGAAATTCAGGCAAGGCTTTGTTGGGGGCTCTGTGGTAGCAGGCGAGAGCAAAAACAAACAACAGTTTCCCTTGCTTGCTGGCTCCGGAGGGGTGAGTGAGTGTTCCTTATGTGGGGTGAGGGTAGAGGTCTGTCCAGGGGTCAGGCCAAAGGGGTGGCTTGTGTGTGTGTGTGTGTGTGTGTGTAGGGGGCATGCCCAGTATCCTGTTTTTGCTCCTGACACACTGTTTTTATACTCCAGGCTCTTTAAAACTGGCAGCTGGGGTTTTTGGTCTCTTTCTGTCTTTTGGGTCCAGCATTTGCTCCAACTGAGCGTGCACACAGTTATTTTTAGTTTCTTACGGTTTCTTTGTATTAATATTTTGTTGTTCGAGGAGAGCTGTGTCCAGGTGCGAGCACTGCAGGGTTGCAGGAAAGAGTCCATGGTCCCAACCTGTCTCATTACTCTTAGTTAAGCCGCTTGCAAGGCTGGGACAGGATCACTTTGGGGCCTTTCTCCTTTTCCTGCACTGCATTTTAGGACAAACAGGTCCTCTGGGGTCTCGTGTCCTGGTTTCTGAAAGCATACTCACCATGCTCTGCTGACTTCTCTCCCAGGACGCTGTGCCAGTTGATGCCAAGGTCCCTCCCTTTGCTCTGCTGCCATGATTGTGCTTCTCCTCCTGGGAATGCTGATGGCTCCACATGGCGGTAAGTAATGGTATTTGACTGTATTTCTGGCTTTGTATATATTTACTATGAACACTGGGGTTTCCCAGGTGGCGCTGGTGGTAAAGAATCCACCTGTCGGCGCTCAGGGGGGCTGGTGCACCGGGATGACCCTGGGGGATGGGATGGGGAGGAAGGTGGGAGGGGGATTCTGGATGGGGAACACATGTGTGCCCGTGTCTGATTCATGTCGATGTTTGGCAAAAACCACTACAATATTGTAAAGTAATTAGCCTCCAATTAAAATAAATTAATTAATTAAAAAAAAAAGAATCCACCTGTCATGCAAGAGACGCAAAAGACTCGTGTTCCATCCTTGGGTTGGAAATATTCCCTGGAGAAGGAAATGGCAATTCATTCCGGTATTCTGGTCTGGAAAATCCCATGGGCAGAGGAGCCAGTCGGGCTACAGTCCATGGGGTCACAAAGAGTGGGACACGACTGAACGCGCACACACGCAGACGCGCATGAACCCTGGGCCGTCTTGCCAAATTCCATTTGATTTACTTATTATTTTTATCCTCTTGCCAAGTGAGTGATGGAAAGCAAACATTAGTGATAAGCTTGAGGGTTAATCCACATTTTGAGCATGGATGTGGGGGATGGGGGTTGAGGTGGGCACCAAGGAGAGCAAAGGGCAAGGGGACCAGTGAGCGAAGGCCTCTCCACCCAACAGTGCGTCTCCTCCCCCGCGGTTCACAGCCACTGTCCTTTGCTTTGCTGACTCCCTTGGAGTGTGATGGCCTCTTTGACCCGCGGTTGCTCCCTTGCCCCTTCAAACTAGATTGACTGGTTTGATCTCCTAGCAGCCCAAGGGACTCTCAAGAGTACATTCAAACCCTAAAGCCATCAAGTAAGCTCCTTGCTAAGAAGAACCTAGACAGCGTATTAAAAAGCAGAAATATCACTTTGCCAACAAAGGTCCATATAGTCAAAACTATGGTTTTTCCAGTAGTCAAGTACAGATGTGAGAGTTGGGCCATAAAGAAAGTTGAGCACCGAATAATTGGTGCTTTTGAATTGTGGTGCTAGAGAAAACTCTTGAGAGTCCCTTGGACAGCAAGCAGATCAAACCTGTCAATTCTAAAGGAAATCAACCCTGAATATTCATTGGAAGGACTGATGCTGATGCTGAAGCTCCAGTACTTTGGCCACCTGATGTGAAGAGTGGACTCATTAGAAAAGACCCTGATGCTGGGAAAGACTGAGGGCAGGAGGAGAAGGGAACGACAGAGGATTAGATGGCTGGAGAGCATCATCAACTCAATAGACATAAATCTGAGCAAACTCGGGAGATAGTGAAGGACAGAGGAGCCTGCAGTCCTGAGGTCACAAGGAATTGGACACAACTTAGTGACTGAATAACAGAGGTCTTCCACCCTGTTGTCATCTTCCCAAGCAACATTTATCAAAGTGCAGTTTCTAGACCAGCAACTTTCAAACCAGCTGGGAAGCTTATTAAAAATGTTTATTTCTGATACTTACTCTGGAGTAAGTCTGTGGGATCAGACCTGAGCGAGGGCACAAGGACCATAACTTTTACTGAGCTTGCATCCCAGGTGAGATTGATGCTGACAGTCTGGGGAAAACCCCTGTCCTCAACTATAAACTACTCAGGGTTTGGGGTCTTTTCTGTGTCTGTTTTTATTTCCACCAATCCTTCATCTCAAGAAACTCCAAACAAACATGCCATGTAAGTTAAAATTATATGCTTCCTATGCAACAACAGCTTAAAGATAAGTCTCAAAATCTCCATCCCAAACCAGAAGACTACTCCGTTAAGACCAACCAATATAAAACACTGGGCCACCCTGGTCACTCCAGGCACTAGAAAAACAGGTGTAGAATCCAGCTGACCTGCATCCTTATCACTCTCCCAGCTGCCGCCTCCCCACCCTCCCCGGCACGTGGGCAGTGCCTGTCTTTGCACTAACCTTGTTCTTCTCGTTTATAGGGGGCCACCCTCTTGACACCCCACACCTTCCACATGAGCTGCCTCTGGGACTCTCAGAAAATATCAGTAAGGATCCTTTGCTCTTTTCTTAGGAGACCTAGCTTGGTAGCAAGCTGTCTAGGATATTGGCAGAGAGACTGATCCCTTCTGAATATACCCTAGAGTTGCTTACTGCTATGGCATTTGACGGTACAGTGATCTGAGTAAGACTCCAATGCATCTCCCTCACAGTTAATTCTGGTGTCTGACCCACCATCAGGCTCTCCTTTGAGACAAAGCACTAAAAATTTTTATCGAGAGACACGGGTCAGCTGGAAGGGGAAACCAGGTGAAGGAAGGAAATGGGCTAATCAATCAGGGTTACACAGTAATTGTATTGAAAGGACAAAAATAAAAAGGTGACGCATTGCAGGGCTCAGGTTATCAGAAAAGGGGATCTGTAGTTGTCCCTTGGAGAAGGGAAGGTTTTCCTGGCGCTGGATTGTAAAGAGTTCTCAGGTGGGTTCTTATACAGGCATCGAATAGAGTACATAGCTGGTGAGGTTTACCCTGAACTAAGGGTTCATTTCTGACCTTTCAGAGAGGTAACTGGAGTCAACCAAATTATTTGTGCACTAGCCCATGCAAGCTAAGTGACCAGTCCCGTCCAGACACATTCATGGCCTCTATCCAAATGGCACAACCCCCATGGGAAGTGCAATGCCCAGGAGGAGGTGTTCTTCAGGTAGATGTTTAGACTCACAAGCCACACTTGGCTTTTAGAAGGATTGAGGCCAGGAAGCACAGTGTGCCAACAGGCCATGCCAGCCACTCTTCTTTACCAGGAGAAGCCCTGGCATCGATCTACACGGCAGTCCAGGAGCTCCTAAGTAACAGCTCAGATACAAGGGCTCACCCAGAGCAGCCCCAGACCTGCCTTAACCTCGAAGCTGCATTCTCCATAGAAGTCAGTATACCTAGTAACCAGCTCATAGGTATAATTTCTAAAATGCCCAGAAGGGACGATGCCCAGTTCCAAAAGTCATCACGTTGATGGAGACCCAAAATGATGACTTCCTGCCAGGTGTTTGTAGTTTAGCCATAGTTTCTACCAGTCCAGACAGACCTCATCATCCAGGGGACTTTTTCACCACTGAGCATTGTTGTGAAGGGCCGACTTGGAATTGGAAGTCTTTTCCATCATTGGAAAGGACCCTGATGCTGGGAAAGATTGGAGGCAGGAGGAGAAGGGGACAACAGAGGATGAGGTGGTTGGATGGCATCACCGACTCAATAGACATGAATTTGAGAAACCTCCAGGAGATGGTGAAGGACAGGGAAGCCTGGCATGCTGCAGTCCAAGGGGTCACAAAGAGTCAGACACTACTGAGTGACTGAACAACAACAACACAGCTCAATTTTTATCTTATTAGTTTTCCATGGCAACCTGCGTTACTAGAAATTTAGCCTAAGGTCAAATCTATTCTTAGAGAAGGAGTTTTACTCACTCTTCCTGAAGGGGGTGGACAGGGAAAGGAAAGGGGAGAACCCAACTCTAATGTATTATCTTTTCCTTCCACTTAGGTATGACTTTCTTCAATGGGATGTTTAAAAATGTAGAAGGTGTGGCCGAAATTTTTGGTGAGTTAAATCTGAACTTGCTTTTATCCCCTGGGTGTTAGGGCATGGGGTGTGTGTGGGGGGAAATCTAAGGAAATTAACAGAACTTGGGGGTCTGCCCTCTGAGCATGGCCTCCCCTGCAAGCTCCGAACAACGTGATCAAATTCTGATGTGAATGGTAGTGCCTTTTATCGTAGGGTGAGTCACTGAGGGACTAGGTGGTTTTGTTATCCTTTCTTCATTCTTACTGACCACAGCCTGGTCAGGAGGGGAATGGCATCCCTCTTTTCCAGGCAAAGGAGTTAAGGGAATTGCCCAGCCACACAACCAGAAGCGACAAGGTCTTTTCTGAGTTCAGAGCTTGGTCTTACACCGAAGTAGTTTTATGTTTCCTTCTCAACTAGTAAATATACATAAAGCTTGAGAAACATTCCGTGGATCAGTTCTGTATTCATTACGTGACTACAAGTTGCACGATGCTGTGGATGCTGTGATGATTCCTAGCCTCGATAACTAAAAGTACCCAAAACAAGATTATAATATGATGGACACAAGCAAGGTGGCTCTGCATTGCCTATTAGATTAGACTATGCTAGGTTTAAAAGTGCACTTAAAATGTATAAATGACTGAGTGCAGGTCTTGAATGAAAATGCATGTTTCCATAAACACACACACACACACTCACACACATAAACCCCAGATGGACTTTTCCCATCAACGTAAAACCTTTTATCATGTTTCTGATTAGACTGTGTGGAAACAAAACACGGGTAGGGAAGTTTGAACGAGGTAGGAAGAAACTAGCAGAGCAGTGAACAGTCAAGGTGGATGTGACCCTCACAACTTTGGATCTCCCCCAAAAGACAGCTGAGCACCGAAGAATTTACGCTTTTGAACTGTGGTGTTGGAGAAGACTCTTGAGAGTCCCTTGGACTGCAAGGACATCCAGCCAGTCCATCCTAAAGGAAATCAGTACTGAATATTCAGTGGAAGGACTGATGCTGGAGCTGAAACTCCAATACTTTGGCCACCTGATAGGAAGAACTAACTCATTGGAAAAGACCCTGATGCTGGGAAAGATTGAAGGTGGGAGAAAAAGGGGACGACAGAGTATGAGATGGTTGGATGGCATCACTGACTTGATGGGCATGAGTTTGAATAGGCTCTGGGAGTTAGTGATGGACAGGGAAGCCTGGTGTGCTGCAGTCCATGGGGTCATAAAGAGTCGGACACGACTGAGTGACTGAACTGAATTGAACCTCTTTTTGATCACCCTGTGCATTTAAATTGGTGCTGTGGGATCATCTCATTAAGTATGTATCAATCCTCCAGGCAGAGAGAGTGAGCATGAGATATAGAGTCATAAAGTTGGATGCTGTTTGCTTGCCAGTTACGTTTGCAAGAGCATTTTGTTTAGGGCAAGTCATCATTGCTGGTGGATACCTCAGGCATGTCTCTGACCTTTGGTTTTTTTACCTGTGAAAGGGAGGTGACAGAATAGGATCTGTCTTTCAGAATGAACAAGACATTTATGGGATCGTTGACCATGAAAGCCTTTCATAGCATTACTCACTCTATCAATTTTAACTATTGTGCTATTTAAAGCATCTAACTGTTTTTGGCACATAACAGGTAACCCCAGATTATTAGTGTCTATACTCCTTTTTTTTCCTCAGGCTGATTTATAGTTCTTTATTGCCAAGACTGTATCATTTGGGATCCATTCAGGAAACTAATAGGAACTTAAATAATAAAGACATTTAATGATCTCACATAAGCCTTCTGAAGGCACAAGGACTGATGCAGTAGCGCAGCACTGGCATCTGAGACCCAGCAGGCTCATTTTATCTTGCCTCACTGCTCCCTTGGACATAATAGTTTTTCAGCTTTAGATATGGGGCCTCATGGTTGCAAAGTGGTTGCTGCAGTTCTAGCCCAGTATATCCTCACCACCTTCAAGGAAGGAGAAAATTGTAGGTCAGAAAGGCCCTCTTCTATGTCTTTATGCTTTATTAGGAAAGTAATATGTCTCCAAAGCTTCCAACAGACTACCCCTGAAGTTTTTTGGGTCATACATGGTTTTCATGGCCAGCCCTAGACTAACCTTATCACAGAAGCGTGAGATTACCATGATGAGCTGAGAATGATTATTAAACATCCCTAGGGACTTCGGAAGGAGGCTCACCTTCCTTGAGTACTTTTCAGGTTTGTTGGTAAGGCAGAAGGATGAAAGGCCATTGGGGGGAAACCAACAGGGACCGCAGCTTGTAAACCTGCCTCCCTTCAATGGTCAAGAAGTCCTGAGTATGCAGTGGGTGCTTAGTAGGTGAGGAGGTTCTATCCCCCTGAAAAGGGGGCTCCCTCCTCAACTCTGGCTCCCGGTGAGCCCTGCTCCCCTCCCCCAGACTGCCTGGGCTCCCACTTCACCTGGCTGCAGGCCGTCTTCACCAACTTCCCCGCGCTGCTCCAGTTCGTGAATGGTATGAGGTGCGTGGCTGGGCTCTGCCCCCGGGACTTCGAAGACTACGGCTGTGCCTGCAGGTTTGAGATGGAAGGGCTGCCTGTGGACCAGTCTGACAGGTGAGCAAGACCAAAGGTGAGCTCGTGGAGGCCCGGCTGAGCTTTGGGCAGAGCACAGGTGCAGAAGGCTCCCTGGTCCCTGCTTCTGTGTGCAGGTGTATGCGGGCATGTGCAACACAATTTAAAATCTTAGAAGCATTCAGCGTCAGCAGGGATACGGCAAATAGCTGCTGGTAGCAGGAGGTCAGTTAGGACAATGTGTTGGTATCTGTTAGAGTTTGGGGGCTTCCCTGATGGCTCAGCGGTGAAGAATCTGCCTGCAATGCAGGAGACTCAGGAAGCTTGAGTTGGATCCCTGGGTTGGGAAGATGCCCTAGAGCAGGAAATGGCAGCTCATTCCAGTACCCCAAGGACAGAGGAGCCTGGTGGGGTCACAAAGTCCATGGAGTCACAAAGAGTTGGACACGACTGAACGACTGAGGCTGCACACATGTTAGAGTTTTAAGCAGATCACCTATAAGCCAGTAATTCCCATGTTCTGTTCCTTAGGGACCTGACCTTGGGCAAATTATTTTACTTCCTTGTGTTCTAGTTTATTTACCTATTAAATGGAGGTAATAAAAACACCTACCTCATAGTTATTATTTAGGATTACACGACCAAATACAAGCTAATGTGATGGAATTCTGCCTGACTTATTGTTTTCAAGGGTTATTAGTGATTGATAACAACAGCAACAAGATTAGTAGTGCTGTGTTAGTAGTGATGATAGTTGTAGTGATATAACAATATTAGTAGTAACAGCTGTTGTAGTAGCTACAGTAGTATTAATAGTAATAGCAGTGATAGCAACAGAAGCAGTACTAGTGACCTGTGATGGTATTGGTGTTAGTAGTAGTAGTAACAATAGTAGTAGAACAGTTGCTGTAGTAGCTGTAGTAATAGTAACAGTAGTAGCAATAGCTGCAGTACTAATAAAACTGCTATCAGGGTTTAGGGGTTGGGCTAGTAATAGTAGTAGTAACATTAGTAGTACTAGAGGTAGTAGTAGTAGTATTTAAAGTAGTAAGAGAAGTAGAAGTAGTAGAAGTACTACTACCAGTAGTAGTAGTTCTAGCAGTAATTGGAGCCATAGTAACTGCAGCAGTGTGGAAGTCTCACCTTTACTCTGGGACTGTGTCCACACCTCACTGGCATTATGCATGCATGCTAAGTCACTTCAGTCGTGTCCGACTCTTTGTGACCCTTTGGACCGTAGCCTTCCAGGCGCCTCTGTCTATGGGATTCTCCAGGCAAGAATACTGGAGTGGGTTGCCACATCCTCTTCTAAGCGATCTTCCCAACCCAGGATTTGAACCTGCGTCTCTTATGTCTCCTGCACTAGCAGGTGGGTTCCTTTCCACTGGTGCCACCTGGGAATTCCCACTGGTACTATATTTGTGCCCAAATCCAGTGTGATGGAGTGTGCGCCTTCATCCACACAGACTCCCAGAAGGTAGGGAAGGATTCCCATGGGTGTAAGTTGTTTCTGGAACAGAGGGCAGTCTTCCATCCCTGGGACCACAAGCCAGCTCATTGACATTCAGAAAGGGAGAAACTGATTCCATTCGGGGCATGGTGCCAGGACCGTTTCTGGGAACGTGTTTTTCTTTCAGGTCCTCTCTTGCCACTTCTTTTAGTTATTAAAATACTGAGCAGACCTAGAAGTCAAAAAAATAAAGCAGCAATTCATCACTGTGTTAATGATCAAAGCGTTGATGGCCGAAACTGGCAGCATGCTGCGTCACACCCAATTTCAGTGACTTTACACGGTGCAATTGATGGAGGTGGGAGTTTCCAGACTTCTGGGATACAGATTATTTCCACCTTGAACTTGCTTGCCAGACCCCAAAAATAATTGCTGTAGTTTTATTGAGTGTTTACCACGTGGTAGGGTCTGTATTGACATTCTATTGACCTTAACAGATTTCTATAAGTTAGGTAGTGTCAGAAACGGCAGCCTGCCCAAGGCCATCAGCTGCCTGTGTGTTTTTTCTTCTTTGCGTCTGGCTCCACTGTCCTCCTGCTTGCACTGCAAGAGCCACCTGACTTAGCAGTTTGGTGTCAGCCTCTCTCTGTGATCAACCTTGACCTTGGCAAGTTACAGAGCTCCATGTGTCTCAGTTTTCACATATGTAAATGCTGATAGCTATGATAGCACCTGCTGCATAGGCAACACAATTCAAATTCAAGCATGTGTGTGTGCGCGCACACTAAGGACTGAAACAGGTCACTGCCAGGAACCATCCGGGGACACTGAATGATGGTGTGCTGCCTGCCCGTGCTCTAACCCATGCTCTCATTCCGACCCTTCCTGCCGCAGCTGCTGCTTCCAGCATCGCAGGTGCTACGAGGAGGCCGCTGAGATGGACTGTCTGCAAGACCCTGCCAAGCTTAGCACAGATGTCAACTGCATCAGCAAGAGTATCTCGTGTGGTGAGCGTCTCCAGGTGTCTCAGGAGACTGGGCTGAGAAACGACAGTTCAGAGACTCCAGGCCCAGGCTCCCAGGGTCCACCCTTGTCATCGTCACCATTGCCTGCATCGCTGTGGGTACTTACAGCCCCGCCAGATCTGTGGCAGCTGCACCTTGCAGGCAGTAGAGGCCCACTACATGCTTTCTGAATTGAAACAACAGTTGCTCAGCCGATTATTTGATTTACAATGCTATGCTTGTACCAACCCTGGAAGCTTGGGGAGGGCAAATAGTTTGCTACTTAGGCATTGTGGATTTCGGGGAGGGAGTACCCTGACCTTTTACTTAACAACTTTGATCCTCAAAAGGGGGAGGACAGAACCTGCTTCAGAGATTTGTTATAAACATTAAGTAATGCTTAAAATGTTACATTTACAATTTTTAAACAGTGTTAAATGTCAAACAATATGGAGACTGGCATCTGTTGAGAATGCAATGATGGTGGAAGTGGAGGCAGACGCCATGATGGATGAATAAGGCTGGGGTGCTTGTTTATAAGAATCAGACACTTGTATGTTCAAGTCTTAGCTCTCCACCTTACCTGCTGTGTGACTCTAGGAATTTTACTTCATGTCTCTGAACAATCCTGGCAGAAGAAGTAGAGTAGGCCAAAGCAGAGAGGGAAGAAGACCATGGCAAGATGGGGTACTGTATTAGAGCCAGCCTTTTTGAGTGACTGTTACAAGTCGTGGATAGTATACACAGCAACTCTGGTCATCCTAACAACTCTGTTAGACAGGGGTCGTCATCCCCAGTGTTCAGATAAGGACAGAAAGACTCAGAGAAATTAAATAATAACTCTCCCAAAGTCACATAGCTGCCAAGTGGCAAAGCCAGAGTTTGAACCCAAGTTTGACTGGCCCCTCAGTCCAAGTAATGTCAACTGGCAGGAGTCTGGAGCATCAGGAAGGGTGTAAATCACTAGGTGAGGAGCACAGTGAACCAGGGAACCATGGCTCATTTGCTCATTCACCCAACACTTAACACTGAGCACCCCACCACGTGCAAGGTAATCACCTACATGTCGGCGGTGCCCTGACCTGGGGTTTCCTCTTGCTGTCAGACACTGGAAACGTCAGAAAGGAACCGTACGATACGTTAAGAAGGGCTAAGATCTGGGGAGGAAAATACATCAGAGGAAAAGCACAGAGAGGCCTGGGGAGGGGGGTCCTGTTTAAATAAGAAAGTCGGCTGAACCCTCCCTGTGAAGACGGCAGTTGCGTGAAGACCGAGAGGAGGGGGAAGCCGCCTGTGGCTTCTCAGGAGAACAGCAGATGGAGGAAGTGGCCCGCGGCGGACCCGGGCTCCAGGGGCCTGGTGTGTCAGGAACGAGGGGGACAGCAGGTCAGAAGTGGGGTGACAAGGGAGGAGTGAAAGGAGGTGAGGTCTGAGAAGGAACAGGAGGTAGTGGTGTTTACTTTGAGTGAAGACGTTGATGGAGGATTCTGAACACACACACAGAAAGGCATGGTTTGACCTGAGCCCTAAAGACTGTTCTGGCCCCTCAGTGGTGAGAAGAGGCTGGGCAACAGGGGAGGAGGCGGGGGGCCTAGTGAGGCCTCTGCTGTAAGCCAGGCAGGATGGGGGGGTGGAGAGCAGATGGGGGTGCATTGTTGCTCTTGTTTAGTTGCTCAGTTGTATCTGACTCTTTACCACCCATGGGCTGTAGCCCACCAGGCTCCTCTGTCCATGGGATTCCTCAGGCAAGAATAGTGGAGTGGATTGCCATTCCCTTCTCCAGGGGATCGTCCCAACCTAGGAATCGAACCTGCATCCCCTGCGTTGGCAGGCAGATTCTTTACCACTGAGCTGCCAGGAAAGCCCAGGGCTACATGATCAGATTCATATAGGTTGAAAGCAGAGCCGGTAGGGTGGCCTGGTGGATGGGGTGTGAGTGTGGGAAAAAAGTGCCTTTGGATCCCAGGCTGGACCACACAGCGGAAGGGACGGAGCCGTCGTGGATGAGCTGAAGAAAACCGCAAGAGAAGCAGGGCGGTGGAGGGCAAGTCAGCAGTCAGTTTGAGCATTTGCATCACCTCTTGGGATTCCCAGTGAGCTCTTCCCATCTGCTCTGTCCTTGCTCTGCATACAGAATCCAGGGACACCTGTGAGCACCTGCTGTGTACCTGCGATAAGGCTGCCATAGAGTGCTTGGCTCGGTCCAGTATCAACTCTTCCCTGAACCTTCTGGACACGTCCTTCTGTCTGGTTCAGCCTCCAGGTAGGAAGACCCAGGTCTGGCGTCATTGCTGGGGCTGGTGATCTGGGGTGGGATCTGGTCAGAGACCATCATCGCTGTGTTTCTTCAGATGCCCAAGTCCAGCGCCTTCTAACATCCCCAAACCCACTTCTCCAACGTGCTTTCTTTTCAGAGACAGCCAGCAAGGAGGAGCTGCTGACCGTCCTGCCAAGAGGTAAGGCCTCTTCGGGAAGCCACTCTTGCTTGGACCACAGGGCCTTGGTTGCAGATGGGACTGGATGGATCAGGGTTAGGTTGGGGAGCTGGAGTGACCGGTGGCACTGAAGGCGTGTCCACCTCCCCCAGCTAGAGACACCATTGAAGTGTAAAGTGAAGTTGTTCAGTTGGGTCTGACTCTTTGCAACTCCATGGACTGTAGCCTACCAGGCTCCTCCATCCATGGGATTTTCCAGGCAAGAGTACTGAAGTGGGTTGCCGTTTCCTTCTCTAAGAAACACCGTTACTTCTGATAAATTCAGTCCATAGCCAACATCAAATGGCCCTTGCTAGGTAGACAGGTGTGAATTTGATCTGGTTAGGATGAAGACCCCAGGTTCTTCCTCTCTGTCTATAGCTGTGAGCAGGACATAGTTCAGTGCTCAGATAGGGCAAGGCCCTTCCGGCCGGGTGACCTCCTGGTGGCTGAGGCCTCCTGGGGATAGACTGGCTGCCTCCCTCGTCTGTCCCCCAGAGCATGCGGCCCAAGGAGCCACCTGGGCTCAGGTGGGGACTCCCTAAAGAGGAGGTTGTTTTCTTTATGTCATTTTTCAGGACCAGGTGGGCTCTTCATAACTGTCTACTGAACAAAGCAAGGGATGGTTCTAAGTCTAAAACATGAGTCTTATGAAAAAAAGTGAGAGTTAAGTTTATGCACATCATTCCTTGTCTGCCAAATTTCCCACAATCTCTCAGTCCCAACCTCGTGGGTACCCAAGGATGGGAAGCTCAAGGTGCACCCTGGCCGAGCATCCTTCCTTTCCTGGGGCTGCAGTCTCTTTCTCAGAACTAGTCCTGCCGTGTTTGCTAAAGAGGAAGTTGGTGTGACTGTGTGTGCCATGGATGTGGGTGTGTCTGTGCCTATATGTGTGTGGATTTGTGTATGAGCATGTGTAGGCATGCGTGTGTGGACGTGTGTGTGGGTTGTGTATGCATGTGGTATCTCTGTGGACCTTCTGAGTCCAGCACCCTCTCTCTCTGCCATCCCGTGTGAACAGCACTCTTCTCGGGTGGGGACCATGGTCCACAGCCACAAGCCTTCAGGGTTTGCAGCCCTTTGGTTGCAACAGCCTGTGACTGATGGTGTCACTTTCCCCACAAGAACCAGCACTGACTGGAGCCCCTCCTGAGCAGGGTCCCTGCTGGGCACCCCTATGTCCTGAGGTGGGGTGCGAGAGGCAGGATAAGCAGCCCCTCTGGGAACATCTTTGCCAGCCCCCTCCCTCCTCCCTTGCCCAGCCTGTCCTTGGAGACCCTTGGCACTTGCTTTCATCACCCATTGCTCCCAGGGTCTCTCTTTCTCCAGTGGTTCCTGTGGAGCCCACGGACTCCAGCCTGATGGCCATCTCAGGAGAAGGTGAGCACAGGGGACCGGTGGGGACCCCAAATACCTGTGTTTTGATGGTGCCATCTGCCTACTTGCTGAGATTGGCTACCTAAAATTCCCCCTGCCTGGGCTTGCAGTGGAACCACCTCAGGAACATTCCAGAGTCCCCCCTACTTCCTTTTGACCCACAGATCTCTTTTCTACTTGCTCAGCTTTCTCCCACAACTCCTAGTCCCATCTCAGGAGAATTACCAATTAAAACACAGGACCCACACCCTTGACCATCTGACCTTGAACTTCAGATGAACAATGAATGCTGTGTTCATATAAGTGTGTCCCAGAATTTGCATGAGCCCTACTTCTACTAAAAAGATATTTATTGTTCATGGGAAATCCAAATGTAACTGGGCTTCCTGGTTTTTTATTGGCTAAATCTGGCAACTCATCACCGCGGGGAGAGCCCACTGCATACCCGCTGCCTACAGGTTTGCATCTAGTTCTCTTTTGCTGCTGCTGCTGCTGCTTCTGCAAGGTTAGAAGCAGAGGCTCATGGGCTCATCCCGTGGCTATCCTCCATGTCCAAGGCCATGTCATCCCCAACAGCTCCCAGAAAGCCCGTGCCTTGGATTCCTGGTCCTGAGAAAAGAGGAGAGGGCACCAACACCAAACCAAAGCTCCACCATATGCCCTGCCCCTAAGCAGCCGCCACACCCAGTGTGACTGGCAGTGGCCACGTCCCTTCGAAACTGAGGATAATGGGACTTTCTTGGCTGCCCAGTGTTTAAGACTCCAAGGTCCCAATGCACTTGTTCAATCCTCAGTTGAAGAACTAAGGTCTTCCATTACTGCACAGCATGGCCAAAAGCAAACAAAAAAAGAATAAATAAAAAAATTGAGCATAAGCTACGGGTTTCCTGGCCCCACCAGACAATCACAGAATCACCCCCAATTCATACATTTTCCACTTTCTTCAACCAGAATCTTTACTCCCCTTGTGGCATGACCCTGGGAAAGACTCAAAGTAAATAAGGTTCCTCAAGGAGTCTGGAGTCTAAGTAGAGGAAGAGGGTGGATGCACTCACATCTTTGCCCCCAACACACACTCAACATCTTCACACCCACGACCTCAGCAGTGTTCACAAATGCCCTCCGAGGAGGAAGCCTTAATGTGGGCTCAAAAATCAATCACATGAGTGCTGATGGGACAGTTTGTAAGGGTTTGCAGCTGTTCTCACCATTATGGGGTGAAATTATGTTTTAGAGTTAGGCAGATTTGGGGTGGATTCCTGACTCTCCTATTTTTCAGCTATGTGACTTGGGGAGCATGGTTTAACCTCTCTAAATTTCACTTTGCATAGAAATCAGCTTTTTTTTTTTTTTTCAGGTTAAGAGCTAGATAGTAAATATTTTAGACTTGGGGGCAAGAAGATCTTTTTCACAACTACTCAACTCTACCATTGCCGCAGGAAAGCAGCCACAGACAGTCTGTAACTGGATGGGTGTGGTTGTGGTGCCAATAAAACTTTATTGACAAAAATGAGCCGAGGGCCGGGTCATAGTTTACCAATCCCTGGAAAAGGTTGACTGTTCCTATTCTTTGGGGAGACAGAAGAATTCAATGAGACAGAGCACGGGAAGATTCTGGGCCAGCATCTTCTTCCAAAAATTCTAATGTGGCTACAAAAAAAGCACACACAATGTCAAACCACAAGCAGGATACTGGGAGACTGAAACTATGTAGCCTCATTTAATGCTCATACAATTCTATGAAATAATTACTAGAATCTCCATATTCAGATGGCATATTGAGATGGAGAGAAGCTGTCGAAACCCAGAGTTGGTGGGAGGGTTGAGATTTGAAGATGCCGCTTCCTCCATCCTTGCTTTTAGACCTACGTTTCCTCTTAAGCTGCCTTCCCAGATGAAGCCATTCCAACCAGGGAAAATAATGGCTGTTTCTCCCAGAGTGGTCATTTGCTGGTCTTTCTGTCTAAACCACAAGACGGGCCCTTATCTGGCCTTTTGTCCACTGAGTTGAGAAGTAATGGGGCCACAATACCCAGACAGAGTCCCTGATCAGATTGCCATGGGTCTTCTCTCCTCTGCCCGGCTAAGGTGCTGAGCTGGGTTGGTAATTGAGATTTGATGATTTCTTTTCACAGTGGCATCTGAGACCGGAGCTGACCAACTGATCACGCTCTCCAGGACAAGTAAGCAGAAGGGACTTCAGAGGAGGGCACCTAATAGAAAATGCCATCTCGGTATTTGTGCTGAGTTCTGGTGACCGACTTCCCAGGTGGCTCAGTGGTAAAGAATCCCTGCCAGTGCAGGAGACATGGGTTTGATCCCTGCATCAGGAAGATCCCCTGGAGTAGGAACTGGCAACCCACTCTAGTATTCTTGCCTGGAAAATCCCATGGACAGAGGAGAGACGGGTGGGCGACAGTCCATGGGGTCACAAAGAGTCAGACACAACCGAGCGTGCACACACACACACTCACACCGGTGACCACTATTTGACAGGGTCTGGAGTGAGTATTATTATGCCCATTCTGCAGATTATATAGGAAACCAAGACTCTGGGATATTAAAAACTCTAAGTCATTCTAGCCTTGATTTCTGGACTGCTTTCTAACCCCAGACTTCACAACGTAAGATTTGTCTTCTTCCTGTTATACAGTTGTGATTTCACAGAGAACAAAGTCTTATCTAAAAGTAGATGGGCAAGACGTCATCAAGAGAATTAACCTATTTACTTTGTTCGTGGTGATTAACAACCATGGCTCTATTTTTTAAAATATTTACTTATCTATTTATTTGTCCCTTGGGAAGTGACCGGGGGCAGAGCAAAGAGCACGTGGCCTCCTGCGCCCAGGGGATGGGAGCCGCCTCTGGACACTAAGATGGGACAGACTGGAGTTAATGCTCACTCCCTATCTCTCCCTTGGGGACAGAACCAGGTGGAGACCAGGAAGGCATGGAGGACTCTGGGACCACGCCTTCTCCAGGTAGGCATGCTCAGCTTCTCCCCCCTTGGCGTATGTTGTTGTCCCCTGTACATTTATCGTGTGCTCCCCAAAATGAGAGAACTCACTGAAGCCAATTTACTTTCAACTCCCCTCCTCTACAAAAATTACTCCCTTTACCAAAAAACAGACAAAATGAAATCAAAAGATCCGTTAATAGGAAGATACAGAAACCTACCTGCTAAAGAGATGCATTTAGGAAAAAATACAGAAAACTATACTTGGTTGTCTATTTAAATTCACAGAATACAAATAGCTACTTTTAATATTTGAAGATGTTTTCTTCCAGTCTCTACCCAACCCAGAGTAAGCACATCCGTAACATAAACAAAATGAATTTAAGATCACTTGGCAGCTACGGTTTCACAGTCTGAGTTGTATCACTTCATACAACGAGGTGATATTCACCTGACATGAAGTATTTTTCTGTAACATGGTTTTTACAGGCTGTGCAACAATTCCTTATGTGGAATCCTATCATTTATTTAACCAATTATTTCTAACGTGTTATTATAAATAATAGATACGTACTTTCTTTATGCCTATGCACTTCTGATTAATTTGTCAGGATAAATACCTAGAAGTTGAATTGCTGTATAAAAGATGTAATCATTTCAGGGCTTTCAACATGTCACCATATTGCCCTGGAGAAAAACTGAATCAATTTATACTCACAGGTGCATTCCAGTGGCCAATAGTGGGTACTATTTAAAAACAAGAGAATGAAAAACCTCTAGTTTTTAATAGAAAAAAATGGTAGCTCATTATTTTCCATTGTTTCCTCTGATTAAAATTCAACGTGGTGTTTTTTTTTTTTTTATACCTGAACTGGGCTGGCCTCTCTCACCCTACGACCGCTTGTCCAGGCGTGGACTTCAGGATAAACTGAGTTCCACTTCGATTTGTGCAGAAGCAATGGGGCATTTTAAAGGCCGATGAGGAAGGAGGAAGGGGAAACTATTAGGAGCTCCCGCAGAGCCAGAAAAGTGGAAAATTCCAAAGAGAGGGTAGGGGCTGTTTGCTGAGACCTGTTCGGCAAGGTGGGTGTGGATGGAAAGCAGTGAATTCTCTTGACTGCCTTGCGCTTTCTTGGACCTTAAGGACCTTAAGGAAGACCAGAGCTGGGTCATCCCAGGGACAAGGCTTTCCTTGAGTGTTAGAAACCAGGCTAGGGTTTGTTTGGGCTTCCCTGGTGGCTCAGATGGTAAAGAATCTGCCTGCAATGCAGGAGAGTGGGGTTCAGTCCCTGGGTCGGGAAGATCCCCCAGAGAAGGGAATGGCTACCCACTCCAGTATTCTTGTCTGGAGAGTCTCCATGGACAGAGGAGCCTGGTGGGCTACAGTCCATGGGGTCACAAAGAGTCAGACATAACTGAGTGACTAACACTAGAATTTGGTTAAGTCTCTTAGGGTGGGGAGTGCGGAGAGCTTGCAGTGCTCACGGGCTAAGGTCGAGGGAGGGCTCAGAGGGGTCTGACTGAAGTTTGGTCAGGGAGAGTCTTCATCTGTTTCCAGCTCTCTGGAGTGTGGTAGAAAGTCACCATTTAATGGGTTTCCACTTGTGGGGCTGGAGAACTGAACAGGATGCTAACTTTAGGAGGCTGAGGTTATGACAAGGTTCCTGAAGGGCTGCTTCTAACCCATCAGGATCAGAGTGTGGAGCAAGCAGAGACAGGAGCCTGGATGTATGAAGAAAACCAGTATGGCGCGTCTGGAGAAGGACTGCAAGTTAGAGGTCCAGGCCTTAGCCTGAGCTCTGGGGACTGAGCCTGGGTCAGTGGACAAGTGGGGCAGAGCCTCCTGACGCTCCCTTGGTCTGGACCAGACTGGGCTGGAGATCTGGCCTGGGGCTGGAGACCTTCCTGCCTGCAGCCAAGGGGGCAGGTGGGACTGATATATGACAGTGAAGGGAGGTCCAGGAAGCAGGACCATATCGCTGGCAGCCTTGCCCGCGGTGGAAGGGACTTCGCACTTAATTCTGAGCATGAAGAGAGGCTAACGCGGTTTTGAAGAGTTTGAGGGAGAGTTTCGCTTGCCTGCGTGATTTTATACTGAGAACTGGCTTAATGTCTCCATCATTCTGTTTTCTCTTCACTTGTGAGCATCTTGGTGGCCTTTACTTGGCAGGCGCACGATAGTAAATATAACACGCATATAGGCTTGAGAGGTTGTGACGCTTCTTGCCCCCAAGAAGTATCCACATGTTCTAGCTTGGGCCCCAACCGTTTTAACATCATCATGGAAAATTTGGAAATTCTCACATAGCAGCCGAGGATCCCTGAGGCTCTGCCCTGGCTGTCTGCAGACCCAGTCTGAGAAGACTCTTTCTCCTGATGCTTTGTCTGAATTTGGCCTTGAGCATGTGTCCATCTGCAAATCTCTTCTCGAACCACTTTTTATTTAATTTAATTTTTTATTCTTTTTAACATCAAAAAACATTTTGTACTGGGGTGTAGCCCATTAACAATGTTGTAATAGTTTCAGGTGAACAGGGAAGGGACATACATATACACGTGTTCATTCTCCACCCAGCCCTCCTCCCATCCAGGCTGTCACATAACATTGAGCAGAGTTCCAGGTGCTATGTAGTAGGTTTTTGTTGGTTATTCATTTTAAATATGTGCACATGACCTTCCCAAAGTCCTTAACTTCCCTCGAATCACTTGTTGAATATGGACCATAAAGACGTGTGTTTTCAGGGTCTGCAGAAATTGTTGCCACAGAGAAAGGTGTAACCGTCGTCCCCGCTGGCATTAAATCTTTGGGGTTGGCTGTATCGTCCATCAAAAGCGGTCCCGAGGAGACATCTAGAAAAGGTGAGCAGAAGCAGAGCGGTGTCTGTCCTCTCCCGGTCTTAAGATCC
Organism: Bos indicus x Bos taurus; assembly: GCF_003369695.1. Classification (NCBI taxonomy): domain Eukaryota; kingdom Metazoa; phylum Chordata; class Mammalia; order Artiodactyla; family Bovidae; genus Bos; species Bos indicus x Bos taurus. The sequence goes on from NC_040089.1 coordinate 9,044,075, forward strand.
TCTTATGAGTGGGGTGGTTCTTCAAGGCCCTTGCTGCTGCTGCTGCTAAGTCGCTTCAGTCGTGTCCGACTCTGTGCGACCCCATTGACGGCGGCCCACCAGGCTCCGCCGTCCCTGGGATTCTCCAGGCAGGAACACTGGAGTGGGTTGCCATTTCCTTCTCCAATGCGTGAAAGTGAAAAGTGAAAGTGAAGTCGCTCAGTCGTGTCCGACTCTTAGCGACCCCATGGACTGTAGCCCACCGGGCTCCTCCATCCATGGGATTTTCCAGGCAAGAATTCAAGGCCCTTAAGGTCACCGTAAGGCACTGTGACCATCCCACTTGGTGCCACTAGAGGGCGCCATCTCTCCTGCATGAGCACCTTTAGTCATCAGCTGCTGGAGGCTGAATCGGGAAAGGAACCGCTGACGGAGGGCTCTTGTCGCTCTTACCGGCTCAGAAAGAAAGAGCTCGGCATCGTCTGCACCGTGGTTTGCTGGAAAGAATGAAACACTTGGGTTTTGATGGTCCTCCTCCTTGGCTCTCCTTTCTCAGGCGCCTTAGCAAAGGCCCCGCACCTGCAAGGAGCCACAGCTGGTGGGACACACACGGGGGACTGGGCTCATTCCTGGGCAAGACACTGGCAAGGCGCTGCTCAGGCCTCTGGGCTTTGTGGTCCTTCCCCGTCTGAACTTGTGACGATGGGGTGTGCAAGGACGATGGGTTTTGCTTGGCTTAGCCCAAGTTGCAGGGTGAGGAAGAGGGGAGGGGAGAAGCAGGGCAGAGAGAGACAGAAATGAGAGTCCTGTTTCTCAGCCTGTGACAGGCTCACCGTCCTGCATCCGGGAAGCGGGGACCACACACGGGTGAGGTCGCAGCTTGGAGAGATGCTCTTCTGTCTGACATCCCGGTGCCCCGAGGACTTTGAAGCCTACGGCTGTTACTGTGGGCAGGAAGGACAAGGCGAGCCGAGGGATGCCCTGGACAGGTACGCGGGTCATCGCTTCAGGCTCACAGTGTTGCATTACCGCGCTCAGGGGCTTGTTGCCATGACAACCCCTTTGTCCTGATGAGCAGCAGAGGCTCCAAGACTGACTTGTTTGAGGTCATTCAGCCATGAAGGGACAGAGCCAGACAGATTCAGATCTTTTGATATGGGAGTCTAGACACAAGTACTACCCAGCTGCTCTAAATTGGGTTTCCTAGGTGGCTCAGTGGTAAAGAATCCACTTACCAATGCAGGAGATGTGGGTTTGATTCCTAGGTCAGGAAGATCCCCTGGAGAAGGAGATGGCAACCCACTCCAGTATTTATGCCTGGAAAATTCCATGGACAGAGGAGCCTGGTGGGCTACACAGTCCGTGGGGTCACAGAATGAGACACCACTTAGGCACTAAACAGCAACAACAGCAACATGTAGAATTGGGGTCTTCAGTTGATTTGCTCTGCAACAGGACACGTTGAAGTGAGCTTCTCGACAACTTTTAAGTTTAATTGTCAAATTTTGTACCTACTGCTCTTGGAAGAACTTCCACTGACCTCATGCATTGATTAATTTATTCATTCATTAATATAGGCATTCGGCCTGCGTTTGTTGTGCTTCTGCTCTGTGTCTGGCACTGTGCTAGGTGGTAGAGACATATAAAGGACTAAACTTAAACAAAGCAGATCACAACAAATTGCCTCTGGAGCTTGCAGTGAGAGATACGGACAATTCAACAAAACACCACACACTATAACATATGCGGTTAGGACACGGGGGAAACAATGGGGGACTCAACCTGGAGATGAATTAGAGAAAGATTCTGAGAGCGGAACTGGTCGAGTTTAAAGGTTGATTGCACCTGAAGACCCACCTAGTTCATGGCCAGTTAGAGCTCTAGTGGAATGGTGTACACTGCCCACACCCTCCAATGGTGAAGTTGCCTAGGGAGGATTGGAAACTATATCACAAGTTTCCTTGGACTTGGGGGGACACTGAGGGAGATTGTGAGGCTTTATGGGGCCAGATGGGTGAGTCTAAAAAGCAAGATCACGATTCATCCCCATCTGTTTCCTGAGATCTTGCTCTTTGCTAGCCACTTCCTTAGAGGCAGTTCTCTACGCCCAGGATAGTTACTCTGTTCTCTTTTAAGGCTGGGGACATAGGGGATACCCTATGGATGTAGGATTAACTGTTCTGTTGTATAAAAGTTTGGAGGAAGTGTGTCACTGCTAGCCCATGTGGTACTTTTGTATATACTTAAAGTGGGACCTTTTCCTCAAGACTCTTTCTGTTACAAGATTATTGTAACAAATATGCAATCACCTATCTTTTCAGTCAACAGAGTCATGATAAAAATACAAAAAACTTTTTTTACAATTACAAGATGCTTCCAGTGTGATGGACCCTGCCTTCGATGTGGCATCCTGGTACAGTCTGCAACCTGAGCAACCGTACACAGTGGCCCTTGGTGTGTGTATCAGTCAGCCCTGTGTGCCCTGGAAAGGAGGCGCTGACTACTGTCGCTACTACAGGGAGTGTGGGAGAACTAAGCCTGGAGGGAGTTCTGGGGGCAGCGGGGGCCTGGCAGTAAATGATTTCCTTGCTGTTAGGTGCTGTCTGTCCCATCACTGCTGCCTGGAGCAGGTGAGAAGACTGGGCTGTCTGCTCGAGAGGCTTCCTCAGTCGCCGGTGCTGTGCGTGGACGGTACACCCGAGTGTAAGTGCTGCGGGCCAGCAAAGTGGGCTGTTCTTTCATTCAGCTCAGCATGGGGACCACAGCTCATCTGACAGATGCTTCCACAATCACTTGTTCACCTCTAATGTGACTTATTATGTACTCTGAGGCACACATTAGTACCCTTATTCCACTGAGGAGGAGACTCAAGTTCAAGAGAGGCCAAGTCAGCTGACCAAAGTCACCGAGCCTGTGAGAGCAGGTGGGGACTAACGTCACAACCCACACTTACCCAGTGCTTCCCACGTGCTCTTCTGAGTTCTGGAGTTCATCCTCACTCCAGTTCTGTGAGGTAGCCCCATGAGCCTGCCCATTTTACAGATGAGGCAAGTGAGGTCCAGGGTCACACAGGTAGGAAGAGGTGATAGAACTGGGGTTGGGACTGTGAAATCATAATTCCTCAGACCTAGAACCGAGTCTCCACTGTGCGAGTGGGTCTCTCTTCCTAAAAACAGAACCCTTTCCCCACGCGGTCTCCTGAAGAACCCCACAGAAAAGGGGAAGTGACTCCGGCTGCAGGGAGGGGTGGGCCTGCGTCTCCACTCCTCCCAGTGGTGGAAGCCGGAGGCGCCTTTGTGGCCACTCAGGGTCTGGGGGGTGGCGGTGGAGCCGTCTGGAAAGAGCCCAGCTGCCGGGAGCCTCACTGTGCCAGGCTTGCTATAGGACTGACTTCGTCTACATCTGACTGCTGCATCAGTGGGTGCAGCTCCCTTAGGCTTCACAGCTTAAAAGGAAACGGTCCCCGTTTCTCTCGAGAGCTGCGTCGGGGGGTGTCGCTCTCACTTTTTATCTGGGGAAGCCCCGGGCTGAGTGCCCCCCCTCCCCCCCGGGCACCCAGCCTTGGAGGACCAGGTGTGCCTCTTGCCTCCCGGGAGCTCTGGCCAGCCTTGGAGGGCCATGTGCGCCTCTTGCCTCCCGGGAGCTCTGGGCTTTACACGTCATGCATTCAGTCATCCATTCATTCACTCCCCTAACCATGTGCTTCTCCATAAAACCGCCACCAGGAATGAGGAACACCGTGAACAGACAGGGTCCCTGCCTTGAATCACTCACAGGCGGGAAGAGAGATAAGCAAAGGACTCGAGTCTTACTGGTACCACTCATAGGTAGTACAAGGGCCCAGGAGCACCGGAAAGGGGCTTTGAACCCACGGAGTGCGGCAGCCAGGATGGGAGAACTTGGCAGAAGTAAGAAGGGGCAGTGAGGTGAGGTTTTCCAGAGGTTAACGGGTTCCCTGATGCCCATGACCATGTGTGTTTTTAAAAAAGAAGTGGGGAGGGGAGGGGAGAGACAAGTTGTGGCATTCGGGGAACTCCTGAGTCTGGGAATGACACGTGGTTCTGTATTACGGGAACAGAAAGTGAAGGCGGTGGGACTGTGGTGGTGCAACGTGAGGTAGAGAAGACAGGTAGCAGATCAGACACCCAAGGCTGAAAGCTGTATGCTTCGTCCTGTAGGCGGTGAGGGGCAGGGGTGGGGTTAGAGCCCTGAGTGACGGGATGAGATGATCGCTGTTCTCGGGGATGCCGGCATGCCTCGGGGTCCCATCTGCTCAGCTTAAGGTGCCTGCATCGCTCTGGTCTCAGTGAACCCGGGAACGCTGTGGTGTCACTTGAACTCCTTGGGGGCTTCAGAGCCGGTTCCAACCCTCTGTGAGGGGTGAGCATGGTGTCCTGGAGCGGACGCAAGGGCCGGGGTGTAAGAGCTGAACACCTTGGAGCGGTTCCGGGCCGTCCTCCGCGAGGGGCACGGGCTGAAGCGTGGAGCGGCTCTGGGGAACGGCCGCCGCCTCTGTCCGCTCTGCCCATCTGTTTCTCGTCTTTCTGCTCCCTGCTGTGGAGATGCCACAGCTGTGTCTGGGCTGACCGGAAGGCCCGTGTCAGAGATTTGGAGGGTCGGTGTGATGAAAAAAGTCTGGTTGATCTGGTTGATGGTACTTCATGGTAGTATCAGACAAAAAAGAAAATTAAACAGACCCAATACAGACCCAACAGACCCAGGAAGTCTTTGGGCGTCCCTGGTGGCTCGGACGGTAAAGAACCCACCTACAGTGCAGGAGATCTGGGTTCCACCCTTGGGTTGGGAAGATCCCCTTAAGTGAATGGCAACCCACTCCAGTATTCTTGCCTGGAGAATCCCATGCACAGAGGAGCCTGGTGGGCTACAGTCCCTAGGGTCGCAGAGTAGGACAAGACCAAGTGTCTAACACTAATACGTCTTTGAAAACCACAGACAAAGGTACCATTTGTAGAATGCTTGTCTATGTCTGAGCAACTTCAAACACATTCATTCTTTTGGATCACACAGATCTCTGTGCTCCACCCCGACTGCAGGCAACTGAAACAGTCAAGAAATAAAGTGGGGTCATCAGACTCAGCAAATAAAAATACAAATTGTAAAATATATATATATATATATATATATATTTCTGCTGTGATAGAAAGAAGCATAGGGTGGGATTTGATGGGAGCCCACAGGAAAGACACCCCCTTTAAGCCGGCAAGGAGCGGAGGGGTCGCCAAGTCGTTTTGTGATGGACAAGTATGAATCAACCAGGAGAAAGTTAAGAGTATTCCCAGTAGAGGAAGAAGGCAATGGCACCCCACTCCAGTACTCTTGCCTGGAAAATCCCATGGACAGAGGAGCCTGGTAGGCTGCAGACCATGGGGTCATGAAGAGTCGGATACGACTGAGCGACTTCACTTTCACGCATTGGAGAAGGAAATGGCAACCCACTCCAGTGTTCTTGCCTGGAGAATCCCAGGGACGGGGGAGCCTGGTGGGCTGCCGTCTATGGGGTTGCACAGAGTCAGACACGACTGAAGCGACTTAGCAGCAGCAGCAGTAGCCAGTAGAGGAAGCAGTGCATGCAGGGCCAAGAGGTTCAAGACGGAGGGAGGAGGCCAGGCCAGAGGGGGCGAGCGTCCCGCGGCGGCTCAGGCTGCTCCTCTGTCCTCGCCCCTCAGGTGTGGGGGGGAACCTGTGTGCGAAGCTGCTCTGCGCCTGTGACCTGTCAGCGGCCGAGTGCATGGCCTCTACCTTCTACAACCAAAGCCTCCAGTCGGCAGGCAGACGCGAGTGCCGGGGCGACCGGCCGACCTGCGAGGGCGGCGGGCTTGCGGCTTCCGCCCCGGCCTCCAGCTCCGAGGAGGACAGCGAGGAGTCCTCGCCCCTCACGGAGGGCCTGAGAAGAACCAGAAGGTTCCTGGGGAAGCCGCTGGGTCTCGTGGGGACCAGGCCACCGTACGGCCCGAGATAGACGCCCAGAGGACCTGAGCAGCACACCCTGTGGATCAGCCCCTCCTGCTCCCGTAACCCCTCTGGGCCTGTCTCATCCTCCACGTCCTCAGCGGAGGCTCACAGTGCACTCTGTAGACCAGTCCCTCCTGCTCCCGTGATCTCTGGGCCCGTCTCATCTTACCCGTCCTCAGCGGGCCCTCACCCCACTGCTCACAGTGCAGGGAGACCCTTGCACACACACACTGGGACCTGTTTGTCAGTTCACGTGCGAGTGTGCCTTTGGAAAAGGCAGACAAGGGGTGGTTCGATGCTTCCTGGAGTGCACTGTGGACGCTCAATAAATATTCCAACCGTTTCTTTGTTATAATCTTTTTGGCTGTGCCATGCATGTGTCATGCAGGGTCTTAGTTTCCCGATCGGGGATTGAACCTGCAGCCCCTGCAATGGAAGTGCTTATTCTTAACCACTGGACTGCCAGGGAAGTTCCGTTTTTTGTTTTGAAGCAATGTTGTGGATACTGACAAATAGATTGCAAGAGTGAGATGAAAGAAGAATGGAGGGTGAAAGAGTATCTCCACTCCCTAATCACTGAAAGGTACTTTTCCTTCTATTAAAAAAAGAAATATATATGTATATATATATATATATGAAGGAGTGTAATCAATCTTATGAGATGACATGGGTCACCAGTAGCCCACCAAAGATGTATGCCACGCTGATATGACAGCCTTTCTGGTATGTTGAGTGGCTACAGCTGCCACCATGAAAAAACAGATAACCCTGTCTTGGGTCTAGCAATATTGATTTAAAAAAAATAGGGGATAATCCCAGTGGCTCTAAGTTTGGGGGATACAAATGCCCTTTTGGACACAGATGAATGTAATAGGAATTACAAAAAATTGAAACTGTATCATCTATTCTCCCACCCGCCCCATAGTTACTGAGATCTTACTGTGTATCAAGCAATAGGCAATGCCTCCAGAATCCCCCTCAGTATTTGATAAGGACACAGACTCTAAGTTCACACTGCATCCTTGGTTCTTGATTCCTGTAAATCATGTGGCCTGTGGTGACATGGTGCAGGGTCCCTGCCTGCTCCTCAGGTGGGAAAGCAGGGCCTTTGGAGTTAGTTCATGCTCGTGAGCTTCTCAAGGTGTGGACTATCCTGGAGTCAACAGGGTTGAAAACCTTAGGAAATCAAAAGGTCGCGGTGCCAAGCCGACGGTTGATATCCTTTCCTGCCTTCCAGGGAGATCGCCGGATGGATGCCTGCCATCTCTGTGTTCCAAGTCTGTATGCTGTATGCAACCTTAGACAGGTAGTCCAGAATAAAGGTGGTTAGTGTCTTGGTTCACAAGACATGCAGGAACTCAAGGCATATGGCCAGTTGTCTTAACAAGGGCCTCACCTAATACTGTTGAGAAAATTGAAGTTTTCCAGTGGGAATGCCCTGATCTTCCTGCCACCAAAGCTACAGAATTATTGGTCGTCTTTGTCTTCCTTCTTGTTATGATGAAAAACAGGGTTCCTTATCCATATCAAAAGTCAACCCCTCCATGTCTCCTCTGCTCTGGGTTCAGTTACCCTATTGCCTTTTCCGGGGCTTGATTCCTACAAATAGTTCCTTTTTATTTCAGATCAGTTTATCCCTGAATAGCAAATAAGACCCTCTGCATAGCGAATGCAAGGATCATTCATGATAAACAGACTGAGTGCCTACTCTGTGCCACGCAGGCATGACACGACGAACCTCTTCTAAGTGATTCACTTACCCTTCAACAGATAACCTCTGAGGGGCAGAACCTAAGAGCTGCATTTTACAGACTTCAGAGCTCAAAGCTGAGCCACTTCCTGAAGGCCACTCGGCTAGGAAGTGGCAGTGTGGGATCTGAACCCAGAGCCTGGGCTCCCTGCTGCTGCACCGCACCCCTCAGGAAGACCCTGAAGCCCACGGGCTGTGGCGCACAGCTCCACGGGTGGCAGGAGAGCGGGCCAGGTGGCGGACGGTACTAGACCTATGCTTTTTGAGAGGAAGGCTTTGTGGGGTTATACAGCAGAGGGGTGGGGCTGGAAATACAAACACGAAGACTGATGCAGACACGGCGACAGTGCTCTCCGGGCACATGCTGAGAGCTTCATCTCAGCCATATCTGATCACATCCGCAGCTACGGAGCTGATTCTTCCCGCATACGTGAGGATGACTCCATCTGGCAACTTGATTTTTACTAACGCACTTCATTCTTAATAGAATCCAAACAGTGGATTAGTTTAATAAATGTGATAGCTATTATAAGAATGGCTATTATACAGAAGTTATTAGATTTTTTTTTATTGCTTACATATGAATTGCAGTGAATTTTTACATTACAAAAAACTCAATTCATTACATTTAGTACATATATTGGCACAAATAAAACAAATTAGTCCCCCCCTTTTCAGACAGGCAGAAGAAAAATATTGTGAGGAAGTCAACTGCTGGTAAAGTACAGAATTAAGATTCTTAAAGAAAATGTATTCAGAAGTATTAAGGAAGAGTGTGTGTGTGTGTGTGTATGTGTGTGTGTGTGTGTGTGTGTGTGTGTGTGTGTATTCAGGTTAATTCCAATGACTCTATATAAGCAGACAATACAAGTACAGAAGGAACATTTAGATGTTAACTATTCAATGTCAAGGAAAAAAATGAATGATATAAGCAACAGTGTACAGCAGAGAGAGAACGATGAACAGTTTTTATTGAGTTTTAAATATCTACAAAAATATAGCAGTACAGTGAACTTCAATACATCCTAACATTTAGTACCCAAACCAGCTATACTAAAATAGCACGCATACCTATGACCTGCACCATCTCCTGCCATCTCCTGGAAGGGATAGCAAGCCAAGGACACGAATCCATATTTCTTACGAATTGTTAATGAGACCAGTTCAGTAATCTAGCATATACAGAGGTCTACTGTGATTTAAAAACAACTACAATAAGAAAATCCCCCCCAAACCCAAATCAACTGTTTACAAACAGACCACAAGAAAAGTGTGATAAACATTAACTGAGATGGTTTTCCTTCACATGCTATACATGCATTTTTAAATCACAGAGAAACGTGAAATTGTGTCCAGCAAAGTTTGTTTTGCATGAGTGCAAATGAATATATATCTCCTTTTCTTATACTATTAAATTATATATACTTTTCATACAAAAGCACACAGTGTTAATCTATAAAATGACATCCAAGTGGATGATGATTGTTTTTGCATGTCCCCCTGCTTAGATTTTTGCACAATCGAAAGTTAATATCTTTCTTTAAAAATACAGAAGAAAAAAGGAAAAATAAAGGAAAACATAAACACTGGCCTATTAAATGCTGAAACGTTTTTGCCTGGTCAAGATCTAAAGTTATAGTGACAGCTGCAATGGAGCCATTTAAGCCCAGTGGTGACTGCATTATTATTTGGAAAACAAAGTCTTGTTTCTCTACATTGAATAAGCCACCATGGATGCTTGACAGGTTTCAAAGACTAGAATCTTTTGCAAGATGTTTCAAGATGCTATACTTTTGTTTAAATATTCAAAAAAATTTAGAGTATACTTGTTCCATCTTGTTTCTACTGAAAGCGCCCAAATAATCCTAAACACATGTCATTCTTCACTACGGTTTTTTAAACAAATGCTAAAGCTAAAACTCAATTGTTTTTTGGGTCATAATCTGTGATATGTATACTGTTTGATGCAAAAAGGAATCAAAAACCTGAAAAGGTAGAATTATAAACAGACTATTTTATAAAAATGTCCTAAAATAACTTTATAAAAGCTGCAAAGAAAGTTGCTCATTTTTGCCGTGTGATGGAATTCACTAAAATGTACATAATTTTAAGAAAACACTATGTGTTTGTCAGCACATGTAATCCTGGTAGCTTATTAAATCAACACAAGCTTAAACCGGCGATCTTTTAGCACACTTAACGGCTAAACCCATAGGCACTCTTTTCAAATGTAATATCATGAATCCTAAACAGAGATGCATACAAGCTACAGTTCAAATCTTACAAACTAAAACTCCATTTGGGGCATTTTTTTGACTATGAGGATTTAAAACAATGCACCATATAAAAATGTAAATTAATGTGCTCTCAAGAGAAATTAAAATGTACACACTCTTCACAGGTGAACTAGTAGCTGTTTTAAATGTCTTTTTTTCCTATACTAAATATATAGCTCATTTAATTAATGGAGCCACAGCAAAAATACTACTGTAATTTCAAAGTATAGTCTGTAAACTAAATACATCTTATGATGTAAAAAATATTGCACAGTTTGGTACTCCAAGGGTAAGTTCTAAGACTCTCAAGTAGAATGGTCAACTTTTGGCAGAAAACACAGTATTACAAGAACTAGACACTTAGACACATGGGGATTTTGGGGTCATGTTCTAGGACTATTACTCAGTAGATGTCATGACCATAGACAAGTTGAGGAATGACAGTCACATATTGTTGAAGTGAATGAACAAAAGGATGCCGATCACAACATCCAAAACATGGGGACAAAAAGCCACAGGACAGTTCTGCAGCCCCACGATTAATGTATTTGTATGTTTTTGCTTTTGCAGACAAAGAAAAACAAAAGCAGTTCTAATTTTAAGCAGTTGCGTAGATGTCTAAGAAATACACTAGACACTTCATACATCTTCAACTCTGGAAGGCTTAACTTTTTAATTATATGTTTGTGAAAGGCTTTAAATATACTATTTAACAATGAATTAATGTGACACCAATATATGTTCAATTTTAAAAGCCAATAGGAACCTAAAAATAAAAAATTAACATGGCATAAACCCATCTTCAGAAGTACTCTATAAATCATATAGCTACAAAATTTCTAACCTGGTATGCCAAACATTTGGTTAAAGATAAATTCCATCATAATTTTCAGTAAAGTAAACCCTGAAGTCAGCTTGGCCCTAGTTTTTACGCTTTCTGCTGAGGTCATCATGAGCCACTCAGTACACACACAGATCTGGAAACTTCATCTCGTAGACTGGGACAGACTGGTATTGGGCGTGCCCAGAAGTAATGGTCAGTGTTCCCGATGGGCTGGGAGGAGGGCTGTAAGAGAAGAACCAGGCACTGTCAGCAGGTGTGTGGAAAAGCTGTTCACTTCACACAGCATCCCCATCACTACCTGCCAACAGCAGGGTAAGGCTCTGCCGTCACAGGGGTCAGTGTGACGGAGCTGCAGGCCAGCTGCAAGGTGGCATGGGGTATAGATCACAGTGGAACTAAGCTGTTTTTAAGTTCTAAACTAGACATTCTCCTCTGAATACGGTATATATAATTTTAACAATGGGATTACATCATATCCATTCATATAAGCTTGCTTTGTTTTTTGATGACGACAGCATGGTATTTCAATATATAGATATATTATGATTAACTTATTTCCATGGGAAGACTGTACATTCATTTCCATTCTTCATTATTATAAATAAGGCTGACAGGTCTATTCTTACATATACATAATTTTATCCTGTCTTCTTGGTTTATAGTCTTACACATAGAGTTTTTGGACCAAAGTAGATTCACAATTTTGAGATGGGTACACACTGTCAGGATCCCCACAATTCATTCTTTCAACATCTGGCTGCACCATCCTCTTTCACCACTATAAATACTGGGTATAATCGTTCTCTCTTGTTCTCATCTTTGGCACTCTGGTAGCCAAAAGGGAATTCATTCTTATTTTCACATTTTGGGTTACTACTAATGGTACATACTTAGTATTCATTTTGTGTTTCTTTTAAAATGAATTCCCTATTTGAGTCTACTGCCTGTATTTCTACTCACATAGTTTTCTCTTATCAATTTGGGAAATGATCTTTTGTCATATGATACAAATGCTTTTCCTCAATTAGTTACTTAATTCTTATCTCTATCATAAAGATGACACTTTTCATCATTCAAAAAAGTTCCTTGGTGTCTTCAATCAATTTCTCCTTACTCCACATGCTCACACACCTCCAACACTGACTGTGTTCTGATCTCTGTCACTGAAGATTGGTGTCCCTTATTCTTGAATTTCATATGAAGGGTCCATATAGCCACAAAAAGGGTCAATACAAGACACACTCTTATGTCTGATTTGTTTTGCTTGATGCAGTTTTTAAGTTTACCCCCCAAATGTGTTCCTTTTCACTGCTGAATAATATTTCACTGCTGAATAATATTTCACTGCATCAAGAGCACCACTATTTGTCTACTGTCTCTCCATTCTCCTGCTCATGGATGTCTCGTAACTATGAAAAAAGCTGCTAAAACATTCTAATTTCTCTGGGTAAATACTGAGAAATGGGATTATAGGATTAAGCAGGTATATATTTAACTTCATAAGACACTGAAACTTCTTCAAAAGTTTTGCAGAGTATTTGTACCATTTTATACTATGAGCAATACATGCAGACTCTTCTATAATGTTCAATATACTATTAAATTCATCCAATGACATTTTTTCTTTTTTCAGATACTGTATCACCCAGTTCTTGAACTACAATTTGGTTCTTTTTCAGAGTTTCCAGTTCTCTTCTAAAATATACATTATGTTTTTCCTTTAAATTCTTTGATATGTGTGTGTTCTTTTAAGATCATTATCTACTAATTCCAATAACTGATCTGTGGGGCTACTTATTCTTACTGTATTTTCTTGCTCCTTTGCATTTCTTGTAATTTTTTTTCCATAAGGTCAAAATGAATGAAGGAACAGTGGAAACTGAGGTATAACATTGCTTATTTTGTTTCTTTTCTCAAGAATACAAACTCTCTTCTCTGTCTGGTAGTTGACTGCTTTGTTTAGTTGCCAAGTCATGTCTGACTCTTTGGGAGCCCATGGCCTGTAGCCCGCCAGGCTCCTCTGGGATTTCCCAGGCAAGAATATTGGAGTGGGTTGTCATTTCCTTCTCCAGGGGATCTTCCCGACCCAGGGATCGATCGCGTGTCTCCTGCATCAGCAGGTGGATTCTTTACCACTGAGCCACCAGGGAAGCCTATCTGGCAGTTACAGTGTGGAAAATTAACAAGAGGAAATATATCAGATAGAAACTGAAAACCCTGAAGATACACTAAGAAGTCTGTTTCATTTCTCTGTATCATGTAAACTACCCAGAACTACTACTTCCTAACCAGGTGACCTTGGATAATTACCGAACATCTACATGAATCTGTTTCTACATTTGTAAAGTAAAAATAATCACTACATATTTTTAAAATGTGATGTAAATACTAAATAAAAGAATGCACTCAGCAGAGTGCCCAGAATACCACAAGTTTTCAATAAATAACTAGTAGCAATAAGGTTTAATAAATGCAAATTATTAGCAGTAGTTGCAGTACCAATGAAAAAGTTAGTCATAATACTTATTCTAAAATACTACACCCACATAGTTATGATAGTGGGATTAAATGTAACATAGAGGTCGCTAGCAATATTTCTTGTCAAGAACATGCGTTATAAATTTGAATTTCGATTATTTCCACTCACTAGCTGGATAAACTTCTGCAAGTTACTTTACTTCTCTAAGCCTCAGTGTCTTTACCTGGAAAATAAAAAAACACAGCATCTACCTAACTTTTCAGGACTGTGGTGAGGATTAGCAAAAACAATAGATACAAAGCAGGTAGGTATTTATTATTAGAACTAACAGGCAACAAAGATTCTGTACACAGGGAATGTTGCCTGCCATTCGCATCCTACAAGGTCAAGCCATCAGCCACTGCCATTTCCCACAATGGTACGCCCTAAGGGGGATTCAGGATGGGGAGAAATGGGAAGCATTCTATTAATTAGACACTGGCCCCACAGCCAAGGTGCATATTCCAGGAACAATTTCAATGAGCCCAGATCCTTGCACCTTCCTATACACAGAGAAGCACCAAACTTATAGGCTGTGTATAAGTGCCCACACCTAGCAATTTTCACTGAATCTAAGGAATACAGCATACTGCACAGTTTAGTCTGATTCTCTGTTCTGAACTTTTATAAATGAGTGATTCGCAGCTTAGTAGGGGGTGGCATGGTGGTTAATGCCTGGAATGAGATGTTACACTGACGAAAAGGTGCCTTGCATAGGAAGGCAGTAAAAAGGCTGGGGGAAAAAAAGCAAGTCAACTGAGCATCTACCTGTTTATTCTATTTATAGGATACAAGGTTTGATGCAAAACTGATTCAATCAAGCTGAAAATATAAAAGATGTAGGAAAAAAAAATCTCAGAAGCACACAGAGCAGTCTCCACACTGGAGTCAACCTAATAATATGCACAAATTCATTCTTCAAATGGAACCTGGAGTTTTCCCTCCCTCTCTGATGTGCTTCATCACTTCATAACAGACACAGAATAACCCATGTTGGATACCTTATGTTTGCAGAGCATAAAATACAATTGCTCAACGGTGTACACAGGGGTTTGGTTTCAGGACCACCCACAGACAGCAAAATCCTTGGGTGCTCAAGTCCCTTATATAAAGTGGAGCAGTACTGGCATGGGACCTATACAACATATCTTCCCTGGCAGTTTACATCATGTCTAGGTTATTTATAACATCTAATACAATGTAAATGTTACGGAGTAGTTGTCAGCATGCAGCAAATTCAAGCTTTGGTTTTTTGGAACTTTCTGGGATTTTTTTTCCCCCTAAATATTTCTGACCACTGTTGGTTGAATTTGAATATGCAGAACCCGTGGATATGGAGGACCAACTATAACTAATAACAGGACTCAAATAGACATAACCTAGGAAAATTCAATTTATGTTTGATAATTCAAGTGAGCCATCTGCAGAGGCAGAATTGTTATGGCCCTAGAAGAATGATGAGGTTGAACTATACAAAACAGTAGTTTCTGTACGTCAAAATGATTAAATCTGAGAAACTACCTTGTTAAACATATCACTAGAATAAGAGTCTTCCAATTACTCAAATGTCCATAAGGTGGTTAATTGCTAAGTCGTGTTTGACTCTTTGTGACCCATGGACTGTGGCCTGCCAAGCTCCTCTGTCCATGTGATTTTCCAGGCAAGAATACTGGAGTGGGTTGCCATTTCCTTCTCCAGGGGATCTTTCCGACCTAGGGATTGAACTGAGGTCTCCTGCATTGCAGGCAGTCTTTACTGACTGAACCATCAGGGAAGCCTGTCTTTATAGAACCATTTTAAAGGAATTAAGTAATCTAAAAAGGAAAGCTAGAAAAACTTTAAGAAACGGTATCAGACTATCCAGTAAACAGAAAAACTACTAAGACAAAGATATCTATATGATCTTGGGTTTACTCTAAATGAAAAGCAGAATTACTTAAAAGCTAGAAATTTATAGGGGTCTAATAGTTTTTATTTGTTGTTTTATTCATCTTGTAGTACCAAAACCCTTACCGTATGGTGAGTTCCAATATTTGAGCAAGTCTATCGTGAAGCAAATTTGCCTACAAGGAGAAAAAACAAATGTTAACAATGGATCTATTACTTTCGCAACGTCCGTATGTAAGAACACAAGTGATTTAAAGGACAAAGCATAACTGTAACTGTTAAGCTGACGGTACAGAATGTTTACTGTTTTGATTTTATCTGTCTCATACACTGAAATTTAATGTAAAGTTTCTCTTCATTCCTTTCCTAGTCTCACTAGTAAAAACAAATTGATATACACACAGAACAAAACACCTACAGCAAAACCACTGAAAACCACTGCAAAAAAAATTTCAAAGCAACAAAAATCATTAACATTTAATTTGGGATCTGCTATTTCAATCAGCTCATACTGCACAAAGACATTATTTAAGGCTTCATAGCTACATCTTCAGTTTTCTGTCCCTATTCCATCTACTCCCTTGTGGATTCTATTGACCTGCCTAAATCTTAGAATTTACCCATCAGTTACCATGAAAAGCTCCAACAAAAATCAAACTCCACCCCACCGCCTCCACTATGTGCTCACTTACTTTGGATTCACACTGTGCTGCTATTTCTTCAAAAGGTGCTTTCTGGAATTTCTCTATCACTAGACGTCTCTTTTCCTTTTCCTGTTCTTCCATTCCACTGGTATCTATATAAATGTTAAAAAAAAAAAACCCATTAAAAGGAATACAGAATTTTATAGAACATTGCCAATGATCCTAAGAACAAATGATCTATGCATAAAAAATAAGGGTAATTTACAGGACTACTTGTTTAGGGAAAAAAGCAAAACGTGTAACATCCCTGAAATGTCTTAGTTGAGGCCAGAAAGCGGACACAAAAAACTTCAAAATTACACTGCACAAAACCCTTTTTCATAGACTATCTTTGTCCCTCTTACCAAAATAAGCAGAAGCACAACTTCCTACAAGTCAAGCAACCTCAAGGCCCTTCCTGAAGAATGATTATTTTATTTATAATCATGCCTTTGCACATATGAGGTACTAAATAAAAAGTCTGCTAAATCTGATAATGAATGGCATGACTGAAATCTAGATATGGTCAAGTGGAACCATATTGGTTTAATCTTTTCCATTTATCTTCCATAATTTTTTTTTTTTTAATCTTCCATAATTTGAAAAGGGATTGTTTTTATCTTAAAATGATGTGTGGTCTGGTCAAAGATTATAAAACAATAAGAGGTCTGTCTTTTTGATACTACTGATATACTAACTGTGTCTATTTGCTTAACAATTTGAAAGAAGGCTAATTAATGGTTTAGTTATTGATGGTCTACTTTAACAACCCAGTGAGTCAACAATTTCATAAGGCAAAACACACTCTGTTCAAGGTTCTTAAAACAAAGCTGCTCTTCAGGTACAAAATTAGCTAGTTTAAAAAAGGGGAAGTAGCATGTAAAAAGGAAATAGGTCTTTTTTTTTTTCCCTCTGAAATTGTGTCAGGCTAACAAAGTTGTAGACTTTATGTACTTCTTCTGAATGAATGTAATACAGAATCACAATCACATCTCTAGTGTTCACTGGCCCAGGGTCACAAGCTTAAATGTGCCAGAGGCCAGGCACGAAACAAATGTTTTAAATTAGGTCAGTAAAAGAGGTAAGAAAAACAGACTTGGGCAAGCTGAACATCTATCTCAGGGCTTTATTCAAATTCAATTTCTGAAAATAACGCTTCCACCCAAATTTGGCCTGCAGGCGGCAAATCTGTCCAGCAGTTCTCAAACTTTCTGGTTTCAAGACTCCTTTATGTGTTATATCACTTGATAATTTCTGTATTATAATATAAAAATGAGACTTTAAAAATATTCATTAAATTCATCAAAAACTCAAACCACTGTACGTTAACATAAAGATTTGTTTAATGAAAAAATAACCATATTTTCTAAAGTGAAAATTTAGTGAAGAGAATGGCGCTGTTTTATATTTTTGTTGAAAATAAAGAAAAACTAAACTCACACAAGCATGTACTGATATGTTGGGAAAGAGTAATTCAATAGCCTTTTCACAGAATTGTAGCTATTTCTTCTACAATAAAATTTGACAAGTGGTAAAGTTAGTTGCAATATGGAATCTGAAACTTTATTAATGAACTTTTTACAATTGGTTATAGTAACATCTACTGGTCTGTTTTACACTTTGAATAGAGTTCTACTCATGCATGGTTCTGTAACATCGTGCAGTGGTCATCTGGAATACTGCTCCACTGACTTCTGCAGATCCTCTAAATAACTGGGAGTATGTGGCATCAAAGAATGCGATGACCATCAGATGAGTTTGAGGCCACTGCCTTCATTCATGTTAGTACATGCAGCAGAGAAGCAAACTATGTCCTAGTGTTATGCAGAAAATACTTCTGGACTTGAGGATCTCTTGAAAGAGTTTCCCCTGGGACTCCAGGGGACCAAAGATACTCTGACAACACTGTCAAACTGTAAATTCCTCAACATGCCTTATTAATGTTTAAATGTCTCAAAGTATCTTATATATAATAGGTGTTTAAAAATTGCTTAGTAAATTCAAAGCCTTTGACTGTGTGGATCACAATAAACTGGAAAATTCTGAAAGAGATGGGAATACCAGACCACCTGACCTGCCTCTTGAGAAACCTATATGCAAGTCAGGAAGCAACAGTTAGAACTGGACATGGAACAACAAACTGGTTCCAAATAGGAAAAGGAGTATGTCAAGGCTGTATATTGTCACCCTGCTTATTTAAATTATATGCAGAGTACATCATGAGAAATGCTGGGCTGGAGGAAGCACAAGCTGGAATCAAGATTGCCGGGAGAAATATCAATAACCTCAGATTTGCAGATGACACCACCCTTATGGCAGAAAGTGAAGAGGAACTAAAAAGCCTCTTGATGAAGGTGAAAGAGGAGAGTGAAAAAGTTGGCTTAAAGCTCAACATTCAGAAAACGAAGATCATGGCATTCGGTCCCATCACTTCATGGGAAATAGATGGGGAAACAGTGGAAACAGTGTCAGACTTTATTTTTCTGGGCTCCAAAATCACTGCAGATGGTGACTGCAGCCATGAAATTAAAAGACGCTTACTCCTTGGAAGGAAAGTTATGACCAACCTAGATAGCATATTCAAAAGCAGAGACATTACTTTGCCAACAAAGGTTCGTCTAGTCAAGGCTATGGTTTTTCCTGTGGTCATGTATGGATGTGAGAGTTGGACTGTGAAGAAGGCTGAGCGCTGAAGAATTGATGCTTTTGAACTGTGGTGTTGGAGAAGACTCTTGAGAGTCCCTTGGACTGCAAGGAGATCCAACCAGTCCATTCTGAAGGAGATCAGCCCTGGGATTTCTTTGGAAGGAATGATGCTCAAGGTGAAACTCCAGTACTTTGGCCACTTCATGCGAAGAGTTGACCCACTGGAAAAGACTCTGATGCTGGGAGGGATTGGGGGCAGGAGGAGAAGGCAGGAGGATGACAGAGGATGAGATGGCTGGATGGCATCACTGACTTGATGGATGTGAGTCTGAGTGAACTCCGGGAGTTGGTGATGGACAGGGAGGCCGGGCGTGCTGCGATTCATGGGGTTGCAAAGAGTTGGACATGACTGAGTGACTGAACTGAACTGAAATTCAATTTTATTTTGACAAATCTGATGTCATATTACAGTAAGAAAAAAAATCCTCTATAAGATTAAGCTGAAAAAGGTCAGATTTTATTTCATGTATGATGGGCACCAGAGTGTTTCATGTCCCTTGATAATGATGCTCTTATTCTAATATTTCTTAAAATCAAGAGCCAATTTCCACTCTCTATAGTGAAAGTCAATTTCCATGCTCCATTGCTTTACCAGTTAGAAATAAATTCAGAGCATCATTAGCCACCAGGAATTTATATTAATACTTAATTGAAGGAATCATTCAAAAAATTTTAAAAGAGGCAAATTATATGAGGTAAAATTTATTTCCAGAAAGGCCAAAGGAGAAAAATCAAGAGTATTATTTTATGCAAAGATAAGTGGAAAGATTAGAGTCAGTCAGACATGGGTATGAGATTTGGCTCTGGTATTTACTAGCTATGTGCTCTCAGGAAATTTGTTAATTTCTCTGTTTCAGCGTTCTCACTGATTATATAGCAAGAATTAATGTGATAATGCCTACTGACAATTTCTGCCAGCTCCTTTCTCCTACCCCATTAGAAACACACCTCTAATTACGCTGCTGTATGCCCACTAAAAATGACTCTACATAATTTTCAGAATTTTTATCTGCCCATCTCCAATAAAAGGAAATACATTTGCTTGTTAGCCATCTGTATGTCTTCTTTGGAGAAATGTCTATTTAGTTCTTTGGCCCATTTTTTGATTGGGTCGTTTATTTTTCTGGAGTTGAGCTGTAGGAGTTGCTTGTATATTTTTGAGATTAGTTGTTTGTCGGTTGCTTCATTTGCTATTATTTTCTCCCATTCTGAAGGCTGTCTTTTCACCTTGCTAATAGTTTCCTTTGATGTGCAGAAGCTTTTAAGGTTAATTAGGTCCCATTTGTTTATTTTTGCTTTTATTTCCAATATTCTGGGAGGTGGGTCATAGAGGATCCTGCTGTGATGTATGTCGGAGAGTGTTTTGCCTATGTTCTCCTCTAGGAGTTTTATAGTTTCTGGTCTTACGTTTAGATCTTTAATCCATTTTGAGTTCATTTTTGTGAATGGTGTTAGAAAGTGGTCTAGTTTCATTCTTTTACAAGTGGTTGACCAGATTTCCCAGCACCACTTGTTAAAGAGATTGTCTTTAATCCATTGTATATTCTTGCCTCCTTTGTCAAAGATAAGGTGTCCATATGTGTGTGGATTTATCTCTGGGCTTTATATTTTATTCCATTGATCAATATTTCTGTCTTTGTGCCAGTACCATACTGTCTTGATAACACATGAAAAGATGTTCAACATCACTCATTATCAGAGAAATGCAAATCAAAACCACTATGAGGTACCATTTCACACCAGTCAGAATGGCTGCGATCCAAAAGTCTACAAATAATAAATGCTGGAGAGGGTGTGGAGAAAAGGGAACCCTCTTACACTGTTGGTGGGAATGCAAACTAGTACAGCCACTATGGAGAACAGTGTGGAGATTCCTTAAAAAACTGGAAATAGAACTGCCTTATGATCCAGCAATCCCACTGCTGGGCATACACACTGAGGAAACCAGAAGGGAAAGAGACACGTGTACCCCAATGTTCATCGCAGCACTGTTTATAATAGCCAGCACATGGAAGCAACCTAGATGTCCATCAGCAGATGAATGGATAAGAAAGCTGTGGTACATATACACAATGGAGTATTACTCAGCCATTAAAAAGAATACATTTGAATCAGTTCTAATGAGGTGGATGAAACTGGAGCCTATTATACAGAGTGAAGTAAGCCAGAAAGAAAAACACCAATACAGTATACTAACGCATATATATGGACTTTAGAAAGATGGTAACAATAACCCTGTGTACGAGACAGCAAAAGAGACACTGATGTATAGAACAGTCTTATGGACTCTGTGGGAGAGGGAGAGGGTGGGAAGATTTGGGAGAATGGCATTGAAACATGTAAAATATCATGTAAGAAACGAGTTGCCAGTCTAGGTTCGATGCACGATACTGGATGCTTGGGGCTAGTGCACTGGGACGACCCAGAGGGATGGTATGGGGAGGGAGGAGGGAGGAGGGTTCAGGATGGGGAACACGTGTATACCTGTGGCGGATTCATTTTGATATTTGGCAAAACTAATACAATTATGTAAAATTTTAAAATAAAATAAAATTAGAAAAAAAAAAAAAAGGAAATACATTGACTGCCTCTCACAAATTCGTGCAGCCTGCATGCTGCCACCATATAAGGGTGACACTCAGATACACAGTGATGCTGTCACAGCTCCAGGAAATGCAGTCTGGACAGAGGAGGATACTCATCCAGGACAAGACAGCACAGCCACAAAGACCTGAAGAGTGCAAGCTAATAAATGGATACTGTATCTATAGAGAAATCAACAGTGTATACATTTGCCATGTTGCCTCTGGTAATTCCAGCATCTAAACAAGTACTGAGATAAAGAGAAGCCAGTAAAAAAAAAAAAAAAGAAGAAGCAGCAGCTAGTAAAATACTAGGGAAGCTAACAAGCAAAAATCTTACCAATTGCTTTCTTCAGTGCTTCAAAGGTGATTTCTTCCGTGTTACTAACCTAGAGAAAAGTGATTTTAAGTAAAATAGAGGGTTTAGAAAGGTCAATATAAATGACACCCTCACCTAGTTACAAGTCATCTAAGACCTTTTACAAATATTTTCTCTTCTTTGTGTTGGCTGGATTCATGATTATACTCCACAGTATCAAATAATCATCACGTTTTCATTTGTTTTAACAATAGCCTAGCACAGTGGTTCCCCAAACAGGTTACAGATTGATGCTGGGCTGGCAGAACTAGCACCCTTTAAGGCAACCCAACTAACAGTCAAGGCAGAGATTATGTATAAATGCAGCTTCAGCTGTGTAATAAATGAGAACTAAGTATTCTATACTCTCTATAATTTTGGTACCACATATGTTTACAAATCAAAAATGAAATAATCAGAAACTCTGAATAGTTTAAAAGCAAGAATCACTACTTTGGGAAGTGTTCAATGAGTACAGTTAACCAACATCTTAAAATAATCATATTCTGGATCTTTTAAGGTCAACCACCAAGTCTGATTATCCAGAAAACACCCTTTAACTTGAAGTTTTCAAATCTCTCCTGTTTTGAGACGTTTGTGCTACATAAACAAAGTCAGGAATACTATATAAAGTCAGGAATACTTTTTGTGGCACTAACACATTTTCAGGAGGAATAATATATCCACTTATTATAGTATCTCAATAAAAGTTAAGAAATGATACATGAATACTTGCCTTGGACTCTGGGCATCCCTAATTTTAGCTCATGAGCTTCCTTTTGCTAAGTCTAAGGCAGAAAGACTAATGAAAGCAAAGGGCTTCATGCTTTGCACCTTAGCTTCTCTGTAATACAAAGGCTTTAGCTGGAAATCAAGCAGCAAGAGTTTCACTACCTCAGTTTTTCTACTGAAGGTTCATATTTCTAGTTGAAGTCAGATTAAACTCGGAGATCTTCAGTTGCTTTGGTCTAGATATTTGGAGCAGATATACAAGATTAGGCTCTGGCTGGTCAATTATTTGTACCTAGAAGCAATCTAGCACTTCAAAGTTGTTCTTAGAACTGGTTAAGACTTTTAGACTTTTGATAAACGATTAGACCACAGGAGAAAGAACACAGGAGAAGCCAGAAGGCCAGGATCCTTGTTACACAGAACTTTTACCTATTACCTGTTCAATTTTGGGTGGATGAAAAGCTAAAGGACTTTATCTAATAACTCGTTTGTTTTCCTCAGAGAATGATGATGCGTTCCTCAGCATGGAAACCTCTCAAGTCACTCAGTCTCCCTCCTGTTTTTGCCTCCTTCCTCCGAGTTCCTCTGTGGGCCTTGCCGGTCCTCTCCCCCGTCTCCAGCCTGGCTACCCAAAACCCGCTTCACCCTCAGTGCAAACTACCACAGGGGTCTCTATTTGGCCTCTCTACAGCCGGTCTCTTCTTTCCAATGTAGCTTAGTCACACTTCTGAGAATCTTTTTACGAAAGCCCAGCTTTGACAATGACACTACCAAACTTTCAAAGTGTTGCCATTTCCTATCGGAGTACACATGAAGCCCTCGGCCTGGGGATGAAATGTTCTATAACTTGGCTTCAATCTTGTCTCCCATTCCTGCCTTTTGTGAATTTTCTTTTTTTAAAAAAAAGAGGAATTTCTTTCTACTAATGTTTAATGATTCATATTTTTCATACAAAGTATGGAGAAGGCAATGGCACCCCACTCCAGTACTCTTGCCTAGAAAATCCCATGGACGGAGGAGCCTGGTGGGCTGCAGTCCATGGGGTCGTGAAGAGTCGGACACGACTGAGAGACTTCACTTTCACTTTTCACTTTCACGCATTGGAGAAGGAAATGGCAACCCACGCCAGTGTTCTTGCTTGGAGAATCCCAGGGACAGGGGAGCCTGGTGGGCTGCAGTCTTTGGGGTCGCACAGAGTTGGACATAACTGAAGCGACTCAGCAGTAGCAGCTGCTAAATACAAGCCACCTACTTCATTTGGTGTTTAAGCAAACCACAGTCTGTTCCAAGTCTACAGAAAACAATGGTTGTGTTGCAGTTATTGGGAAATGGTGCAAAGGCAGGCTTTTGGAGGAGTTTCAACATTCCTTTACTCTTTATGACTTTGGCCTTACATATGACCCGTAACTCTCGCTTACACTGTACAATGCCCTTGAGCCTGTGTAAAATCTGCTATTCACCTTTTTCCAACCAGACTAGCTGTCACATCACTTTCACTGATGAGTGCCTTCTTGTTTTGTTAGCACATATATAGGTTCCTTCAGTTGTACTTGGGGAAAAGGCAGGAGTATGTATGTATGTATAAAAAGATCTCTGCGATTTGTCCTAGAAAAAGTGACAATTCTTCTCAGCCGACCAGTGACTTAATTTTGTATAAAAAATTTAATTTGTACTCCAAATTTAACACGTATAACTCCCCATCCATTCCCCCAAATAATTAAGCACTGACTATTATCTTTTTGAGAGAAGAACTAAGTCACGATTTCAGGTTTTACTTATATTCATTATGCGTATCAGTCATGCTGATGGGGCTCAGTAAGCACCAGAGATCAGAGAGTCATGCCTGTGGTGCTTTATTCTATTAGTCAAGCTGATTGTTTAATTTCAGGAAGCAGATATATCTCTATTCTATTTTAGTCATTTATCTTCCTGAATACTTTAAGTATCTTTATACACATACAGGGCAATTTTTAGGAGAAGTTCACTAAGGATTCACAGTGGGCTAAAACTTGAATTGCAAATGTCAGAACTGACATACTACAAATGGACCAGGTATTTTAATAGATTAGTAAAAAGCTGAGCTGTATCTAGGGGAAAACCAAAGTTTTGCTATGATCTCCATCTAACCAACATTAAAAAAAAAGTTACAAGCTCTAAAGTGAAAGTGAAGTCGCTCAGTCATGTCCGACCCTCAGCAATCCCATGCACTGATGCGGGGAGCCGGTGAGGCATTCTGCTCATGACAAAGGTCATGAGGAAGGAGGCTCGGCATATGCAAAGGCGGGATCGAGCCTCAGGAGTCCCCCCGGATATTCTCGAGCATTTTCCCCCAAAAAACCAGAGTCTGCCTACTTTATTGCTTTGTGCTCTCACCTCTGACTTTACTAGGGGCTGTCCCCTACCACCATCTCGCTCTCTCCCTGTCAAAGAGTTAACTTACAGCTCCAATTAATGAAGTTCCTGGGCAATTAGGAGTGTTTAAATCCAAACCCCTCAGATGGCTCTCTAACTCGCCTGACAAGTTTACTCGGACTCCTGCAGCTATGCATACGATTGTTTACAGTCTCCTAGCCTCCAGAGGCACGGGAAGCTTAAGATATTCAAATAGCTTAGAGCCTCTCAGAGAGTTAAAAACTGTCAGAATAAACTAGTAAAGGATTTCATTGATGAGTCAATGCTTGTTGCCAAGTTTTCACATCCCCTGAATTGTATCCTTGAATGTGTATTAATTAATAGTTGGTATATAGTAAAAAATAAGTAGTGGCCTTGGTGTTAGTAACTTTAGACCCTTAAGGTAATAAATTCTTTCTTTGTTGTAAACCCATTACACATCCGCCCTATAGGAATGCAATTTTATCTTTGGAAGATGGTGCCAAACCTTAAAATAATTACTCTTAGAGAAAATAAGTCTTTGTTGATAAGTCCTTGTCAAGAGTCATAAAATGTTAGTAGGCCTTCTGGCCAGAAGATGATGTAAATCACCTAAACCATTTGTATACGATACATTTGCAGGAAAGAAACCTTGGTTTTTGATAAGAACCAAAGACTGCTGACTTTGCATTCCCTATTATTCTCTATGTGTAACTTAGGGTATAAAAGCCCCTGTTAAAAATAAAGCTATGGGCCTTGTTCACCAGCGCTTGGTCTCCCCATGTCATTCTTCCCTTTAACTTCCAGCTGAGTCTCCATCTGGAGCGCGGAACCCACCACGCTTACTAATTATGCCTGGGCTTCTAAGACCCACTCGAGAAGGTGTCTAGGGTGAGGCACCTTCCCCTATTCGAGAGGGCGCCTGCGGCCTACGTAAGTGGTGCAAACTTCTTGTCTTGAAGTTTTATTGGTCTCCCGCGTAAACCAAGCTACTCAGCTTCTCTTCTCCACTGAATTTTCCTACTGAGCTATCCTCATTCTATTGTTCTCTATATCTCTAATTAGCATATAAATAGTCGCCTAGGCCGTCTCTCCTTCGAATACCCTGGATCAGCTGGGGCTGGTCCCCAGCAGACTGCAGCCTACCAGGTTCTTCCGTCCATGGGATTTTCCAGGCAGGAGTACTGGAGTGGGGTGCCATATATCTGAGGACTATATGGGATTCTGTATATATAATTTCACATAATTTTGATGAAATAATGATTTTTCAAATGAGCAGTTTTTAATTTGATTCACTGTTAACAAATATACATATTCTCAGTTTGATATTTTGTTACATCATTAACTGGTGAATACCTAACTGATGAAAATCTCTCCTGTCCACACAATGAAATTACCTGGTTTTAGCCTAGAAGGTACCATCATTCTGTCTTCTGGTATCTGAACAACCATTCCTAATACACAAAATTAGGTACCACAATGGTAAATGAGTTTGAAACTCCAATGCACTCAACTAAAAACTGTACTTAATTTTTCAAATACTCAGAGTGAGGTGTATTTGACTTAGGATTTACAGTTATAGCAAAGATAAAACAAAAGCGATCTTTAATAATTTAACAAATGTATTAGTGAACTTTTAATGTAAAATTCATGCTCAAGAATCTTCCTCCTATACTAAGTCTTCATGCAAATGTCGTTTCGGTTCATTTTATTAAAATAAACTGACCCTCTGCAACAGTTTGAAGTGCTATATATGTATTTTTAGGAGAAATAAAAATGGTCAACAAAAGGCAAAGGGAAAAATTCCAGTCAGTAAAACAGACTGCACTCTTGACACATATAAACTAAGGCTTTGGATGAATTTCTTCCCTCCAAAGGTATTATCAGCAAGTTCATAATCATTAAAGATAGAGTTAGCAAGGCATCCTCCTTGCTAATAATGAGTATAAAAATTAAAATGGCTTTGAAGAGGTGAAATTTAGGGAAGATGATTTTTCTTGAGTCTTAAATTGGTAAGAAAACTTTAAACCAACCTCAAGGCCCCAAGTTCCAAAATGAACACTAACAGCTTATTCAAACTACTCCAATGCTCTGAAGGTAATTTCTTTATGAAACTGGTTATTCTACGTAAGAGGGAGTCAAAAACCTTGAAAGATATAAATTAATTGGCTGTACCGTGGCCACCAAATACTTTTAAATCCTGCACACAAATTAACTGACAGGGTTTGGAAGCAGGAGGGAGAGAGGAGGCTGAGAAAGCATAAATTCAGACAATTTCCTTCCCCTTTTCTTATATGGATATTCTTTTAATCATTTATACTGTACCAAGAGAAATAATGAAATACCTAGGAAGCAAACAATGGATAAACCACAAGGAGGAGGCTGACTTGACATGCTGGCACATCGGCACTTTTACTTGACTATCAAAAAATTCTCTGCTGATTTGTGTGGATAAGTCCTAGAGAATACTGGCTGCTTTTTCTTCCTATAACTCAGGAGGGTACACTCTTGTGCTCTATTGAAACAGGAGGAGAACATTAAATCTATGATATTTCAAATAAGTCCTTCAAGAGTACACAGGTCACTGATAAAGCTTAGCCTATATTAAATGTTATATTTACTTTCCAAAATGATTTAAAAAATTCTCTCATAGGTGAAATTTTGAAACTTTCTAAAAGTAGTGGGTATTTGGCTTCACTTGAGAGTGTATAATCCCATTTATTCTCACAACTTATGTTTCATAAATCTTTTAAAATAAATAGGATTAGAGGGCCTATTTATTTAATAACAGGCCTTATATAAATTCTTACTTATTAAAAAAGCTTAGTTCTATGGTTTCTTTTACTACAATGTGAAAAGCAGTGATACCATAACACTTAATATTAAATTTATTTATCTTTGTAAGTATCTGAAATGAATTCAGTAAAATAAATTGTAAATTACAAGTTCAAGGCTAAATCAAATTAACATCTACTAACAATTTTATTTAGGAATAATTTAGAGTTGTATTTGCTTCTAAAAGTGCAGAGGGGCAAAAAGCTCTTTCAAATTGACTGATGTCTATCTCAAGACAGTAGTACTTGGTCATAAACTTTCAGCAACTTACCACATCATCAGAAGGAATGCTGTTGGGTAAAATATCCACCTGAATGGATACGGTGTCCACAATACTCTTCCTTCTAGAAAGTCGATCTTCATCTATAGTTAAAAAAAAAAAAATTCCCCCATTATTTGCTAGTTAGAAATGGTATATCACGTATAAATTCCAGTTATTTCAGATTTCAAAAAATTTCAGGAAATTAAGACAGTTTGTCTTTTTTTGCTTTTACTAAATATACAAAGCAGTGTGCTCTCAGACTTTAACAGATTAAAAAAATTAAATTGATAGGGGTCATACAGTTGACCCCTGAATGATATGGAGGTAGGGGCGCTGACACCTGAGGAGCCAAAGATCAGTACAGAACTTCAAAGCTGGCCCTCCATACCCCCAGTTCCGTTTCCAGTCCAAATTTCCAATTTTGTATTAATCAATTCTATTCAACATGTTTTATCATGTTGAGGTTTGACAGAAAACAACAAAATTCTGTAAAGCAATTATCCTTCAATAAAATATTAATAATAAAAAAAAGTTCTAAACTCAATTTTAACGTCTTTACGAAAACCTTCTTTATCTCCACACTGTCATATTTATTTTTCAAGAGAGCCATCCTTCAGAATTTCTCATCTTTTCTTATGTAGATTTGAGGATGGCTTCTGAAGTGGTCCAATAGAGCACTCCCTCTTATACTGCCGGTAGAGCTGCTTCTAAAATGAATCTTTTTTCAGACTAACTGGTAATTTTAAAACAAATCCAGCCTACTGACTAATGCTGAGCTTCCCAAGATTTTGCACATCGAAGCATACACAAACTTATAGTACATGTAAAGCACAGGGAGCTTAATGGAAGCTCCCTGTAAGCAGTCAGCTTACAGCTGCCTGCACTGTAAGCTGACTGCCCAAGACCAGACCCAGCTACCTGAAGAGCTAAGGAGATCAGTATTCAGACACACCTGTAAGGTTCCCAATAACAGGGAGCTCAGGCCTAAAATTAGCCTAATAGCACAGTCACTCACACCATAATCTGGCAACACACTTTCTAATTTCATTTTGTATTTGCAGTTGACCAAAGGAAATGGCAACTCACTCCAGTATTCCTACCTAGAAAATGCCATGGATGGAGGAGCCTGGTAGGCTACAGTCCATGGGGTTGCAAAGAATCAGACACGACTGAGCAACTTCACTTCATGAACAACCTAGGAGTTTGGGGCAGACTCTTCTGCAGTCAAAGGTCTGCATTACAACTTTAATTGGCCCTCCAGATCCATGGTTCTGCTTCAACTGGAGACCACGTAATACCGTGGTACATATTTATTGAAAAATATCTGCATTTAAGTGGAACTATGTAGTTCAAACCAGTGTTGTTCAAGGGTCAACTCTACTGTGATTTTATTCTTCTCAAGGGGTCAAGAATGAACTAAAAGAGGGCAAACATAAGGAAATTGGTTTCTTGGGACTTTCCTGGTGGTCCAGTGGTTAAGACTCTGTGCTCTGAGTGTGGGCTTGCTCCCTGGTTGGGGAACTAAGATCCCAAAAGCTGTGTGGCATGGCCTAAGAAAACCATTGGTTTCTTTCTTACTGACTACTCCTCTACTCCAAGGCAGCCTTCCATGGCAGTAAATTAATGCTGTTAATCAAATATGGCAATTTACTCTCTTTCTGGGACATAGAAGGATTGCAGTTCCTGGCCTCTCTGTGGTTAGGAGGGACTCTGTAACTAGTTCTGGCCAATGAAGAGTGAGCAACGTTTTAGACTGTGGCTATTCCATCAGCTTGGACTCCAGAACAAGGAGGATATGAGGTTATGCACGGTTAGTTGGAGCAACGAGTAAGTCTTTACAGTTTTAAATCACTAAGAACGTGTGTCTGTTTATTCTCACAGCACAGCTTAGCCAGGGTTCTTCACCTTGGCACTACTGGCGTTTTGGGCCAGGTAATTCTTGCTGTGGGAGCTATTCTGTGTATTGCAGAATATTTAGCAGCATCTCTAATTTCTACCTGCTAGATACCAGTAGGCCTGCCCCACTGGCAATAACTGAGAATGTTTCTAGGGTTGACAAATGGTTCCTAGAGTGGGAAAAATCACTCACAGTTGAGAACCACTGACCCATCCCATCCTGATAACAGACCTTTCAAGAATGTTCCCTGTATGCCACCATCTTATTTTAAGTTTCTTAAACACTAACCACATCACTCCTCCAAGCAATTCTACCCATTGCCTGAGGAAGTAAAAAGGCAATCTGCATTCTCCAGTCAGAGCCTACAAACAGGAACATCGGCTGTTCCCTGATGTATTAAGGCAAATGTGCCTATTCTCCAGTCTCTGAGCATCTGCCTCACATGCTTTTCTACAAACAGAAACTCCTACTGGAAACACCTGTTGCCTGCCCTTCCTTATGTCCCCCCACCATAAAGACTCTTATCTTTCAAGCTCTACTTACACACTACATCGCATGCTTTAAATCTTAAATATTACTTAATTGTTTTTACTTGTCTTTCTTCTAGCTCCAGAAATTTCCTATCGGTTACGATTGATCTTTCCTTATCACTATTCAATCATTATCACCCGGAAGTCACTGACTGGGCCTTGAACTACCAACGCGTAAATCGATGTCTTGTCTCCCCAGCTGTACAAGAATTCAGTGGCAGACTGTGTTTTGCATCTATCATCTAGCAGTTACTATGGTTCTGCTGTATAAAGGCTGGAGGTACAGAATGAATACACACCCATCTGTGACAAATTACTACATATTGTTTCACTACAGTTTTCAGATTGAAAGTATCTTATCTCCTGCATATGACTATTACTGAGGTAACCGAGACACTGTACTTTTTCTAATTTTTCCTCATGATCATATGTGCTAATATAAATCACCAAACATAAAAATCAACATCAATCGAACTGCTACAAAACAGTATGGTCATCACTGCTGACTTGCTTTTCAACTTTCAAGGCTTTACTAGAACTCAAAATGAGGAATAAATAATAGCCTGCTTCTCCAAAAAAACCCATACAAGAATTTCTAGGTTAACATATGAAACCTGATGGGTTGCAGAGAAGAGAGAAATTGAAGCTTAAGATAAAAAAAAAGGAAAGGAGAAGTACAGAAGCAGGAGAGGGATCACTGAGAGGCAAAAGTGAGTTAGAACGGGAGGGAGGTATGGGCAGAGATTTGAGAAAGACAAGGAATTTTTCAAAGGAAGAAAACGAAACTCAATGGGAAACTCTAACACTCTATTCTCAGAAAGTTCTTTCTTTTCATCAATAGAGCAACCTGCTTGAAGGTGACAGAAAAAGCCCAGCCACAACTAAGTATCGTGCACATCTACACATGAGTAAGCTCTCCACAACACAGCTTACAGAAGATAACGCCCGTTTTCATGGGCCGTCCACGTCTGCTCCTGACCTGTCCTTCAAGGGCGGCTGAGACGCAACACCACTGCAGCCGCTGTGGACGGCCCTGTCCTGCCAGCTCGAGAACTGCCTCTCGGCGTCTCAGTGCGTTGCATGTGCACTCCCCGGGTAGAGCCTTGCTTCTCTTCCTCAGGCTGGCCTGGGGCAATCTCAGACGCTACTTTCTATGCCCCTTCGGTTTTCCCATCCCACCTCCCTCTCCTCTTCCTATAATCTGCTGTTCGGTATGGTAATCATTGTTACTTCTTTCTGTTTTTAATTGCAACCTGGGTTTTAGAGCAATACTTGGAGACAGTGAGGCCTAACTTCCTTCAGTGATACAGTGATATTCTGCTGCCACCTGGAGTGTCTGTGTATAATGTATGGAACTGCATTCAGATGGCTAAAGAAGAGAGAAACACAAGTAGATACAACAGTCTGAACACAAGAATAATACAGAACTACATTAAATTACTCAATATAATTGTCTATGGTTGTATAAGAAAAGGTAGAAGAATTTACTTAACTGTATATTAATAAATCATGAAATGTAATTAGGGCTACAATGCTGCTCCGATTCAATTAAAAAGCTAACCGGCAAAACGAAATTTCAGAGGTAACTTATCTATACAAAATTTCATTTTAACACTGATACTACTTATACAGATAAGACTTTTTTGGTTCTATAGAAAAACACAAAATTCCATCTAGAGCTAACGCGTATTTATTTATAGTGAAACTGGTTTTTTAGGTTCTATGCAATTCTTATCAAGCCATTCCCTGTTTAAAATCATTTACTGACTCCCCAGTGCTTTCAGAACAAACTATTTAACCAATCCTACTCTTCCAAGTCACTCCGAAGTAGACTAACTTTACAGTAATTCCTTGAAAAATCATCTTCTTGCTTGCCTCCATTCTTCCACACATGCTGTTATGTTGGCATGAAACAGTTCACTTGCCTAACCCTTGCTTCAGGCTCAGCTTAGGGGTTTTTTTTCCTTCTGGAAAACACCCCTGTTTCACAAAACCTGGACAGAAGACTCTCCTAGGTGCTGCCTGAGGACCCCAAACCTCTCTGATGACAGCTTTTAAGGCATACTGCAATCGTCTAGTTAATTGTCTTGTTAGACAAACTGTATAATGAATTAACTTCTTTCCTATGCATCTAGAATACAAGTGCTGATGTGCCATCTTGGGAGAACTGAGAAAAACGTCATTCAAAATCATCTTCTGTGTTTCTTGGTCCAGATGAGGAATCCTGTTAGGAAAGACTGTATGCTTTGTTAAACCGAGAACCTTTACCTGTCTTGCTTCTGTTTGCACAGCAGCTGCCACATCGTAAATACTCATTAAATACTGTACCCCTTCATAGAGGAGCATGTAACACACACCTAGACATACACTATTAACTCAAATTCTAGGCTGATTTGCAATAATTAGCTAACATTTATTGATCACTTACTTTATGCCAGTCACTAACTGTTCAGTAAGCTTTAGGCATACCATTCTTCTTTCTTTAGAACCAGTTACCATTATATTTCAACTGTTTGTCTGTCTTCTCCACCAAACTTTAATCCTTGAGGACAGGGAGTGAATCTTAACATCTTTCTACCCCAAAAGTCAGAAGAGTGCTTGATATAGTAGACCCTCAGTAAAAGTTTGTAATACAAGAAAAAATAAATCTGGATCAATAAGGAACAATCTTTGAGCACACAGCCGGTAAAATCAATTTATTAAGCACCTAACTGAACAGGCAAGGCAGTTAATTCTAGTGGTCTTACCTAATCAAATTATTTAATTTCAGCCTCACTATCATCATTTGTAAACAAAACTAATGCTACTTTCCTCACCAAACTACATTCTCAGATTCCCTGAGAACACGAATACAGAGTACCACTTTGACTGGCAAACACTTGGTACATAATAAACGGCAGCTACTCTTTTGATGATGAAGGGTATACATGCATGATACACAACAACCTAAATATTTAAACTGTTTTCTTTTAACAAGAAAGATACCTTAAATCTTAAATCCCTTATTTTTTTTTAAATGAGTATCTGATGGTTATATAGCAAAAGGAAAATTTAATAATTGATTAGGCCACAAAGTCTTACTATGTCTTCTGACTCTCTCTGCATTAAGGCAGGACACACATGCCACAGACTGGTTCTAAATTGCCAAAATCTTTATAAATCAGAAGACTCTTATTCACACTGAGGGATTTCTATGCAGTTACATAACTAAGAATATGCTGAAATGCTCAGAATTCTTCTAGTCAGTGATAGACAGGCATTAAAAAAGAAAATACATCCTTTTCAGGGGTGGGAAGAAATGGGAAATACAAACCATTTGTTAAAATAAAAAAAATGTACCGTAATTTTCATTCAGAATTGTTCGGAGTTAAAGGAACAGGGTAGAAGGAAGTAACAAGGGATGGAAAGTAAACTATAGCTATGGGGAAGGTAGAGCAAAACAGTAACTGAGTTTACAACTACATAGAATACACAGGCCACTGTCTTCATTTTCTAGAAGGCAGTTGTACTAAGCTATTTTCCTAAAAGATGGGGGAGGGAAAGGGCAGGCCAACCGACACTGGATTTACCTTTGCACTTGTGCCTGGGTTTATGAGGTTTTTTGCCTGAAGGAAAGAGAGCTAAATCCAAATTATAAGAATGCATTTTTAAAAACCTATTTAAAAAATTCTTTAAAATTATAAAGCTCTACTAAGTTTATTCTTAGCACTTTTTACTTTCCCAAGGAATTTCTGAGGAACAGAATTTTCTATACTATGGAATTTAAAAGAAAATGCAAAAGCTTTCATTAACATCTCAGACTATTATGAACAACTATCTGTAATAAATATACATATTTTGGATCCAAATTATAAAAAAGTTATTTCCAAATATCATGCTATTTCTAGCGATTAATTCGGAAAACTACCTAAATGAAATCAAACAGCTCTCTTGTAGAACAGATACAGCCCCATCAAAAGAAAATGAAGGTGTCCTAAGATAAAAATCTTTGATTTTAGCTTTCAAAGTAAAAAGTGAATGCAAGATATGATGCAGTTTTGCTTTGAAACAAAACAATTATCTCAAGCAATGAAAAGAACAGAAGGAGATACATTATACACAGAGGAAAACATATTCTTAACTTAAAAAGTTTGCAGGTTTCTTTACAAAGAAAGTAGTCTGTACTCTTTCAAATGACAAAAATTACCTAATTCATTAAGCTCAATAGTCACAAATAACTAACTAAATGATTTTTACCAATTTCCTGAAGTTAAACACAATATTGCTTAAAGAGCAAAGATCTTACTTTGCTTCTCTGTTTAAAGAATAATATTATTCAGTATAATAATACATGAACTATAATAATTAACACTTGAGGATTCAATTTGCTCATGATAAAATCATGTATGTGTCTTTTACTAAAGGTTTTCAAGAACAAAATTTTAAAATAGAAGTAAACTTTCTTAAGCATCTGAAACAGTTGGTATAGTAAGTACACAAACAGAATTAGTTTTCATTGCTAACTGAACTCGCAAAAAAATTGCTGATACGTATTCGATAGAGTTTTAATCACCCCCCCTTACCTGTCACTTGTGGTACGTACGGGACTGACAACCTCTCAACACTATAGCCACTTCCACCTAGGGACTCTGCAATCTTGTTGGTCAAAAAGTACAAATTTTTGTCATGCTTCTCTAAAGATTTTGGAAGCCTGTCAAGTTGATCAAAACAAAAGCCATTTAGTATTATTTAAAATAAGTTAACATATAAACATTCTAGATCAAGGTCTAAATATAAATGCAACTTAAACTGTAATTAGTCATAGGAAAATCAGTATATTTTAGGTGACTAATTTGAGCTCTTTAAAAACATATGGAGTGTGGACCCAGCTAGGAAGCGTTCTGCTGTTCTTCTTCCCCAGTAACATCCCAAGGGTGAGGTCAGCCTTATTTTATCCTGCTGGTAGTCACACATTAAATGATGAAGACGAAATTCAGCTTTAACTATCATGCTAATTAAAAGTCTACTACAGGAAGAAAATAAAAATGAAGCTCACTGACTATTAATCAAGAATACACTAGCCAACTAAGTGACAGGAAACTCTCGTCCAAGACATACAGCTTCACTTTCCTTTCAAACTGCTTGGTGTTATATTATGCTGATGCTTTCAATATTAAACTGCTTTTAAGAGTCCAAAAGCTGAATAAAGTATTTTTCATATATGTATTTTTTTGTTTGGATAGCAAGAAAAAAAGTTCAGAGTATAACCATCACTTTTCGGAAAACATTCTTTCTCCCATAGTTTTATTAATATTGTTATCGATTATTCAAAGTTTTGAAAAAGATATTATAGTCTCTTAAAGGAATGTTCACCTATATATCAGAACATGCTCTATTTAAGAGTTGCATCCTCATGTTTAAAAAAAGGTAAGCTAAAATTTTTTTCCTCAAAGACTGAGTCCATGTGTATGAGTCTATATTTATAATGTACAAGAACTTTTATAACAAGAGAAACAAGTTAGATGAGTTAAGTGACAGAAACATAAAACAATGAGGATTATAAAAATCAGAAAATTATTCTAACAATAGTTCACTCCTTTCAATCATCATTTACTGGTTTCTCAAGTCAATGTCCCTTTCTTGAAATGTAAAGCATTAACATACATGCACTTATCTCTGAAAATATGCTCTGGTAGAAAATAAGGGGCTTCCATAGTTCGAATTTCAATAACCTGAAAAATATCCAAAAACAAAATAAAGTAAAAACCAAAAGCCTCACTCTTCAGGACGGTGCCACAAAAATTTGGAAAACTAAAAACACAGAAACAAAAACTCAACATTTATAAGAAATACCATCACTTTATTTTGGAATTTAAGCTACAGTTGAGAACCCAAATAAAGAGTTCGTTTTGTTTTCACGTTTATGAACTCAGCAGGTAACAAAACCAAAGTGATAAAATAATACAAGCTGTGAAAAAAGATGATACATCACATCTGATCAAACCTCCCACAGAGGCAATTAGAACCTGTGCCTTCTCAAGCACCCTGTGTGGGAGACGCTTCCACAAGCCACAGGCCCTCGCTGTGCCCCTCCTCCACGGGACCTGCTGCCGCGTATGCCCGTGGTCTCAGCGCTCTTCTGAGGTCTAGCTCCCCAACTCACTTGGGAGCCACCTAAAGGGGAACTCTGCTTTCACAGAATTTGGATCTTTAATGGCAGATGTCAAATAGTCACTCAAACATTTGTTTAATGAATGAATGAGTTTTATTTCTTAGAATGCACTAAAACCCCCTACATTTTAGGAAGGACTGAGAGAGATGCTTCCAATTTCATAAAAACGAGGTTCTCCCTGAAAGATGTCTTTAAAGAATAAAAATTACAGTGGACTTTTTCTGCAGGTAAGTCAGCGGCTCTGAAATGTATGCTAAACCATGCAGTAACTATTTAATGAGTTACTGCTGAAAAAGATAAATACAGTTAAATGACACAGGACAAATCTGAGAGGTGTATTATTTACTTAACTTTTGAGATCTAACTCAAGGAGACTGGTTTAAAACATAATGACAATAAAAACAGTATAATTAAAGAAATATGAGATACTAAGATCCATAATGTTTTAAAAGGAAAATAACTGTATAAGAAATTGTATGAAGTACTATAGAAGAAAACCGTATTTCCTGCTCAACCATTATACAGAAAAATTCTAATACAACAACAGGCATCAAAGAAAATATAAACATAGCATTATCTTAATAATTTGATAATCATCAACATTAAAAATAATTATCACTGGTAGAAAATCTGCCATTCTCGTGCAGTTCAAATGCAAGGACTTATCTAAATATATTACCTTGCTAACATGCTGGCAAAACGCAGGAACAGCTATCATCTGACTCACAAAGTTGAGGTATGCAGCAACCAGCGCCATGATTCCACAACGATGGAACATTGGCAAATTATCTTCATTGATAATTGCACTATCCTTTAATTAAACAAACAAACACACATGGACAGATCAAGGTCTCATGCTCCATTAGCATTTTCTTTATGATTATACTAAAAAAACTGCAGGTAAGTTGGAATGCTAACAAAAATGTCACCTTAGAAGCAGCTTTCTTTCAAAAAAAAAAGTTCTAAAAGGAGAATAAATACCCCTTTATAAAAGACTTAAAACTCTCAATTCAAACAGGTCTTCTTCAGGAAAGCCTTTCCTAAAGATGGGGGGATTCGGGGGCTGGTGAAATGTATATTAGATATATAAAAATAAATGCATGTATTCTCGTTGCACACAGTTCTATTATTATGTAATATTTAAACTCTAATTAAACAACTCCATCTATGTAATTTTTATTATTTAATGACTATCTTCTCCACTGAAAGGATGGGCACAGGGACCATGCTGTCTTTTTCATCATGGTAATCCTATGCCTTTGAACAATATTTAGCACATGGTCAATACTTACTCAACATTTGTAAAAAGAATAAATGAATGTGATCATAGTTTTTTAGATTTAAAACTAGAGAACTCACTTAAAAAATTTATGTCCCTGAGTGAAGATGATAATACTTTAAAGATGGTGTCTAATTTGTAAAAAAATGCTTTTGTCAATGAAAGGCTATGAAAGCATACCTGTAAAGCAATGGCTAATCGAATGAGATCAATAACTACTTCTTCATTGGCCAATTCAATAGTTATAAGAGCAAGAGAAGTATAAAGTAGCTCATAGTTCTTGTGAACATTGTCTTCTTCTTTACAGCCCAAATATATGTGCCGATACAGCTGCTGCCCATTCTGAAAAGGGAAACGATACAGAAAAAAGACAGTCTTGCTTAAAATGTAGCAGGGCAGATTTCAGAGGTGTATATAACCTCTTATAAAGTACCTATCTTATCACATAACATGGGAGAGATTTAAACTGATAATCGGAGGGTCAAATTGTATTCCAATTATTAACATCAATAAATGTATCGATATATAACTACACACTAACGCTGGAGTTGAAGACCAAATTAAACAAAAACAGCAAGTCAGAAACAGTTCCAGTGCAAACAATGAAAATGTCTTTAGTAATAATTTGAAAAGACAAGCAAATTATAGATAGATTTGAGAAAAACTGAAACAAATGGCAGAATTATGGGAGCCTTGGCAATAATAAGAAACACCTGGCTGAGCAGAAATGAACTCAGGTTTTCTTGCCTGAGGGAACAACCTCCTGGGAGGTGGGTTAGGAGCTGTGCAGGGAAGAGCACCTCCAGGCTCTGCCACACTTTGGTCTGAAGTGACACAGGCACGTCTAAAGTCCACCCACGAGGAGAGGTCACAGACACACCCCCAGGACTGTAAGAGGTTTCCCTCTAAACCAGAGGGAAGTTCTGTTAGTCAAAAACAGAAAAGCCTGTGGTCTAAAGCATTCCAGAGTACAGGTCCAATTGTCAAGTGACAACAAACAGAAATAAAAGCGTTTTTCCCATTTCAAAGTACCATGTGGTAATTAACTCAACATGTTACACTGGTCTGCAACACAAACTGTAAGTTACAATAGGGAAACTGAACGACTGCCACGCTTCCTCTCCACTAGGCCCCACTGCCCACCCCGGATATGACTTAACTTATCAGTGAGGAAGCGCGAGCATCAGTGTTTGTAAAAGCACAAAGCTCCCCCGGTGATTGTAAAGTGTGGCCAGGGTCACAGGCCACAACAGTAGTCTTCTGAAGCCAGTCCGTCTGTAGGGTTATGCATTTTGCTCTGTAATCTATTTAATATGCACATGGACCCATATAGGTAAGAGGCGCCTCTCCAGCTGTGCCAATGCCTGACTGGTTAACCCTGTTTAGGTCTGTGGTTCAGTATTAGTAAGTGGGAGTTTTCTGGCTACAGATACAAACTACGTATGTTCTTCTAATAGATTCCCCTTCATTTCATTTTAAGGTTACAGATCAATGCAAACCTACCCGAGAATTCAAATGGCTACAACTTAAGCCATGCATTATTTTTCAGAAGATAATCTTACCTTTTTCATGAAACTTGTGTCTTGTCTACAAATTTTTTCTCTTTTTATTTTTAGGTCAGCCACATCTGGTATTATTCTAGAGAGAACCAATGCATCATTTAAAGGAATGACTGTTATATCATCTTATATGACAAATCATAGCTATGCTTAGAAGTCTGAACTATTTACCACTCATTTCAATGAGCATTTTAAATAAGCTTATATATAATGATTCTACTGAATAACCGAGTTTAAGTATAATTGCACAAAGTAATCCTTGAGGCAAAACCAAAATAAAATTTATGGAACTAATGATTACTAGTAGATAAGATCTCTGAAAGTACATTAAAAGACCTTTAACATTTACTATCTTAAAATATATTAGTAATTGTTATACAAATTAAATTCTGGGATTAATAAAACCTAAAAATCCTAGATAAAAAAAAGTACAATACTGCATAATGGTAATGGTGATGGTTCTAACTGTGAATTTACTGAAAACCTCTGAATTAATAAATACTTTAAAAGGGTAAAAAAACCCCAAAACAATCAATACTGTACTTAAATGCATTAATGTAGAAATCTGAAAATTTCATCATTAAGCCTATTTTCAAACAACACATACCTGATCCCTCGAAGCTTTGCCCT
Organism: Bos indicus x Bos taurus; assembly: GCF_003369695.1. NCBI lineage: Eukaryota > Metazoa > Chordata > Mammalia > Artiodactyla > Bovidae > Bos > Bos indicus x Bos taurus. The sequence continues at coordinate 9,083,876 of NC_040089.1, forward strand.
GTTGTCATGGCGATCCATCAGATTATGCATTACTTCCAAGACTAACTGTCTCAGTTCATAGTCTTCCATGAGGGACGGTGATAACAAAGGGTCCAGAAAAGACCCTGGCAGTGCAGTAACTATTGTCTTCGCTTTGTATCCAGAAGTTACCTGATTATAGGGAGGAAAAACAAGCAAAACACCTTTGTCATGAATCCTTCTTTGGTAAAACTCTCAAGTTGTTTTCTAAGAATCATTAGCTTAGGGAAAACAGGAAGTATAAACGTAAGTCTAAAGGAAAAACTAAAAGAAAATTTGTGAGATGATGAGGATTTTACAAAAACAGCATTCATAAAGTTAATAAAATCAGTATCAGCACACATTTACCTTATGTCAGGCATGACTCTAAGCACTGTATGTGTACTAACTTCATCATTACCATGTTCCTGTGAGGCTAGGAATTATTACTGCTTCCCCATTTTGTAAAAGAAAACCGAGGCTCAGACAGGTTAAGAATATATGGGGCAGGAAGTCAGTACTAAATGGATATAAGGAAATTAGATAACAAATAACACAGGTAAGATTTGAAAATTTTAAACTTGCAAATAATTATTTTATTTTAAATTAAGCAGTTCAGTTTAATAGGAATGCATTTTCATCTTGGAAAGCTCTTTTCATTATTTGATGTGACATTTCTGAGTGTATTCCTATCTCTAAAGTTGGAGCTTTTAATCAGCCTATACTTAAATGCCATTAAACAGTTTAACCATAACACACAGACATTCATTCAGTTGACTGTGTAGTACAACTAGGATTAGAGACAAGGCTATTTGCTCAGGGAATTTATTTAATTAAAAAAAGCTTAGGGCCAAATGAAATTTCAGGTGGGTAATCTCTATTTATATTAAGGATTACAAGCATATACGGAACATCTACCATTTATATTTGGGCATTCATTATAGGATAAAGGTGATTTTATAAGTGAGTAGAAATTGGTGGGACATTTACTACTTACCTAAAAAACCTAAAAACATATCTGTATTTTATATCACATACAGAAATAGATAAACTTCAAAGTTCTAGATGTGGAAAGCCAAACTGTAAACCTTTTGTAAAAAGATATAAACAAATGTGTTTATATCATCAGAGCAGGCAAAGAGCTCTTAAACAAGATACAAATAAAAAAGCAAAAAACATATAGGCAAGAACTGAGAAATCTGGCTATAGCTGGGCCCAGGCATCATCTCCTATAAAATGGTAATGCCTTCTGCCTTCTGTATCTTTCATCATTATGCAAACCAAATATGATGATGGGAAAGTGAGGAATAAACAGTAAAAGCAAAATTCAAGTACATTCAAGTATAGTATACAAACCACAGAAAGAAAACTTACCATAAATGGTATCTTATAAGAAAAAGAAGCTGATAATGTGAAGCTATTCTTTTAACCTCTTTAATAATTTAAGGTTAAGGGTGTTCTTTACCAGTCTTAAATTCCTTACCATAAGCAAAGATCGCAGCAACATTATTTGAATCCGCCTGGTTCCCAAATCCCTAAAATACACAAAACAGTAGTATTATCTTATTAAAAGTAATTAACCTTATTTACTTAAATTATTATTTTTGATTTTAAAACTCTATTCATATTAGCGAAACAGACTTTGCTTTCATACTAAGTCTGGCTCATTTTATATTTTAAAGTAAACTTCATATGAATTACAGGGTTATATGCACAAAAATCAAATTCAAACAAAAAACATTAAAAAGCTATTGGTTCACAAAGGAAACAGACCTATGCATGTAATGACATGAAAAGTCAATTGTATTAAATCACAACAAAAGATCCAGAATAATTAAAAGATACTATAAACTGGAGAATATATCTAATGCAAATATAATTGACAGATATAATATCTATGTAATATATATTAATAAGAAGGCAAGAATGTGCCTAATTGTTATACAAATAATTCTTTCAAAAAAGAATTAACAAATGAAAAAAGGGTTATTAATGGTCAAACAAATAAATATCTTAAATAAGACTATCATTTCCTTATTAAATTCTTTATAAACTAAAGCATTAGCATGTTGTAAAATCAAATTAGGGCTTCCCTGGTGGCACAGCTGGTAAAGAATCTGCCTGCAATGTGGGAGACCTGGGTTTGATCCCTGGGTTGGGAAGATCCCCTGGAGAAGGGAACGGCTACCTACTTCAGTATTCTGGCCTGGAGTATTCAACTTTACAGTTTGAGAAATTTTCAGTTTGAGAACACAGGACAACCACAAAAACATACCCTAATTGACTGATATCCAAAGTATGTGTAGATGTTCCAAAAACAGGTACTTTCCCCATAATGAACATCATGATTTCTGACCTCTGATAATCTGGCAGGTTACTTCCAAAAAATCCTGTAAAAATATCAAGATAAATTTAAGATGTATTTTTCAAATTGAAAACTTAATTTTTCCATAAAATAAAAAAATCATAATATTAGGTTGGTCAAAGTTTCATTTGTTTTTTTTCAATAAGATGGTTCTATTAATGCTTAGCTGTCTTTACCTTCATTTGAAACAATTTTGATAGACTGTACTGTGACAGCTGTCATATCAGCAGTGCATTAAGAAAAAACACTTACCAAAGTTGAATTTTTGTATAGCCATTTTAGTACTGAAGATGGAAAAAAAGAAACATTTACAGCATGTCATGCTTTATTATTTCAAGAAAGGTAAAAATGCAACTGAAATGCAAAAAAAGGATTTGTACAGTGTATCGAGAAGGTGCTGTGACTGAATGAATGCATCAAAAGTGTTTTGTGAAGTTTTATGCTGCAGATTTCTCGCTGGATGATACTCCATGGTCAGACTGACCACTTGAAGTTGACAGTGACCAAATAGAGACATTAATTGAAAACAGTCAACATTACACCATGCTCTATATCCTTGTACCCATTGTGCACATGTGTGTGTGTGTGTCTGTGTGTCTGTGTGTGTGTGTCTGTGTGTGTGGAGTGGAGTAGCGGGGAAGCATGTGATTTTAAACCCTAAGTATCAGTATCCAGATCCTGGTCTCTAATGTCTTGCTAGATGTAGGGAGAGCAGAGGATCTGCATGGTCCTAAAGTCTCTTCTCAGACACTGCTTATTGTTTACGAGGGGGAATGGAAACTGTGCAGCAGAGAAGCACAGCAACACGCTGAGTGACCACAACTACCACCACCAGCAAAAAGCGGACACACACTGTGTGCCTCTGTATGGGAGGATCTGAGAAGAACAGTACCCCTTAAATAGCATCCTCCCAGACATGCACACGCTGAATCTAACCATGAAGAAACATTAGACAAGCCCATGTGAAGGAGACTACAAAGGAGAGTTTTGTAAAGTGAGGGGTAAGGGGGACCTATCCTGGAGGGGGGAATGGCAACCCACTCCAGTATTCTTACCTGGAGAATCCCACGGACAAAGGCGCCTGGCAGGCTACAATCACAAAGAGTTGGACATGACTGAAGTGACCTGCCAGCAGCAGCAAGGGGGACCTATACTCTTACAAAACGTCCGTATCATAAGAGAATGTTCCACACTAAAGGAACCAAAGAAACATCACAACTAAACACAATATATGATCCTAGACTGGATCCTGGACCTAAGGGAAAACACGCTATAAAGGACATTATCAGGTCAAATGACAAAACTGAAACATGCAAGTTTGATTAAAGTACTGCTGCTGCTGCTGCTAAGTCGCTTCAGTCGTGTCCGACTCTGTGTGACCCCACAGACGGCAGCCCACCAGGTTCCGCCATCCCTGGGATTCTCCAGGGAAGAGTACTGGAGTGGGGTGCTATTGCCTTCTCCGGATTAAAGTACTATATGAAGTTAAATTTACTGATGTTGATAACTGTATTCTAGATATGTACGAAAATATCTTTATTCTTTGGAAAAAATACTCTGTAGTAAAGAGCCATGATATATATGTACTTAATATGCAGTGGTTAGGAAAGAAAGGTAGATGGACACATGCATGCATCTCTCTATATGTATAGATTTATATATGCACATATATGTAGATATACACATATATATACAGGTATGCGTACGCACACAGAGAAACGCAGAAAGGGAGGGAGAGAGGGAGACAGGCAGAGAGAGAAATGCAATGATATAATAAAGGCATAGAATATTAAGAGATGAATCTGGTGAAGGTACATACGGTGTTTGTGGTTGTAATTTGCTGTATTCTCGTGTTTGTTTAGTTTCTAAACACAAAGGTTTTTTTTAAGTCTAACCTATCATTCACCTTTAACTAATGCAGCGTGACAGTCAAGTCCTTTCAATGAGGGCTTTCTGAATCACCGTTTTCCATAGTAACCTGAAAAGGGAAACGTACTCACCTATTGTTTGGATGACAGCGTTCTGCACAATCTTCTCATCGCTGTCTTTGGAACTTGTGTCTAAGTTGGCATTGCCCGTAGAGCCTGCCTGCAAATCATTTGCTTCCAATTCAACACTGAAACGCAGATGCTTCAACAGGGTGTTGAAGACTTCCAGCACTGTGGGTCCTGCAGATGAACCCTGGTGTGAGCGAGTACATTCTTCCAGCGTCACAGACTCAAAGCCAATACTCATGTTTCTCAACAGAGACTTCCAGATATTTTCTAAGTAGCTGGCAATACTTCGTAATTTATGAACTAACCATTCATTAAAAAAGTAAATGAGAAATCCCTAAGCAAGAAAGTCTCCTAGCTATTCCAGCAAACATCTACTGGGCATCTCGGAACAACTGGCTGTTGGAATCTTTGATACAAACACACAAACATGCATATTCTTATAAAAGTTACCAAAAACTTTGCATCTATCTAATCTTGTCTACTCAAAAGAATGCATATTGTGATAACCTGCTGGGTCAGAATCCATAGAATTATGATAATAGAGCCCACTGTAGCATAAGAAATTTATTCTGCATCTTTTACGGCTGAAGAAGAAAGAATTTTGTCTCAATTATTAGAATGAAGCTAGCCAATTTACCCAATTTGGGTAAACTACATTTACTCTCTGCTTTTAATTCTGTGAACACTCTGTGTGTTTCTGTCAATGCATCCATCACAATACAGTCTAATCAGTGCTTTTTACTTCTGCCTTCTAGATTATAACCTTCTCCAGGACAGGCAGCCTCGTGTAATTCCTTCTCTGAATGTATTAACCTAACACACAGTTCCTCACACATAAAAGACATCAGTAGTGAGATGACTCAATCAATGCATCATCTGTGATTCAATTCATATTAATATGTCAAATGAAGTAGCTCTCCAAAAAATAACCTGTTTCCATCTCTTTGAGGTAAATTATGAGTAATGATGAGTCCATATACAAAATGTGCACTCTCATTTGACACTGAGTGAGCATTACAATATTTCAGTAGGTAATACATAGTTCCACTTTGATTTGAAGCAAAGAAAACATAACTAGATTTTCCTAACTTCAGAAATTTTATGAGGGACCCTTTCATCCTTCTAATCACACGAGTGAAAAATCATGATGTCTGACCTGTCCCTTCTCCGTGTTACCCCCACAGTCAGTCAGTTAATCAAATCCTGCTGACTTCACATTCCCACTTTTGCTGCTGCCATCAAGGTCAGCATCATATAACATTATCTCTGATGAAGACTGTAGTAAATCTTTAAAGCATGTTAGTCAACTGAAGAGTTATACCCACGATCTGGCCACAATTTGAATCTGAAGCCATGTCCCTGGCTTCCTCCACACACCGCCACATGTCCCAGTCAAATGGGCTACATAATGCTTTGCTCCTACTAATCCATTTTCCCCCTTCTCTGGACCTTGGCTTTCTTATGATACTTGATCAAAATGTGCCTTATATTATGGCATCAGGGAGAGGTGTCTAACTCAGTAAACTGTAAGTTTCTTGTTATATCTGTACCCCTCCCAAATGTTTAGCATATAACTGGTTTCAAAATCTTTACTGGAAAAGAGGAAGGGAAGGAGAGACTGAGGTGGAGAAAATGTTTAACTGTACATTAAAGAGGCCTGACAATAGTCATGGAAAACCAAAATTTCAAGAGAAATTATAGCACATTCAAAAATGTTAGAAATATATTCAGCATCCCACACAGTGCTATACCTGCTGGAAAAAACATTCTGTAAAAGATTAATGTTTTTTGGGGGAGCTGGCACTTACCTATGGAACCTTTAGCAGCAATGGCAACAGCCTCTAACAGAACCTGAATAATACCTGCTCGAACTCGTGGGGAATCTTTTTTACAAGCATCAAGGTGTCCGAGAATCTCCTGGATTACATGGTGAGAATACTGAGCCTAAGAGAAACAAAGTAGTGTAAGAATATATGAACAATTATATACATCCTGGAATTCATAAAAATGATAAATCATGTGACATTAAAACATCCAATTTAGGCGACTGGTACTTAAGTCATGGAACAATATATATAGCCATTAAAAACCATTCTTTTTAAGAATAAGGATAATGGGAAATACTCATGATATCCTGAGTGAAAAAAAGCAAGTTGTAAAATGTGTGCTGTGCTAAGTTGCTCAGTCATGTCTCTTTGCAATCCCATGGACTGTCTGTGGGGATTCTCCAGGCAAGAATACTGGAATGGGTTGTCATGCCCTACTCCAGGGGATCTTCCCAACCCAGAGATCAAACCCAGATCTCCCGCATTGGAGGCGGATTCTTTACCATCTGAGCCACCAGGGAAGCCCAGTTGTAAAATACTGTGTTAAATAAAATTCAATCTGTTTTTTAAAAAAAGTATATAAGACTAGAATTATATATGACTAAATGTTAACAGCAGTCATCTCTGAGAAAGAGATTTATGAGAAAATTTTTATTCTCATAATAAATATTATCCTGAATGTATCAGGATAGCCTTAAAAAATAGAAATTCCCATCCTGGTGGGTACTAACATGCAATTTTCGATGAATGGACTTCTTATAGTGAACGTAAAGCTTCTTCTAAAGCAATGCTATGGACCAGAATAATTTCTTAAACATTTAATCAACAAATATTGATTGATTCCTTCAGTTTCTTCAACTTTAGCATTTACTCCTTGCAAAAAATAATTTCATCTAGTAACTGAATCTGAATGAGGAGGGCAAATGAAGAAATATAAGGCTACGAAGACTAGGGGAAGAGCCTTAATTATGTCTACAGATTGCCAGATCAACTGCTCACCTACTAAACTAAAATTAAAAGATCTTAAAAGTTCTCATCAGAAGAAAAAAAACGTGTAGCTATGTGAAGTGATGGATCTTGAGAAAACTTACTATGAGAATCATTTTGCAACATATACATATACCAATCATGTTGTACACCTTAAACTTATATAACATTATATGTCAATTATTTTCAATAAACTGGGAAAATTAAAAAAAAAATTATCCTTCCACATATAAACCAGCTTTATACTAGCTACCAAGTATTGAAAACTTACATTATGCTCGTCTATAATTAGTATTTTATTCAGACACAAAGTTTTAGAATAGGATGAACAGAATTCGGATCCTGACTTTCTTACCTGTGTGCCCCTGAGTGAGGTACCTGATCTCTCTAAAGGTCAGTTTTCTGATCTATAACATGGGGACAACAACATCTACTTCATGGAAAAGGAAATGGCAACCCAATCCAGTATTCTTGCCTGGAAAATTCCAAGGACAGTAGAGCCTGGTGGGATACAGTCCATGTGGTCACAAAGAGTCGGACACAACTGAATGACTAACACTTTCATACTTCACGTTCACTTCATAAAATGAGGAGGATTAAATGAAATAAAGCATGTAAGGTTATTAGCACAGTCAGAGGCACAGCCAGCACTTGATAAATGTCAGCTTCTATTTTAGTATAAAAATGAAGCATTCAGTGCATGCGCTAAAATTTTCTTTTCAGAAACAAGGAAACTAAAGCTCAGAGAGGCTAAATAATCTGCCTAAGTTCTATGCAACCAGGAAACAGCCCATCTAGGCTGCAAATCCTGTTAAGACCGGTACTAAAAGCTGTGCTGCTTCTTACAACCTTATCTCCTTTAAATTAATGATGACTTTTTAGGGTATTAAAAATGCAGATGTTTAAAAAAAGACCTAAAATTCCAATTGAATTAAGAGGTAGCTGGGTCTGTCCAAGTTTTTCTATAGTAGATGACAGTGCCTCATCAAGGTTCTATGAATACCAGAGGAGTTAATACATTAATACATGCACTATCACACAGCAAATACCCTATAAATGTATCAGTCACATGCTGCTGTAATAATCAATTCTAATACTAGTTTATCAGTAAAACACCAAGTACACAATAATGTATTTAATAAATGCACAATAATGGTTATCATCATAAAATCATTTAGTTATTTTTATTAGATATCTTTTCATCTTGGCAAATAAGAATATAAGTATAAATAAAAATAAATGTCAAGAACTAAATTAAGAATATGTCTTATCTCCTATAGTGTTTTCTATCTCTGAAGACATCCTTACTGACAGAGAACCAAAATTACTTATATAATATATAATCCTTATATATATACTTACATAATCCTTATATATACTTATATAATATATTCAATCCTTACCTGAATGGAATACATTATAATTTTAAAGCAGTGAACTGCAAATTCATTGGGATCCCATAGTTTGTGATGATCCAAATGCCTGTAATTAATAGTAAGAAAACTACTTTAAGAATTCCTTATTTTTATTATACTTTCTCCTCTAGAATCCTCAATAATATACAAAGCTTAACAATCAAAAGAATATTATCTAAAAGAGAAGCTAAGTTTCCATTTCAAGAACTATATTTATTTCCCTTTACTGGCAGATCCTTTCATAAAACAACAATAAAAGCTACTATATATGTGTGATTTTTAATACCTACATGAGCTGGTAAGAAAGAAAAGTCCCTCAGTCTAGACTCCACAGGAAGGTGGAATCTGAAGAAGTCAGTATACCCTGAAGCCAGCAGCTATCTTAGGTACATCTTCAGATCTCCAGTAATTGACAGGTAGTGGTTTAATGGGATACACAGAAAACTGGAGACAAAGCTTAGGGTCCACCTGGGAAAGATGGCTATTGGATCAGAAATACATGCATCAATCCAAGACCATTAAGTCAATCCAAGACACCTTCAGTGAATGTGTGGAAATGTTTCCTGTAGAAGCTGTCTGTGTTGGCCTTGACTCTGAGAGGAACCACAAAAAGTCTAAGTCTCTCTGGAAAGTCCTTCCCAGCACCCAGAGAGTAGTCTGACAGAATTCATAAGTATCTGTGTGGTTGAAAAAAACTGAACCTAAGGTTGTAGTTCAAAGTGGTTCCTGGATAACACTGCACCCATGTCTTTAGCAGAAGCAAAATAAAGCCTTTTATGGACTATATACATCATTAATCCAAGCCTCATATCCACAAGAAAATGACAATGAATATGGGCTCAAAATTCAAATTCCCAGAACACATAAGGTAAAAAGCCACTATGAATGTCAATGATCTCTCAAGTTTTTAAGGGACTAGAACAAGTTTTTTAGGACTTTTATTCACGACTATATTCTCCCTAAATGCCTAGTATCTAATTTGCAGAGGGCATTTAACATTTAAATAACTAATTAACTAGCCAATATGTAATTAACTATTTAACATTTTTTTTTTCTTTTTTTTTCCCGCCCGCCCCCTCTCTATTTAACATTTAATTAGATTAATTAACTAACACATGATCAGGATGTAAGTCCATTAAGTTATACATAGAGAAAAATACAGCCCATTTTCAAGTTACTCAAGCAATCCATTATAGTTAACATGGTAACGTCTTCTACAATAGCTCTCTAGATTTTTAGGGCGATATAGACTACCTCTTAGTTAATAACAGGATTAAGATAAAAACTTGGAGAAGGGCATGGCAACCCACTTCAGGATTCTTGCCTGGAGAATCCCCATGGACAGAGGAGCCTGGTGGGCTACAGTCCATGGGGTAGGAAAGAGTCGGACACAACTGAATGACTAAGCACAAGCACAAGATAAAAACTAGAATTCTGATATTAAATCAGCAGGTCTAGACATTAAACAATAAATCTGCCCTCAGTTATATCTGACATAATTTGATTAGTGTTTAGCAGCATTTTCATAAGCCCAGAGAATCTTTAAACAGTAAACATCATTTTTTGGTGGTGGTAGCAGTAAGGGGTAATCTCTTTGAAAATATAAAAATTCTCTGATTCTTAATTTGTGGTTTATAGATTCTTGTACTTAAGATCAACTTTGCACCAAAATATTTTCGCTAAAAAAAAAAAAAAAAAAAAGACTTCTGGATATTACATTTAGACTACTTTATACATGCTATAAAGATGGAACTGGGAAGGGGAAAGAACAAGGCAAACGATTAAAAAAAGACTAGCAAAAATATCCAGAAATAACACAGAATATTATATAGGTCTATATGTGCCAACTGAGTTAGAGGCTTGACAAGAGCCTCCATGTCTATGTGGAGAAACTCAAAGCTTATAAACGTATTTTGCTTGGAGGGCAGCATATAAGTACCAACAAGATATTTAATATTCCTGTGATTAGTCACTCAGTATACAATAAAATTTACTCAAGAGAAGAGAATGTAATCTAAGGCAGCCCAGTCACACAAAAAAGAAAGCAAAGAAAGAGAAGCCAAATATGAGGAAGTAACCAGAAATTAAACTTGGATTACTGTGATACTGAATGGTTTGCCTTGGAAACGAACAGAGATTATTCTGTCGTTTTTGAGATTGCATCCAAGTACTGCATTTCGGACTCTGTTTTAGCCCCAACCAGTAACGCGGAAGAAGCTGAAGTTGAACGGTTCTATGAAGACCTACAAGACCTTTTAGAACTAACATCCAAAAAAGATGTCCTTTTCATTATAGGGGACTGGAATGCAAAAGTAGGAAGTCAAGAAACACCTGGAGTAACAGGCAAATTTGGCCTTGGAATACGGAATGAAGCAGGGCAAAGACTAACAGAGTTTTGCCAAGAAAATGCACTGGTCATAACAAACACCCTCTTCCAACAACACAAGAGAAGACTCTATATATGGACATCACCAGATGGTCAACACTGAAATCAGATTGATTATATTCTTTGCAGCCAAAGATGGAGAAGCTCTATACAGTCAACAAAAATAAGACCAGGAGCTGACTGTGGCTCAGATCATGAACACCTTATTGCCAAATTCAGACTTAAATTGAAGAAAGTAGGGAAAACCACTAGACCATTCAGGTATGACCTAAATCAAATCCCTTATGATTATACAGTGGAAGTGAGAAATAGATTTAAGGGCCTAGATCTGATGGATAGAGTGCCTGATGAACTATGGAATGAGGTTCGTGACACTGTACAGGAGACAGGGATCAAGACCATCCCCATGGAAAAGAAATGCAAAAAAGCAAAATGGCTGTCTGGGGAGGCCTTACAAATAGCTGTGAAAAGAAGAGAAGCGAAAAGCAAAGGAGAAAAGGAAAGATATAAGCATCTGAATGCAGGGTTCCAAAGAATAGCAAGAAGAGATAAGAAAGCCTTCCTCAGCAATCAGTGCAAAGAAATAGAGGAAAACAACAGAATGGGAAAGACTGTAGATCTCTTCAAGAAAATTAGAGATACCAAGGGAACATTTCATGCAAAGATGGGCTCGATAAAGGACAGAAAAGGTATGGACCTAACAGAAGCAGAAGATATCAAGAAGAGGTGGCAAGAATACACAGAAGAACTGTACAAAAAAGATCTTCATGACCCAGATAATCACGATGGTGTGATCACTGACCTATAACCAGACATCCTGGAATGTGAAGTCAAGTGGGCCTTAGAAAGCATCACTACGAACAAAGCTAGTGGAGGTGACGGAATTCCAGTTGAGCTATTTCAAATCCTGAAAGATGATGCTGTGAAAGTGCTGCACTCAATATGCCAGCAAATTTGGAAAACTCAGCAGTGCCCACAGGACTGGAAAAGGTCAGTTTTCATTCCAGTCCCAAAGAAAGGCAATGCCAAAGAGTGCTCAAACTACCACACAATTGCACTAATCTCACATGCTAGTAAAGTAATGCTCAAAATTCTCCAAGCCAGGCTTCAGCAATATGTGAACCGTGAACTTCCTGATGTTCAAGCTGGTTTTAGAAAAGGCAGAGGAACCAGAGATCAAATTGCCAACACCCGCTGGATCATGGAAAAAGCAAGAGAGTTCCAGAAAAACATTTCTGCTTTATTGACTATGCCAAAGCCTTTGACTGTGTGGATCACAATAAACTGTGGAAAATTCTGAAAGAGATGGGAATACCAGACCACCTGATGTGCCTCTTGAGAAATGTATATGCAGGTCAGGAAGCAACAGTTAGAACTGGTCATGGAACAACAGACTGGTTCCAAATAGGAAAAGGAGTATGTCAAGGCTATATATTGTCACCCTGCTTATTTAACTTCTATGCAGAGTACATCATGAGAAGCGCTGGACTGGAAGAAACACAAGCTGGAATCAAGATTGCCGGGAGAAATACCAATAACCTCAGATATGCAGATGACACCACCCTTATGGCAGAAAGTGAAGAGGAGCCTCTCGATGAAAGTGAAAGTGGAGAGTGAAAAAGTTGGCTTAAAGCTCAACATTCAGAAAACGAAGATCATGGCATCCAATCCCATCACTTCATGGGAAATAGATGGGGAAACAGTGTTAACAGTGTCAGACTTTACTTTTTTGGGCTCCAAAATCACTGCAGATGGTGACTGCAGCCATGAAATTAAAAGATGCTTACTCCTTAGAAGAAAAAGTTATGTCCAACTTAGATAGCATATTCAAAAGCAGAGACATTACTTTGCCAACAAAGGTCTGTCTAGTCAAGGCTATGGTTTTTCCTGTGGTCATGTACGGATGTGAGAGTTGGACTGTGAAGAAGGCTGAGCGCCGAAGAATTGATGCTTTTGAACTGTGGTGTTGGAGAAGACTCTTGAGAGTCCCTTGGACTGCAAGGAGATCCAACCAGTCCATTCTGAAGGAGATCAGCCCTGGGATTTCTTTGGAAGGAATGATGCTAAAGCTGAAACTCCAGTACTTTGGCCACCTCATGCAAAGAGTTGACTCATTGGAAAAGACTCTGATGCTGGGAGGGATTGGGGGCAGGAGGAGAAGGGGACGACAGAGGATGAGATGGCTGGATGACATCACTGACTCGATGGACGTGAGTCTCAGCGAACTCCGGAGTTGGTGATGGACAGGGAGGCCTGCATGCTGCGATTCATGGCGTTGCAAACAGTCAGACACGTCTGAGCGACTGAACTGAATCAGAAATTAATAAAACAAGATACATCATACTTGGACACTCTACTTTAATATTTTAGTGGGCATATGCATTCCAAGTTGTGAGCAGAAATCCCAGCGAAACAATGCACATGATACCACGAGCATGACTGCATTTCCTACTTAAGAGGGAAAAGCGGGGAAGTGCTTGAACCAGTGCTCAAAGGGACTTTGTCTGACTCAATCCCATACTCTTCCCACACCACTATACTGGCTCCATGAGTAACTCTCTCATACAGGTAAGAGGATTTCAAATAAACTCAAACAGAATGCATACAGCACAGTTAGATGCAACCAGGAAAACACCAAGGACTTACGCAAAAACTGGTCTCACAGCGTTATTCATATTCCCAAAGCTCGCCCGGCCCAGCAGTTCTCTGAAGCAGTTTTCAGCCAGCACAGCGGGATTCTCTTCTTTGTCTGCTGCTGAAGGAGAAGGAGGAGGGCCTATGCGACTGGGAAGAAAAGAGAAATGAAGACAAACAAACCAATGCAAGACTTCTGACACCAGTTCTAACAGTTAAACAGGAGAGATTTGACTTCTCAGAATTTCCAGCATGACATTTTCTTTTTACCTCAAAATAACTTTAGAGCTTAATTTTACTTCATGAAGTCAATACCTTGAAGCTGATCATATAATCTTTCAAAACGGGAGAACTAAATTCAGTTGTACTAACTTGTTCCTAACTAATAGAATATATTTTCCAAAGGCAAAATACTCAACAGTTGCTACTTTGTAAAGTTCCTACAACTTCTCTACATTTAGAGCACAGTCTCAGCAAGAAAAAGGTACCCAAAGATCACCCAGTTTAACTGTAAGAGAGCAAAAATAAAATCAAGTAGAAAATTATGACACAGTGTAAACAAAAGCTAACTAGAACACCTGGAAATCTCCTCAGTAGACACTATTTGTTCATATTTTAACACTTTATTTCATGTACAATAACAACAAAGAAAAGCGTATCTGTGGCACTGGGATAAAACCATGAGAAAATACAATTTCTTATAATTTGTCAACCAACTTAATTTAATCCTGTACCTCAAGAGCCATAATCATGGGGAATCAGTTCTCAACCAGCTAGGTACCTTCAGAAAAACTAACCTCAGCCACAATGTCAAAACTAGGAAAGATACAGAAAGTGCTAAAATATACCAAGTTTCACACTTTATGTTTTCAAACCTGCAGACAATCACATTTAAGAAATCTAGTGTAAATATTTTCTGTAATTGCTATAAATTTCAATCAACATATTAAGTGCCTACAGAGCTACCAATTTCATCTTTTCACTTCTAGACCATGTTTACTTTGGCACTTCACACATAATCATCAAAACTACAAATAAAGTTAAACTTTTAGAACTACAGAATTAAGTATCTTTTAAATTTGATTCAGACTTTCCCTCTTTAAACTACAAGAAAAGGGAGATCAGGAAATAAGCCAAACTGGAAAACACTGCTTCTAAAACTTGGTTGTATAGTACCTCTGTGTAAGGCAACAGAAATCTGCCAGGAAAGCATGCTTATGGCATCTGAAAAAGGAGAATAAGTACAGAATCCTAAGTGCAACAGGCTACTGGTGTGTGGGGAGCGGAGGGGTCAGCATATGCCCCAAAACAATATTCCATGCCAAAATATCTTAGAATAAATAAGAAATAGTCTAGTATTTATGTTGGAAAAGCATAGAGAGTGAATAGTAGCTGCTATTATTAGTAGTAGTAGCAGTATTAACTCCCTATGAAAAAGCACCTTGGATCTCTAAATAATAGAAGTTCAGTTTATAATCTCTATTTCTTACACCTGCAGCTTAAATGGTACTAATTCAAATAGCAATCTAGACTGCCCATTAATAAGCAGCAAGTGATAATTTATTCTAAAAGAAATAAAGCCTTAAGTGTCTGAGTAAGAATCTGTGGTCTACTCAGCCTAATGTGGTGACTAAAGATGGTAATTTTTTCAGAAAGGATATATATTTAAATTCACTCAAGTTTAGGAGACTACTGTATACATAATACTAAAGATAAAACATTCTTATCCAACAAGCAAGCACACATACACCATACAGAAAAACACAGCCCCACCCTTCCATCTTTATTCAATACCTGTCAGCCTCTTCTATCTTTTGCATGTTGAACAGCAGGGATGGAACAATTTTATCCATATGCTGAGGCTCCCAAATGGTAGCCCGAAGTTCATCATTTACTGTTTTACGAACCACACCTTGAATACCTCTGATTCCAGCGATTCGGATTCTATAAAAAAAAGGAAAAAAAAAAAAATTCAGTCATGAAAAAAGTTTTTTAAATAAGTTTGTTAGCTTAGTTAAGGGAATGGATGTTAAATAAATACTATTATCTCAAGTCAATAAAACAAAAATAACAGTAAGTCTAAGAAATTAAAATCTCAAAAATCTAAGATGGACAGAGATACGGTAGTTCCAAAAGAAACTGACTTTTAATCTTTCTGTAATCAGCATTTAAAGTTAAAAAGGACTGTCAAATATAAGGTTAGTCTGTGTGTCAGTTTTCAATAAAATAATCAAAAGAAATAGATTCTCCTATATTCTCTCACATAAAGCATACCAAAGTTTTCTCAGGTCAGTCTTCCAAGGCAATAGAAATAAAAACAAAGATAAACAAATGGGACCTAATCAAACTTGTAAGCTTTTGCACAAAAAAGAAAACCATAAATAAAACAAAAAGACAACCTACAGACTGGGAGGAAATATTTCCAAATGATGTAACTGACAAGGGCTTAACTGCTTATACAACTCAATAATGAAAAAACAAACAACTCAATCAAAAGATGAGCAGACCTAAACTTTTTCTCCAAAGAAGACATACAGATGGTCGACAAGCACATGACAAGATGCTCATCATCGCTAATTACTAGAGAAACGCAAATCAAAACTACGAAATACCACCTCACACCAGCCAGAATGGCCATCGTTAAAAAGTACACAAATAACAAATGCTGGAAAGGGTGTGGAGGAAAGAAAAGCCTCCTAGTACTGTTGGTGAGAATGTAAACTGGTGTGGCAGCTATGGAAACTATGGAGGCTCCTCAAAAAACTAAAAACAGGGTTGCCATATGATCCAGCAATCCTACTTCTATAGAAAGATATACTTTGAAAAGATACATGCACCCTGATGTTCAATGCAGCAGTATGTACAATAGCTAAGCCAGGGAAACAGGCTGAATGCTGTTTAGGTGCTCAATGACAGATGAACAGACAAAAGGAGATGCGAGATAGATACATATATAAATATATAAAACACACACACATACACACAATGGAATGTTACTCAGCCATAAAGAAGAATGAAATAACAGTATCTGCAGCAACGTGGCTGGACCTAGAGATTATCATACTAAGTAAGTCAGGAAGACAAATGCCATACGTCACTCACAAGAGGAATCTAAAGTATGACATAAATGAGCTCATCTATGACACAGAAACAAACCCACAGATATGAAGAGCAGAACTTGTGACTGCCGAGAGGGGTGGGGCAGAATGGACTGTGAATCTGGGACTAGCAGATGCAAACTATTATACACAGAGTGAATAAACAAGGTCCTTCTATATAGTACAGGGAACTATACTCAATATCCTGCAATAAAACCATCACAGAAAAGAATATGAAACATTATATATGCGTAACTGAATCACTGTGCTATATTACAGAAATTAATACAACACTGTAAATCAACCATACTTCAATAATGTTTAAAAAAGAATTAGATTTTTCTGAGAGGATGATAATAATTCAAACTAATGAGGATCAGATTCTCTCCCAGTTCTTGCCCAGAAGTCTCAGCAGTTCTTGCCCAGAAGTCTCAGCAGCCGCGTGAGAACAGGATTTTACCATCCTCAACACCCTTCATGTGTCCTCAGCCTGTCCCTCCATGGCTTCTCTCTGAGAACCTCTCCCCTCCAAGTCCACCTAGATGGAAGACTAGGCTGGTTCCTATAGAGGGATGACAAATGTGAACTAACAAAATGGAATGCGGATGACCCAAGCCATGCACACACTACACGCCTGTGTGTCCTGACACACACACATTACAGTATTAGACAGGTAACATTTTGAGAGGAGGCTGCCCTCTCTTCCCTTCTCAATTCAAAGGCCTCAAGTTCCTTCAGCTCTTCCTCATTCTTCTTTAAAAATAAAATCTAATCTATTGGTTCAAGGATGGGAAGAAAAGTAACCAGAAAACAGCATATAAAATCTGGGGAAAGAACAAGCTCGCAAGCAGAGCTAAGCTGGTAGCCCATCTTCCCTGAAACACCTTCACTCTGACCAAATGTGACTTATTTATCCTCCTTTTTAGCTACTAGACTTTCCTGGTGGCTCAGATGGTAAAAGCGTATGCCTACAATGCAGGAGACCCGGGTTTGATCCCTGGGTTGGGAAGATCCCCTGGAGAAGGAAATGGGAACCCACTCCAGTATCCTTGCCTGGAAAACCCCATGGACAGATGAGCCTGGTAGGCTACAGTCCATGGGGTCGCAAAGAGTCGGATATGACTGAGCAACTTCACTTTCACTTAGCTACTACCTGAAATATTCACCATTAGAAGTTTACTCAGCTTATCCAGGACTGTTTCCAATATAGGTTTAGAGACTGGAGGATGAGGGGCAGTGGGTGACATTGCTTCACAAGCCCGCGGGGAAATAACGCACACCTACAGGAGTAGTGGGTGGAGAATGGGATGTGGCAGTTACATGACACTGAACAGGTGAGGAAGTGAACGTGGAGACAAGACAAACTGTGCCTCGTACAAAGCTGGATCTGTTCATGCTGTTGTCTTAAAGTCTTGAGAGATTCTTCTGCAATCACAAAGGGATAAGCCTAACTTTACTACAAAGTTAGTATGTGCCAAGTCAAATATTTTATGAAAATCTTAAAGTCGCAGTCCCATTTCTTACTGGCCATGACCTCTAATTTTATTTGATAGTGTATTGCTAAAAATAAAGGGATTTCTAATAATAAAACAAAGCCATGAACATATTCCATGAAAAGTGAAAGAGAAAGTGTTAGTTGCTCAGTTGTGTCCAATTCTTTGCAACCCCATGGACTATAGCCTGCCAGGCTCCTCTGACCATGGAATTCTCCAGGAAAGAATACTGGAGTGGGTAGCCATTTCCTTTTCTAGAGGATTTTCTTGGCCCAGGGATTGAACCCAGGTCTCCTGCACTGTAGGTGTCTTCTTTACCATCTGAGCCACCAGGGAATGAGATACAACAAGAAAATAAAGCTTGACTGGGAATGGAACGGAGATGTTGATATTTAATACATAAAAGGTGGCCAAGGGAGGATTCTCATGATAAGATGACACCTGAACAGAAATCTGAACAAAGTGAGGTAAGAAGCCATATGGTAAGGATCTGGGGAGTTGTTCTAGGCCAGGGGCCACTCAGTCCAAAGGCCCTGGGGAGAAGTGTCCCTGATGTGCTCACGCAAGCGAGGAGACCTACGCAACGGATCAGCGTGGAAGCGGACAGAAATGACAGGATGCCAGGATCTAACCTCGATGCGGGCAGCATTACAGGGGCATTCTGGGCTACAGTGGAGACTGCATTTTATTCTGATCCCGTTAGGAAACCACTCTCAATTTTGCTGCTTCGGTCAGTTCTAACAGCAATGAAAAGCTGCACTTTAGGAATAAAGCGTACATTTCCCATCTTCTTTGGCAATCATTACGTAAGATATAAACACAATATTCACCAATAAACTACTCCATGACTATAAATTATAAAACAATACATACTCTGTTCGTATTTCTGGATCACTATGATAGGAGTGACACATGGCACTGAAGCGAGATACAAAAAAGTCATAACGTCTGTGATACGACGGTGTGTCCTCTTCAATATTTGCAAATTTGACAAACTAAAAAGAATAACAATAAAGTGTATTATCACCTTTTTCAAAGTGTAGAAAAAATACATTTATTTTCATGCATTATTTGTTACATTGACAAGAAATATCCAAATAAAAAGCAAATGAAATATGAAATATCATAAATGTCACATATATATGAAAGGAATTTTTTAATAACAAACTTCACAAAATCAAGAATATAGCATTGTGAGTGTTAACTATAACTTTCTGAGGCAGTTTCTTTGGAGGGAGTGAGTGCTTGCTTTGAAGCTCTTCTGCATTTCCCAGATGCTAGCAACGTTTTCATGATAACCACAGTCAGGCCGAAAGCTTCAGGAGTTCTATTTCTTAAATCATAGGTAGGACATCTTGACAGCTGTTGTATAACACATGAATGAATATTTATACAAACAAGATGGGACAAGAAAAAGGGCCCTAAGCTGAAGAAAACATCACCAACACAGTAAAGGAAAAAAAAGACTCAGACAGTAAAATTTATTCTACCTCTTTTTAAAAGATTAAAAAAAAAGAGAGAGAGAGATGCATATGTTTAGGAAATTTTAAATATCCTCATGAGTCACAAACCCAACCGTATGATCCCTTAATATGCATCCTTTTTTTTCTTATTTGCTTTCTCATTTATTTGGTGACTTATTGCTTCTAAAATAGCCTAAAGATGTCCTGGGAACAAAATGAAAGTAAGCATAAACTTGAAAAAATAAAATTATGACACTAAAAGTATTTTAAATTAATTCAGCCAGAGCCAAGTCATCTGTTTTAAATGATTTCATATGACTCATATGATCTAGAAAAAGGCCACAAATACCACACCTGGGGGTTCCATCCCTGGTCTGGGAAGATTCCACATGTGGCAGGGCAACTGAGTCTATGCACCCAACTACTGAGCCTGCGCACTCCAGAGCCTGTGCCCCGCAATGAGAAGCCCGCACAGCAAGTCCCCACTTAAGGCAAGCAGTGAAAGCCCACATGCAGCAACAAAAACCCAGCACAGCCAAAAAAAAAAAAGTACAAAGACTACTAATAAACACAAAAGTACTGAATCGGTCATGTTTGACTATTTTTTTAACATTCAATTTTCAATGTTTGACAACTTAGCACCCCAAAGAAATTAAAATCACACTTCCAGGAAATACTGTATAAATAATGTTGGTCAAGATAATATAGCATTTCACTTAATACAATTCACTCAAACCAAAAGTAAGTAACTGGAGATGTTTGTCTTTTTCTCAAATGACTCATTAAAGGAATTCTAACAGCATTGCTGACTTCATGGAGATTTACACTAAAAGTCCTTTGCTCCACAGCCATTAAAACATTTCCCCTAAATATACAGGATGGATGAATGACAAGGTCCTCCTGTACAGCAGTACAGGCAACTATATTCCGTATCCTGTGATAAACTGTAATGGAGAAGAAAGTGAGAAAAGTATACATTATATACATATAACTGAGTCACTTTGCTATACAGTAGAAATTAACACAATGTTGTAAATCAATTATACTCCAATAAACTAAAAAACAATTTCTCCTAGACTTTCCTCAGCCAACTGTAAAGGAAGCAGGAGAAGCATAAGTGGCCACGCTGACTGAAATGGAGCCTGTCACACCACCTAACTGTATTTGGAAATACCCAATATTTCCCTCTGAAACTAACGGACAAAATCATATTAAGGGTTTTCAAATAGGGATTTTATTTACATAATCTTGGTTAAAAAAGGGAAAATATTATATTACTACCAACAGTAATAACCAACAGTGCCATCACTGTTGTAAGAACTTTATATTAACTCACATCACACGACAGTCCTGTAAGATTGGTACTGTAATTATCCTCACTTCACAGATGAAAAACTAAGGCAGGGAGTGGTTAAATAACTTGCCCAAGATACACAGCTAGAAAGTGCTGTAGGCATAATTCAGAGTAAGGCAGTCGAACCCTAGAAGCCACGTTGCCAGTCAGCAACCACAGTCCCTAACCATGAAACAGCTGTCTGCAAGCAACAGCAGGTAACAGATGACTCTGCTGTTGATAAGAATCTGGATGGGAACGTGCAGACCGGTTGAACGGCTAAAAGCTCCCTCAGAGATGAAGCTGGAACTGAGAGACTGAGGCCAAAGGTGATCCAATGAAACTAAAGACGAGGAGCAAGGTTATCACTGTACTGTATTTTCTTTATTAGATATGCCTTCCCCACCCCACACATGTTTAATAAACTACAGTTCTGGATAAAAGAAAATGAATGTTGTTAGCAGAAACAGTTCAGAAGCAGTGTTAGAAGGCCAGGGGTGGGCAGGGGGAGATTGTGAGGGGACACGGACCCCTTCCACTTAATGGCCAACTGAGTTTCTACCACTTCTTGTGATTTGTTAATGTCCCGGATTTCACACAGAGCAACAATAAAACCTTGAGACAAACTGTTCTAATCATCTACAACTGTACTGGGTGCCCAAATACCCTGACCAGAGCATCTGCCTTTACCAGATAAGGACACTCGAAGAAGACTTAATCCAAGTTACGGTAATTACTCTTAAAATTAGAACCCTTTACTTACAGAATTTGTTCCAAGAACTTGAAGCTTTGGTTCCCCTGATTCCAGCAGTTTTGCTACCATATGAAGAAAGCTTTCTACAAACGGCTTGATGCTTTGAGAATGGCAGGCCATAAGAAGCTGGTCCAGTGCCTCCATAGCAATTAAAACATACCTGAACACAAGAGAAAAATAACATCAAAGCACCTCCAGCTCTCCAGATTCTCCTCAGTGCCCTCACAGGAATACTTAGAATAAATTTATTTAAATGCACAGAACAGAGAAAGGCAAATTTAGCAGCATCTGAGTGACTGCCTAATCCTCTCACAACACTAAGGATGTTGGGGTCATAAAACGACCTCAGGTGGGAGGACGCAGAGACTAGACTGCACTCCTCCACTCTTCTCCTCAGCAAAACCTCTCCCAGAGCTGCTTCCATGTTAACGTCCGTGAATGTTTTTGTAAACACAAATATTCTCCATTTTCCAGATTTTTAACCATATTTCTCTGCATCTGACCCAAGACAGTTATTACAAGAAATGAGCTTAAATTTCTAACACAATCTATTTGTATTTGTAAATATGAGTATATAAAACAGTATCAGCAATACTGTAAGGAAAGGGATAAATTTTACCTTCCAATTCATCAGATTTTAAAGCTTGTACTAAAAGTTAAAATTCAGAATTTAGATAACTTTACTTGAACAAATGACCATAAGAACTATTTGTATCAAGACTCCCATTTGTAGCAAATGCTCTAAATGGTAACAGTGTGAAAGCAGAGAAAGCCAGCGTATCATCTGGAAACTGGAATACACTAAGAAACTAGGATCACAAAATAATATGGAAAAATATTTATATACCAAATTGCAAAGTAATTACTGTTCAAGTACACAGAATGGATTAAGACAGTAGTCCTTTATTTATAGGTCCATGTATAGCTAGCACAGTTCACATCAGCACACCTGCTCAGAATTTACACATTCTGAACCTATTATAATACCTAAGCCTAAACATAGCCCTCTTTTATTGCTCCTCTGACAGGCAAAACTGGAGCTGTGCTAAAAATTAATTTGCTAACAGAATTTCTGATAGGTTTCAATTTTGAGACTGATTTTTAAATTAGAGTACTGCACTGACAGGCCTTTAAGGGAATCAATTTCTACTATTCCCATTAGGGAAGTTTAAAAATCAGAGGATGCTTAAACAAACAACTCTTTTAACTAACGTGAGTTTATTCTTAAACCTGACTACGAGGAAAGTAATAAAAGCTACAGCATCTATTCGGTGTAATACATATCCTCGTATGATATTGCAATGCTTTATTCTCCATCTACTATCTTTGCCTGCCTAGATGGCAAAATAGCTTCTAGGATGATTTAGCCTAGGAAGAATTTTCCAAAGATACTACAGTAGTTTCCTTACCCAGTACGATGTCTGACAACATCCCTGCTCAACCTTTCTGCCAGGTAAGAACCAATTCGATCCAGTTTCTCGGGAGCAGATACAGCATAAAATGTCAATTTCTCCATATCGGCTTTAACAAGCCCATCCTAAAAATAAAAACAACGAGTGAAATAGGTTCTACTTATGCCTGTATTTCCATGCTTAGTGTTTGTATTTCTAAGTGCTGCTTGCTTCTCACCCCCCCTTTATGGATTGGAAATTAATCCCTATTTACCCTCAGCCTGCCTGGATACAGTCTCTTTAGTGCTAATCACCATTCTGGATATGTAGAGCTTTCAAAAAGTTAAAGCATTGCCCTATTTCGGAAAGCATACACCTTCATGAGCACTGGATTATTCTAACACCTTCCTTTATATATTAAAAACAAAAAAACAGCTCAATTATACAATGTATTGTAGTAAGTATCAGCAAAGGTTCAGTTATCTGCTCTCCTCATTAGAGCACTCTTTGAAGGCAGGGACTATGACAGGTAGACATGTGCACTCTGGGCACCTGCTACTGGGTCCATTTTGGACACAGGAGATTTTTTTGTTTAATAAGTTAAAGATAAGAAGTGTTGTCACCTGGGTTTATGGTTGCCATACGTATGTAAGGTTCATGTAGATCTTTTCTTTTTCTTACATCTTATTTTACAGATTGCTCAAATAGATTTTTTCTAAATATTGGCACAAATAAAAATTCTGTGTAACCATTCTCCAACTGACCTGTCACCACTCTCATATCAAAAGTGTTCAAAGCTCCCTCACTGCCAGTAAGATAAGTAGATTTCTTATCTGTTATTCACATTCCTCCATAATCTTGCCTCCACCTTATCTTCATTAGCCTCATGTTTCAGATTCCTTAAAGAAATGATCTGAATATGCAGTCTATTAAATGATACTTTTGAAATTTCCAATCAGGAATTCAGGAATTGTGCACTAGTACCACTCATTATACTACGACTAGGTTACAAGAACTTCCACTTGAAGGTCCTGGTCCCAAATGTTCTCTCTTACTTTATCACACCTTTTCTCTTAGGTACAAAGAAACTAATCTCTGCTTCTCCAGATGCTGTATATCCTTCCAAGTTCATTTCTTCTGTGAATCTTCGCAGAGATTGCCAACTCAGAGTGAGTGGTACCTTCCTGATTTAAAGGCAGAAACTTTACCCCTGTTTTACTTAACATTTTACTTTCTAATTTATTCACTGTGATTTAATATTTAGTATGCTTTCACTTTATATCAATGGATGGAAAGCTTAAGGCAGGTACCGTATCTTAGAGTTACTTATATGCTATGAATTATCCAGGATATCTGGCAGCCAATATATTTAACTGATTAGCCTCAGTAAAACAGATTAGCCTTTATATAGTTCCTTAAATCAGATTTGATTAAAAACAAGATATAGCTCATAAATTGTTAAGATAACCAAAAAGTTTCTACAGTTGACTACCTTTTAAAATAAAGCAACCTCTGGAATTCAAACCCATGTAACATTTTTTTATTCCTATCTATTTAACACTAGACTAAAGGACTCTTAGAAAAGTTAGTGAAGTCCCTCAGTCATGTCCGACTCTTTGTGACCCTATGGACTGTAGCCTACGAGGCTCCTCTGTCTATGGGATTTTCCAGGCAAGAACACTGGAGTGGGTTGCCATTTCCTTCTCCAGATCTTCCCAACCCAGGGACTGAACCCGGGTCTCCCACACTGTAGGCAGATGCTTTACTGTCTGAGCCACCAGGGAAGTTCTCTAGAAAAGTTAAGACAGTGTCAAATAAAATCAATCAAACACAGCTGCTTTGAAGCCTGTAGTCTTCCATAAAAAAGTAATTTTTATAAAAAATTAAAAAGCACTTAAGTAAAAAGAGAACAAACTCTGCCTGGAATATTCTCCCTTTACTTCTCAATTCTCTTCTGAAAACTGTGTGGCCAACCCTTTTTCTTCTTTGGATCTTAGCCTGGATTTCACTCCTTCAGGCATTCCTTCTTCCAAGTCCAGATCAGGTATCATTCCCACCTACTCCAGCAGTACACTGTACGTCACTTCTCTATCACAGCATTCTTTCACATATTGCAGTTGCCAATTTACTTGGTGAGAGCAGAAGGCCATGTCTGTATTCACAGCTGTGTTCTTGGCATTTTGTAGATAATCTGAGACTAGGTCATAAATTTAGGAACTATACACACTAAGAACATCACCTGTCCATCATTCTGAATATATGCCTAATCTAAGAAAAGAATCTGAAAACCAGTCAAGCAAGCACGGATCGTTTAAAGGTTAAAAAAAGAGAAGTATAAACATAGCAGTGTACATGATGAGACTTGGGAGTAAAAGTAGAGAAATGAAATCAGGGAAACCTTAGGGAGATCAGCAGGGGGAAGGATGGGTCAGCAAAGAGAAGGATCAGGAGATGTAGATCAAATTACTTTTGGATCTTCTGGGAATATGTTGTCCACCAGGCGTTTGTAGCGAGGACGCAGAGCAGAACAGCAGCAACACACTCCTGTTCAAAAAAGAATAAAATCACAAAGTACGGCAATTAATCATATTGTAAAGTGATCTAAAAGTTCAAGTTCTGAGTATTTATGGGTTATTGCAAATAAAGGGGAAAAGTTCAAACAGCCAGAAACAGAAATGGGTATGCAAATTCAATTATTAAGTAAGAAATGAAAAAGTCAAATTTCTCCTCCCCTTTCCAAAGACACCAGGTCAAAATGAACATTGTAATGAATTATTCCAGAGTTTTGAACTGAACTGTTCTGGAGCGTGTGTGTGTGTACATGCATACATGACTACCAAATTCACCCTATAAAGTATATACGTAATTGGTACCCCCACCTCACTTCCTTTCTGATCTCATCTTCTACTACTCTCTGCATCATTCCCTACCTACACCTCCTCCCAAACCCCACTTTTCTTGCCAGGCCCAATCCACTCAGTTCCAGCCACAATGGTCTCAAAATGGGAGTTCACTACTAGTAGCTGCTGGTGAAAACAGTTAACACCTCTATCTACATGATGAATTATATAAAGAAGCCACAACAGAGAGAGAATCAACCTCAAGGGAAAGTCCAGGAATTTCAAAAACTGCTCAAAGACTGCTCTGTACATTTTCCGTTGCTGGCATCTAGGAAAAAGTCATGCATTTGGATGAGAAGACCTGGGTTCACGCCAATTCTTTCATTTAAGGGGCCGCGTGACCTTGAGGGAAAGCACATCATCTCACTGGAAAGAACTCTGTGAGGAGGAGGAGGGATCTGTTTTCTTGTCCTACGAACTAATAACGTAACGGGAATGTTGGTCTGGAGCCACTAGACAACCATTTCCATGATTTATGAAACTGGGCTATGTGTGTCTGTGGCCAAGTGTGCACGCGTATGCATGTAGAAACCAAATCACGGCATGAGAGAACACAAGCTAGAAGTTAAGGGAACTCAGACCTAAGCAGACTTCTACCATCTCATTGAGCAATGTTATTCAACAGACAACTTCTCCAGATCTCACTTTGCTCATGAAGCACACATAACTCACGCAGGCAGCAGTATCATGTCAAGTGAGTGCCCAACACGACAAAACATGTAAGACTGAGTCCAGATTTGCAGTAGAGTGGAGTCATTATGCTGATAAAACAAGACAGAATTAAGACATGTACAGCAATTTTGGTGATTATAAAGTAATGCACATACATTACTTAACATTTCCAGCAAATTAGTGAGATATTGTTATCACTACCACTTTACAAGAAACTGGAGAAGAACTGACCAAGTAATCTACTCAGCAGCAATGGCTAGGCGAGAATCCAACGCCTAACTCTGAAACGTCATGCTCTTTCCACGAAACCGCTGATACCAGTGGTCAAATGAATCAGCACGCAGATGTTTCATCTGCACATACTACTTCCCGAACACCACATCAGATGCCACAGACACAGGAGAGTATAAGAGTCAAGATCTCTGCCCTTGAGTTTATAAACTGTCATAAAAAATAGTGAATAATTCAACAGCATATATTTAGGCACCACATGCAGATAATATAAAATGCTGTCTACTGTTCAGGATGTTTTCTACTTTAAAAGGAGAAAAAAATTCCAGAGTCCATTAGGGGATTTTTTTTTTCACACTAACTCCAAAATATCTGAACTATTTTTAAAGTCCAAAAGCAAAACAGAGGCCTGATTATTATAAAGAAAAGCAAGGGTAAAAACAAAGTAAGCGGAAGTCCTATTCCTGTGTCAGTTACACCTAATATAAAAACACTTCAGATGAATGTTAATACACAGAAATCAATTAAAACCAAATATATATCAAGTCATTAACTTACACAAGGCACTGAGCTGGGTACTGCAATGATGAAAGAAGCTTATAACTTGATAAGAAGATTAGCAGGAATACTTTGCTACACTAATGCAAGGCCAAATATAGAAAATTCAAATGCTATTATGGCAAAGAGACTGGCAATGGAACTGAAACCCAAGCTTCAAGTTTCCTGTGAGAATGATAAATTATGTAATTTTCAATAGGCTAAGAATTCTTAATGAGGTATTAAGTCTCATTTACATTGACACTTTCTGATATTATACACTGTTTTTAGTTTTAAAAAAGCTTACAAAAAATGGGGACTTCGAAATACACGTAATATCCAATTCTCACTTTGAAGAAGCATAGGGTCTATTAGAGGAGACAGATGAGAAAAATGACAAAATGCTCAATAGGGGGTTAAAGGGCAGACGCTCTGGAGTCAGACAGGTCTGAGGTGAACCCAACATCTTTTACTGTCCAGTTAGGCAGGCACATTATTTTCTCTTATCTTACCTATGTTTCCTCTTCAGTGTAGTAACACCTTCTTCATATTTATTGGGAAAATGAAATAAAATTATACGTAAAGTTCTTATTAAGGGTGTAACATTGGGTAAGCATCCAACAGATCGGTAGTTATTATTACTAATGCTATATATAAGTGGAGGACAGAGGAACTTGCCAAGTTATAGCCCACGGGGTTGCAAAAGAGTCGGACAAGACTGAGTGACTAAACAAAAACAAAAGAACTACGATCAGGGTAACCGAGGTGCGTGAGGGCCCTGAGACAGTATCCCCAACAGTGTGAAAACCTTTGCTGAGAATTCATCATCTAAACCTCCAACAAATTCTCTATGTGGTTGACAACAAGCGTTCAATAACAAGACCCGAGTCCAAGGGGATAGCTGCTTTTTTCTGAACATGATGTGTGCCGCACTACACTAAGGACTTGACAGCATTACTCATGCACTCCTACAGCAACTCTGAGAGGGTTAGCAGCAGCTTTGTTTGACAAAGGAGCAAAGGAGCTAAGGGAGTCCCATTTGTCCCATACCCCATATCGTACAGCTGGTACATACAGACGAGCAGAGATGCCAATCAGACACGATGACTTTACAGGCTAACTGCCATACTAAACTGCAGCCCATGGGGTCACAAAGAGTCAGACACGACTGAGCGACTAAGCAACAACAAAACTCAAGGACTGGACACTTTCCAAACTCCTTTAAACATTTTAGCTCTCCACTAACCATGCCCAACAGACACGACTGCAGGAACGAGTCTGAGAGACGAGGAGTGCCCTGCCACGGAGGGAGATACACAGTCACAGTGCGTTTCTCCAGGAAGTCCAAACAAAAACAACTTCCTGACCTCTTACCATACATGAAAACCAACCAATCAAGAGAGATAGCTGAAACGAGGTTTAAAAGCTTCAATTTACTCAGGTTTCTATAAAATGATAACACTGAAAGTAATATGAGGTGAAAGTGAGTGGTAATTGTAATCACAAAAGAGAGAACTCTATAGGCTATTTTAAATAAGAGAATACTGTGTTTATCAACATCACAAGAACAAGTAAAATGAAAGCACTGGACCTACTCAGGCACAGAAGTGTGGGGGACTCCCCTGTCGAAGTCAGTTCATAAGGCTTTTCGAGTTCAGCTGCAGGTACCTGAACATAGTCCTTCATGTTGCAAGAGACGAGTTTCTAGTCGCTCTTTCAGCTCTTTTACCTCCTGTTCAGGAAGTGCCTAGTTCACTTTACTTGTAATTAAATTAGCAGAGGGTACTAGTATACTGTAACATATCTACTTGTTGACATCAAACATAAAGCTATCAAGAACTTGATAATATCTGTATCGAATTCTGCAAGCAAGGCCAAATAGCTTAAACAGATTTTTGATTAAACTACTGCATTGCTAGTTTACTAAAGATAGATTTTTATACAGTTTGAATAAGAAAATAAACCTATTTTCTATTTTTTTCCTTAAAGCTTTTAATTCTTCCTCATCCTAGCTTCCCATCCCTCCCAACAAACTCCTCACTTCTAGACCTCTTCCCAACTTTCTCTTTTCCAAAGGAAAAAGGGGGCTAAGTGTAGCATAGAGAAGTTCCAGCAACTGGCAAGTCTAAGCAGTAACTTCCTTTAAATTTACTTCTAACACATAAAGGAGAAGGTAATTCACTACTCTCCTCCTGTAGCATATGGAATTCAGAACTCGACTTACGATATAGTAGAAGAAATAGGAAATCTCAAGTGGGTAACTGAACTATGGAAAAACTGAACTGGGGCATAGCTGGAAGGAAAAATTATGACCAAGAAGGATGCCAAGCTGTGTATTATAGTGGTGTGCAGACAGGCTCTTGGGGCAATCTGTTCAATAATGCTCTCTGAGCCTTAGTCAGGAAACAGAAAAATCCTTCTGCCAATCTCTCAGGGTTAGGAGTACTTAAAAAAAAAAAAAAAAAGCTGTCTGGAATATAGAAGCCATTTTAAAAAACACTACACACACACACATTTATTTTAGTAAATTCTGCATACTCCTAAATTAACCATTTCTTCTTTAGAGACACCCAAAACATGCAACTTCACCAGTGTCATCTAGTTCTCCCCGCAGACAGGTGTGAGATATACAGGCCTCTAGAATCCTCTTTCTCTGATGGTGAGGTGTTACGAATAACTTCTAACCCGAGCCAACAGGCACTCAGCAACTGCACAGAAAGCCTCGCAGCTGAGCTGACATAAGCGTTGGCCAGGTGCATGAGCACTCTGAGGTGCTGGGAGAATTCGGCTTCGTGGGTTGTCCCCACTGAATACTGCTGTTTGTAATGACATTCGCTTTCCTAATGCAGCTCTGTAAGTCTGGGGGTTTGGATAATTAAGACCCCCTTTAAAATAAGCTATACTTTCAACTAACTATATTACCCAATGATAATTTAAATCTAACTGGAAATATTAATGTCTCTATTACTAAATTACTAATAATTGAACAATTAGTGTTTATTATTAAACATCACCATAGCACTGGATATCTGGGAAAAAGCTATCCTCTAAAACAAAATAGTAAGTTACTATCACTGTCACTGAAGTTGAAGAATGCTTAGATCCTCTGATGGAAAACAACTGTATTAGGTTTGTCTCTCGATCTGTTAAAGGAAAAAAATCATACTATCTATATCTTCTACACAGCAATTATGTTATCTTGGTTTATAATTCTTATGCATAATACATTAGGAATTTGCTGGTATATTTAGGGCTTACTAAATCTCATATTTTTAAATTGGAATAGCTATGATTACTGGATTCTCGTCCTTATGGTATGTCTATTATTGCACCTAAAACAAATTATTTTACTTATTTATACACACATTTGTCTTTCCTACCTGAATGAGTCATATCAATAAAGTCCATATATTTTGTTCTTTGTTGCATGCCTGGAATATAACAGACATTCACAAAAAATGCTCCTTCACTTAACGAATGTGGATCCAAGGTTCACTGATAAAATAAATTTAGTATCTGCTGATATGTACTACATAAATCAAAATGATAAGAAAACTGTCCACCACAAAATATTAAATAAATGCCAGAACCATATAATTTTTCCAATGAATAGCTGACAATGTCAACTGAATCACTTTAAACAATTCATGTTTTATTTTTAGACCTGGCAGAAGCTATCAGTAATCAAGTTGAAAAGAGAGAGCATGTTTTTCTATTAGAAGATTTAAAAAATTCATTACTTCAAGACCTCTAGCTCTGTGGTATCCAAAACCCTTGAAAAGACTCTGCATCACATATACTCTCTTCAAGGTTGAAATTAAAAGCTACTCATTCAGTTCATATTCATACATCCCTCCCAAGTAACTAACACTTAACATGTAAATTTGCATGTACCACTCACATACACATACACTACTTATAAAGCCTGTAATATGGGTGTTACTCCTGCACTTCAACTTGGGTACAAGGCACTGTGCTAAGAACTACAGAGAGTCAAAAAGGTAACTAACTACTTGAAAAGACAAAGGTTTAAAAATTGAAATTTAGAGAGAGGCTCAAGATGGAGGGGTCCCGTATATAATTATGACTGATTCACACTGCTGTACAGCAGAAACCAGCACAATATTGTAAAGCAATTTTCCTCCAATTAGAAAATAAATAACAACTGAAAACAAGATTTGGACAACACTGGAGGACAAGAGCTATCTAATGTCAAATGGACCACATGGCTACAGGGCCACAGAGGTTGAGAGAAGAGAGAAAGCACTCCTAGCTCACATGAAAGAAGGTTTTATGAAGGGCATGGGAGTTGAGCTGAGGGCTCCCCCTGAAGAACGAGTAGGACTATGAGGAAACTGGAGACAGCGGAGGACAATTACAGGCAGATGGAACTATGCAAGCTTCACTATGGGGGACGGCACACGGAAAACCCCAAATGTGCTCTAATGACCCAGAGCTTAGAAAGGAAGGAACCTAGGAGATGGCACACAGGAAGCATCGAAAAGGGCTGCTGAATAATTAGACAGCACTCAAAGAAAAATGGGAACAAAATAATCTTATCTTCAGGACAGTGCTCCTTTTAAAAGGATTCTAATCCATTAGAGGAGTATTTTATTACATGACTCTTTCCGTAAGCAATTCTATACCATCTTTCTTCTCATTCTCAATTTCACTACTTGTTTTTTATTCCCAGGCACATAAACTTCATGGAAAAGAGGACAACAAAGGCATTAAATGAAATTAAAGCTCTAATTCTTTTTTAAAAGATGGTTTTTCCACTGCATTGCAATACTTGCCTCTGGAAAAGGTATAACATAGACAAAAGTCTGTATACATTACAAAACTATTCTGAAATAGTGTCTGTAGGAAAAAAAACAGCTTTTCTTCTTCTGAGTCAACTTGTGATTGATCAGTCTATACTTAACACATTTTTCCCCACTATCACAATTTTAAAGAAAAACAAAAGGTATTGTTTACTTACAAATAGTCAATTTATAGATTTATACCTAGACTTTACTGTATTCTACCATACTTAACTGTAAAAAAATATTACTCAGCAGAGTTAACCTGAGCAATAAAATATACAATAGGCATGGTTTTTAGAAAATGTAATTCTGTTAAGACCACATTTGAAAACCTTTTGGAATCATCATACAGGGGGAAAAAAAACTCCACAAAAATTAAAATACGGAAATACAATGCTCTATTCATTTCATCTGACATTGGCTTAGGTGGCAAAGCAAATAAGAAAGGATCCACTGAATGACACAGAAACCAGAGCTGCAAACAGGAAAGCAAAGTACTGACACCTCTGTCTCCACCACCACTGGGACACAACACAAAAGTTCACGTCCACTTCTAAGACCAGACTGCATGGCTGGACTCTGCACCACAGACCCTCCTTCAATGTGCCCGGGGTGGTCCTGGACGGGAGCACACAGCATTCCAGTGTCCTGGTCTCTGGAGGTAAGAAATTAGATGAGGCAGAACTGAAACTGAAATAGCAGGTGATTTTCCTTTTAACAGACAAAATACTGACTAAATGTCCTCTGTGATAATGTCAGTAGTACTGTTAAGAATTACAAAAGGAATCACATTTTCTCCATGTGTAATTAAAAAAAAAAAAAAGCATGTGAGAATTTTCCTCTTGAATCCACACCATGTTCTTGACTAATTATGTTGGCAATTACTCTGCACAATTAATATGTTTTCAGGGAAGAATTATGTAATGGTCAAAGATAAATTCTCTCTCCCTGGCTTTCAGTAGCTCACAGTCTGACAGGACAAGATAATCATATACAAAGAGAATTGTAACTCGATGGGGTAACAGCCATGACAGAAAAGACTGCTATCGGAGAACAGCAGAGTGACCCTAACCTTCCTACAAAAAGTAATGACTAAACTAAGTCTTAAAAAGCAGCAGCAGGAATTCAGCAAAAAAGGGAGGATCATTCCAGATGTGGAGAGCCAGATGTCAAGAATAAGAGTTTTAATTTCCAAACAAATCATAAAGTTCTGCAGCATGACAGAAATGGCTAGACAAACTTGTAGGAAGCTGACGTGGAAATCAACTCAAAGTAGAAGGTACAAAGAGAGAGGAGTCAAAAGTAACAGACAGGATAGTCTGAACAAGTGACTGGATGGTGGTGTCTAATAAGGGACAGAGGAAGATAAGTTTGGGGGTGGGAGGAGGCTATCAGAAAGAGAATAAATTTTATTCTGCTCATGTTAAATTTGAGGTTACAAACCTAAAAGTGGGACATCTTGTAGCAGGCAAATGATTTAGATGAGAAATAAAAATTTAAGAACCAAAAGCATATAAACGATAGCAAAAGCAACTAGTTTAACTAGCTGAAGTCAACAAAGAAACACAGGATAGAATTAAGAGAATTCTGGGGAAAGCAAGCATTTAAGGAATGACTAGCAGCGAAGGAAGTGAAAGGGAAGACATTTAAAGAGATAGGAAGAAAACTATAAAAAGAATAGTGACAGAGAAAACAAAGGAGAGTCTTCCAAATTGCATGCCTTCTATAAAGGTACCAATTTACATAGATTAAAGAAATAAGAACTCCAAAAAACAGGAAAAAAAAGAAATACTCTCAGAACAAGGAAAGAGCAGAAAAAGAAATTAAGAGCATTTTTAAAAAACACATGAAAGTGAAAATTTTCATATTTTACAGTAATATAAATTAAAATTTCAAGATGTGTTAACTATTTTAACCAAAAATAAAACAGTGGCAGTTTCAGAATATCCAGAATGAAAAATACTATTCTACAGACTCTACATTT
Source organism: Bos indicus x Bos taurus (assembly GCF_003369695.1). Classification (NCBI taxonomy): domain Eukaryota; kingdom Metazoa; phylum Chordata; class Mammalia; order Artiodactyla; family Bovidae; genus Bos; species Bos indicus x Bos taurus. The sequence continues at coordinate 9,118,144 of NC_040089.1, forward strand.
GATGTGGGAAAAAATAAAGAGACTAATCACATAGTTTACAATGATTATAGGTTCTTATTAAAAATAAAATGATGGATAATATGAAATATCCCTTAAAAGGACCTAGTAATACATTTCATTACCATCTTAATTAGTTTTTAGTAAGATACAAGTCTTCTATCTGAAATACATAATTAGACTATGTTCTACAATATTTAGTAAATAATGAAGGATAAAAATAATTGATTAGAGTGAAATAATTGCAAAATCCAAGTTCTACTAAAGACTGGAAGGAAAAAAACTACTCCTGAAGAAAACCCCACGCTTTGTTTGGCATGTGGTGTTGAAAATAGGATAAAAACAAGACTTCTTCTAAAAAATCAGTAATTGAGCACTGGTTTTATTCTACTAATAGATACAATTTAACACAAGTTTCACATCTAAGGAAGTCTTTGAAGACATTCAAAAAACACTGTAACTGTTTCATGTCTAGTCAACCAATCAAAAGAGGTTTATAAAGCCTCTACTCCATGTTAAGTGCCAGAAATATAAGATGTGTGTTTTCCAAAGAAAGATACAATTCAAAATTTCTAGTTGTCACACTGTATTTGTATAAATCTGTATCATTTTTATTTGCTGCTTTCATATTTAATATCTTCTGAAAGCAAATCCTTTCTATATAATTCTCTGGATGCTCTTCATCACGTATCAGTGGTCAGAAGTGGAGTGTAGTGTATCATCGGTCTGTAAGAGCTAAGTAAGTATCTTACTGTTAACCAAAAGGAATTCTGCCCTATTTCATGGATTCTGCAAAAATGAATTGCTGTTGGATTTGACTTAACTGTAGACGGACTGTAGTATAGTATGTTTGAAGGCTACTAAATGCAACTCATAATGCTTAACAAAATCTTCATTCTTTTAGTTTAAAAAAATGTTTAGCACAGAATGTATCAGGTAATAAATGTCAAAATATCAGGTATTACCCAAATATTTAAAGGACATCATGTAAAAAAGGACTGGTCTGTGATCCCCTCAGAGGACAGAAGCTCAACAGAAGTAGTCAAAATATTATAGAACTCCCTGAGTGCTTTCAGATAGGATTATCTGTCAGCTGCTGTCCAGATTCAAACTAGAGGTTAGGTTAAGTAACCAAAGATTCCTTCTAATTCTAAAAGCATGTGACATTCCAACTCTACTGCAAAACAAATATTTATGAATACCAATTATGTGGAAAGTACTACACAAGGTATTGTGGAAGGTACAGAAAAGACCAGGGATGTAAACTACTATTTAACAAGGACACATATGCTTTGATACTTCCCTTCTAAATTAACGTGCCATGCAGGTAACAAGAAAGTTGGTTCTTGGTAAACAAAACACCATGAACCAAAATCAGACAAATGTTGAACCTTGACTCACAGTAAAAGCCTTTTATTTCTCCTAAGAAGTTGTCTGAATGTGACATTTCCAATTTGTGAAAGTTTAAAAAAAAAAAAAACTGACATTTCCAGATGCCTTTGAAAGGCTGTGCAACTCATATAAAAGAAAATTAACACAGAAAGAATATGAGTACAAGACATTTCATTGTATGTCAGAAACATTGAGAATATAATGGGAATACACTTTTCCACATTAGGCAAATTATAAGATGGTTCATTCAGAGCATACCTACAAAAACCCAAATCACTTATTTTACAAAATATATATGATAAATTTAATAGTTTATTTTAGCTACACACACACATTTATTTAAAGATTTAAAAAGTGAAGTCAGTCAGTTTACCAAAATCAAGTGAAGTTGCTCAGTCGTGTCCGACTCTTTGCGACCCCATGGACACCAGGCTCCTCCGTCCGTGGGATTCTCTAGGCAAGAGTACTGGAGTGGGTTGCCATTTCCTTCTCCAGGGATTCTTCCTGACCCAGGGATCGAACCCAGGTCTCCCGCATTGTAGACAGATGCTTTACCGTCCGAGCCACCAGGAAGTCCAAAATAAAGATCTCCCCAATTTACTTATACTTCACTGACAGGCTGGTCTTGGAGGTGAACCTGGATATAATCTCTACCTTTTCAGCCTTGTTTCCCAAATAAAAACTGTGACTATTCACAGTTCTTAAAATCAATCCCCAAACTTCTTCATTTCCACGCATTTGCTCATACCATTCTATCTATATAGAATATCCTATCTTCACAAAAAGTAGTACAGATCAGATGCATTCAGTAGTAAGATAACAGACATTCCAATTACAAAACGCTCCTGGACTTGAAATCCATTGTAAATTCTAAAATAGTAGGTCTGACAATTTCAAACATAACTCATAACACTGAGATGGTCAAGAAAGTATGAGAAAAAGGCACCTTAAAAAGAAAGGAAGAAAGGCATCTTTGCAACAAACTACTGAAGCAGGACAGAGTTGAAAGGGAAGCAGAATTCTGTACCTGGAAAACCAAGGGAGCGGCCTGACAAGACAGTGGGAGGGCTCAGAATAATGAGGCTCAAGAACATTAATTTATGATAACAAAGGTGTCCATTTTCTAGTCAGGAATACTTGGAAGATTAGAGAAATTAAATGAAGCTAATTTTTTAAAGTAACGGACAAATGCTGCAGGTTGAACTGTGTGCCCAAAAAAGATGTGCTGGAGTCCTAGCCTCAGTACCTGTGACAGGGGCCTTACTTGGAAACAGAGTTTTTGCACAGGGCATCAAATTAAAAGGAGCTCATCCTCGATTAGGGTGGGTCCTTAATCCAAAGACCGGTCCCTCACAAAGAGAAAGATATGGCAGACACTAGGAAGAAGGCCACGTGAAGATAGGAAAGACACGCACGTTCTGCTGCTACAAATCAAGGCACTCTAAGGTTTGCAGCAGCCACTAGTGCCGGAAGAGGCAAGCCAGGATCCTTCCCTAGAACTCCGTGGGGAGCATGGCCCGGGCCACACCTTGATTTCAGACTTCTAGCTGCCTGAACTGTGACAATACTTTGCTGTCTTAAGCCATTCAGCTTATGGTATCTTGTTATTGCAGCTTAGAGAAACCAAAACAAGTAAGATTTCATAGAATGTGTAGATCAGTAAATTTTGTATTTGCTTAAATATTAGGTATGTACCATTCCTGAAATCAGTTCAAATGCTAAAATGACTTAAGTCAGGCTCCAGAGAATTTAGTGGCAGTGGTGGTTTAGTCACTAAATTGTGTCCAACTCTTACAACTCCATGGACTGTAGCCTGCCAGGTTCTTCTGTCCATGGGATTTCCTACACAAGAGTATAGGAGTGGGTTGCCATTTTCCTTCTCCAAGAGAATTTAGTAGCATACCAAATAACTGAAGCATGAGAAGAATTTTTGTTCATTTCTACCAATTTTCTTCTTGTGCTAGATATACTTCTCTTTAAGTAAATGAATATTTGGTTTCAGTACAAGAAAAAGTGACTATGCCATCAGTTTACATCAAAGTTTAAAAAATAAGCATGCTTTAAAACACAGAAATACTGTTAAGTAAAAGAAATCATTTCACTTTCATGTCTCATAGAGCTATTATGGATTGCACTGTATCCCCTGCAAAACTCATATGCTGAAGTCCTCTCAGGGCCTCAGAATGAAACCTTATTTAGAATAAGAGGTAATTCAGTTAGGATGAAGTCATTAGCGGGGGCCCTAATCCAACACAACTGGTATCCTTATAAAAGGGGGAATTTTAGACAGATGTGCATGCAGGGGGAGCTCCACATGCACATGCAATTGGCCATCTATGAACACAAGCCAGGTAGAGAGACCCGGAACACACCTTCCCTCACAGCCCTTGGAAGGAATCAACCCTGATTTCAGACTGACCTCCAGAACCGTGCGCCAATACATTCTCTGTTCAAAGTCACTCAGTTTGTGGTATTTTATTACAGCAGTCCTGGTCAACAATAGAACATCAAACACTAAACGCAAGGTCCCTAGGGCACAGATTCTGCTTGCAGGGATACAGTGCAAAGCACAGCAGAAAACCAGAAGACCTAACCCAATCTATCTCAGGAACATCCTGTTCTCATTTACTCCCTGTCAGTCTGATTCCCTCAGAACACATTCAACAAATATTTATCTACTACATTCTAAATTTTATCTTCCTTAACGCTTATAACTGTATGAGGTAGATATCAACATCTATAGGTTATAAATAGGAAAATCAAAAAGATGAAAGTAATCTGTCCAAGGTCACACAACTCGAAGTGGTGGACCCCCTTAAGAGTCTGTGCTCTTAACAGTTTCTATACGATACTGTCTTCCTGAGATGGTTTTTTTCTTTAATTTTTTAAATAATATGCACTGTTTAATATTGACTAGAGAAACACAGTCAAAATATTATGCAGCTACCCAAAGATGACACTATTGCCACCACAGCTCTCCACGGTATAAAATTCAAGTCAGACAGTAGAGAATGGAGAAGTGACACCCTGCCTGAGAACCTGTCATATTATAAAATGTCATATTCCAACATATGGGCTTTCCTTGTGCATCAGCTGGGACAGAATGTGCCTGCAATGTGGGAGACCTGGGTTCGAAAGATCACCTGGAGAAGGGAACAGCTACCCACTCCAGTATTCTGGCCTGGAGAATTCCATGAACTGTTTAGTCCATGGGGTTACAAAGAGTCGGACATGACTGAGTGACTTTCACTTTCACTTTTCCCACTTCCAAAAATTATCTTCTTTTCCTATTATAGGTTACTCTGAGCTCTAAAATGTCCCTAAGGGTACAAGAACATCATGAAAGGAAGAATGAGAAATTTTATTAGGCTGTTAGATTGCCCCCATGATAAGTTACTGGTGAATTCCAGTATACCAGAGAGTGAACAAGAGCTATATGGAGCTCAGCCACTGGAAAAAGGGAGACAGAACCTCATCACTTTACAAAATCACAGCCAAGAGATGACTGCTGTCTTAAAAGTTTTCTTACCTACTGTGACAACAAAATACTCCCAAAATTACCAAAGAAAATAACAAAAACATTTATATATAAACTTTCACAAAATTCCAGCAGCAAATCTATATGTAAAGCAAGTCCCAGTTTTGAAGCTACGGCCCATTTTTATTTTATAAAAATAAGATGTGAATCCTTTGCCTTATTACAGTGTGGGCATACAGAGGGGCAAGTCCAGTTAATTCTCCCCTTGACAGATTAAAGCACCCGTTTTGGGATTATGGCAATCTGATACTGGATGATTTCAGACTTTTAAACTTAAGATATGGAGAAGGCAATGGCACCCCACTCCAGTACTCTTGCCTGGAAAATCCCATGGATGGAGGAGCCTGGCTGGCTGCAGTCCATGGAGTCGCAGAGTCATACACGACTTCACTTTTACTTTCACTTTTCACTTTCATGCATTGGAGAAGGAAATGGCAACCCACTCCAGTGTTCTTGCCTGGAGAATCCCAGGGACGGGGGAGCCTGGTGGGCTGCCATCTATGGTGTCACACAGAGTCTGACACGACTTAAGTGACTTCAGTTCAGTCCAGTCACTCAGTCGTGTCCGAGTCTTTGCGACCCCATGAATCGCAGCATGCCGGGCCTCCCTGTCCATCACCGACTCCTGGAGTTCACTCAGACTCATGTCCATCGAGTCAATGATGCCATCCAGCCATCTCATCCTCTGTCGTCCCCTTCTCCTCCTGCCCCCAATCCCTCCCAGCATCAGAGTCTTTGCCAATGAGTCAACTCTTCACATGAGGTGGCCAAAGTACTGGAGTTTCAGCTTCAGGATCATTCCCTCCAAAGAAATCCCAGGGCTGATCTCCTTCAGAATGGCCTGGTTGGATCTCCTTGCAGTCCAAGGGACTCTCAAGAGTCTTCTCCAACACCACAGTTCAAAAGCATCAATTCTTCGGCACTCAGCCTTCTTCACAGTCCAACTCTCACATCCATACATGACCACTGGATTCCTTAGCAGCAGCAAACTTAAAATATATGTGTAAGCTTTAATTTCTGACCTACAATAAAGGGCTTAAAAAGAACTAGAATTTCAGAATCTTTCCACTCGGTATTTTTAATTTTAGCATGTCTCCTAACACAGTGCAATTTATCGAATTATGAGTCCTACTGAATTAAAACCTGGGAGAAAGCCAAGTTTGGGCATCCGGGAGTTGACATTTATAATCACTGCTTGGGTAATCTGTACCATTTTTGTTTCACATAAAAATCAAGTCTTACCATATACTAAATATAGGTAAATTTAATGGTATGACTTTTAAAAAGTCAATTATTTCCATCAGTATATTTACTGTGACCTTAATAAGTATTTGTTATACTATTCTCCACAACGAAAACCTGGATATTAAAAAAAAAAGATAAAGGTAGGGCTTTCTGCAGATTTTTAGCTAAGTTCTTAATACACAAACAAACACACACCACCAAATCCAATTTCTGCCTAAATGAGTTAAGGCACTGTAGTCCTGGAAAATAAACCTAAATCCTAAATCAAAAAGATATTCACTTGTCACCATTACAAATACAAAGAATCCACCATAGGCAATGACTAGGATCTTTCTCAGTGAACCACATTCATTTGAGTTCTTTTTAATTAAAAATCCTCTGAATATTTCAAAAGTAGGATATGAGTTATTTCAGGCAAAATCCAAAACAGCATTAAAATTCCTCAACTGCTTAAATATTAACATATTTTTATTTCCTCATTAGTCAGAGAGTAACAGAAGTGTTAAATCTGGCTGTGTGCAGCGGGAGGGCGGGGTGCTGTTTGTAACTTCCAAAATTATTTTTAGAACAAATACATTCAATATACCAACAGCCTTGATTCTTCTTACAGAGTTCACAACACCCACAGTGTCTATGCCATATGCTGAAGATTTTCATTCCAATTGAGATGATTAATTTTTTTGATTAAACAGTAAAGGAAAAAACTGGGAGCACTCTAGTTATATACCTAAACAGAATCTGTCTGAAGTTTGAAGACAGCAAAATGTAACAGGACTGGCTGACAGGGCCAAGCCAAGCACCAAGTTTATTTTCACGAAACTAAGCTGCCAAGTTAAACCTTCAAAGTTCAGCGCTTGACCCAGTCTCCCAAAACTGCCAAAGAAACCACAGAGACTCTAAACACTTTGTATTTACTCCAGCTGAGACTTTGGTAACACAACATCAAAAGCTTAGACTTCTTTAACTTAGGTATTCTTTTACTTTATTATACATGCAATGGTTACATGTTTTATGTTAATCAAAACTCTAAGAAGGCCATCTAATCTTTTCTAATAATTTTTTTAATGACTCATAAACCAAAATTTGATGCTACCCAAGATTTTAATCTATTACCATATTTTCCTCCACTTCAAAGGTAAGACTTATAGCGAGTGCATGGAAGAAATAAAAAACACAGCAACTTTTTGTGGCATTAGACACAAAGGGAGAATCTGGAAATCTGTACATACTTGGAGTATTCATTAATTACTGCAACTACAAACAGAAACTATTCACTCTTTAAAATTAAAAGTGAAAGCCACTACAGTCCATGGAATTCTCCAGGCCAGAATACTGGAGTGGGTAGCCTTTCCCTTCTCCAGGGCATCTTCCCAACCCAGGGATCGAACCCAGGTCTCCCGCATTGCAGGCGGATTCTTTACCAGCTGAGCCACCCGGGAAGCCCTTGAAAATTAAAAGGGGAACAACAGAAAATCATCCCACTTTTATGGAAATACTCAAATTCTTTATAAAGGTTGAATCCAATGCAATTTTAGATGGAAAAACATGAAGAATTAGTGGAATCAACTACCGTTCCAGCAAAAGTGCAGCAGCCAAACCACATTTAATTACAGTCGCCCTTCCCTCATGTTCTTGAAACCACTGGATACAAAGCTTTTACAACTGTTTAGCCCTTAACCAGTATGTTGCTGTATTCCCTATCAGGGTAGGCAACAAAAAGAGCAGCGGTACTTCTTTGTTGCTGAAAAGAGGACAGAGCCTGTTTACTCCAGGACGCTGAATAAACGTGCAGAGAGCAGTGGGTAGGGAAGGGAACAAAGAGCAGCACCATTTGTGAGGAGGAGAAGGTGGTGATCCACACTCAAGGAGGTCTCTGAGGCTCCCCGCTCCAGTCTCCAAACGCCCCCTCACTTCTTTTTTCTCTTTGAAATAAAGCAGTTCCTCAGCAAGTTTACACGAGCACTGTATCTGCTACAAGCAAATTCAATTCTTCCACAAATTCACATGATAGCAAGACTCGAAAAAGACAGAATGGGATGAGAAGCTACTAATATTAGAGATCTAGATGAAATTTTTAGGTTACACATGTGGGGCTTCCCTATTTCTACTCTTAAGTTGCACAATTTAGCTTGTCTGCCCAGGAATTACAGAAGAGTTTACATACTCTCAGCCTAGTCTAATTTGACAATTTCTTCCCCTAGCTACGAAGCAGTGACAAGACAAGTGAATGGCGTTAAGTACAGGATAGATAGTACATACCACAGTTAAGATGAATGATCATCTTTAAGGCCCAAAGCTTTAAAGTAAGATCTTTTTCCTAACATTCCATAAATTATCATTGTCAAAGCATCAGATCAAACAGTAAGAGACTGTCCTAGCTTCTTTTTCTTGCTACACTGAAATGTTTCCAATGCTTCTACAACCAGATGGACTCTCCTGAGTTTTACCCAGTTCTTGCATGCGAGCATTTGTTCAATGGCATTTTGTTTTTACTCTTTACCACCTGTCCTTTCATAATTTCATTCAGTTATTGCTACAAATGTACCCTGAAAGTCCTGTACGGCACCACACACCTATCATACCCTAAAACGGACTCACCTTCCATCTCACCTCCCAAACCGCTCGTCCTCCAGGAAGTCCCCGTATCACACCGGAGCACTTCACCCAAATGACCAAGCCTGAAATCTGGGTATCAATCCTGACTCCTCCCTCCGCCCCTCACCCAGCTAATCCTATGAATTGTACTTTCTCAATAATATTCAAATTTTACACTGCAATTCATCCTGCTGCGGGTGTGCTCAGTCCTCGTCTTTGGGATGCCACGGACTACAGCCTGCTAAGCTCCTCTGTCCCTGGGATTCTCCAGGCAAGAACACTGGAGTGGGTGGCCATTTCCTCCTCCAGGGGATCTTCCTGACCCAGGGACAGAAACCTTGTCTCCTGCATCTCCTGCATTGGCAGGCGGGTTCTTTACCACTGCACTGCTGGGTAAGCCTATGACCCAAGTTCAAAACCCACCACTCAGTCCACTGTACTTTAATAACCTCTAACTGCTCTCCCTCCTACCTCACTCATGTGTTCCCATAGCAACCTCTGTTTCTCTTTTAGTAATTTGAGTCACTCTACAAATATACACTGAAGGTGTACCAATGAGCCACTGACTATACCAAAAACCATATGTACAGTAGCAAAGAAAACCAGGATTCAGTGCCTGTAAAGCTCTGTCTGCTCAGCACTTGTCTTCCTCACCAGACTGAGCTTCATGAAGGCAGAGATGATGTCCAGGAAGATGCCCTTGTGTCCAGTGTGAGGCACTGCTAAGCCCTTGGTGCCTACAGTAACCGACACACATTAGGTATTGATAAGCAGGTGTTACTTAAAAGAAAATCACCAATTATATAGATGGCCTCAAAGCTGTCACGTCCCCAGCCCCAGTGTTACTCCAACTGGCTGCTGGTTATTTCCAACTGTGTGACTCAACCCAAATGTCTTCCCCAACCCACACTCCTCTGAAACGACTCAGGCCAAGGACGCCATCTGCCACTCACCTTCTTGCGGGCTCTCAACTCCACAGCACTGTTCTCAGGGGGCTTGCCATTTCCTTCTTTGTGTCAGAGCCATTTACACAAGGTTCTATAAACTGGATCAACTTTTTACAGCTAGGGACTGCTTTATTCACCTCTATATTCCCCAGGCCTTGCACATGTAGGCACTACAATAATCTGCTAAATGAATCAATCCCTAAGAGAAATCCAACAGGAAAATAGGAAAGGCTGAAAGAGAGCATTTGTGACTCTAAGAGTATCCTGACAGTGCCTACGACTGAAGTGACTACAAGGCAAGATGAGACAGCTCCACTCCTGGGATGCATGAGAGCAAAAGCAGGTCAGACATCATCACTAAATGCCTCTGGTTTTGCTTCTAGGGTCCTAAGCTTTTGATTCTAAAATATCTCATGCTCTTGTCAGAGGGCATATTCTAATATCTAAGACCATAAATTCCAAACTTTTAAAAAAGTAAGCAATATTATTTACCTCCTGAAACAGAATGCAGAATTTCACCAACAAGACAAAAACAGAGCTGGTCCAGCTGAGGCAGGGTCAGGTAGAGAGGCCACCTGCTGAGTCCCCTCCACACCGTCTCCACACAACAGGCCCTCTTATGCTTCCATGGAAGACACTGGGGAAGCTTGAGCTCTTAAGGTAGCTCAAACTTCCCCTGCGCCAGCCTGCAACACGGATCAAGAGCAACACGTAACGCTCAGGAGCTAACACGGGAACGCTGTGCCGGGGATGGTGCTGTAGTAAAGGTAATACAGACAGAACCCACCTGGCGCAGATGTCCATGTTTCTCCCCCAAGACTCCTGGACCTGAGCTCTTCCATTTCAAAAAGACGGTGCTCTAAGACAAACCTGTGGCAGCTTGCTAAAGGCACTCCCATCCTTGGAAGACCACACAAAGAAGCAGGATGGAACCAAGGGAAAAGGCAGCAGGGAACAGATTATTTAAGTCTGTTCCTGTTCCGGGCTGTGAACTGAAAAGGAAACTGGGCCCCTGAAGTTCACGCAGTGCAGCCAGCTAAGAGAATGGGAAAAACCCACAGGGACTCAGACCCCAAATTTCAGTTATTACACATGTGCCTGGAGCACCCTCCACTGCAGATACCCTTTTGGAATCAGGTGCAATAAAGGCAACAATCCAAGTAGTGATTCTGATTCCAATCACATGGTCATAAGTCATTTCTACCTCTAAAGCACAATGACATAAATTCAACTTCATCTAAGTCTCCCTGAGAGCTATTATCCTGTCCCATTTAAGGGATCAAATAGTTAATAAAAATACTTTTCACTAAGTTCATAAATCAACGTATGTCAGATGTCATAAACAGACCACTCCTTTTGACTTCCACGCTGGCAACTGCTGCAAAGTTTATAAGGCCCCACGGACGAGCCTGGTGGGCTGCAGTCCATGGGGTCGCTAAGAGTCGGACACGACTGAGCGACTTCACTTTCACTTTTCACCTTCATGCGTTGGAGAAGGAAATGGCAACCCACTCCAGTGTTCTTGCCTGGAGAATCCCAGGGACGGGGGAGCCTGGTGGGCTGCCATCTATGGGGTTGCACAGAGTCGGACACGACTGAAGCGACTTAGCAGCAGCAGCAGCAGGAAATGACTATGGCAAACTTGAACATCTTACATTTCATTTTCTCTGCCTGGCAGGAGTGAGATCCATTTAAAGTTCAGTGCAACCATAGCACAGAGAACTTTGTAGCCAATAGCCAAGACAGCTGTTCAAAAAGCCAATCAAATAGCAGGGGTGTGAAGAACACTTAGAATTATCCAGCAAACTAGTGCAGCAAAAATACCCTGGAGCTCAGGTAATGAAAACAAAAAGATATAGCTGAATAACTCACCAGAATAAAACCCAAAATAATAGCACTGGGGAGAAAGAAAGTCCTCCTGAAGACTACAGAGCAAAAGGCTTAATGCCTATTTTTAGAACAGAGCAAACTCTTCATGCAGAGGTACAATGAAAAAAACCTGAGTAGTGATTCCTTCTTAATAAAAATTAGGATCATGCTGTCTAATAATATGCAGAAGGGAGAATATGACAGCCTACATGGGAAGAGGAGTATCAGTATTGATAGCAGCTCCTGCTGAATTTCAAGAATATGTGAAAACAGCCTCATTTCAAGAGTGGAGCGAACCTGGCAGATAGAAATGACGAAAGAATTTTGACAGGTCTGACATATTAATCATAGGACGGATTGCCAACATTCATTCTGTGATGATACTTCCGCAGAACTGTGTTCATTCTACAACACACAATCATTCGGCAGGGGGGGAACCCTACAAATTGCTGATAAACTGAAGTCACACAAAGTGGTTCATCTCAACCTTTCAGGTTTTCACAACTGAAAACACCACCTAATAGATCAGAAATTAGTTTTTCTTCCTTTCAAAATACAACAGCATGATAAACATGGCCACAGGACTGGAAAAGATCAGTTGTCATTCCAATCCCAAAGAAAGGCAATGCCAAAGAATGCTCAAACTACCGCACAATTGCACTCACCTCACACGCTAGTAAAGTAATGCTCAAAATTCTCCAAGCCAGGCTTCAGCAATACGTGAACCATGAACTTCCTGATGTTCAAGCTGGTTTTAGAAAAGGAAGAGGAACCAGAGATCAAATTGCCAACATCCGCTGGATCATGGAAAAAGCAAGAGAGCTCCAGAAAAACATCTATTTCTGCTTTATTGACTATGCCAAAGCCTTTGACTGTGTGGATCACAATAAACTGTGGAAAATTCTGAAAGAGATGGGAATACCAGACCACCTGACCTGCCTCTTGAGAAATCTGTATGCAGGTCAAGAAGCAACAGTTAGAACTGGACATGGAACAACAGACTGGTTCCAAATAGGAAAAGGAGTACGTCAAGGTTGTATATTGTCACCCTGCTTATTTAACTTACATGCAGAGTACATCATGAGAAACGCTGGACTGCAGGAAGCACAAGCTGGAATCAAGATTGCTGGGAGAAACATCAGTAACCTCAGATATGCAGATGACACCACCCTTATGGTACAAAGTGAAGAGGAACTAAAAAGCCTCTAGATGAAAGTGAAAGTGGAGAGTGAAAAAGTTGGCTTAAAGCTCAACATTCAGAAAACGATGATCATGGCATCCAGTCCCATCACTTCATGGGAAACAGATGGGGAAACAGTGGAAACAGTGTCAGACTTTATTTTTTTGGGCTCCAAAATCACTGCAGATGGTGGCTGCAGCCATGAAATTAAGACGATTACTCCCTGGAAGCAAAGTTATGACCAACCTGGACAGCGTATTCAAAAGCAGAGACATTACTTTGCCAACAAAGGTCCATCTAGTCATGGCTATGGTTTTTCCAGTGGTCATGTATGGATTTGAGAGTTGGACTGTGGAGAAGGCTGAGCATCGAAAAATTGATGCTTTTGAACTGTGGTGTTGGAGAAGAATCTTGAGAGTCCCTTGGACTGCAAGGAGATCCAACCAGGCCATTCTGAAGGAGATCAGCCCTGGGATTTCTTTGGAAGGAATGATACTAAAGCTGAAACTCCAGTACTTTGGCCACCTCATGTGAAGAGTTGACTCACTGGAAAAGACTCTGATGCTGGGAGGGATTGGGGGCAGGAGGAGAAGGGGACGACAGAGGATGAGATGGCTGGATGGCATCACTGACTCGATGGACGTGAGTCTGAGTGAACTCCGGGAGTTGGTGATGGACAGGGAGGCCTGGCGTGCTGCGATTCATGGGGTCGCAGAGTTGGGCACGACTGAGCGACTCGATTGAACTGAACTGAACTGAACAGCAAGAGCCTGACTGGTAGGCTATAGTCCATAGGGTTGCTAAGAGTCGGGACACGACTGAGCGACTTCACTTTCACGCATTGGAGAAGAAATGGCAACCCACTCCAGTGTTCTTGCCTGGAGAATCCCAGGGACGGGGGGGCCTGTTGGGCTGCCGTCTATGGGGTCGCACAGAGTCGGACATGACTGCCACGACTCAGCAGCAGCAGCAACAGCAAGAGCGGAGAAGGCGAAGGCACCCCTCTCCAGTACTCTTGCCTGGAAAATCCCATGGGCGGAGGAGCCTGGTAGGCTGCAGTCCATGGGGTCGCGAAGAGTCGGACACGACTGAGCAACTTAGCAGCAACAGCAAGAGCAATCAGACAGTAAATACGCTATTTTCCTAAGCCATAAATGTACACACACATACAATAGACACTATCTCATCAAGTTACCCAAATTCTTTTCTATGTGATAAAGGAAGAACCAGTTCATGGCAATATTTTGTTTCATTTAGGTTTTGTAAAAAATTATGAAAAAATTATGCTAAAGTTATAAAAATCTTAAGCATTCTTTTTTCTGGTTGTGGACTATATGCCAACTGTGGTTAACCTGGAAAACATAAATTACACAAAATAAAAATTTATAAACCCAGTGCTTCTACAAGTATCATTTTTAATGGCTGTATGGCATTTTTTTTGCAAGGATGTTCTATATTCAATGTGCAGCACTTCCCCATGATTGAATATTAAAGTTTCTGGGTTTTTACTATTTTACCAATATTACTGTGATAGACATTTCAGTGCAGAAATCCTGGCGCAGTTTATGTTTTTCATCATTTCTTATAGATTCCAAACAGTGAAATTACTGGGTCAATGAGTAAATGCATTATCAGAGAACTTGATAAAATACTGACAAATTACTTTTCAAGAGTCATACCAAAGTTTTGCCTTTTCTATTGTACCTCACCACCACCTTTGCCTATTATTGCTGAAGAAGAGATTAAAATTGTATCTTTGGTAATGCGACAAACTCCAAAGGATTCCAGTTTTTAATTAGCATTTATTCATTAGTGAAAATGAATCATCTTTCCCCAAGCCTGATCAAACACTGCTGACAAGCATAGGTGTGTGGTTTAACCATGGAATGCTGATGGCATTTTGCTCTCTGATTTGTGTAAATACTGCAAATACTGATCTCTTATAATTGATACTAACTTTGAATCCTTCTTCAAATCTTTAGCCAGATTTTTATAATACTTCTATCCTACACCTCTCCATGCCCCGTAAAGACAGTATGAACTTATGTAGTTGTCAACACCCACCAAGTATTCAGATCATCCCTTACCAAAATTGGGCTATACAATAGGTAAAAGGTGCTTTCTCCTAAGAATCAGTGCCTTCATTTGACTCAGGTACAAAGGACCTCTGCTTCCCAAAAGACAGAGTATTCTTTTCTTTCAGAGAAGCATGTGTGAGCAGGAGAGGGGACAGAGACTATACTGAAAATCACATCCTAAAACACCAGAGAGATGGCGGCAGCTGTTTTTCTGTAAAGTTGTCCCCTCCAAATCACCCCAAGTGGGAGTCTAGGCAAATCGAGTATCCCCAAGAAGCTGGGCTTCTTCCTCCTACCTGCCCCCTACTCTGGTGGGATAGCTTTGGGAGGGGATCAGAAGTGCACCAAACTCCTGAGATGGAACCGTGAGGGATGGGGCAGAGGGAATCTGCTCACTCTGGCTCCCCAGAGAAGTGTGACACACCAATCTCACTTCAGGGTCAGGAAAGAGCCTGCCCTGACCCAAGAGGTTACAGCTGCCTGGATCGGGCCTGTAGGCCGCCTGGGCCTGCAGCCTGAGGTCATCTCTAGGGAGCAAACTGCAGGGCCGTGGATGGGAAAGCAGGCCAGGCTGTGGGCACAACGTGGTCAGTAACATTCAGTATTTAGACTGGTGGTTCTCAACCTGGGGACAGTGCCCCCCTAGGGAACACGTGGCAATGTGTGAGGACATTTCTGGCTGTCACACTTTAGGACAGCGAGGACTACAACTAGCTTCTAGTGGGGAAAGGCCAGAGACGCTGCTACACAAACCACAATGCACCCGACTGACCGAGACCACCCAACAAAATACAATGCAGCCCAAGGCATCAACAGAGCAAAAACTGAGAAACCCCAACTTAGAGTATGTCTGCAGGCCTGCACTGGTATTCTTTGTCTCAGGCCTGGCAAATATTTCAGACAGGTCTGCTAAGAATCTAATCATAAACTATAAAACCTTTCAGAACAGTTTTTATGGGGGAAAAAGTTATTTCAAGTTATCGTATCTAAGAAGCACTGCTCTGA
Organism: Bos indicus x Bos taurus; assembly: GCF_003369695.1. Classification (NCBI taxonomy): domain Eukaryota; kingdom Metazoa; phylum Chordata; class Mammalia; order Artiodactyla; family Bovidae; genus Bos; species Bos indicus x Bos taurus. Next base: position 9,133,990 of record NC_040089.1, read on the forward strand.
CTCCAGTTCGAATTCCCTCTTTTAGTCAATACTGACCAAGTACCTGGGACGTGATCAGGCAGAGTGCTAAGCAGAAGAGACCGTGTTGAAAGAAACTGATAGGATCTGACAGCAGGTTCCACTCCTGCTGCACCCGGAGCAGAGCGCTGCAGTCACAGGCATCCGGCTCCAAGCCCAGCTCCACACTCACTGTCATCAGGCTGTACTTGACTTCCCTGAACCAATCTCTTCGTTTCTGTAACCGGTTACATAGGACCTTCCTCAATGTGGGAGACAATTAAATAAGATCATTCCTATAAAGCACAAAGTATATTGCCTGGTATACAATCAACACTCCATAAATAATTTGTTACTAAGAGCAAATTCTAAGTTTTTGTAAAGTAACCAGTAAGTTGGAAACTGCTAACATGCCTACAAAACAGCCACTTCCTGTGAATGTGACAGCTGGAAGACAATTTTAGTCACGTTAGTTGCACAGCGTATTAAATCTTGCAAATTCTGGCTCCTTCCTCCTTCTCCAGTCTCATCTCCCACCACATATATTATCTTCAATGCAGCCCCACGTCCCCATGAGTGGGGACAGATGACTTCTGGTAGTAACCCAAACAGTGTTGGGACAAAGGTCACTGTGAGAAAGAGAACTCTTCAGCTGTAACTCTGACAATATATATAGGTGCTGGGTGGGAGAGAGACAGAAGGGGGTGAGGGGCAGGCAAGGGAGAGCAAAGGAACAGACAGAATGCTCACACGTGCAGGTCAAGTCTGCTTATGTTTCTAAACAAAAACACTTCAAACAGCATTCATCCCTCACATCACAATTCATCTATATTCTGCAGTTATTTCATAAGAATGGATTGAAAAATAAGTCAAATATAATTAACCTCATCAATGGGAAAAAACCAAACATAGATGGACCACATTACCACAGCCTAATGTATGCGGCCAAATATCAATGCCAATCTAAACGAGAAAAGAACACGTCAACCACAAATAATCACTGAAAGCACAGCAAAAAATGATTAAGATGCAGTTTCCCTTAGCCAATATACAACAGGTTTTCATATATAAAACAAGAGCACATTCAATCAGACATTTTACTGAACTGTTTCAAGACAAGTTATCTGTCAGCTAAGGGGTCCCTTTCATGTAAGTAGTTTACTAAAAACCTTATGTCTACACTTATATAACCAAGAATCTACCTAGCATACCCCTGGGATCCCCAGTATTCTTCCCTCAGATTCCGGCGACAAGACAGAAGCAAAGACGAAACTGTAAGTATTTTTATAAGTTCACATATCTGATGTAAATTTTGGCCAAGACCATTTTTGCCTTAGTGTAACTCCAAGGAATATTTTTTGAAAAGATAAACTATTATCAGCTTAGCTATGGAAAAATAAACATTATCTATGCTCATTGTGATTATGGATAGGAACCCTAACCCCAACCCAACCCCCAGGTCTGTGTTCAAGCCCTGGTTCTACTCCACCTGACTCTAAGCAAGTTACTGAAACTCACTGAGTCTCAGTCTCCTGATACACAAAACAAAATAAATAAAACGACTGGAATTAAGAAGCTTTAACATGTCTTCCACTCAAACTCTGATTCAGAATTTGGAAAGTCTTCACAATCAAAATGTTTCTTAATGGTCCTTGGAGTGGAGGAGGATGAAATAAAGGCCTTTAGAAAAACGACGTGACAAATTACAGGGTTGCAGGTTTGAAGAGATCGCTTAGGGAGACAGTCTTGAAATCTGTGCTTAGTGACCATTGCAAACAACTGCCTGAATAGAGTGACATGACCACAGAATTGTTCCTGTGCTGCAGTCACTTCCTATCAGACACCCTTCCAGGTAGCTGCTTTCTGAAAAAGACCTTTTTGGATCTTCTAAATAACTCCAGTGACGTGACTGCTAACATTCATGAGACACGCTGTCACTCTGCCTTCATGGGTGTGCCATGCTCCACTAGATTCTACTCACCGATTCCAGTTTCAACGACTGAGAGAATCAACATTCCAAGTAAGCAACAAAATAGCAGGAATAGAAAAATTCTATGACTTGGAATTATAGAGTCTGAAAAAACCCTGGTGATCATCTCCAACACCTTCATTTTACAGAAAACCATTACATTTATTTCACTAAACCCTTAAGGATTAACTAGCTAAGCATATACACGAGCCTCTTAACTTGCCTGACACCAAAAAGAAAAACACATTCGTTTATTGGGGTGGGTAGGTGTTCCTAAAAAAAAAATCCCTAAACAAAATAATGATTTTGCAAAAATTACTTATTCTACATGCAGAATTTCTGAGAGGTACTAATGTTCATTGCACTATCCCAGCGATTTTGGTGGTTCTGGTCACAAAAAGAGAAAACGGCAATTACAAACACAACTGACTTCACATGGGTACCACCAATCAGTATCATACTTTGAAGCAATCACAGAAACCGTACCATAATAAATATTAACAGTGACAGACAACTCAAGTAGTTCACTTTCTTCCAATCAGGTCATGAATATTGTATTCTTAACTATGCAAAGTACACCATGGCGCATCCTTGTGTCATTTTGCGTTGTAAATCACACAACTAAGAAAACAAACAGGACTGGAAAAGGTCAGTTTTCATTCCAATCCCAAAGAAAGGCAATGCCCAAGAATGCTCAAACTACCACACAATTGCACTCACCTCACACGCTAGTAAAGTAATGCTCAAAATTCTCCAAGCCAGGCTTCAGCAATACGTGAACCATGAACTTCCTGATGTTCAAGCTGGTTTTAGAAAAGGAAGAGGAACCAGAGATCAAATTGCCAACATCCGCTGGATCATGGAAAAAGCAAGAGAGCTCCAGAAAAACATCTATTTCTGCTTTATTGACTATGCCAAAGCCTTTGACTGTGTGGATCACAATAAACTGTGGAAAATTCTGAAAGAGATGGGAATACCAGACCACCTGACCCGCCTCTTGAGAAATCTGTATGCAGGTCAGGAAGCAACAGTTAGAACTGGACATGGAACAACAGACTGGTTCCAAATAGGAAAAGGAGTACGTCAAGGTTGTATATTGTCACCCTGCTTATTTAACTTACATGCAGAGTACATCATGAGAAACGCTGGACTGCAGGAAGCACAAGCTGGAATCAAGATTGCTGGGAGAAACATCAGTAACCTCAGATATGCAGATGACACCACCCTTATGGTAGAAAGTGAAGAGGAACTAAAAAGCCTCTAGATGAAAGTGAAAGTGGAGAGTGAAAAAGTTGGCTTAAAGCTCAACATTCAGAAAACGATGATCATGGCATCCAGTCCCATCACTTCATGGGAAATAGATGGGGAAACAGTGGAAACAGTGTCAGACTTTATTTTTTTGGGCTCCAAAATCACTGCAGATGGTGACTGCAGCCATGAAATTAAAAGACGCTTACTCCTTGGAAGGAAAGTTATGACCAACCTACATAGCATATTCAAAAGCAGAGACATTACTTTGCCAACAAAGGTCTGTCTAGTCGAGGCTATGGTTTTTCCTGTGGTCATGTATGGATGTGAGGGTTGGACTGTGAAGAAGGCTGAGTGCCGAAGAATTGATGCTTTTGAACTGTAGTGTTGGAAAAGACTCTTGAGAGTCCCTTGGACTGCAAGGAGATCCAACCAGTCCATTCTGAAGGAGATCAGCCCTGGGATTTCTTTGGAGGGAATGATGCTAAAGCTGAAACTCCAGTACTTTGGCCACCTCATTCGAAGAGCTGACTCATTGGAAAAGACTCTGATGCTGGGAGGGATTGAGGGCAGGAAGAGAAGGGGACGACAGAAGATGAGATGGCTGGATGGCATCACTGACTCGATGGATGTGAGTCTGAGTGAACTCTGGGAGTTGGTGACGGACAGGGAGGCCTGGTGTGCTGCGATTCATGGGGTCGCAAAGAGTTGAACACGACTGAACTGAAGAAAACAAACAAATGTTTCCTATGTCCATTTTATGAAGCTGCTGCTGCTGCTAAGTCGATTCAGTCCTGTCTGACTCTGTGGGACCCCAGAGACGGCAACCCACCAGGCTCCCCCGTCCCTGGGATTCTCCAGGCAAGAACACTGGAGTGGGTTGCCATTTCCTTCTCCAATGCATGAAAGTGAAAAGTGAAAGTGAAGTCGCTCAGTCATGTCCGACTCTTCGAGACTGCATGGACTGCAGCCCACCAGGCTCCTCCATCCATGGGATTTTCCAGGCAAGAGTACTAGAGTGGGGTGCCATTGCCTTCTCCGTCTATGAAGCTAGATAACCCTAAAACATAATTAAAAAAAAATAATTGCCACTTTACCAATAAATTCCACTTGAAGTCCTAACTTTCAAGAAAGGTGTCCCCTCCCCACACTTTGCTTTCTAAGAAAGTAGATTCACGGTGGTGGTTTAGTTGTTAAGTCATGACCCACTCTTTCCACCCCATGGACTTATAGCCCACCAGGCTCCTCTGTCCATGGGATTTTCCAGGCAAGAATACTGGAGTGTAGATTAGCACAGTGCTAATTCACTGAATAACACGAACATGAATTCAGGAACAATAAACTGACAGTAACAGTGATGAGGATATTCCTCCAGTCCAGATGAATAAAATTAAAATATAAACTGCTGACATATGAACGTGTGTGTGCTTAGCCGAGTCCAACTCTTTTCGAGCCCCCATAGAGTGCAGCCTGCCAGGCTCCTCTGTCCACTGGATTATCCTAGCAAGAATACTGGAGTGGGTTGCCATTTCCTTCCCCAATGCATGCATGCATGCTAAGTCGCTTCAGCTGTGTCCGACTCTGTGTGACCCTATGGACAGCAGCCCACCAGGCTCCTCTGTCGACAGGATTATCCTAGCAAGAATACCGGAGTGGGTTGCCATTTCCTCCTCCAGGGGATCTTCCCCGTCCAGAGATGGCATCCACCTCTCCTGCATTGGCAGGCAAATTCTTTATCACTGAGCCACCAGGGAAGCCTGCTGACATGCATACTGGATACAAAACCCAAGAAGATCAAGGTTAGGAAATCTGTGTTAAGAGAACAAAACCCACCTTACCCAGACATACAGGAGAAGTTGTTAGTCATCTTTACAATCAAGACTGTTTAAACATATGCAACAGCATTACATAAACCTTTCTAGTATCAGGAGATAATGCCTCTTTACCCACCACTGGACAAAAGAAGCATTTGAGGCTGACCTGGAAATCCACTGTCCCATATGTCTACAAAAATAAGGACAATTAGGAAACGTTATGAATTCTAAGAAATAGGAGCTAACTGGAAACATGCTGCCAAGTGTTTCAGGATTCCACATTATGAAACACCGTGCTCACAAGAGCCCTACCTGAAAAAAATTCTCAAATCAATCATCATCAATGCTTTTCCTCTGCGTCCAAAATCTAGAACTACCCTAGTGGGCACATACCTAAGCCAGTGGGTTTAAAGAATCACTACTTGGTGATGCTCTGGGCTCGTTGAAAAATTGGTCGTTGGCAATGCTGTACTACATACACCCTGTTTGCCCAAAATGCCTCCAACTGTCCAGCGATTTTCAAACTTCAGGGTCCTTCCGTTTAACACGGAGGACACAGATTCCGGGGCCCAAGCTCCGGGAGTCTTATTCAACGTGTCTAGGGAGGGAGACCTTAAACCCTCCTTTTCCAACCGACGGCCCGGTGGATCGGAAGCCCTGTGGTCCACCACCACGGGGCACCCGAGCCTGACAAAGTTCCCCAAGGAGCGCGCCTACTTCAACCAGCAGGACGTGTCTCAGAGGGAAAATCCAGGCTTGCCGGGGCTCGGGCGTCGTGGGGAAGCGCTCCGGGAGAGGCCGGGGCGTCCCCACCGGCGACGCCCGTCCTCAAGGAAGTGAAGAGGCTATGGCGATGGCGGGGGGGGGGGGGGGGGGGTGAGTTCCCCGCCTTTGCAGGAAGTCCCTGCGCTTTGCTGGAGGAACAGCTGGACTCTGAAGTCCTGCGGGGCTGACTTCTGGCAGCTCTGCCGCTTCCGAAGCCGGGCGCCCTCCGCGCTCGGGCCTCGGTCTCCTGCTCCGTGCAACGGGCTCCCGCGCCGCAACCACCTCTGCCCGCCCACTCCCGGGAAAGCCTAAGCCCAAACGAAACGAACTCGGCCGGTCGCGGGCACTCCCCGGCCCGGCGACACCCGGAGTGCGCGCCCAACGCTCCCCGCCCGGCCCGGCCCTAGGGCGGCCACTCACGGGTAGGCATGATGACCCCGAGCCGCGCTCGTCGCTGCGCCGAGGCTCAGCGGGGCCGCGCCGGGCGCGCTGACCGCATCACGACGGGCCAGCCGCCCGGGCCGCGGAGGCCGGGACGAGGCTAAGGGCGAAAGGCCGAAAGACACGACGCGGACCTCCGAGACCACGCAGGCGGAGCGGGCAGCAGCAGGCCCCCGCCGGCGCAGCCCCGCGCTGGACGACGCCGGGGCGACCCCACGCCCTGACGTCAGCACGTCGCCGACGTCCAGGCCCCGCCCCCCCGCAGGGCGGTGGCACTCGAAGGTGGGAGGGGCGGCATGGGGGGACTTGGGGACCTGCGGAAGGACTGCGCAGCGCTTTGGGCATCCTCGGACTTCGCTTTATTGTCAAAAAGGAGTGGTTTGAGTCACATTCGTTTTCACGAACCCTTATTCGAGGTGCATTAGCAACAATTATTTTCTTAGCAGTTGCACCTGTTTATGAGGTTGTAAGCTAAGCAGGATGGCGTTGAATGAATGCGTCTAGTACCCGTAGGGTTTTTCTCTTCTAAGCCCTTGAACTTGCAGTGCGTCTTTTATTCTCTGGAAGCGTGATTTATTTGAGACGTCCGGAGGTCCTCCGGGGCGGTGGCTGCGTCTGTTTTGAGAGGACAGAAAATGTAATTTCCTCTTGCTCCTTGGATGACTTTCAGAGAGATTTCATGCCTCCGGAGTTACTTTCCTCCAGAGACAGAGGTTCTGTCCACTTGACTGAGTCATTTTTCCTGACTCTCTGTCACTGGTAATTGATGTGTCTATTAGTCAACGGCCTAAGCTGGTACTTGGAGCCCAGAGCCTTCAGCAACCCACATATGCTTTGCTAGTCCTTATAGGATGCGGACAGCCTATGTGGAGAAAGAAATAGGAAGCCCACAGGGGTCTCAAACGGTGTTTCTCAAAGTGACTCAGGATTGTTTCTTGTGCCTGAATCACCTGGGAATCTACTAAAAATCGAATTCCTGCCTTCCTACCTAAACCCGATGAATCACACATGAGAGTGATTCAAGTATATATTTAGCTTTGAAATTCTTTGTCTTTGAGGGTAGTGCCAACATTCTAGTTAAGAAATGATGTGCAGTATGGAGAGGAGAAAGAAGGTGAAGATAAGAGAGGGCAGGGCTTGAGGGAGTTTGTCTTGAGGTGGACTTGTGAAAAAGCAGAATTAGCAAAAAAAAAAATTGAACTAGCAAAGACCTGGACAGCTCTTAAAGAGACTAGGGGAGGGTAGAGGGCAATTTAAAGTGAGTCAGGGAAGTGGATGAGAGGAGAGTGTACAATCCATATGTAGGAGACTGTTTCTTGCTAATGGTAAAGGCCAGATTACCAAGTACTTGGTTTTCTTTCAATGCCTTGCTGCATATTTTTATCATCTGTAACATCTTTCCTGCTCCCAGATACCTTGCCCAGACTTTCAGGACACCTTTACTGTAGCAGTTTATTCACTGAATCCTAATTAAAATTTTATACGTGCTTATATTCCACCAGTGGACTGTACACATTTCAGAAAATGGCAAAAACCATATTTGGTTCCTATGTCTGTATTCCAGCCTGGCGCACAGTAGGGGGGCTTGTTGTTGTTCAGTCCTGTTCAACTCTTTGCAACCCCATGGACTGCAGCACCCAGGCTTCTCTGTCCTTCACCATCTCCTGGAGCTTGCTCAAACTCATGTCCATTGAGTCAGTGATGCCATCCAACCATCTCATCCACTGTCATCCCCTTCTCCTCCTGCCTTCAGTCTTTCCCAGCATCAGGGTCTTTTCCAGTAAGTTCACTTGTCGCGTCAGGTGGCTAAAGTATTGGAGCTTCAGCTTCAGTATCAATCTTCCAATGAATATTCAGGATTGATTTCCTTTAGGATTGACTGGTTTTATCTCCTTGCAGTCCAAGGGACTTTCAAGAGTCTTCTTCTACACCACAGTTCGAAAGTATCTAAAGCATATTAATTTAACAACTATGTAAATAAAATACATATTTATTCAATGGATATAAAAATAAAGCAAGTACAATAGAACTAGTTAAAGAACAACTTTACATGCAAATGTGGAACTTGTCCTTTAAGAATCTAGGTTCTTTATAAGGACAATATCATTACAAGATCAGGAACAGCTTTCTATGGACCAGACAGCATGGCAGAGGAACCATGGAGGGGAGACCTCGATTTTTATACAGAAGGAAGTATTGGTGGTTGTGGAAAAGGAAAGGGCTGAATCTTACTGCATAAGCAGACTCCCTGCATTTGCTGTCTGCTGACTTGGGAGCAAAAGTGAGGCATATGTTAGTTACGTAACTCAAAGTTTGGAGTAAGGAAACGGATGGGGCTGGAAGAGCAGGAGACAACTTGGGAAGGAAAGCTGCTTTAGGGAGGGGGTGTGAAGAGAGGATGTGAGTTTCTCTTTTACGTATTAAGCCTGAGATGACGTCCAAGAGAAACATCTGAGCAAATAGATCTGAAGGCAGCTGGCATACCAGGTGGAAGGCAGGCAGAGGGATCTCAGAGAAATTTGGAAATCTTTGGCCCAGGGACAGAAGCTGAGGGCAGGAGTCAGAGAAAGCCTGCTGAGGGAGGGTGTGGAGCCAGAATGACAGAGATGGAGGAGAGCCAGAGGGCACAGTGCCCCAGAAGGCAAAGGAGGACACGCTGCTGAATGACAGACATCTCTGCTTACATTGTTCAAAAAAGATACAAGTCTCAGAGGCCCTGGATCATTTGACCCATAATGGGTTTGGGTTTTTTGGTTTTTTTAAAAACTCCCTCTTGGTCTTTTGGTTTTGTATCATTGCCAGAAATAAAGTCAGCAGCCAAAGATCCTAAGGAAGGGACAGCTGAAAATCAGGAATAATGATAGCACAGATAACAGATCACATAACCTAAGTGTTATGCCGAAGTGTTTTCCAAGTTAGTACAGGTGGGCTTTCAGTACAGTGTTACTGAACAGACCTCCTTTCCCTATCAAATCTTCTGGGTCAGGTTCTGCCTGTGTATTACCCCTTTCCTCACCTCAATTTCTAGAGGACTGATTCTTCCACCACCTTCTTTAGTACTTGAGCTAAGGGTGTTTGCCTGTCCTGAACCTCTCGTGAATACCCTTCCTATCCACTCTGTGCCAGTGCTCCTCTCTTAAAGCCAAATTTGGACTGGTAGGAACTGGAATTTATCGATCTCTGTGTCCCCGCACCTCCCAGCTCTGATTCTTACACACTGCGTGGGGCCAACACAAAGATGAGCCTCTGCATAGATCGCTCTTCCAGAAAGAATAGTTTCCGTCCAAATGGTATTAGAAATACCATTGTCGACATCCTATCAGAATATTTGCTTATAGCCCGAATTGCTCAAAATAGCTCTGCTTTAGGTTTAGTCCAGTATTTGTTCCAATTTCTAAATCAGGCACTGAGATGATTCACTTTTAATTAGCATGCATTTGCGTATTCAAAGGTATTTGCCAGCAAATTTACAGTTTATAGGAAATAGCTGTTATTTACTTCTCCCAAAAGCTTATTCCCAAAAGGTTATAATGATGCAATTTGATGCTCTCATTGCTTAGTTTTCTTTCTCACTAAATATTTATATCAGGAGTATACCCTTCTTGTTTTGTTTCACTCCATTCTATTTCCACCATCGTCTAATAGTGACTCAGGGTTTTCCGAGGTCACTTATGTTTTATGAGGCATCAAAACACAGACTTTGGACTTAGAAAACCTGGGTTTGAATCTTTCCTTCCCTCTTACCTAGCCTTTTGAGAATTTTTGACATCTCTGGATGTAATTTTCCTCAATTTCAAGATCAAGAGAGACTTCTGTGTTGTAACATTTTATGAGTCCCCTCAAGGCAGTAGTTCTCAACCTTGACTCAACTTTGGAATCACCAGGAGAGCTTTTAAAAAATAGCCATGCCCAGATCCTACTTCCCAGATTCTGATGTAGTTTGGTCTGCAGCGTAGCCTGGGTGTGGACCTAATTTAAAAGCTCCCCAGATGTTTTATGCGCAACCAAGGTGGAGATCCATCCTCTTAGGAAAGAGGTGAAGGACTTCCCTGATGGTCCAGCGGTTAAGACCTTACCTTGCAGTGCAGGGAGTGCAGGCTCGGTCCCTAGTCAGGGAGCTTAGACCCCACATGCCTTGAGGTCAAAGACCAAAACATAAAATAGAAGCAGTATTATGACAAATTCAATAAAGACTTTAAAATGGTCCACATCAAAAAAAAAAGAGAGAGAGAGAGAAAGCAAAGACTTGAAGTACAGTGAAGCTCTACCCAGGCATGCCACACATGTCATCAGGCTATTTCTGTTGCCATTTAAGCTCATGCATTTGAGAACACAGCACACTGAATGCCAGAGTAATTTTCTCACTTCCGTCGTTGTCAAAGAGGTTGGAAACACATGAGAACAAATAAAAAGGATGAGCCTCTAATCCAGAAGGTCATTCCCAACCCCTCTCTGTGCCAACTAGGACGGCGTGCAGGCACACACTCCACGAGCCAAATGTCACCGTCATCTCTGCTTTATAAAGAGAATTGCAAATGGATAGGGAGCAAAATCCTGAGATAATAAGGTTGAGTTCTTGATTAGAGCAGACAAAACAGCTGGTAACCCTTCCTTAGAAACACTATCATTTTAAACAATTAGAGAAGAGCATTATCTCCCATTGTTATTTACTAAAATACTAGCTAGCTTTAGTGTTTAACACAGGGTGTTAGAGTGGAACTGCTATAAGGAGACAGAGAAAAAAACTTCTTTTAAACGTAGAGGCACTGTAGGCAATGAGATCCTTTACAAGACAACTCGAATTAGATAGTATATATTGGTGTATTCTCTCTACATGAAACACACTGCTGCTGCTGCTGCTAAGTCGCTTCAGTCATGTCCGACTCTGTGCGACCCCATAGATGGCAGCCCACCAGGCTCCCCCCTCCCTGGGATTCTCCAGGCAAGAACACTGGAGTGGGTTGCCATTTCCCTCTCCAATGCATGAAAGTGAAAAGTGAAAGTGAAGTTGCTCAGTCGTGTCTGACCCTCAGCGACCCCATGGACTGCAGCCAACCAGGCTCCTCCATCCATGGGATTTTCCAGGCAAGAGTACTGGAGTAGGGTGCCATTGCCTTCTTCGTGAAACACACTAGATGCTTAATAAATATTTGAAGAAGAGAAGGAGAAAGAGGAAGACAGAGAGAGAGAGAGGAAGAAGCGGGGATGATAATAAACACAAAGGACATAAAGACAAGAAGCAAACATAGATAAATAAAAGTATTAGAAGAGGTTCTTTGTGGTGTCTTGGAGAAAAGTCCTCAGATTCTTCCTTCCCCTGACTGTGCACACTCTTGCAGTTGGCTTTGGTATTCTGTTTCCCCAGTCCTGACCCTGGAGACGCTGGACTGGCTTTGCAGCTTGCTTTGGCCAATGGGACAGAGATAAACACCATGCAAGCAGAGACTTAGAAAATGTGGTGAAGCCTGGGCTCCATTGGAGGAGAGAGGGCCCAGTGATCCCACCCATTCCAGATGAGCCCACTGTAAATCGGCGAGCCCCAACTGACCCTCCAACTCCACAAAGAGTCAAGAGTGACTCTTGCCAAGACTAGCATAAGAACTGCCTAGCTGAGACCATCCCAAATTGTCAGCACACAGAGGCATGAGCTAAATAACTCCTTATTTTAAGCCACCAAATTTGAGGGTGGTTAGTTATGTGCCCCATAACCCCTATTACTAGTTAGCATTTAGCTAGCATTAGTTAGCATATGAAAGAAAGAAAACTGAGTGCCAAAGAATTGATGCTTTTGAACTGTGGTGTTGAAGACTCTTGAGAGTCCCTTGGACTGCAAGGAGATCCAACCAGTCCATCCTAAAGAAAATCAGCCCCGAATATTCATTGGAAGGACTGATGCTGAAGTTGAAACTCCAATCCTTTGGGCTACCTGATGCGAAGAGCTGACTCATTTGAAGACCCTGATGCTGAGAAAGATTGAAGGCGGGAGGAGAAGAGGACCACAGAGGATGAGACGGTTGGATGGCATCACCGACTCAATGGACATGACTTTGAGTAGACTCCAGTGTTGAGGTCCTTTAATGGACCGGAACCTGGTGGTCCGGAGTCGACCAATAAGAAAGTAGAAAGAAAGAGGCTGATATTCCTTGGTTTACACAGAAAGCCAATAAAGCCCCTGCACAGGGCTTGCTCTGTTCATGGAGGCCTCAGGCACCCTCTCGATGGGGTGACGGCACAGAGAGCCTTCTTGAGAGGGTCTTAGAAGCCCGGGCTGGAAAGTGAACTCAGAGAACTTCTGTGCTCCAGGAAATCAGCCTGAAAGAGAGAGAGAGAAAGCAAGACCCGGGGACCAAAGCTCTGATGGAGCAAAGGTGTTTTATTCAACATTGTATAGTATTTATATTGTCTTACAAGATAGCTATTTTCAGCAGAGATATTACCACGTGGTTCATAAAAAGGAAGAGGGTACTTATCACCATATAGAATAACTAACGAGGGAAATGCCTGGATCCCTCAGCCCCGGGAGAGGCTTGCCTCTCCTCTTAATTCCTGAATATTCAGGAATTAATAAGGAACAGAGGATTCCTGACAGATCCAAAATAGCACACAGGAAGCCTCCTGTTTTAAATGCTTCCTGACAATTCCCCTATTTTATTATATTTGTAAAATGAAATTTGATTTGTATTCAGTTGTAGGCACTATTGTTAAAATGAATCAAGAGTAACACAAAATTGAGGTAATCCGGAAACAAGTCCAACCATGGGACGTTCTTCCCGGGGTCGTTGGTAATTGCAAATTACGTCAAGATCAAAGACTCAAAAGGGAATCATTTCTTAAAGAGGTAGAGGAATTAAGACAAGTATATAGTTTACAATTAATACAAGTTACAGAATGTAAAGTCTTATTGTAAATTTCCTATGGCTATAACAAAAGGAAGTGGGACATAGGCCTGTATAAAATATGACTGATTTTAGAAATAGTTACTTTGACCACAACCGCTCCCTGTAAAATGTCCGGTCCAAGTTCCAAGCTTTTCAGTGCTCGCCGCCCAAATGTCCCATTGTTTAGGCCCACTCTGTTTATCGAGGATGATTCGAGGAGGAGAAGGGGGTGCCATTCCAGTGTCAAGACAGCCAAGAAGTCCTTTGTTATAGTAATGTTTCATTAGTAACCTTTTACATAATGTTTTTTGTCCTTTCCCCAACTCTTTCCCTAAAGTTTCAGTAGTATAAACATGGTTTACGGACAAAAAAAGGGCAGTAAATAATCCAAGCAATGTCCGAAAGTCTTCTTTTGGAGGCAGGATGAAAGCCAAGTTTGTTGGCTGATGTTTATGGATAATTTCCCTGGGCCCAGGCACAATGGAAGGACTTCATAGCCTAAATAAATGTTAATTAGTTTTTCTTCCTCCCCAGGGTGTGATGGCTCCTTCAGGTTCTAGGGAGGGGGCATATGTATAGTCTTTAGTTGAAACTATTGGTCCTCTCTCTGTCCATTCGACCACCTGTAATATGGATGTGAGAGTTGGGCTGTGAAGAAGGCTGAGCGCCGAAGAATTGATGCTTTTGAACTGTGGTGTTGGAGAAGACTCTTGAGAGTCCCTTGGACTGCAAGGAGATCCAACCAGTCCATGCTGAAGGAGATCAGCCCTGGGATTTCTCTGGAAGGAATGATGCTAAAGCTAAAACTCCAGTACTTTGGCCACCTCATGTGAAGAGTTGACTCATTGGAGAAGACTCTGTGCTGGGAGGGATTGGGGACAGGAGGAGAAAGGGACGACAGAGGATGAGATGGCTGGATGGCATCACTGACTCGATGGACGTGAGTCTGAGTGAACTCCAGGAGTTGGTGATGGACAGGGAGGCCTGGCGTGCTGCGATTCCTGGGGTTGCAAAGAGTCGGACACGACTGAGTGACTGATCTAATCTGATCTGAATAGATGGGGGTTGGATATTAGTCGAGGTCCAGCAGGGGGAGGTACAGGCCAAAAGACTGAGCATTGCCAGGATTCAGGACTCGGAGGCAATCCCTGTTGAGAGACCAAATTTTCAGCTCGATTAGTAAGGGTTTTTATTTGTCCCCAAGTGGGGAGATCATAGGGTGATGCTGCCGAGGGCGGTGCTTTCTGGAGATCTTTAGAGCTGACATAGCCTATATTGGAATTTTTTCTTCCTGGGGTTTTTGTTGTTTCATCTCCATTTTGAATGCCAGGGGCCACCTTGGGTCGAATCTTCCGAAGAGGTTAAAAAAATTTTTTTAAATAAATAAAACTGTATTAACAATAGTTATAAGTTTAGAAAATATCTTATGTTGGAATCTAGTAAAGTCTACTTTAGATAAGGAAGACAGTAGTGAACCTTGTGTATTCTCCCTTTTTAAATTTTTTTATTTGTAACTTTAGTGTGTGATGTGTTTGTTTGACTATGTCTTCTGTCTGTGGGTTATAAGGAATACTTGTAATATGTTTAATAGAAAAATATTGTAAAAATTGTTTAAAGTGTCTAGAAATAAAGGCAGGGTATAGCATGTTGTGTAGCCTCATCACGAAGAGATGTGGCCCAGATAAAAGAGGAATTTGTGTCTATACAGACGTGTAGGAAAGAAAATGGAGGAAGTCTAGGGCAATGAGTTACATCCATTTGCCATAGTTCATTAGGTTGCAAACCACGAGGATTAATACCTTGTGCAATGGGTCGAAGATGTAGGGGTCTACAAGTAGAGCAATTACTAATAATTTCTTTAGCCTGGTGGTATGGGATTTTCCATAGCTGGAGTAGGGAGCCAGCATTGTTATGCAACAGAGCATGCTGTTCCTCTGGAGTAGCAAAGGAAACCACTTTATCAGCTTGTTCACTATCATAAATCATAGGGCCCGAAAGACAAGAATGTGTTCAAATATATGTAATATAAATGGGAGAATAGCAGTTTCTAACAACAGATTGTAGTTCAAAAAAGAGTTGTTGAATAATAGGTTGATTAGAGTTTATGGTGGAGGTTTCTATATTTTTAAATACAAAAACAGAAAATATAGAGTCAGAGACTATATTAATGGGGTAAGGATGTAGGCAAATAACTTGAATAAATGCATATAATTCATTTTGTTGAGCAGAATGAAATTTAGTATAAAAGACTTTATATTCCTTAAGAGACCAGAATGAAGCTTTGGCATTTTTAGTCCCATCTATATAAAAAACCTCAGCCTGTGGTATAGGCTGTGAGCTGATAATGCAAGAAATAATAAATTCAGTATTTTTGAAGAAATTCCACAGCATACCAGAAGGATAATGAAATGAAATTTCTCCAAAATATTTCAGATATGCCAATTTTGTGTAATAGTGGTAGGTGATGGGATTCCTGGTTGTAATGCACCCATAGGTTTCATAGATGAATTAACTTTTCTAAGGTCTGTTAGGAGACACCATTTTTAGATTTCTTTTTTTATAACAAAGATAGGAGAGTTCCAAGGAGAACAAGATTCTTCAATATGCTTTAATTCTAGTTGTGTATCTATAAGTTTCTTCAGTTCAGTTGCTCAGTCGTGTCCGACTCTTTGTGACCCCATGAATCACAGCACACCAGGCCTCCCTGTTCATCATCTTCTCCAGGAGTTCACTCAAACTCACGTCCATCAAGTCGGTGATGCCATCAAGCCATCTCATGCTCTGTCGTCCCCTTCTCCTCCTGCCCCCAATCCCTCTCAGGATCAGAGTCTTTTCCAATGAGTCAACTCTTTGCGTGAGGTGGCCAAAGTACTGGAGTTTCAGCTTTAGCATCATTCCTTCCAAAGAACACCCAGGGCTGATCTCCTTCAGAATGGACTGGTTGGATCTCCTTGCAGTCCAAGGGACTCTCAAGAGTCTTCTCCAACACCACAGTTCAAACGCATCAATTCTTTGGCACTCAGCTTTCTTCACAGTCCAACTCTCGCATCTATACATGACCACTGGAAAAACCATAGCCTTGACTAGATGGACCTTTGTTGGCAAAGTAATGTCTCTGCTTTTGAATATGCTATCTAGGTTGGTCATAACTTTCCTTCCAAGGAGTAAGCGTCTTTTAATTTCATGGCTGCAGTCACCATCTGCAGTGATTTTGGAGCCCAAAAAAATCAAGTCTGACACTGTTTCCACTGTTTCCCCATCTATTTCCCATGAAGTGGTGGGACCAGATGCTATGATCTTCGTTTTCTGAATGTTGAGCTTCAAGCCAACTTTTTCACTCTCCTCTTTCACTTTCATCGAGAGGCCTTTTAGTTCCTCTTCACTTTCTGCCATAAGGGTGGTGTCATCTGCATATCTGAGGTTATTGATATTTCTCCCGGCAATCTTGATTCCAGATTGTGCTTCTTCAAGCCCAGCGTTTCTCATGATGTACTCTGCATAAGTTTCTTGCTGCTGCTGCTGCTGCTAAGTTGCTTCAGTCGTGTCTGACTCTGTGTGACCCCATAGATGGCAGCCCACCAGGCTCCCCCGTCCCTGGGATTCTCCAGGCAAGAACACTGGAGTGGGTTGCCATTTCCTTCTCCAATGCATGAAAGTGAAAAGTGAAAGTGAAGTCACTCAGTCGTGTCTGACTCCTAGTGACCCCATGGACTGCAGCCTACCAGGCTCCTCCATCCATGGGATTTTCCAGGCAAGAGTACTGGAGTGGGGTGCCATTGCCTTCTCTGGCATAAGTTTCTTCAGTTCAGTTCAGTTCAGTTCAGTCGCTCAGTCGTGTCCAACTCTTTGCGACTCCATGAATCGCAGGATGCCAGGCCTCCCTGTCCATCACCAATTCCTGGAGTTCACTAAGACTCACGTCCATCGCGTCAGTGATGCCATCCAGCCATCTCATCCTCTGTCGTCCCCTTCTCCTCCTGCCCCCAATCCCTCCCAGCATCAGAGTTTTTTCCAGTGAATAAATTTCTGAGCCACCTGTAATTACTCTTTCTCATGTGATGGGCCACGGCTCTGTCCAAAAGGTTCGTCATTCTTCCAAGTTATTTTAATAAGTGTATTGTTTTTTAAATGTGCAGTGGCCCCTAGGAAAAATGTGGAATGTATATCTAAGTTTGTCATATCTTATATCTTTTTATTAAAAGCATATATCTTACCTTTTTTAGCAACTATGAAGTGTCTTGTATATTAGCATTTTATAGATTGGTGAATATATTTATTATATCATATTATAATATATATTTATTATATATATAAATATATTATACATTATATAATATATTTATTAATAGTTAAAAATCTCTTTAGTTTTCTGTAAGAAAAACTTTTTGTAAGAGGAAGTTAATATTTAGTAACTAATGTTTTAAAATCTTATTTTATTTGGAAATGACCTAGCTATTTAATAAACTTTTATTATTTAGTTTAGTACAACTCTAGAAATTTAAGTTATCTCAATCTTAAGAGATTATTTTAGATTATAATAATAGATTATTCTATTAAAATATAATTATTTATAATAGAGTTTATCTAAAAGTTTTCATCTCATTTATATATTTATATATATATACATATATATATATGTAAAGAGTTATCTTTTTGTTGACAAATTTAGTTTACCTTGCTTCTGCTGCTGCTGCTAAGTCACTTCAGTCATGTCCAACTCTGTGCGACCCCATAGACGGCAGCCCACCAGGCTCTACCATCCCTGGGATTCTCCAGGCAAGAACACTGGAGTGGGTTGCCATTTCCTTCTCCAATGCATGAAAGTGAAAAGTGAAAGTGAAGTCGCTCAATAAGTGTCTGACTCTTAGCGACCCCATGGACTGCAGCCTATCAGCCTCCTCCGTCCATGGGATTTTCCAGGCAAGAGTACTGGGTTGCCATTGCCTTCTCCGAAATATTTCTTTGAGCCCATGTTTTGAGGGGGGGAGGGGGAAGCAAGAATACTGGAGTGGGTTGCTATTCCCTTCTCCAGGAGATCTTCCCGACCCAGGGATTGAATCCAGGTCTCCCATGTTGTAGGCAGACACTTTACTGTCTGAGCCACCATGGAAGTCCAGTTTACCTTAAACCTAGGCATAATAAAAGTATTATATAATGTTGATGACTTAAGACATGTCTTAATTAGATTAGCAAAAAATTATATTTAAATTATATTTATATTTAAATAAACCTTATATTGAATATTAAATATTTTTTAGTTATGTGAATTTAAATGTAGATAGAGCTCATTAACTTCATATTATCTAAAAACAAAGCTGGTATATTGACAGCAGTTATGCCGGATGTAGAGGGTTTGAGGGAAAAGATGGAATTTGCCCCTGGTTTCTGGTGAAAGGGACCTGGGGGGGGGGGGGTCTCCTGCTTGGAGTTTCCTGGAATAGGTTTTCTTTCAATGTCAAATTTAGACTTACAATCTTTGGCCCAATGCATTCCTCTACAGTAACGAGGGAAGATTTTTGGAGGTTTTTTATTTTTTCCTTTTTTTTTTTTTTAGCTTTCTTAGGGCAGTCCCTTTTTAAATGGTTGTATTTCCACATGTAAAGCATCCTTCACTTCCCTTTCTTAAGTAGGTAACCATTGTTTCAGCTAGCATTTGCATCTTTTGAGTTTCTAATCCTAGATTGTGACAAGCCTTCAAATAATCAATAATAGTCCCTGTCTCACGAATTGGAGCTATAGCTTTTTGACATTCCTGATTTGCATTTTCATAAGCAAGTAATTTCTCTAGTTGCCTTTTGGCTTTTTCTCCAATTACAGTACGGGAAACAGCAGTTTGTAATCTAGCTAAAAAATCAGCATACATTTCATTAGGTCCCTGAACTTTAAATAAGTCATGAAGTAAAGTAAAAAAGTGATGGGGCTTTCCAGCTGTTTTACCCTTGTCTTAATACTTACCGGCCTCAGTAGGCCCAGGGGTCACTCCGTCCGAATCTGCATACGTGTACCAAGTCCCTGTTCAGGTGCCACTTGTTGAGGTCCTTTAATGGACTGGAACCTGGTGGTCCAGAGTCGACCAATAAGAAAGTAAAGGAGAGAGAAAGAGGCTGATATTCCTTGGTTTACGCAGAAAGCCAATAAAGCCCCTGCACGGGGCTTGCTCTGTTCACGGAGGCCTCAGGAGCCCTCTTGATGGGGCGAAGGCACAGAGAGGTTTCTCGAGAAGGTCTTAGAAGCCTGGGCAGGAAAGTGAACTCAGAGAGCCTCTGTGCTCCAGGAAATCAGCCTGAAAAAGAGAGAGAGAGAAAGCTCTCTCGGACACGGGGACACAGGGACCGAAGCTCTGATGGAGCAAAGTTGTTTTATTCAACATTGTGTAGGTATTTATACTGTCTTACAAGATAGCTATTTTCAGCAGAGATATTACCATATGGTTCATAAACAGGAAGAGGGTACTTATCACCATATAGAAAAACTAAAGAAGGAAATTATCTGGATCCCTCAGCCTGGGGAGAGGCTTCCTCTCCTCTTAATTCCTGAATATTCAGGAATTGATAAGGAATGGAGGATTCCTGACAGATCCAAAATCGCACACAGGAAGCCTCCTGTTAAATGCTTCCTGACACTCCAGGAGTTGGTGATGGACAGGGAGGCCTGGTGTGCTGTGGTCCATGGTGTTGCAAAGGGTCGGACACGACTGAGCGACTAAACTGAACTGAACTAAACTGAGTTAGCACATAGCTAACATCCTTTGCTGTTGTAAAGTCACTAAGTCATGTCTGACTCTTTGAGACCCTGTGGACGGCAGCACACCAGGCTTCCCTGTCCTTCATTACCTCCTGGAGTTTACTCAGACTCATGTCTACTGTGTCAGTGATGCCATCCAACCATCTCATCCTTTCTCACCCCCTTCTCCTGCCTTCAGTCTTTCCCAGCATCAGGGTCTTTTCCTATGGGTTGGCTCTTATCAGGTGGCCAAAGTATTGGAGCTTCAGCTTTAGCATCAGTCCTTCCAGTGAACATTCAGGGTTGATTTCATTTAGGATTGACTGGTTTGATCTCTTTGCAGTCCAAGGGACTCTCAAGAGTCTTCTCCAGCACTACAGTTCAAAAGCATCAATTCTTTGGCACTCAGCCTTCTTTATGGTCCAACTCTTACATCTGTACATGACTACTGAAAAAACCATAAAATTAATCACAGGAGGTATAACTTTTCATGATCTTAGTATGTACCCAGTATTGTACCATGTGCCTTACATGTATTTTCTGACAAAATGCTCACAAAACCCCTGAGTAGAAAAGCATGAGTATCCCACATTGATTTTAATAGAAGACTGAAGCTTGGGGAGATTAAATGGGTCTCAAAAGTCATATGGGCACTTAAATGGCACTGGAATTTGAACTCAGGTCTGTCTATACCAAACCCAAGCTCTTAACTACAGGCAGTACAGAGTCAGCTGAAGAACAGATCAGAGACTCAATAGGAGATGTAAGGGGAGACTCTGTGCAGTTAGAGTTTGTTTTATGGAAAAAATTGTCAAGCCCTCCAGGGGAGGAGTCATGTTTTCCAACTATTTCAACAACTTTAAGGGAAGCCAAGAGATCTTGTATTGATTCTTTTCCCATGGGGTGGAAGATGAATTACAGTCATAGTTTAGTTTACTCTTACTTAGATTGTTTACCATCTGAGCCACCAGGGAAGCCCTCCTCTTAAGAAAGAAATGAACAATTCTGATATGATTGATGTTTTCAAATAAGTTCTACCTATATCGGTGTTCAAGCTGGATTTAGAAAAGGCAGAGAAACCAGAGATCAAATTGCCAACATCTGCTGGATCATTGAAAAAGCAAGAGTGTTCCAGAAAAACATCTACTTTTGTTTTATTGACTATACCAAAGCCTTTGACTGTGTGGGTCACAACAAACTGTGGAAAATTCTTCAAGAGATGGGAATACCAGACCACTTGACCTGCCTCCTGAGAAATCTGTATGCAGGTCAAGAAGCAACAGTTAGAACTGGACATGGAACAACAGACTGGTTCCAAATCGGGAAAGGAGTACGTCAAGGCTGTATATTGTCATGCTGCTTATTTAACTTATATGCAGAGTACATCATGAGAAATGCCAGGCTGGATGAAGCACAAGCTTGAGTCAAGATTGCCAGGAGAAATATCAATAACCTCAGATAAGTAGATGACACCACCTTTATGGCAGAAAGCGAGGAAAGACTAAAGAGCCTCTTGATGAAAGTGAAAAAAGAGAGTGAAAAATTTGGCTTAAAAGTCAACATTCAGAAAATTAAGATCATGGCATCTGGTCCCATCAGTTCATGGAAAATAGATGGAGAAACAATGGAAACAGTGAGAAACTTTATTTTGGGGGGCTCCAAAATGACTGCAGATGGTGACTTCAGCCATGATATTAAAAGATGCTTGCTCTCTGGAAGAAAAGCTATGAACAACCTAGACAGCATATAAAAAGCAGAGGCATTACTTTGCCAACAAAAGTTTGTCTAGTCAGAGCTATGGTTTTTCCAAGAGTCGTGAATGGATGTGAGAGTTGGACCATAAAGAAAGCTGAGCGCTGAAGAATTGATGCTTTTGAACTGTGGTGTTGGAGAAGACTCCTGAGAGTCCCTTGGACTGTAAGGAGATCCAACCAGTCCATTCTGAAGGAGATCAGCCCTGGGATTTCTTTGGAAGGAATGATGCTAAAGCTGAAACTCCAATACTTTGGCCACCTGATGTAAAGAGCCGACTCATTTGAAAAGACCCTGATGCTTGGAAAGACTGAATGCAAGAGGAGAAGGGGACGACAAAGGATGAGATGGTTGGATGGCACCATCGACTCGATGGACATGAGTTTGAGTAAGCTCCAGAAGTTGGTGATGGACAGGGAAGCCTGGCATGCTGCAGTCCATGGGGTCTTAAAGAGTTGGACACGACTGAGTGACTGAACTGAACTGATATCAGTGTTCATCTTTCTCAGAAAAATGTTTTAAAATGTTGCATTTGATGGGATATGCAATGCATATAAAGTTCCTATGAGAAATCTTCATCCATAGACTGTGCCATTATGGTCTTTTAAGGGAGTGACTAAGTGGGGCTGTGGGGAGATTGTGCAGGCAAGAGAGAGAGCTGCCTATTAAATTTGCCTCAAGGATGTCCCTGGTGGTCCAGTGGCTAAGACTCCATGCTCCCAGTGCAGGGAGCCAGGGTTCAGCCCAGATCAGGGAACTAGATAGATCCTACATTCTGCACCTAAGAGTTCACGTGCCATAACTAAGACCCAGCACTGTCAAATAAATACATAAAATATTTAAATTTGCTTCAAATAAGCTAATAGCATTGGTTAAATAATATTGTTGTTATTCACTTGCTCAGTCATGTCTGACCTCTGAGACCCCATAGACTGCAGCATGCCAGGCTTCCCTGTCCTTCAGCATCTCCGGGAGCTTGCTCAAACTTATGTTCATTGAGTTGGTGATGCATTCCAACCACCTCGTCCTCTGTTGTCCCCTTCTCCTCCTGCCTTCAGTCTTTCCCTGCATCACGGTCTTTTCTAATGAATTGACTCTTCACATCAGGTGACAAAAGTATTGGAGTTTCAGTTTCAGCATCAGTCCTACCAATGATTATTCAGCGCTGATTTCCTTTAGGATGGATTGGTTGGGTCTCCTTGCAGTCCAAGGAACCCTCTAGAGTCTTCTCCAACACTACAGTTCGAAAGCATCAATTCTTTGGCGTTCAGCCTTCTTTATGGTCCAACTCTCACATCCACACATGACTACTGGGAAAACTATAAAGTAAATAATATTACTGCTAATATTACCTTAAATCATGAATGTGGGAGGGGGTGTGGTGTGGTTAGTTAGTCATTAGAAATGAAGGCAGAACATTTTATGCCTTTAAAGAAGAAACCCCATTACAATCAAACTTACTATATCCACCAAAATGAGGGAAGAGAGCGGCAGATCTGCTTGACAAAAAAAAAAAAACAAAAAAATCTCACAAGCAGGGGGCTGAAACCAGTGTCAGTGAGATTGTTGCAGAAACCAGTACTGGAGAAACCAAGCACCACACTCGGAGAGTTGGAGAACTCAGGTTTATTATCCCGGCGGGCCCGGAGGAGTTAACACTCCAAGCTGTGAGCCCTGAACAAAGGGGTTGCAGAGTTTTTATACACCAACAGACATGATTAAGCAGGTTTGCAGGGGTTGGGCAATTGTAAACAGCAGGACAAGGGTGAGTGAGATAAGCTCACGTTCCTAGTATTGTGAGTCCCCACTTTCTGAGACCTATGTGATCCAGACTTTGCAAGGAGCAAGCTGAGTTACAGAGGCAGAAAGATAAGAAAGTTATGTAAAATTTTAACTTATCCTCTTCAACATCAGAAGTTCTGAATGTCATGTGTGTGACATTGTTTTTGGAGAAGGCAATGGCACCCCACTCCGGTACTCTTGCCTGGAAAATCCCATGGATGGAGGAGCCTCGTGGACTGCAGTCCATGGGGTCGCTAAGAGTCGGACACAACTGAGCGACTTCACTTTCACTTTTCACTTTCATGCATTGGAGAAGGAAATGGCAACCCACTCCAGTGTTCTTGCCTGGAGAATCCCAGGGACGGGGAAGCCTGGTGGGCTGCCGTCTATGAGGTCGCACAGAGTCGGACACAACTGAAGCGACTTAGCAGCAGTAGCAGCAGCAAAGGAGCAGTATTGTGGATATCACTTTTCATGGTCTGTTAGATTTCTTTGTGTCTTGAATTTTTTTCTTCAACATTAAGTCTAAAAGAAGAATTAGACCTAACCCAGCATTTTAGAGGGCTTCACAGGTGGCTAACTACTAAAGAATCCGCCTGCCAATAGAGGAGCTTCAGGAGACGTGGGTTCGATCACTGGGTTGGGAAGATCCCCTGGAGGAGGAAATGACAACCCACTACAGTATTCTTGCCGGGATAATCCCATGGACAGAGGAGTTTGGTGGGCTATGGTCCATGGGGTGTCAAAAGGTAGGATGTGACTGAAGGGACTGAGCATGCACAGCATTTTAGGCTTTGGAGCCCTGTCTTGTTCCCTCCTTTTCCCCAACCCTTCAGTTTAGTTCAGTCGCTCAGTCGTGTCCGACTCTTTGTGATCCCATGAATCGCAGCACGCCAGGCCTCCCTGTCCATCACCAACTCCTGGAGTTCACTCAGACTCACGTCCATCGAGTCAGTGATGCCATCCAGCCATCTCATCCTCTGTTGTCCCCTTCTCCTCCTGCCCCCAATCCCTCCCAGCATCAGAGTCTTTTCCAATGAGTCAACTCTTCGCATGAGGTGGCCAAAGTACTGGAGTTTCAGCTTTAGCATCAGTCCTTCCAAAGAAATCCCAGGGCTGATCTCCTTCAGAATGGCCTGGTTGGATCTCCTTGCAGTCCAAGGGACTCTCAAGAGTCTTCTCCAACACCACAGTTCAAAAGCATCAATTCTTTGGTTCTCAGCTTTCTTTATAGTCCAACTCTCACATCCATACATGACTACTGGAAAAACAATAGCTTTGACTAGATGGACCTTTGTTAGTAATGTCTCTGCTTTTTAATATGCTGTCTAGGTTGGTCATAGCTTTTCTTCCAAGGAGCAAGTGTCTTTTAATTTCATGGCTGCAGTCACCATCTGCAGTGATTTTGGAGCCCAGAAAAATAAAGTCTGACATTGTTTCCACTCTTTCCCCATCTATTTCCCATTAAGAGATGGGACCAGTTGCCATTATCTTAGTTTTCTGAATATTGAGCTTTAAGCCAACTTTTTCACTTTCCTCTTTCACTTTCATCAAGAGGCTCTTTAGTTCTTCTTCACTTTCTGCCATAAGGGTGGTGTCATCTGCATATCTGAGGTTATTGATATTTCTCCTGGCAATCTTGATTCAAGCTTGTGCTTCATCCAGCCTGGCATTTCACATGATGTACTCTGCATATAAATTAAATAAGCAGCGTGACAATATACAGCCTTGACGTACTCCTTTCCCGATTTGGAAGCAGTCTGTTTTTCCATGTCCAATTCTAACTGTTGCTTCTTGACCTGCATACAAATTTCTCAGGAGGCAGGTCAGGTGGTCTGGTATTCCCATCTCTTGAAGAACTTTCCACAGTTTGTTGTGATCCACACAGTCAAAGGCTTTGGCATAGTCAATAAAGCAGAAATAGATGTTTTTCTGGAACTCTCTTGGTTTTTTGATAATCCAGTGGATGTTGGCAATTTGATCTCTGGTTTTTCTGCCTTTTCTAAATCCAGTTTGAACATCTGGAAGTTCATGGTTCATGTACTGTTGAAGCCTGGCTTGGAGAATTTTGAGCATTATTTTGTTAGCGTGTGACATGAGTGCAATTGTGTGGTAGTTTGAGCATTCTTTGGCATTACCTTTCTTTGGGACTGGAATGAAAACTGACCTTTTCCAGTCCTGTGGCCACTGCTGAGTTTTCCAAATTTGCTGGCATATTGAGTGCAGCATGATCTTTTAGGATTTGAAATAGCTCAACTGGAATTCCATCACCTCCACTAGCTTTGTTCGTGGTGATGTTTTCTTTCTAAGGCCCACTTGACTTCACGTTTTAGGATGTCTGGCTCTAGGTGAGTGATCACACCATCATGATTATCTGGGTCATGAAGATCTTTTTTGTATAGTTCTTATGTGTATTCTTGCCACCTCTTCTTAATATCTTCTACTTCTGTTAGATCCCTACCATTTCTGTCCTTTATTGAGCCCATCTTTGCATGAAATGTTCCCTTGGTATCTCTAATTTTCTTGAAGAGATCTCTAGTCTTTCCCATTCTATTGTTTTCTTCTATTTCTTTGCATTGATCGCTGAGCAAGGCTTTCTTATCTCTCCTTGCTATTCTTTGAAACTCTGCATTCAACTGGGT